>NW_025999816.1:275000-992500 GCF_019419815.1 Pyrus x bretschneideri | reverse complement strand
ACGTCTCCCTTCTTTTTCGTGTATTATTTTTTAATGTCTCTATTTTATGAGGATAAGATTTATATATATCCTGACTAGGTGTAACTTCTTTTTTCATTATCAATAAAATTTTCCTCATACCGTCGAGGTTTTCCCAAAAGTAAAAAAAAAAAAAAACCTATTTATACGTATAGACCTGGCATTTGTGTCGTGTTTTCGGTGTTCGTGTCGTTTTTTTACATACCCAATATCTTAACGGGTCGTGCCGTGTAACACTTGTTAAAATAAACAAGTAGTATGACCCAACCTGAAATCTACCCGTTAATATGAACGGGTCACTTGACCCGTTACCCGTTAAAGAAAATATATTTTAAATCAATAAATAATTAATTGAAAAACATAATACTAAATTAGTATCAAAATACCACATTGTCACATAAATATTACTTCAAAACATAAAAACAAGTTTTGTCTTGCAAGTATTACTATAAATAGTTTTTTTAATTATGTACAGGTTTCCAATATTCTCATGCATTGCAGGTGTTGCAACATGATAATTGTGATGTATTTGAGTATGTTAATGATTACTGGAAAGCAACCTTTTACCAGGAAACATATCAGTTTGTCATGCATCTATTTTCAGATTTGGATATAAGCCGAATGTTGATACTATCATAAATGATGTGAGGCCTCCAATTACGAAGATTCCTTCTGGAAGACCAAAGAAAAGTAGGATTAAATCTGTAGGTGAAATCACTGGGACTAAGAAGACTATCACTTGTAGCAGGTGTGGATGTCCGGGACATAACAAGGTTTCATGTAAAGTTGTTATACAAGACGATTGATTTTTAATTTTTTTAATTTTAGAGACAGGAGTTATTAGTGATATGTAATAGATTTTCAGTTGGGAGATTGTTTATTTTGTTTCCAAATAATGTTTTGGATTATGTAATTCTAGATTTAGAGTTTTTTTCGATTATTATATATGAATGCAATGTTTTAGTATTTTCAGTTTTATGAAACAGTGTTTTCTGTTTAATAAACAGTTAATATATAGATCCATCCATAAATAGCTAAGTTTATGATTTGTTGGTTTCAACATCTGTTTTCTAGTTTGTTTAAGTTAATGTGAGTTACATTTAAAGTTTTAAAGTGAATGCAAGGCCTTTGTAGTAGGCAACTATGTTTGGTTCTCAATGTTGATCTAGTTGAGAGAAAATTGAAAGAAAAAAAGGCATAATTGATGCTAACTAATGATTATTACTCATTTATTTCCAAATAGTACATCTATAAGAAATATGATTTTAAGACTTAGTCATTCAATTTTTTAGTTTGATTGTCATTTTTAATGGAAAATTCAAGATATATTATTATGGAGTGTAATATTGTACGTACAAGACCATACGACAAACTTAATTACTGATAAAATGAAGACCTTACTAAAAAAAAGAAGAGATTAATATTAATATTGGCATCTTATCGAATTACCATCATGTTAACTGTAAATTATGTGACATGTTTATTACTTTTGGAGGACAAACTTAATTACTGAAAAACAATTGTTATTTTTAAAGAAATAGTGTCCACAATTTTAGAAATAGTTGTTTATGAATGCAGAAATAATGATACTTATTTTTAGAAAAAGCCCTGTTTATGGCTTTTTATGTTTCAACATCTTATTAATGTTAATTTGCTATATAATTTTGGCCATTTTATTGTTCAACATACATTTATACAAAGCGAACTGCATGAAACTTTAGATTATGAAATGTATGTTAAACCATATTAACTCTAAACTTGAACAATACGTAGTATATGTGAAACCACATTAAAAGTAAACTTGAACAATATGTAGTATATGTAAAGGGAAGTGTTATTGGCACTCTAAAAATCTCATTCTACACTTCTCACAAGTGTAGTTTTCTTTCCTAATATAGAAAGTTTGGAGTGTAGAATGAGATTTTTGGAGTGCTAATAACAATTCCTATATGTAAAACCACATTAAAACTAAACTTGTAGAATTTGTAATATATGTGAAACCACATTAAAGCTAAGTTGTACTTTTAAGAAGTAAATGCACATCAGGATTACATATAATCCATATTATGAAATTTGATTCTAATGTCCAATACTTGTGAGTCTCTATGAGATTTCAATAAATGCTTCTTGTTCCTTTGTCTAGCTGAATTCATGGTTCATCAAATTGGTGATATCTTCTTGTTCCTTTGTCTAGCTGAATTCATGGTTCATCAAATTGGTGATATCTTTGTGTGCCTTTTTAACTTGGTAATCTTTCATATGTCCTCGAACTTTATGGTTGTTTGAGAGTTGATCAATAAAGCTCATCATGTATAACCCGCAATTTGACCTGAATTTACAAATATATTCAAGTTGTGAATGAATATGAGGATTGAAGAAAAATGAAGTTTGTTATAGATAGTTGCTGCAAAAAAATAAAAAATAAAAAAATAAGAACATACTTTTTTTGGAATTGTATGAAAATTTTACATTGTTTCTTAAATTGTAAATTAAGGGCACAAAGTGTATGTATAAGTAGAATTGTTGTAAAAAAAAAAAATTTACTTACGAGTTGATTTCTGTTGTGCACATGTTCTCTGTCTTCATTGACTTGGAATTCAAATTTACTTTTGATGGAATTGATTTTCTTCATTGTCTTTTTAGCTGAATCCATAAATTTGAATCACTAGTTGATCTCTTACCTTGTCACGCTAGTAGTGGACAAAGTTTCCCTGCATAAAATTGTAGAGATCAATAATATACTTGTTTTTAAGTAAATATGATAGAGTTTTTTAGGGATTGTTTGTTGTTTTGCTTACCACTATTGCTGCATTTTCCTAGTAGCAATCAAATTTGAGATCTTCATCTTTTGAAATTTGTCAAAGATAAATGTAATGTGTTGTTTCTATAGTATTGGTGTCCAAAACTACCAAGGAGAAGTGGTTGTAATGAAATAATGGGAAGAAAATCTATGACACTTTTCCATATTGGTCAATCAATTGTCTGTAGAACCTTTCCTTGTTTTGCACAGTGCTTCAATGCTTTGTTCATTGATGTTATGCTGGTTTAATGAAATCAATTTTAGTAAAGAATGATTCATGAAATTAATGTCTAGTTTGATATTCATGAAACATCATAATCACATACTTTATATGTTCATACAACTGTATATAGAGAACTTTAGTTTCATTTTCTAACATGATGTAGAAAAAAACATCAATTAATTTTGCGTCAATTGATCCATCAACAAATAATGACGTCAAATCACTTCTCAGCACAACAAGCTCAGTGGTCATCCTCCATGTCTTTGACATCAACTAAAAATAGTCCCTGTGTAAAAAAAAAATAAAACAAAAAACATTATACACACACACACACACACACACACACACACACACATACATATTTTTGTAGTACATAATTTTAAATGTTGTATACAAAAGAATTTGTCAATAATGTAAACTTATAGTTGATATTGTATGTAGTATTCCTTGATTTTTTCTTTTGTCTCTTGATTCAGCAGCTTGTATACCCTTGTACTCGAAGGGCATTTACTTTTTCTCTCCTTTTGTTATCTTCCTAGTTGCCTTTTTTTTAGGTTTCTTCTTTGGTTCTTAAATGATAGCCTTCAAATTGAATTTCACACAAGTCTTAGAAGGTAATTCACCTTTTGTTTCTTCAACTTTTGTGACTTGCATTTGTGTTGCTTCAACTTTTGTCTTCAAAGGTCATTCACCCTTAGGGTTCTCCTTCTCATTCTCTTTTTCATTAACGGGTTCCAAAGTTTCTTCTTATGATTGCATGACAGATGGACTCTCACTGTCACTCATTGCAAACTTGTATTTAATCTTCATTTTTTTTTTTTTTTTGGTGTGACTATAGTCTATTCCTAGATCAAGATTCTGTTTGCTATCATCCCTGACACGTACATTCTGGACCAATGTTCTTGTTTGTTCCTTCCCCTCAGTGGCATATTGTTTTCCTTCATTCACATTCTTTTGAACATCCTCCACTATTGGTATAATTGGTTCCGTTGTCAGTGTTTTTCAACTTCTATTTCAGCCATATTGACATTGGTTCCGTCGGTGGTGGTTCTTTCTTATCTTTCAAGGTGTCTGGAAGTCCTCGTGCAGTAGCATTCAAATCTGGAATTTTGTGAGGGTTCCATCTCAACTGCATTTGATTGAGCTTCTTTTAACTTCTTTTTCAAGCTCCCAATATGTTTTAGATAGTCATTGATCTTCAAAGTATTTGCACTGGTCTTTGTTTGAATCTTTAACATTTCGGCGTTATGTGCATTTGTAATCTTTTGATGAATCTTTACTTTCTGGAGAACCTTTTCAACTTCACCGTTTAGCATTTTGTTCGTATGGTTGAGTACCAAGCATTCTCTATTTGATGCATCCACTGCATATGCCATCATTTCCCTGAAGGTTATATACCTTTTCTCAGCAATGCTTCTAGCTTTCTTGAACTCATTGAATAACTTTTCACTCAGAACTGTATCCATGCCAATGATGTGTTTTTGGACTGTGGCATCAAGCTTGATCATTTCCTCACCAAACAGTTTGTCAAATTTTGTTTGGGCTTCATTGATGCGGATATTCTCTAGTTCATCAGTTTGCCCTGTGTTTTTGTTCACATTCTGATCATTTCCTTCATCGTTGTTGATCACATTACGATCAAGCCCAATTATGTTTTCCATGTTTTGTCCTTCTTCATTGTTAGAATATGCCTCAGCAATTTCGGCATCAGTTATCTTGCATTTCTTTGCTATCTTTTTATGCCTTTTTTCCTTTGAAGATTGTTCTTCTAGTTGAGTAGAAGGAACTTCAGAATCAGCATGCACACAATAACATTATATATTTTGTTAATTTTCACAAAATGTCCAACATTTTTTCTGGAAATTGAGCACACTATTTATGAAATATACACACTATTTCTGAAATTAACCAACACTGTTTAAGAAATATACACAATATTTATGAAATTAACTAACACTAACATCTACTATCTTTCCATTTAAAGGAGTCTATCCCACTGCTTAAGTATGACAAATGTCTGACACTATTATATCGGACATAAAGTCTTGCCCCGGCCTATAGACACTCTGTTTATGAAATTAACCGATACTGTTTATGAATTGGACACTCTATTTATGGAACTTCAACATAATTACTCAAACTATTTATGCAATGACAGTATAAGCCATAGTTTTTATGGAAGAGTACAAAATACACATTTAATGAACCATATTTTTGTAGATTTAGTTAATTGTTTATAGATGTTATTGGTCATATATGATAGTTTTTTGTTTGGAGATTATTCTGTACCTCATGTGGTACGTCTTCTCTGTTTAACTCATCTTCATTGTTTGATTCATCCCCTTAAGTATCAGGTTGCTTTCTTTTATTCGCCTTCTTTATTTTTGTCATTGTTTCTTTGTAGGTTCTTCATGTGGCTATTCATAAGGAATGGCATCCTTAATCTGCAAGCAGTCACATTAGATATGTGTCATTCTATATGATAAGTCATTATTTTTATGTTGGAAAACACCTTTTCAAAGCAAAATGTATTGATTATTGATGATTACTTTGATTTTTTTCCACTAGGATTTCCTTGATTGCTTTGTGGATCATGCTTGTGTCCCATCTTGTGAATATATGATACCCGGAATCATGTTTTCTCATCCGTCTATTGTCTCAACTAGATTTGTGTGAAGACATATCCATTATCCAGTACTATATGAATTAAGGAAGTGATGTTAGTCTGTGCAAAATTTTGTAAGAAACAATTCATGTTATTTTTATTAACTATTTTTGGTTACTTACCAAAACAAGTACGGTGCATCCACTTTTGATGAGGCGGTCATCGTCACCAAATTTGGTTGATTTGTCAGTATTCGGCAAATCGATTCCTTCATTTTTCAATCCGAAGATTTGGACCATCATCGTTGAAAATCCCCTATGATTTATGACACCCAAATTCAAACTTTTGGTATTTTGGGTTGTAGCAATTAATGATTTTGATCAAGTCCATGTCCGACTTCCTTTTCCTCTCTAACATAATCAAAGTCTCATCCATGTATGTCTTTAATAGACTCTAAAATGACATCTTTGCTAGTTCATCACAAACGTCTTGACGTCGTTGTAACATAGGGTTGTAAACTTTCATTTCATTTGCAAGCCCAGTCATGTTGCATCTATATTGGTTTAGCTTTTTTTTTCTTAGTTTTACCCTTCTTTACAGGTTTTTTCATTGTTTTCATCTGTAACAATGAAAATTGTTACGGTACTATTTATTGAAAGATAACAAAAAAATGCATGTTATTTATGAAACTACGCAAAATAGACTTACTCATTTTATGTAATGGTACATGTACCAAAATAAACCGCATTGGAAAAAAACTACACACCAATGGCAAAAACTAACCAAAAATATGATATAACTCACAATATTTATGAAATATGTCATGTGACAACCCGTCCCTAACTTTACGATTTTATTAATTTCAAATGAGTGAATTGACGAAAATGCTCCTAGAGGTAAGGATTTTGACTTCCATTGACCATCGTTTAGAGAGACGCATGACTTATTCTTTTAGCGTACATGTGTATGTGTAGTACTTGATGATATGAATGCATGGGCACAAGCAGAATCGAATTACGATGGAGAATTTACAAACTTATGATCGTGAAGGGCGATTTGGTAATTTCATGTTTTGAGATATTTTGTGGCTTGTTTTGTGAGCCATGTGGGGCTCACACCTCATACTCCTCCCTCACTTCTGTGTCCCCTATCTTCCCGGCCCTTTGAAGGAAAATTTGTGAAAAACATGTTCATTTAAGCAACATCAATAGCATGCAATTAACAATTAAAGGCGGAATCATGCTTGTATGCACTTAAAACAAAACATTTACCCATGAAATTCAAAGCCTAGTAGATAGGTGAACCAAGACTCAACTCAAAACAAAGTGAGTTGAGAAATCAATACCTTTGTAGATTCCTCTTTGCATAAGCAAAGGCTAATCACCCAAAGAGAGGGCCTTCATTCCTTGCATCTTGGATCCATGGATTTGGATGGATGAAAAGGTTTCTCCAAGTTCCCAAAATTGAGAACCTCTAAGTCTCCACACCAAGGTATATTGTAGAAGAAATGAGTGACCTAGAGGAAGTAAGATTGCTAGCTATTCCCCTCTAGATTGGCCAAAATTTTAGAGAGAAAGGAGAGCTTGTGTTCTCATCATTTCCCCCAAAAATAACCCTTAGTAAATTTTAGGCTATAAAGTCCTTTATATAGTCCCTTCAAATAAGTGACCTAATGGACCAAAAGCCCTATTCTTTTACACATGACTAGCCTATAGGTTTATTGGGCTTTCAAGCCCTTTGTTTTATTCAAGTTGTCATACAACTTGAGTTAATGGGCTTGACATTCAAATCCCATTGGGCCTTGCGGCCCAAAACTAACCCGAGGTCTTTAACGAACTTATTCGTTTGATTAATTAACATATTAATTAATCCTTGCCATAAATAATTAAACCATTTAATTATTCTTACTCATCTCCGTTGAATCTTCAAACTCTACCTTACACGGTGTACGATCCATTAGGTTCCTTTTAGCGAGGCAGTGGGCGATTCAAACTCTTTCAAATCGATTGTGAATTGAAACTTACTTTCAATTCTCCCGTTAGTGATAATACACTTTTAGGGCTTCCACAAACCATGAGTGACACCTAGCAGCATATCATGGTTACCCAAGCTAATCAGAAGAGGTGGAGAACCTATTCAGTTTAGGATTACAAATGCAATACGGTCTTTCTCTAATACAATACTCTTGACCACATTGTTTGGTTTGATAGTTTATTCATGTCTACTATCCAATGTGAATCTTGTACTTATATGATTACCTTGAATGTGATCTGGAACGCATTCCAACATCTCATTCATACTCTGGCCAGAGATTCTAAATCATATCATAGAGTATTCTCCCTCAAACAGTTTGAAGGTTAGAGATCCCTTGTTGCGCATTCACTTGCCTCCATGGCTAAGTGGCTTAACCCCAACGATGCCGTGGACACCCTGATAGAGTGACGTTGACATAATCAAAGATTAAGGACCTAACCACAAGACAACTGTGATGCCTCAGGTCAAAAGACTAATTTGCATTATCCCAACCATGAGTTCTCATGTGACATGAATATGAGAACTCTTCGTTGATCGTGTTCAGTGAACTCATTCTCTATTGAGCACCTACGTACTTGTCTTGATGTCACACACACCAATGACTCGAGACTAGTCACTCTCCCTGAGAGAAGACATAGCACGTACTGATCTTAACGGACTGTCAATGCCCAATTGACAATCCTATGATCAGGAACGTTTAGGATGTGTCAACGAAAGAATAGTCTCATGAATCTAACTTCTTTAGATCGCATTCTTCCAATCACATATTCCTTGGACTTATCGTTTAAGCATATAACATTTATATGAGACGGCTCAAACAATAATGTTTGCCCTTTAAACTACATTAGTTTGAAATGTCCGTAAAGTATCATCATATGATTGGTTTTAGGGCACATTTCCAACAATCTCCCACTTGCACTAGAGCCAATCAGCTTAGTCATCGTTGATGATACCTCTTCTGTAATTCATTTCATAAATGGCTGAGTAGTAGGCCTAAGCAATGGATATCTATATGTTATCCATAGAAGCAACTTTGAGAATAACGACGTCACCATTATACATGATTCTCAATCATGTGGTTCAGTCTCTCATTTGAGTTCGGACCTTGATGAGACCTTGATTCCCTGGCTTGAGCTATCGCCCCATTAGTGTCATACACTTTCTGGTTGGAACCGAATGAAGAGTTCATGAATGAACTTTCCCATCCAAACAACAATGTTGTAAGCTTCTATATGGCAATATATTTTGCATACATGATGGAACACATTAAAGTCATTTACTTTTAACGTTTCCACCCAAATATCTCTTTAGTCATAATGAAGAGATATTCTATGATGGATTAGATTCATAATCTAATACATTTACGCTTCCATTACGTTACTCTAATTCTTCCTCATTCTTGAGGAATCCATCCTTAGTATTTCTTAAATACCTAAGAATTCACTTGACAGTTGCCATGGTTCTGATCCTGGGCTTGCACTGATATCATCTTGTACCGTTCTAGGTACGACTTATATCAATGTTTTCATACAATATGAAATACATAAATCACATTTCTGCGTATGCATAAAGGATTCTATTTACGCATTATTTCTTTGGGAGTCAAAGGGTACATTCCCTTTGAGAAGAACAACTTCCTAGTCTCACTAGAATTGTCATTCTAATTGAAGTTTATCATCATATGAGAAACTTCCTAGCATCTCTTGTCTATTTTAGGGATTGATATAATCCAATTATATCTTGAAATCTATCATTATAGATTTCCATCCCATGTATATAGACTATGTCTCCCATATACATTCTATCATTATAGAATGTTTAAAGTCATAACTTTAACGATGAAGAATTCCTTTCATTTTCAAAATTAATATATATCATGTATATATATTCAATTTAGGAATATAATCAACTCCCACTAATCTTTTGTAAACCTAGTAAACAAAAGATTCATTTACATCTTTATGAGAAATCAAACAATTGATCTTTTCTCATAAGACGTTTATGGCTCCCATTAGCTTGCTAAGATCCATGATGGATGGATCTCTACAACTAACATGTCTTAGAAGAATATATCATATATATATGGGTAATTGATAATGTCCAACGAACTAAATCTTATTTATGTTCATTCTTCTCCTAATGGAGAAATTCATTATCTTATGATGCTACTTTCCTTGATGTTTTTCAAGGAAATTAATCTAAAGTGTTACTTTTTCCTTGGATCAAATCTAAGGAGGTAAATACTTTAGACGTCTTACTCATCTACTTACATTTCTTGAATTCTTTGAAACCTTTTGCAAAGTATTCGGACTTGTGTTTATTCAAAATAAACTATAGTCCAACCGAGAGTGATCTTCGGTGAATGTCATACAACATGAGTAGTATTATGTTGTGGACAAGTGCCACTAACATCTAAGTGAATCAACCTCAACAACTTTGTGATTCTTTCTTCTTTCCAAAAGAATAAAGATTCGAACATTTCGCCTCTATACAATTTTAACAAGAAGGTATTGGATCCGGATCTAACGATCCAAAGCATCCATCTATGACCAACTCGTAACTTATGTTTTAGAGGTATCACAACTCAGTTGGGATTAGTCACTACCTTGCAACCTTTTGGGTTTTAAGCATCATCGTATTCTAAACAGTTAAACTACCACATCATCTCTACTATAGAGACAACCAATTAAATTACAATAATCTAATTATTGATTAATAAAGAACAATGTTTTTGTCAAACAAAACATTTATCCATCTCTACTATAGTGACGGATTTAAGTTCCTTAAAATTGGAATGTAAAGACAATCTTTAGTATTTTCCAATTTCTTTGGTAGTTCATATGAGGAAGTAAGTACAATCCGCTTTCGCAGAGATCTATATTCGATTCACGTTTGGAATGTGAAGTACTTTCTCTTCTCTCATTAATCTTCTACTTCTTATTAGCACACTTTTACATCAATTGTAAAACATAGTTACTAATACAGAATCATGCATTCAAGTAGAAGAACCAACTGTTGTGAACTTTTCAAGAACATTTTACAACACCTTCGAAAAGTGTGTTCTTGACACTTGCAAGACATTTCTTGCAAATACCCCTTCCAATGTCCATCCTTTCATAAAGAAAGTTTGTTCCCTTGGAGTTATTTTGCCTTCTTCATTTGACTTCCCTTTTGACTACAATAGTCATGGTCCCTAAACTCCCACTATCTCTCTTGAAACTCATTTCAAATGTGTTATACACATCAAACGATTTGGAGAGCGTGCAATTATTGTTCACTATATAGTTTACAATAAACTTAGTGAACCATTAGGATAGGGACACAAAGGTGAAGTCCTTGCCTAGTTTCCGTCTCGTTAAGTGGTTTAACACTTCAACACTCAATGATTCAAAATCATCATAAGTCCATATAAATGGACTATTTTTGTCAACCAACCATTATGTTCTAAACATAATAACAAACTTTCAAGAGTTGTTCAAGGCAACTCTCATTTCTTCATACAACAATTTGTAAGTGAAGAATCATGACACATAAAGTGTCCATGCCCTTGTGCTTACTTCTCAAGTTCCTTATTCGTGTAACAAAGAGACAAGCACTAAAGTTTGTGTTGATTAAGGGTTGTTCAAAGCAACTCTTATTTCTTCATACAACAATTTGTATTTGAAGAATTATGACATTAAGAGTGTTGTCTTTCTCATGTTAGACTTATCTAACATATTCTTCCAATGATACATTATCAATAGGAAGATTGTGAGGATGAGACTACTTAGTTACATCTACAAGCCATTAAAGACAATCTATGTGATTGTAGAACTAAGTCCGGAAATTAAAGCGTTCGATTTTTCTTTGTCAAGTTTTGGATAGCGTTTGCAAATATATTGGTAAACAAATACATAACGAATATAAATTGATTGATTTTAAGCCATTTGATTCGGGTCTTTAAATCAAATAGCACCACCCACTATTTTTGGCAAATTCCATATCCCTCATCGGAATTCGAGAGTTTTGGAGGAAACTCTTAGTAGGGTATGGGAGACTCACCATTACCAAGCCCACCTCACGATTATACGATGTTGGTTAGCAAAAATAATGATGAGAGAATAACGCTTTACTCATTTACAACGTTTGTAATTACCCATCTAGTTTGGCCTCTAGAGAATGAATGCCTCAGAATTTTATCATGTTGGCACCATTGCACTTAGTTAAGTTATTCCCACCATGCTTAGTTTATGTAGAGGTTCAAGCACAACCTCAGAATTATATCATGTTGGCCATACTCGTTGTCTACACTCACCTCATCATATGCGTATAGACTCCTCCTGAATGTAAGCATGCACTTTGTACTCCCCCATTATAGGGTGAAGCCGGTGTACAAGTCACAAACGATTGGAGCCTACCACGGTGGAAGGCCACGAAGAGATATTCAAAGCATCTCTCGCTTATCAACTTAATATTGATTTGTTGAGGGTTTTAGGTCTCATCACATACAAATATACATTTTAATCCAATTAAAACATTTTGGTCCTATTACAACTATTGGTCCATTTGATTGATTTAGTTGTATATAATACTCCCACTAAGCTTTTAAAACGGTTTTTAAAGCAAGAGTATATGATACTACTAACATAAGGTTTGCATTCATTGATGGACTATATAGTTGCCTTAGGGCCTTAGGATGACTATGAACCTTTGATTCGATTCAAACACGAGCCTAGTGTTGAATCTCGGTCTAGGGATGGTGATTGATTTTAGTTACGCGTTTAATCACATTAAGGCGTGTTGTCTTATTGGGCGTTGGACCCAACTACTCCAATTTCATGCATATCGAATAAAACAAGAAAGGAGTACTTCAAAGTAAATAAGAGCTTATGCTCTTTTACAACAATTGATCAAATCAAATTACTTTAAAGTAAAGAAGAGCTTATGCTCTTTTACAACAATTGATCATATCAAATTACAACCAAAATTTAATCTACACATTCCCATGGTTCAAACAAATTTGAAACGGCCTTTCACATAGCTCAATTATCGTAGGCTAAGGTTCATAATCACCCTTTCTTTAATTAATTAACGCTTTAACTAATTAAACTTGAATGCAACATTTTCATTTGGTTTTTGTATCCATAGAATTGATTTAAATGGAACTAAATATAATGAAAATCCAATTCTCATTAAAGAGACAAAACAATTTTTGTTCTCATTCTATTTGGGCCATTTTGCAAAAACACAAACTTTTGGGTCAAAATACAAATACACAAAAGTATCAAAACTTTATTTAATTGCACAAAAGCACCCCACTATAGGGGTGGCCGGCCATAGGATAGTAACATAGAGTTTTTTGATAAAAAGAATTTTGTAAGTGGATTTTGGTGGGTGAGATTAAAGATGGTGGGGATGGTTTGAAAAGAAAATATACCTTTGATATAATTAAAAACATTTAATTATTTCTTACCAACAAACATCATCCATCAACTAATATTCAAAATTATATCTTTGACATAATCATCACCCATTAACTAATAATCAAAATTATATCTTTGACATAATCATCACCCATCAACTAATAATCAAAACTTTATGTAAAACATAAAACTTTTGAATCAAAACTTCAAAACTTTTTGTTCTTGATAAGAACTTCAAGAAATATGAAGAACATACATGAAAACTCATAATAGCTCCATGGATGTTTTCTTTCATCAAAAACTCAAATTTTCACAACTCAAAAGAGGGTTAATATCCTAGGGTACTTAGGGGTTCCAAAAAGCACTTTAAAACCATTTTAACAAGCCTAACATGAACCCAAAAAATCACCCTTTGGATTTGGCCGAATTCCCCAAAACACTTGGCACCAACTTTTAGTTCCATTATTCATGCTCATATGAACTACATCTACAACATTTGAGATGGCAAATTTTCTAACAAAATTTACATTCAAAGAAGCAAGAATAAAGCTTGTAACAATTACAACATTCAAATCATAAACTATGAACTACAAAACCCAAAAGGATTCACCAACTACTAGACTTAGGCTCTGATACCACTTGAAGGAAAATTTGTGAAAAACATGTTCATTTAAGCAACATCAATAGCATGCAATTAACAATTAAAGGCGGAATCATGCTTGTATGCACTTAAAACAAAACATTTACCCATGAAATTCAAAGCCTAGTAGATAGGTGAACCAAGACTCAACTCAAAACAAAGTGAGTTGAGAAATCAATACCTTTGTAGATTCCTCTTTGCATAAGCAAAGGCTAATCACCCAAAGAGAGGGCCTTCATTCCTTGCATCTTGGATCCATGGATTTGGATGGATGAAAAGGTTTCTCCAAGTTCCCAAAATTGAGAACCTCTAAGTCTCCACACCAAGGTATATTGTAGAAGAAATGAGTGACCTAGAGGAAGTAAGATTGCTAGCTATTCCCCTCTAGATTGGCCAAAATTTTAGAGAGAAAGGAGAGCTTGTGTTCTCATCATTTCCCCCAAAAATAACCCTTAGTAAATTTTAGGCTATAAAGTCCTTTATATAGTCCCTTCAAATAAGTGACCTAATGGACCAAAAGCCCTATTCTTTTACACATGACTAGCCTATAGGTTTATTGGGCTTTCAAGCCCTTTGTTTTATTCAAGTTGTCATACAACTTGAGTTAATGGGCTTGACATTCAAATCCCATTGGGCCTTGCGGCCCAAAACTAACCCGAGGTCTTTAACGAACTTATTCGTTTGATTAATTAACATATTAATTAATCCTTGCCATAAATAATTAAACCATTTAATTATTCTTACTCATCTCCGTTGAATCTTCAAACTCTACCTTACACGGTGTACGATCCATTAGGTTCCTTTTAGCGAGGCAGTGGGCGATTCAAACTCTTTCAAATCGATTGTGAATTGAAACTTACTTTCAATTCTCCCGTTAGTGATAATACACTTTTAGGGCTTCCACAAACCATGAGTGACACCTAGCAGCATATCATGGTTACCCAAGCTAATCAGAAGAGGTGGAGAACCTATTCAGTTTAGGATTACAAATGCAATACGGTCTTTCTCTAATACAATACTCTTGACCACATTGTTTGGTTTGATAGTTTATTCATGTCTACTATCCAATGTGAATCTTGTACTTATATGATTACCTTGAATGTGATCTGGAACGCATTCCAACATCTCATTCATACTCTGGCCAGAGATTCTAAATCATATCATAGAGTATTCTCCCTCAAACAATTTGAAGGTTAGAGATCCCTTGTTGCGCATTCACTTGCCTCCATGGCTAAGTGGCTTAACCCCAACGATGCCGTGGACACCCTGATAGAGTGACGTTGACATAATCAAAGATTAAGGACCTAACCACAAGACAACTGTGATGCCTCAGGTCAAAAGACTAATTTGCATTATCCCAACCATGAGTTCTCATGTGACATGAATATGAGAACTCTTCGTTGATCGTGTTCAGTGAACTCATTCTCTATTGAGCACCTACGTACTTGTCTTGATGTCACACACACCAATGACTCGAGACTAGTCACTCTCCCTGAGAGAAGACATAGCACGTACTGATCTTAACGGACTGTCAATGCCCAATTGACAATCCTATGATCAGGAACGTTTAGGATGTGTCAACGAAAGAATGGTCTCATGAATCTAACTTCTTTAGATCGCATTCTTCCAATCACATATTCCTTGGACTTATCGTTTAAGCATATAACATTTATATGAGACGGCTCAAACAATAATGTTTGCCCTTTAAACTACATTAGTTTGAAATGTCCGTAAAGTATCATCATATGATTGGTTTTAGGGCACATTTCCAACACCCTTCTCTTATTTGTCATTCTTTCTCTTTATCTTTCATTTTTACTCTTTCTGACTTGAACTCTCTATTCTTCTTTTCACTTAAACTCTTTCTTTTTCTGTGTGAATCGGGGCTTCACCACCACACCACCTACAACTATCGCCACTCCAGTGAGTTTTTAGGCCACCTACAATGTGGCTCATCTCATCTCTTTCACTTATACCTCAAATCTCTTCTCTCAAACTTCATCTTTCGTCATTTTCCTCCTTGTACACCGATACACAACTGCACTACATTACCGTTGCCGATGAACTCTAGAACCTCACATCACCAGACTACCGTCATCTCAACCCTACGAACTTAACCCCAAGTTTTGGTTACTGGAATCTTGCTTTGGACCTCAAATGGAGCTCTGTTTTAGATTTGAATTTCTGACGAGTTTCCATGTATCCCGACCAAGGTAAGTGTTAGGACCTTTCTCTCAAGGTTTGGATGCATTTTGTTAGAAGCTGTTGGAATGAAGGAATGACTTCCCCAAAATTCTGGGAAACTCAAGATCCATGGCCATCTGGCCACTTTTAGACCAATATCTTGGTTAACACTGATTCCCTACATTTCTAGCTTCAAATTAGTTTCTGTATCGTCGATTTTGGTGGTGAATTGAGCTAGATAGCAGCTCTAGAAGTTGGCCTAGAAATCAAGCCGAACCTGTGTTTCACGAAGACGACGAGTACGTTTGTACTCGCAAGCGTGTGGGTGCACTGGACTCGTGAGGATGGTCGGTGCGTATGGCGCGTGGAGGAAACCAAGGTCCCTCCTTAGGTTTCTTGACGTGCTAAATCTGAATCTGTCGTCCATTTTCCAAAATTCGGTAGTTTTAAAATAGTTTCTTTATTAGCCGTACTTTGTATGAAAACACGTTTATACGTTAATTCGTTAATATTTACGTAAATGGTTTCGTTTCTAGGTGAAACGCATCGCAAGGATCTTCGATGCCCGCGAGGCGGGTTCCATATATACATATATTTGTTTAGGTTCCATATATACATCTAATAATGAATTTTTATATGACTGTCGTAATTAAATTAACATTCATAGGAAATTACATAATGATGAGAATTAGGAAATCATTATAAATCTTATAGGATGCCTTAATTAAATTTATGGCTATGAATAATATTATGTTGACTAGAATTATCGAATCATTGTGGCATGACCATATTTATGTTATCTGCTCATCGTTTGCTGCACCAGTGTTAGTACTCGTCTGGGCTAAGGCCAATCTTTCACGTGTATATTCACATCACACCATATGCTCACTTTGGATCCATTGTAGGTGTCAGTACTATCCTAGATTGCTAAAGGCAATTAGGACTTGTATGTGATGCGCATAACGCCAGTCTTCACATGATTGTAGTACTGCAACGTATATCATAGTTACACCTAGTCTTGTTCATGTAAGAATATCTCTGCATGAACTCGTGTGTCAGCATTTGTTGATGAGCACTCGATATGATATGTTTATTTATGGGAGAATTGTGATTATAGACATCATGTGTTTATTTACTTTGTGACGTATTGCATTCTTGAGATACTGCTAACTTTGGTAAGTATTTTCTACTATACGTAGTATGTATATTTTGGAAACTATACTTGTTTTACGGTGAGGGGTTATTATGTTTTTGAAAAGGTTTTTACAAATCTTTATTTTTAGGCCCATTTACCCTTATTTTTTTTTGCCCTTCCGGGTTTTAGTGACAATGTTCGTGTCTACGAGGATTTCTGGGAAATGCTGATATCGGAGACTACTCCTAATGGTATAAGTCTTATTCTAATTTTACTGTACTTTACTTATGCTCTGACATCACGTGTCAAATGGGTTATTTCCCGCTCATGTGCGCACTCTTATATTTAGGCATTTTTAGGTTTAAATTTATTCATATTTTCCACATGACTACACTTTATGGCTTCGTCACCCTTCTGGTGTCAGCTAGCACATCTCGATTTGAAGTCGAGGTTGACATTCCAGGTCAGGGTGTGTCAGTTTGGTATCATAGCATAAGTTTGGGCAGTATTGCGTTCATCATACTCGTGATGTAAGCATTCTCAGTTCTTGAGCCTAATTTTCAAATCTTGCCACCTCATCGATCACGAAAAATGTATTAGCTTTTTCTAAGTTATGGGCTTACTTAGATGACTTATTGACCTTCTAGAAGAGCATTATGACAACCGCCTCAATATTTTAAGCAAGAACCTCCCGGCCAAGGAAATTTTTGATTTGGATTGAGTTGGTGGTCCTGATGTAAGGCTAATGTATTGGTAGTTATGCACAACCAGAGATTTATCTGTCAATCCCACTACTACTTACCAACCCTTTCGAGTTAGGAAATCATAAATAGCTTTGATTCCTTGGCAGTACCAATTAGAATACCACATATCAGAATTCCTATGAAGTTTACTTTTCGTCAAAATTTTTGGAAATGTCTCAAGTGAGGATGTGGTGCTAAAATGGTAGCACTCAATGAAAGAACATCTAGGGGGAATCACCTTTGATCCCCGACTTTACAACTTTTTCAAGCATATTCAAAAATTTGGATCTTTAGGAGGAAGATCGATTTCCATTTAAGTCTATTCTAAAGTAGGTATTAGCAAATCCTTTTTTCGGCCTTAGGACTTTCCAACCAAGACTAGCTTTCAAAAATTTCTTTTGGTATTGTACTCGTCATTTCGATGAGTATAGGCATGGGAGTACGAGTTATTATACCTACAGTTAGCAGAAATCCAAGAAGCAGTAATCAATTTCCCTATAACTAATGAAACCACCTCAGAAGACCAATTCCTTACCAATCATCCAAACCATACACTTGAGCGGGCTCAAACATGTAATCAGCCTATGGTGGCGCTACTAATTGACGATATTGTCCAATATCTAGGAACTGCCAACCAGTATTCAGGCGGTATGATTTCTGATACCAGACACGTGCTAGTATCTGGAAATGATAACTTTGTGCCAGAACGTTAATTCACAATTTCAAGGTAACGAACAGTACTAAATCACATAAATGTGTTAATTAGCGACGCTATTGTCATACTTATTAATAGTGACTACCTGAGCTGAGGAAATTAAATCGTGGAAACATAGGAGAATGCCTTTTAGGAGGATAGTAAACTCACAGTTATGTTAACTGTTTTACCCATCTAGGTAACGAGAACATTCTCGACCATGCTTCCATGTGGTCATTTTCATCGACAAACATTAGAATTGAAGCATGAGTTAATTTTTCGCTGTAAGAGCAATTTGAGTATCGAGAAAGCCATGAAGACCTATTAGTACGTGTCGTAAGGAAAGCAAGTAGTATGGAGCGTTTCAAGGACGAATATCTTTAGCGTCATTTCCCAAAATTTTACCTGGGATATCAACAAATTGTAAAGTGAAGTGCACCATCGATCCATTTTCTTGTACTACACAAATTCTCCTTGCATCATATCGAAAGACTCTTTCAACTTTGAGAAAACTTAGTTACAAAAGCTTACCGATTAGGAAGTTATCCAACCAAACACTTTATCTGAGGAACCTTAAACCTATCCGCAAAGGCGAAAGACTGAACCTTTAGGATCGTAATAAGAATTTAGCAACTCAATCTGGAACCGTTAACCAATGCTTCGAATAGATGGTCTACTCGACCAACCTTTTGAGCCTGAGCTTTCTTCCATAGCCTGAAAAATTCGTTGTAGTCGTATAGACAACTTTCCCACCTACTTCAGCAACGAGATTGAATTTTCTAAACACCAACAGTCAGCTTTATACCAAATTTCTTGAATATTAGCTTTGTTTAGATTGGTACTTTTCTTGGAAGATGTTATCTCAACATATAATATTCTTTTCATTTTCTCAAAAGGTTGTAGCTAAAGAAAGTGTGACATTCCCATAAATTTTCCTGAATTATGAGTTATTTTTGGTCTTGTCAATTTTATCGGCAGTTCGTTAACGACTTTTCAGCTGTATTGTTTTTCTATCCTAGTTGGCTGAGGAAAGATTAGTTTAGTTGATACGTGGAATATGAATAAGGTTGTGACAACTGAGGTGTTGTCTTGTTTCGACCATTGTTCGTACGCTTTTTTATGACACCAATTATTTTGAAATCTATTGTGATGTTCCACTAAATGCTTTGGATGCGTACCGATGTTGCATGACAAGGTCTCACTTATGTTTCCCAACGATTGAAACCTTACAAAATGAACCATCTTATTCATGACATAGAGTCAATAGTTACTATCTTTACTTGAAAATTGAATGACTCTTCTCTGTGGAGAAATATGTCCAAAATATTTATCAACCTTAGACCTCTCAAATACATCTTCATTTGAAAAGAATTAGATTTCTAACAATGGCGATAAAGGAACCAAATCAACTCCTATGATTACACAATTGTGTATCACCCCGGTTGTACAAAAGTAGTTACAGTTTACTGCAGCAAAAGACATAGTTACCCAGCATGTCCTACCTCATTTCAGTGATTATAGACAGACTTGACAAGTCAGCTCACTTTTTCGTTGGTCCAGATGGACTACATTTTAGACCAATTGGTAAAAATCCCTCATTCTTGAATTTATCAAATTTTTTTGGTGTTTTGTTTAGCGTCTATTATGAATTTGATTTCATAATCACTTCTTTGTGCCGGAAGGCATTTTAGTCAACCTTGGGTACGTGTCTACCCTACTGCACTTCGTGTTGTTTTTGGGGTAAACATATCATCTAGAAGTTTCGCTCGGACATTGAAATTTTAGTTGTGACCATTAATTCCTAAATCACCTAACAAATACTCTGTTCAACGAATCTTTACCATTAATGATTGAATATTCCAGAAGCTACCATTGTAGCGAGATGTAATACGTTTAATCCAATCACCTTGTCTTTTAAATTTGATAGGCTTGTTTTGACTCTCAAATTCTTGAGTGTTCATTTAGCCTTCTCGACATAGTTCTTGCTAAATCCGAGAGAAATTCATCATCAATCTGCTTGCCAAGGTGTTGTGTACTACATTGTTTGGCTACACGGTGTGCATGCTGTTATTGTATCTCACTGTGATGCGCATTTTACTTCCAAGTCTTTGGCAGTCTTCTTGAAGGCCATGTGTACGAAGTTTATGCCAGTACCACATTTCACCCTCAAACTAATGGTTAGTTTGAACGAACTACTCAGACCTTAGTGGATGTGTTGCATTTTGTCCGTTCTACAATTAGCATGGTTGTAACATACATTTATCTTTATTTTAGTTGGATGTAACTACGGTTACAATTTTGGTTTTGGGTATGACACCGTTGGGACGCAGTATGGAGATTTTATGCATAGTACATGATTGACGGAGGAGTATTACGAACATGTATTTGAATAATCGAGATTACAATTTAGGAAATTGTGTGCTACTTGCATTGTCGCCCGAGAAGGTAGTACGTGAGCACGGTCGAGTTGCTAATCAGAGGATTTATATGTATCTCCCAATGAGGGGCATGATGGTAATATTGCACTCTTGGGATTTTGTTGCTTGCTTATTGAGACAATAGTGAGATGTCGATATCGCGAGCTGTATACCGTAATATTAATAACTTATTTGTTGTGTTCGTTAAGCAAGTGGACAAGTAGGTCCTTTTACATTAGCATTTGTATTTGTTTATTTAATTAGTCATTTATTGTTTGGGCTTGACCCAAAGATACTACATGCTTATCTTTAGAGTACGTGACGCAACGAGTGCGTAGGTGAAAAATATTTTATGTTCAGTTTTAATTTCAGTACAATTATTTTAACTTTATGTTATTATATATATGTATTTTGATGTGATGTTATTATAGATATATAAATATTTTTGACTTTATGTTTTTATAAAAAGTATTATATTATAGTATTGTACTGAAAGAGAAGGGCATTATGAGTTTGGAGGCATGAAAAAGGAATCATTGCAATCCGATCGTGATGGAATGACATTCTCTTTTATGCAACCGCTCTAGCTTGATTTCTTCTTTATATATTTTCACTATCTTATGTTTAGCAATTTGTTTCAAATTTCGGGGACAAAATTTTTTTAAGGTGGGTAGATTGTGACAACCTGTCCTTAACTTTATGATTTTATTAATTTCAAATGAGTGAATTGACCAAAATGCCCCTAGAAGTAAGGATTTTGACTTCCGTTGAATCGTTTAGAGAGACGCATGACTTTTTTTTAGCGTATTTGTGTAGTATTCGAAGATATGAATGTGTGGGCATAAGCAAAATCGAATTTGGAGTTACGATTGAGATTTTATGGATTTACAATCATGAAGGGTCATTTGGTAATTTCATGTTTATAGATATTTTGTGAGCCACGTGGGGCCCACACCCCATACTCCTCCCTCACTTCCGTGTCTCCCATCTTCCTGGCCCTTCTCCCATTTGTCACTTTCTCTCACTTAAACTCTTACTTTTTCCTTTCACTTAAACTTTTTCTTTTTCTCTGCGAATCAAGGGCTTCACCACCACGCCACCTACGACAATCACTACTCCGACAAGCTCTCAGGTCACCTACAATGTGTCTCATCTCATCTCTCTCACTTATACCTTAAATCTCATCTCTCAAACTTCATCTCTTGTCTTTTCCCTCCCTGTACACCGATACACAGCTGCACCATCTCGCTATCTCCGGCGAACTCCAGACCCTCACATCACCAGACTACCATCATCTCACCACTACGAACTTAACCCTAAGTTTAGGTTACTGGAATCATGTTTTGGAGCTCAAATAGAGCTCTGTTTTAGATTTGAATTTTCGGCAAGTTTCCATGAATCACAACCAAGGTAAATGTTAGGACCTCTATCTCCCTTACCTTTTTCATTTGTCAATGAACGATCTCAAGGTTTTGATGCATTTTCATAGGATTTAGAAGCTGTTAGGGCGAAGGAAAGACTTCCCTAGAATTCTGGGAAACTTAAGATATGTGGCCATCTGGCCACTTTCAGACCAATCTCCCAGCCAACATCGACCCACGACTGGGCTTTTAATAGGTATAAACCGATTCCCAACATTTCTAGCTTCAAAATGGTTTTTGTATCACCAATTTTGGTGGTGAATTGAGCTAGATATTAGCTCTAAAAGTTGGCTTAGAAATCAGGCCGAACTTTTGCTTCTCGAAGACGGCTAGTACGTTTGTACTCGCAAGCATATGGGTGGGCATGGGCGCATGTTGACGCATATGGGTGGTCAGCATGTGGTTACTTATGTAGCCACCTATGGAGGAAGTTTCTTTATTAGCCGTACTTTGTACGAAAATGCGTTTATATGATAGTACGTTACATATTTACATGAATGGTTTCGTTTTTAGTTGAAACGCATCGCAAGGATCTTCGATGCCGGTGAGGCGGGTTCGACCCAACAACGTGATTTGTGAGTGGTCTTTTCTTTGATATATACATATAATTATTTAGTTTCCATATATACACCTAATAATGAATTTTTTATATGACTACCATAATTAAATCAACATTTATAGGAAATGACGTAACAATGAGAATTAGGAAATCATTATAAATCTTATGGGATGCCTTAATTAAATTTATGGCTATGAATAATATTATGTTGACTAGAATTATTGAATCACTGTGGCATGATTATATTTATGTTATTTGCTCATCGTTTGTTGCATCGGTGTTAGTACTCGCCCAGGCCAAGGCTAGTCTTTCACGTGTATGTTCACATCGCACCATACGTTCACTTTGGATCCATTGTAGGTGCTAGTCTTGCCTAAATTTCTATAGGCAATTAGGAATTGTATGTGATGTGCATAGCGCTAGTCTTCATGTGATTGTAGTACTAGAGCATATAACATTGTTACACCCAGTCCTGTTCATGTTAGAATATATCTGCATGAACTCGTGTGTCAGCATGTGTTAATGAGCACTCAATATGATATGGTTATTTATGCGAGAATATGTGATTACAGACATCATGTGTTTATTTACGAAAGTTTGTGACGTATTGCATTCTTGAGATACTGCTGACTCTGGTAAGTATTTTCATACTATACGTAGTATATATATTTTGGAAACTATACTTGTTTTATAGCAAAGGGTTATTATGTTTTTGAAAGGTTTTTACAAAGCTTTATTTTTCAGGCCCACTCACCCTTATTTTTTTCGCCCTTCCAGGTTTTAGTGACAATGTTCGTGTCGACGACGATTTCTGGCAAATGCTGATATCGGAGACTACTCCCAATGGTATAAGTCTTACTCTCATTTTATTGTACTTTACTTATACTCTGACATCACATGTAAAATGGGTTCATTCTCGCTTATGTGCGCACTCTTATGTTTAGGCACTTTTAGATTTAAATTTATTCATAATTTCCACATCGCTACACTTTATGGCTTCGTCACCCTCTTGGTGTCAGCCATCACAGCTCGAGTCAGAGTCCAGGTGGACATTCCGGGTCGGGGTGTGTCATGTCAAACTTTTTATGAAATATCCCACACTATTTTTGGATATGGAACAATATAACTCACACTATTTATGAATTATCCCACACTATTTATAAAGAAATGGAGCAAAACCAAACCAAATCAAACCTACATTGTTTATGAAAAGGATAAAACAAAACCAAAACAATCCTCAATATTTATGACATATAACTATTCAGAGTTGTTTGTGGATCTAGAACAATATAACTACACTGTTTATGAAATATCCCACACTATTTATATGAAAATGGATTAAAACCAAATCAAACCAACCCACATTGTTTATGAAATGGATTAAAACAAAATCAAATCAAACCAACCCACATTGTTTATGAAAAGGATCAAAACAAAACCAAATCAATCCACATTATTTATGAAGGGAGCAAATGGAATATTAGTCCAAAATAGTCGTCAATATTTATGAGATATAAAAACTAATAACTGTTTATGGATCTAGAACAATATAACTCCACTGTTTATATGGAAAAGGATCAAAATCGATTTTTTTTCAGGAATGTAAGCATGATAGCCTAACTGTTTTGTGAAATTGATGAAAAATAACCCAAAAATTTGATGAGATGTAATAAAATAAACCCCAAATTGATCTAAATCAATATAACCCAAACTAACTGTGAATTTGAGGCCAAAATAATACACAATATTGCTTGAACTACCCTAAAGTTAAACATGAAATTGAAGAATAGTAGTAAACACGCAGAATTTCATTTCGGAAAAAAATTGATTAGATATCAAAATGTAGTAAAAATAAAACTTTTTTTTTTTTTTGGTAGTGTTTTCTAAGTAAAAATTTATAGATTATATGGAGACAAGAACATGCAAACAAGGATTTTAGTTTAGTATCTTTTGTTTTGAGGTAATTTGTTGCTCGTCGGGAACCTATTGCTCATCAGGAACTTGTTCGTCGTGGACTGATTGCTTGTCGGGAACTTGTTGTTCGTCAGGAATTCATTGTTCAGTCGGAATTTGTTGTTCTTCTGCCGTTGGAATTGGGTTTTGCGGAAAGGAGTTCGAATTGGTTTGTATTTGCTAGTTTGTAGGAGTGGGTTGGTGTATTTGATGGCGGTGGAGTGGTGGATTGAATGTAGTAACTGTTTTGTTTGTAACGGGCCTGAGTTAAAGTTTCATCAAGGGTATATTTGGAATAGTAATTGTTATGCGAGTTGGGCTTTTATTTGAGCCTGTGTTTTTTGTTTTTTAAGGGCTTGGTTTATATCCTTATAATTAAAACTTAAGGCATTTTTATTAAATAATAGTTTATGGTAGTTTTTGGTTAAATTAAAGTCAGCCCAAGTCATTTTTGTTAACGCATAAACAACTACCTTCTAAAAAGAAAGGATCCTGCAAAAAAATTTTAAATAAATATCGAAAAGGAGAGCGTGTATGTACACGTGCCTTTTATTTTTATTAAAATTACATATATATTGTGTGTTAACCAATTGTAGAAATAGATAGATTTGTATCTCAAAACAAAAAACCATACAAACCATCCTATTTGATGCTAACGAGGCAAAAGCAAATCCTTATTCAACGAATAATGCTTGTGTTCTTTTCATGGGAACTACTTGTTCCTCTACTTACAATCTACACACTTTTATCGAACCAACATCGTAATTAAAACTAATTTTAAGGTCATTTAGAGTTTTGTGAAAGAAAAAGAGAGAAACACAATGCTCTCTTTCTCTCTCTAAGAGGCAGGTGCTTGGACCTAAAATAAACATCGGGCATGTCCAAGGCCCAACTTCTTCTTCTCACTTGAAACACGGATAGGTATTTTATTTGACATATGTGAACAGTGCGCTAGACTAGAGAATTCAAAAGTACTCTACATGTGGCATTATGGGCGACAAACACTCTTTCACATTGTACGATTCGTTTTTTTTTTTTTTTTTTTTTTTTTACAGAGATAAATGTACTGTCTGGTGGCATTTTGGTAGTCTGAGGAGATTAACGTTCAAGTTTCAATGTAAATTCTTATCTTGTGTCATGTCAATAGTCATATCAAACTGGGAGCAAAGATAATTATTTTGAGAGTAAAAAGCTTTTGTTGGAAGAAAAGCTTGTTCTATTTCAGGTAGCAGAAAGGCAGAAGAAAAAAAGACTCACAAAAGATTTTAAAACTCTTAACCTACTTTCTCAATTTCTTTTGTAATTTAGCATCTTTGCACTTGTATTGTATTTATGTTTTAAGCTATGCTACATTGCTGTTCTTCAAAAAAAAAAAAGCTATGCTACATTGCTTGTAGTATAGATTTCCTTTAAGAAAGGTTCATTCCAAAACACAACAACCTGCAAAAACTTGCCTAAGTAGAAATAAAATTTGCTCGAATAGGTCTAAACTTATCCGATTTCTTGTATTTCGCATTTCTTTCGAGTTATTACTTTGTTGTTGGATATTTCATAAGTAGTTAACTTCATTTCCCTTATGTTCTTTCATTTTTATACAGTCCATTATATATATATATATATATATATATATATCTATGATTATATTTATATGAGAATTGCAAATTGAGTTGAACTGATATGCAATCAATTTGTAGTTATCACTCGGCATACATAAAGAAATTATTTGAAGTTCTTTATAAAATAAGGCATAGAAAATAATGGATTTTAACCCCGTCCATGCAACAATCTTTTGATTAAAAGCCTAGTTTACTAATGGTGCAAGCTTAGATTCCAATAGCAACATCATTCAACGTTTCTGTTGGTATTAACTAACAATGGCATTGGCACGCCTGATACAACAAATAAATCATTTTAAAAGACAAAAAGAAAAGGAAAGAGAAAGACATGGATAGCAGCAGAAAGTTCATAGTTACTTTGCCATATCCTGTTAAGCGAATCAAAATAGCTTGGAAGGTTGGTGGGGTGGTTCTTAAGGAGAGTCCTAAAGCTAAAGAGAATGCAAGTCACTCTAGCCACTCTGGCAGGTGGTGTCGAATGAAGAATTGCAGTCCACCATTCTCGAAGTGATCAAAAGCATAGAGAAGGCCATAGTGGACACAAGAAAGGAGATCAGCAAATTGTGTATTGCCACTTGCGATTTGCATAGGAAGTTGGAGACAGTTTTCCAATTTATCTCATCAAGTCGGTAATACCAAGACTCCCACATGGAGAGCTGAATTAAACCTGGGTAAAGGAGAGCTTGTCATGCCTTTCATCTTCCCAGAAGACAAGGGGCAGAAAAAGACAAGTTAAGAGGTTAGGGGAAGTTATTTTGTTATCTCTAGCCCGAGGCAAAGAATCAATACCTTAGAAGTAAACTTGCCCACATCAGTGCTAGTCTCTAATTTTGAAGCTGCAAAAGTTGGGCAAAGTGATCCAGAGTTTATTGCTTCCAGCAGCAATGGATTAGCGAATGAGAAATGTGTTGCCCCACTAGTGATGACTAAACCACCACCTTATAGGCCTCCGTTTATTGCCAATAAGGGAGGAGTGGACTCCAACTCCAACTGAAGCCAGACAGAAATGGCTCAGGACGAGCCATATTTCTATCCATTATATTATAAAAATCACTACATAAATATGTACAAAAATGTGAATAACAGTAGAAGATGAAGGAAATATTGACATGTGAATAACAGTACAAGATGAAGGAAATATTGACAAACTTTACGTTTTACCTTATCTTTTTGAAATCCTACACGCTGACTTGAATCGTCTATTTCATTGATCAATTTTAAAAATCATGTCTTCCAAATCAACCAATGGTTTAAACTGTTTAGTCATCGAATGATTATCCAATAAATAAACAATGTTAATCGAAGAGTTAAAAGATTTTTAATTTGATTGATTTTTCGCATAATTAATATTTAAAGTGAACTAAAACGTAAACGGTTTCGATCATCGTGTTATGTTAGAAGATGAGAAAACAAACCCAAAAAAAAAAAAAAAAATAGAATGAGAAGATCTAACTAAGAAGTGAGATTTGAATAAAGTTGAGATTCTATCATAAAACCAATTAGCAATATGAGGAGTAGCTCAACCTCTTATAAACACTAACATGATCTCTGGTCCCTCACCAATGTGGGATTTTGTCTCCCACATTCACGTGCCCCCCTCACGTGTGGTGAAATTTCAATCTTAACTTATGGACAACACAAACAGAGTGACGAAGAGCATATGTGACCTTTAGGCTTCACACGTGGTATGAAATCCCGTCCCCAGAATTTCACTATTAATTACGTATTTCGTTATTAAATTTCGTATTTCATGTTTACATTATTTTTAGCTTATTTTAACTCTAATAATTTACGAATTTGAATTGTATTATTACAAGGTATGAATTTTTTTTAGCTTATTTTAACTCTAATAATTTACGAATTTGAATTGTATTATTACAAGGTATGAATTTTAGTAATTAATCTTTTAAAATCCGTAGACCTATCTAGGTCACAATTAATGCTTTTGAATAGAGCTTGATCGCACTAGTGTGTAGGCGAAAACCGTTCAGAAACCGGAGTTTTAACGAATGAGATATAAACGAATAAAGTCAAGGACATTTTTGTCATTTTGACCTTCAATTCCAAAAGGCTCCAGCTTTGCTGGAGCAGGAAAGGCTGTGATAAAGACACGTGTGTGGCTGTGATGGAAAGAAAAGAAGAGAAATGAGGGGGAGACTGCCCAATCAGAAAGAAGAGAAGAGAGAGAAAAGAGAGAGGAGAAGAACAGCCAACCGGGTCCCAAACCTTCGACCCATTTCAGACCCGGTGACCCGATCTCCTGACTTGTTTCATGCGACTATTCCAAAGGGTTTTCCGTCGATTTTTCTGGCCTTCTTCAACCTTCCCTCATGACCAACATCACCACAACATCCCATCATCCAATTATAGTCAAAATCGACAAGATTTCGTCATGATTCCACGAAGAACACCTATGTCGATGCCGTGAAACCCTTGCCGGCAATCCACCATTTCTTAAACGTTCTCCTTCAATTACCACCACCATTAGACACCTCTTGAGCCCAGGAACAAACCCCAAACAAGTTTGGGGGCAACGAATCATCGCAGTGGACGAATTAAGGTCCACCCATTTTTAGGGTTTCTGACAGTTCGAAGAATTTTTAGACCACTTCCCGGGCGAATTGGACCTTGGCCTAGGTATAAAAATTACTCCTCTCCTCATGATGTTCATTTTGGTGTAATTTGATAATTTTTGGAATTAGGTGATTTTTCCGATGAATTGGGTGGCCGGCCGTTGCGTGCAGCGGCGCGTGGGCCGAGACACCACTTGACCTCCCTACGCTCAATTGGATGCCCCGATTTCATATTTGACATCCGATTGACGAAATTCCATTGTTTGAGCATATTTTCGTTGAGGTCCGCCACTTGAACATATAGCAAACGATAATCCGACCGTTGGATCGCCACCAAACTTTAATATGTTATTGTACGTAATATTTGAGGACTTTGAGAACTTATGAATTGGAAATCCAATGGCTGGATCTTGCGGATTAAGTTACGTAGGGTTGTGGACCCTACCATTGACCGTTGACTTTTTGTCAACATTTCTCGATTTCTCTTCATTTGTTGTAGGGGGAGTGTATGAGAATTTTTGATTATATGATTTATCGAAAGAATTCTAAATGTGGACTTATACTTTGTCTTAGGCGACAATAGTACGTGACATCTTGATTATCGTGCTAGGGTGTGTTATCGCGAACTCCAGACGAGTGACTTTAATATATGTGATATAGTTATTACCATGAAAATACTTTGTGGATACAACATATATTTCTAAATTATGTTTTATGCTAAATAATTATTTTTATAAAGTTTGCCATCGATCTACTTTATGAAATGTTATGTGACTTGCCTATTTGAAATGTTATGAACTGTGTTTTAAAATATATATTTGAAATGTTTGAGAAACGTGAAGGCTAATAGAGGACCGTTAACCTAGTGTCACGAGGTTAGGTGACACTGAGTCTACATCATGTAGCAATGGTACATGGATGGTCCTGCTTGGTTAATCCGCAATAGGGGACCATACTATGTATGAATCATGCTCGGTTAATCCGCAATGGGTGATCCTTATATCTTAGTGTAGGCTTTGGCCGAACTGCGTCACTCTAGCACTAGTTTTTAGTGTATTTATGAACAATAGTTTTTGAGAATCTTTGTGGTTTGAATTAAAAGGGTCATTGTGTGTCTGGGTGACTCCTTTGGAGTTTTCAGTAACTTAACTATGATTTCATAAAATATGATTTTTATATTTGAGGTTTATAAACCGTGATCGATGTTCAGTTTTTATTGATTATCACATATGTTGTATTATGGTCACTCATATGAGCTTCATAGTTTATCCAGCTTGTTGTTTGTTTGGTGCACCATTCCCATGTTGTAGGCATTGATTGTACAGGCGACAGGTTTAAGTACATTACAAGAAGTTGGTAGGGGCAGCAGTGCAGTAATCAAAGACTTGGAGTGTTTAGGTTACCCCTTTATCCTCCCTTGTACTATTTCTTTTGGGACTCTCTTTTGTGCACCATGGGCTTGTCTTGGCCTAACGAGGGTTGTGTCTTTTTTAGTGTACAAACTTGTATATATTTTGTGGGGGTGAACCCACCATCATATTTATTTTGGGATATTAGTTATAGTATTCCATTCTGTATCTTACATCAGATTTAATGTCCCATACGTTCTCGTGTCATATGTCGATTCTTGATGTATGTACAGGTGACACGGAGGCAAACATGCCTTGATAATATTAAGAAAGTTTAAGTTCTACCATAAAATCAATTAAGAATATAGAAAATAACTCAACTGCTTATAAGTACATGTAAGGTCCTCAGGGCCCAAAAACTTTCGTTGTTCTTAAAATCATTTTCAAAGAAAATCTCTTAAGAACATATATATATTTTTTAATATCAAATATTCAAAATCCTGTTTGATTAAAATTTTTTTTAAAATATTTTCTTTTTGTTTAAATTCAAACTATCTTAAGCAGAAATTGGAAGAAAGAAAGGATCGGGAAAGAAAGAAGCTCGAGAGAGAGGAAATAATGGGCAAGGAGAGAGAAAGGCAAGGAGATGGCGAGGAAGTGAGGAGAGAGAAGAGAGAGAGGGTAATGAGAGAGAGCAGATAAAAAGACAGTGAGAAGAAGAGAGAGATAAGCTAGAGGGTGAGGATGTGAAGAGTGAATAAGAGGGTGGGGAAAGGAAAAGCAGAAAAGGACCGAGAGAGAGAGCAGAAAATGATAGAAAACCTCTATGAACTTATTTTTAGTGTAAAAAAAAAAAAAAAACCTATATTTTTATGAATCTAATTTTTAAAAAGTTCTACGAACAAGAATTCAAGGAGTAAAATTTAAAACGTTTTTAAGTTTTAAAAGTTGAACTTAAGTAGGATGTCAAATAAGTCCTCATTTGTTTGATGTGTGATTGATGCTCTAAAAAAAACAAAAAAAGAAAAAAATAAAAAAGAAAATAAGGAGGGGGTCCGTAGAGCATCCCTCCGTTCTATCTTCTATGTGATCAGTTTAACTTGGTGAAGTTATGTGCGAGTTCTTATCGTACGTTTGGTGCGTGTGTGTATGGAAATGCGCGGTGACCCTTAATAGCATTGATTGCTGTCCACACCCACTCCACAATTAAAGTTTCCATTAATAAAGTAGCTAGCAGCTAGTATTTTTTTTATATTTGTTTTTTTATGAGGACTGCTAGCAGCTAGTTAAGACATCAAGGTGGTCCTCAAAAACCAAAGAGGCAAGCAAGCTGGGGATCAGGGAGAAGAGAAACTATCAAACCAGGCAAAGCAACGGAAACAGAAGATGAATATGGTAGATAAGGAAGCAGCTCCAACCTCTCCAATGGAAGTGGTGGGGATGGGGCCCAGAGACGAAGATGGGAGCAGCAGCAGCAGCTTGCGGACGGCAGAGACGTTGCTTCGGCTGCTGCCAATTGCTCCTTGCGTGGTGGCTCTTGTGGTCATGCTTCACGACTCCCAGACCAATGACTTTGGCTCTCTTTCCTATTCCCATCTCGGAGCTTTCAGGTATGTATGTGTACACACACACACACAGAAATATATGTGCGCTCCATTTTATATATCACCAGATTTTAATCCTTTTCTTGTAAGTCTTTAGAATAATGTTAGAATCAAAGTTGAAAATCTTCAAGTTCACATGCACTGTGACAGATACAATACTCAATCTAAATATGATTAACTGCTGCCACAAGCCATATGTGAAGGATCAATGTTTAAAGACTAATTACTATAATTTATTTAAGTGAAAATATGACTTTAGCCCTTCAAACTTCATTTTCTTTATATAAAACCCTACATAAATTTTTTACTCAAAGAAAACCCAATGACTAGGATACACATAAGCAAATTCATTAACTTCATATTAATTCACACATTTTACATTTTCACATGCCTAAAATACCCCTATTACATACTTGATGTAGATAATTAATTGTAAGGAAATAGTAAATGATTTTGCAACAAGAAAAAAAAAAGACATTAATTTTAAAAATTTATTGCATATTAATTTTTTAGAAAGCTATTGAATTTTCATAAAACTATTCGATTCAGTTTTTTCACCCTACTCTTGCATACTTTTGAATTTATCCTTTTTTTATTAATATATTAGAACATTGTATTTCATTATCTACATGCACATTAATTTACCTACGAACAATTATACCATGGGTGTAATTCGATGTATATTAAGAAGAAATATAGTTCGATGTATATTAAAAAAAAAAAGAAATAATTTACCTATATTAAGAAGAAATGTAGTTCGATGTATAGTATTAAAAATACTATGTTACACCCATGTTTATACAACAATAAAACGTGCCTAACATATCTAACAATACATGAAAAATAATTTACCTACAAGTTAGAGAAATGTTATTTGGTTGGGTGTAGTATAAATTTTTTTAATAATTGGAAAAATTAAATATAGCTAGGTGTAGCGTAATTTTTTTTTATATATAATTAGAACAAATTAATTTACCTACCTACGCTTTGAAATGTTCATTTCCAATGATGCAAAATGTTCATTACCTAACTACAAATTAATTTTCAATAATTTACCTACAACAATTATACCATGGGTGTAATGTAACATCTTTCTTTACAATGATACAAAATATTGTATGTACCAATAACAAAACTTGCCTAACATAAGTACTTGTAAATGGAAAATAATTTACCTATAACAAAAGAAATGCAGTTTGATGTATAAAATCAACAATATTATGTTCCACTCATGTTTATACAACAACAAAACATGTCTAACATATATAACAATACATAGAAAATAATTTACCTACAAGTTAGAAGAATGTTACTTGATTCAAAATATATAATATAGGTGTAGTATTTTTTTTTAAATAATTGAAACAAACTAATTTACCTACCAATTAATATGGATAAAATTGCTACAAAATATATCACGAAAAAAAAATTACTTTTCTAGTTTGACATCGATACGGTTAATGCAAACACTTTTTTCATTTTATTTCACTTTTTCTACCACTTTTAATTTGGCATAAATTTAGGAATTTGAAAAAGGGACCATAAAGTATGAGTGGCATGAGTGTAAATAAATTGTATTAATATGTCAATAGTGTTCCTATATGTTTGCAAATTTTAAATTTGGGCTTAATCTGGATTTTTAAAGATAGATGGGTTTTTATCTAGAAATAATGAATTGTAAGGACCAAAATCTAAAGCACCCTTAAATTAATTTAAAGTAAATATAACTAAGAACACAGTAAGAACTTTGTCATCTTCAATCATTGTAAAGATGATATGGATGTTGCAGGTATTTGGTGAATGCCAATGGCATTTGTGCCGGTTATTCTTTTCTCTCCGCTATCATTGCAGCCAAGGCTCGTGCGGCCACCAAGTGTCAAGCCTGGACTTTCTTCTTCCTTGATCATGTAATTAACTCGTTTCATGTATTTTTTTACTTTTGGAAGCTGTTATTCACACTATTTACCGTCTATAATAAAAGTTCTATTTCCCGTCTCTTGGACATTTAATGAAGTTTGTGTAAACTATAATGTTACACGCCCAGGTGCTCACTTACTTAGTTCTGGCTGCCGGAGCTGCGTCAATGGAGGTGCTTTATTTGGCATACAAGGGCGATTCAGCCGTAAACTGGAGTGCAGCTTGTGAATCTTTTGGCGGATTCTGTCACAAAGCCACAATTTCTGTTGCCATTACATTTGTGGCGGTGACTTGCTATGCACTCATTTCACTCATTTCCTCCTATAAACTCTTCAGCAAGTATGACGCTCCTGACCCTGTCGCCATTCAGACCGCCACCTTCCACGCTTGATCGCCGGCCAGTCACCGCCACTCACTCTCTCCTTAATTCACTACCAGCCCTTTTTCAAACTTGGTCTTAGTTTACTGCCGGTCAATTGTTTATTGAATGACAAAGAAGTTACATGGCTTGTTTGTGACATTTGATGGTTATCATGTGTTTGGATTACTGCCTATGTTTCTTGAATTTCCAAGCAATAATACAAAGACCTATATTAGTAGTGATCTGTAACTAAATGCTTTAGGACCCTAATATTAGCTTATTTAGATGGAATCACGTAGGGGTTTTTTTTTTTTTTTTTTTTAATTTTTTTTGGTTGGCCCATCAGCCCTTTGCCTTTAAATTTTTTTCACGATTTTATTTTGAGTAATACTATGCAGATCAAAATTTTAAAATACAAACCAGATGATGTGTCATCAATAAGAAATAAACATATTAATCAATACTTAAGTAATAATTCAATTATCAACAACTACATTATTTGGTTTGCAAAATTGAGTTTAAAATTTTGATTCTCCTAACATTACCCTCTATTTAACCAATCTATTAAAGATAAATTTTTGTTAAAATGGGCTATATCACCCCATTTGCTCTGGAGATGACCTTAGAATCCTCAATCATGTCACATTAGTTTGATCTCGATTCCGAATTTGTTGTGCCTTTCGGTTCAATTAAACTAAATTTGTAATGCAGCTGCCATGTCGCAATTAGTCCCTGTCATACCTACTGCCCATGGACCTGATGGAAAAGTCGTTGTGCCCCCATGCAAATCACCTCTTTCCACATGTGGTGGATTTTTCCTTATGATTTGAAAGGAGGTGACACTCTTTTTAGCTTCTTAAAAACCCTCTTGTTTATGAAACTCGGATCGCGAAATTGAATAAGCACTCGAAATTTATGAATAAGATTAAATATGTGTGAGATATTAAAAATAATGTGTTTATTATGTCCCAATCTGAAATTCTATATATATTAAAAGGCTTTTTAGTCAAAATGGTCATTGTGATTTGCATAACATATCACTTTGATCCCTGAAATTGAAAATCAATAGAAATGGTCCCTGAAATTGTCCACCATCCATTATTTTGATCCTTCGGTTAAAAACTCCGTTAAGTGTCCAAGAGCTCTTGCTCGGAAGTTTGGGCAATTTTCAAAGTTTCGTAACTCAATCTTTTCTTAACCAAATTTGACCCATAATATATCAAAATGAAGATAGGAAAGTGTAGAAAAGGATTATACCTTTTTGGAAGCCCAATGACTACCAGATATAACCGAAAAATAGCTTAAAAAGTGACTGGTCTGCAAGAAAATTGGAAAACTCGCCAGAAATTGGATAAACTTTAAATGTTCATAACTTCTTCAATACTCAACGAAATCGAGTGATTCAAAAACAAAAATCATACTTCTCAATGAGAAAAAGAGAATGATACCTTTTTTTAATGGGTAATTCGCAGTGTTTTGGCTGGAAAACGGCTCACAAATGGCTAACCCGAGACCAAGACAGTCACTTTCGAGCCGTTTTCTGTCCAAACCACGACGAGTTAGTTGTCGAGAAAGGTAATATTCTATTCATTTTGATATATTATGGGTCGAATTTGGTTAAAAAACAATTGAGTTACGAAGCTTTGAAAATTGCTCAAACTTCTGGCCAAGAGGTCCAGGACACTTAACGGAGTTTTTAACGGAATGACCAAAATAATGGATGTTGGACAATCTCAGAGACCATTTCTATTGATTTTCAATCTCAAGGACCAAAGTGATATGTTATGCAAATCTTAGGAACCATTTTAGCTAAAAAAACCATATTAAAACCCAGTTTGGCAGCTAATTTACTGTTCCCAAGCACAGTTAAAAGACGGATTTGCCCCTCTTCAGACGTTCTTTCCCTTCCTTTATTTGGTGGTACAGTGAAAATACTAAAATGCCCAGTTTTACGGGTGGTGCGCTTGCAGCTTTCTTCCTCCACCTCTTTCTTCTTGCTCCAGTCGGAATCGACACGCCCACCACCTTTTCCTTCTGGTTGCAGTTCGAATCCACACGAAAACCTGCTCATCCAAATCAATTTCACCACCCATATTCTTCCACATCGTTCTAAACTCAAAACCTAGATCGCAGTTACTCACCCAAAACCCAGACAACCGCCGCCACCACTTCATCCACCACAACGTTTTACAAATTTCTCTTGACTGAAGGCAAGCGAAAATTGCCCTCTTCATCTCCTCAAGTAAATTTGATTAATAGATTAATTTCCCCCAATTCTTTTTTGGTTTCAAATTTACATCGATTGCTAGGCTTTTGGAAGGGTGTATGGGTTTGGGTAATTTTCATATTATTTTGGGAGTTTTGCCCACTTAAGGTGGAGCTTTTGTAGACAGATATTGGCTCTCTGGGTAAAGTTCTTGCCGTTTCAAAATGTTGAGGAGGCCATGGAAACTAAACTAATTGATTAAGTTAAAAAAATTATTTGATAATTTTGGCATTTGAAATTGAATGGCATTGATTTTTTATTTTTTTCACAGATTTTGGAATGACGAGATGAGCCGTAGGTTGGCATATTATTGTGGTCTTGAATGATATTTTGGTTCCCTAAAAAATGTATTTTGTAGGGAACCAAAAAGAGGAATACAATGTGTAAATATGCTTGGTTATTCAGATACGAAGTTTTTTACTTGATTGCCCGAACTGGACTTACAGTTACAATTAACCAAATGTTGATTGGCCAGTCTGTCCAGGTTCAGTTAGAATTAACTCCATAACTTTGCTGAACATGCAGGAAATGGAATTCGTATACAACATGTGAGGGCAGATGGAGAAATTCTAGATGTTGAATCTACGAAAAGTAATTAAGAGCTGTGTAGACACTAGACGTGCAAATGGTAATGCAGCATTCCGTGAAGCAGGAAGTTCATTCAGGTTCGAAGTCTCGTTCATGTTTTATGGTTCTCCATCAGATGTTTTTTTTGTCATTTCTAGAGTCTAGACTATTAACACGATGACGCCTCAATACATTAAGCTTGAGTATTAAATATAATTGTGAGAAGACGTTGTATTTGAAGAGTTTGTCGTCATTATAATTTCTTTCGTTTAATATGAAGTTATAAATATATAGCCTTCAAACTCTGAAATAAGTGGAAAATGAATTTAAGGGTGGCAGTAGACTATTCAGTACATTTGATACATGTTATATTTGCTGTTTATGTTGTTGAATCCAAGATAACTGCAAAAGTGGAACCATAGTATGGTCGCATCTTTCTAACTTATGTCATTTTCCTGCAGCTTTCTTCCTTCCTTTCGGATTTAAGAAATAACATCCCTGAAGCACATGTCTTCTTGACGACCGATGGCTACTCCTTAGACGTATTTGTGGTGGATGGATGACCTGTTGAGGTAGTTTCTTTTATGATATAACGTGTTTATTGTCATTCACTATATCATTTCTACTGTTAGAGTTTTGTATCTTGAAATTTTACATGTTATTATATTATTAAATGAATAATGTCCTATACACGAAACGTTGGATGGCCTTTCTTAAAATATATGGTGCTACAATATGCCTATTTTTGTTGGCTATGGATTTTGCTATACTGCAAACTGTTTATGTGCTTTCTTTTTGTATGCATGGATGAACTCGTTTTAGTCAGTGTTGATCTCTGATCTGTAATATGGATTGTTGTTGTGATTACAAGTTAGTTTTATACTCATTTTAACAATTATGTATCGAAGTTAATATCTTGCTTGGAGTTTACATTTTTTTGCACATGATGCCAAAAAGGAATACGAATAGCAAAATAAATTTAATGGTGTTAACTACATTGAAATACCATGTAACCTATGAATCTATGAAAGATTGAAGAAAGAAACAATGGCAGAAAGATGAACAAGGAAAGAAGATGAAGGAAATGCTCTCTGTATTTATCACAATAGTCGAATACAACTCAACAGAAAATGATCTCTACAACTTCCTTTTTATAGTCATTAGGCCTATTGCAAAAGACCCAAATACCCTCACTAACGCCTCTAACTAACTCAATCATGTGGCTATTACTCCCCCCTCAAACTAAACTTGGAGTATCCAAGTGAAGTTTGAACTAGCTAGGTATTTGAGATTGATCTGGAACTGCAAGAGCAAGATATCTGCCATGCTTCAAGAATTAACCTGCTGCAAACAAGAAAGCACTCATTGACATCTTTGTAACTGCTAACCAAAACCTCTGCCCACCCCATTATCATCACACAAGACTACAACTTTTGCCGTTGGTGAAGCCATGATGAAAGCCACAAGTACAATCTAGCTTTAGCATTAACATACCCAACAGATTTTCGACTTTGAACTGAGAAGCCATAGTAACAAACTCACTATATATGCAAATTACCCCTCCTAAATCTTTACAGAGACTGGCACCAAATCAACCAAGGAGAATGACACTCCAAGAAACCAAATCAACCAAGGAGATTGACACTCCTGATAGCTTCCTAAATCTTTCCAGATACCAAAATTAACCATGGAGAATGACACTCCAAGAAATCAACATTATAGGCTGTTATAAGCTTCTGAACAATTCAAACCCAATAAAGAGACAGTAGAATTTCAGTGAGGCAGAGAGACAGAATTGGACACCATAAAAATTGCACATTTCATGGTTCGAAAATCCAGCAAACCAAATGAAGTCAATGACAAACACTAATCTTGGAGCAATGAAGAATCTTGAACCCAAATATCAATATCCCAGAAAAGACTCACAAGAAAGATGAACAAGCGGAGTGTAAATTCAATATACCACTCTTTGGCTATCGACCTTACTAATTGACAAAATAGCGAACAATTTCTTACTGAAACATTTAATCAAACATATTATGTGCACTGTGAAAACTAGAAATCAAGAACCTGATCAGAACTTCAATCTTGAGCCAAAGCACGCAGAGGAAACAAACCAAAAACCTTGGCGAATCAATCTACGAACTGGCATTGAGAAAACCAAGACTGAGCAAAACCCGAGTGAGAAATGGCGGTGGGTTTGTCTCTAAACGTTGCAGTTCGGCTTCCCTTGAGGACCCACAAAGATGGTTTGGTCAGGCACTCATTGATTTTCTTATCTAAACTCAACAAACCCAGTTGTGTCCGGCAAATAATCTCTCTTTTTCCGGTCACATTCCTATGGATTTAATCGGCAAGAACACCGGAGCGGTGACTCCTATGAAAAACCAACATGGGTCTCGATCCAAGAAACACGACAACTTGAGATACATTGAGAATTCGAACCCCAATGTTTCCTCTGCGTCGAAATAGGCCGCGAAGTCCCAGAAGACGGCTGAGCAGAAGCAGGGCCGTTGCACGCTGGTAGTTGAATCAAAGGGGAATGATCGCTGTCTCTTATCAAAACCAAGGTTGAAGACGGATTTTGACGAAACATCAATTCTTGAGGACAATTTTACCGACGAAGCAGCACAAGATTCTGTGAACTTCAGAAGACCCAAAGAACAATCGCGGAAGCACCGAATATCTAATGAAAATTTGGAAAGAAACTAAGCTAGAAACATATGAAAAAAAAAAAAAAAAAAAAAAAAAGGAAATGGAACCACCAGAATTAAAGGCGTGAGCCTAGTGGCTCTGATACCATGTTAACTACATTGAAATACCATGTTAACCTATGAATCTCTGAAAGATTGAAGAAAGAAACAATGGCAGAAAGATCAACACGGAAAGAAGATGAAGGAAATGCTCTCTGTATTTATCACAATAGTCGAATACAACTCAACAGAAAATGATCGCTACAACTTCCTTTTTATAGTCATTAGGCCTATTGCAAATACCCTCACTAACACCTCTAGCTAACTCAATCATATGGTTATTAAATAGTGCAATATCATACTTCTGCACTCCCTGTAGCAGAACGCGTGCGATTTTGCTCGGTGTAAGTTAGTGAACATAATGGCATGTAGAAGACTATGGTGATCCTTTTTGGATGGAACATGTTGATTTGTAGTTCTCTGTGAACATCATCTGCACTTGCTTTTTTCTGTGAAGATTATTTGTGTTGCTATTCTTTCCTAGAAATTTTCTGCATGTTAATGCTCTTATATTGTTTTAGAATATACTGTCATAATGTTATCTTCCTAGAAAATCAGGAATGTGTATGAGTTCTTTTTCGGCTTGCTTTCTGATTACACACTCTCTTTCTCTTTCAGGTATCTGCTTTTGCTTTTCTCTCTGCATATTTTGTTTGTATGAAAGTCCATCCTTTTAGTCGTTGATGTCTACATTTTTGGTTGTACATAGAACTCTTCACGTAGAGTCAGTAAAATGCAGGTGCAAACTGAACGAGCTAATTAATGTGGGAAACTTTTGGAAATGTATATAACTGTAACTTAGAAATCTTTGCTTTAGTATTGCACGTATGCTCTTGATGTAAATAGAATTTAAATGTAGCTTAAAGACTTATTTTACCATGTTGGTTTAGTTGTTCTGTTGTTTTTTGAATTATTTAGATTGATGTATTGATTTGTAGTTTCAGTATTAAGTGTATAGTGATATATGTGTTTGTGATTGCAATTAAGCTGCTGGTGGCTTTTGAGTATCAATTCATTATTGTGTGCTGTTATCCAAATTCGTTTTTTTTTTTTTTTTTTTTTTTTTTTTTTTTTTTGGGAAATGATTCATAGTTGCTGTAAATTACGAATTTAAAACCCGCAGTGGAACGCGGCACTTTCGCTCGTTGATACTAATCTACCAAGAGGGCAATGGGAAAACTAGTGGGCATGACCCCATAAAATAGTCGTGGGCATGTGCGAGAAAACTAGTGGGCATGGCCCATGGAAAAAACTAACCGGCATGATGTAGAATAAGATCGCCTCATCAGAATTAAAAGGGCATTGCCCTTAGCAAACAGGTAGGGGAACACGAGTCATATTGATGGTGCTGCTATGAAAGAGATTAATGGTTCTTCAGTGGGTTTTTTTGGTTGTAGTTGTGGTGTTGGCCAAGAGGATCCTCTTTCTCTTTTGTTGTTCTGTTTGGCCGAGGAAGTCTTGAACGGAGGTCTTTTAGATATGCAAAGACCTTTTGTAAAAAGCGCTCGCGAGAGGTCGTCGTTCATAGAGAGCACTCAAGAGAGGTGGCCATTCGTAAAGCACTTTGGAGAGGTGGTCTTCTGGAGTGCTTCCACTTGGACGAAGTGGTCATCTCAAGTGGTTTTTTGGAGAGCTGGCCACTAAAGAGTTGACCATTAGAGTCGACTGCTAGAAAGCTGACCACTTAGACCGATTCAAATTGAGTATGTGTGAACTTTATGTACTTACTTTCTTATTATTTTATTGTCATTATTTATATTCTCACACTTTACATTCTTGAATTAATTCCTCATACATTTATTTTCATCCATAGGCCAGCAAATCAATAAAATGCATGGATCAATCCTAACCACCCTTGACCCCAAAGGGATTTGAAGGACTTAAACAAAGAGGAGGTTCCTTGCTTGGTTAAATAGTCATCTAGTTAAAAGTCAAATTTGTGGCACGCATCAATTTTTCATTTCATCAAGCCAAATTCGTGATTTCGTGGTTACAATCCAACAATGACAAAAATTCTCGTCAACGACCATCCTGCTAAATTAGGGGAAACACTTACATAGCAAGCTAATGGATCGTTTGATAATCATTTTGTTTTTATTTTCAGTTTATTTTTTTAAATTAAAAACTTGCTTGATAATTGTTTTTAGTTTTCAAACCAAAATAATAAAGCTAGTTCGGCCATGTGATCTCACTTTTGGTTTTGGGTTGGCTATGGCCTCTTGGTTTTGGGCCTTCCCTTTATGTGTGTTGCCCATTGTAATCCCCACAATACCAGTTTTGACCTTATATCTTAGAGCTACTTTCGCAACTCCCTTTATCAAACACTTTAATGGAATATAAAAAATTTCTCATCCTCCAAACTGAAAACGCATAAATTTTTCTTCTTTTCACTTTCATTTTGCCAACTGTGGGTTATGCACTTTATCTTTCTTTATTTCAACGATTTCTACTTAACAAATATGCAATCAGTCAATTATAAGCATGCATCAAGTTCAAATACATTGGCGAATGTACATTGAAATGAAGATGATCCCAGGATCATTTAGAGTTCGAAAAATGCATGCTAATGTCTTCCGAAGACTTTTGAAAGTTTGGTATGGGTCAATTATGAACCAACCAGTGTTTGATGTAATATATGCCTAACATATGTCAGCAGGTTGTGTCGAGAGCACCCAATAAATTCTATCAACAACATTCATTAAATTGTTTCTACATGTGTCGATATTTGTTAACATTACGTAACAAACAGTGTTTGGCTGATAACAACAAAACCATCAAATATTCGACAAAATGCGTCACCGAAAAAATTGATATATTTTGGCGCACTTCGCGCTGTGTTTTTATTAAAAAATTTGGACCTTAACACTAAACCCCCAATATTTGAATCCCGAATCCGTTACTGTTCAAATAAAATATTAAATCGTATCGTGATTCATGTGGTTGGAAATGAAAACTTGAAGGAACTTTAAGGAATAATGAAAGCAACCTCAGTGGAAGCATCAATGCTTCCAAATAGAGAATTGTAGTCTATCCAACTTAAGTGCGGTTCTACAGACAGTGGATCCCACCCGTACACTACTGACCAGGGAGAGATGGAGATAGTCCAAGTAATCTCTTATTCTATTTTCTTTTTCTTATAAGGGGTAAATTCTTATTTGACTAAGAGCATAATCGTTTGTGATAAAAGTCAAATGAAAAACACCAAAAAATAAAGCCACAAAACTTGCATAAATAATTATATATAGTTCAAGTTTATATCTTTCAATTTACGTATTATCTCAAGCCAAACCACAAGATTTAAAACTTAGAACAACTTATAAGTCTAAATAAATATTACCATCATCACCTACGGCACGTTTACATAAAAGTAATCAGAATCAAAACACGAAATTGAATTTCGATTATAGATTACTTCAATGTTTACCAATATCAAGAGTGAAAAAGTTGGTGCGATCTATGTGAAATTTGGAATCCTACTATGAAATTTAGAGGAATTGGATTTATTTCATTTAGGTAATATTTGGATTCTGGGTGTTGGAGTCAGAATGGATTTTCCTCCCCATTATACTCTCACTTATTTCTAAAATTTCAAGTTGCACTTCGCATTAACCCAACACCACCAACCGTTCCTCAGTTCATTATGAAATTCAATAATGATAATAACAATAATTAAGCCATCTAGTACTATGATCTAGTGTTATTTCTCTTTCACTTGTAAGTGAGAGATCTTATATTTAATTCTCGCCAAAGGCGAATTTGTACCACATTATTACTAGTTTATTGTGAGGCTAAACCCACCCCTCCCCCTTAATGTAGATAATATCGATTGTTAAAAAAAAGTGCAAGATCTTAGGTTATTTTCGCCAATGGCAAATTTGAAAATCATTATTATGGCTAACCCAATGTGAGGCTTAGCCAACTCCCCCACCCTCAGTGTAAATAAGTATTGTTTTTTTTTTCAAAAAAAAAAAAAATTATATAATTGAAATCGAATTTGTCACATCCCGGCCCGAGACAGATCACTTCTCAGGCCTGCTCCACCACCGTAGCACGATATTGTCCGTTTTGGGCTTACCATTCCCTCACGGTTTTGTTTTTGGGAACTCACGAGCAACTTCCTAGTGGGTCACCCATCATGGAATTGCTCTAGCCCCCTTCTCGCTTAACTTCGGAGTTCCTACGGAACCCGAAGCCAGTGAGCTCCCAAAAGGCCTCGTGCTAGGTAGTGATAGGAATATATATTTAAGGATCACTCCCCTCAGCGATGTGAGATGTTACAGAATTAAATAATCAAATTTCGTTGTGTTTAATATTAAGTGAATAGAGGCATCTAACATTTTTTTTCTTCTATTATTTAGTATATTTAACCAAAAAAATAGTATATAAAATAATTGTTTTCAACCAGGGCTTTTTAGTAATTATCTTGATTTCCATTTCAATTCGGTGAATTAGTAAACCATTTATATGGAATCTACACCACTTGTATTCTTATTCTAGTAAAAAAATTTAATAAACGACTTCAACATCCTCCCCATCCCAATTCCTCCTTAATTCCCCTTCTCCCATTACGAATTAGTAAACGAGTTACTAATATAACCAGCATTGCTATAAGATGCATTGCATCTAGTCTTTTAAGAGAATGCAGAACGAATGATCGATATGTGCAAAACTTAATTTTAGCGATCTAAATGCTTTAGATAACGAACAAAAATGCCAATTGAACAATCATGGCTAAAAACAACTGAAGAAAATTACAACAAACTACTTCAAATGCAAGGTAGATCAACTAAATATATTAACAAATAAGAAATTTAGAGATAAAGATTTGGAGGAATGATTGGATTGAGGAATTAGTGAAAAAAGGGGATGGAGAACTTCAATTTGTCATGGCTCATAAGTCATAACAAAAGAGTATTGAGAGAGATTTTCGTCTCTTAATTTATTTTACTTTTTTATCCATTTAATTTAAAATAAAAGTGTGAAAAAAGTGGTCAATAATTTTTTTTTTAAACAAACAATATTATTTACATTAAAATGGTAGACTTAGCCTTAGGGGCTAGCAATAATATGGTCCAAATTCATTTTTAATGAGAATCGAACACATTTATAAGTGAAGAAGAATACCACTAAACAATATTACTAAGTGTCAACAAATGCCTTTTATTTCAAATCTTGGATGAGATGCATATCTGAATAGAGAAGCCTTTCTAAAAATAAAAAATTTAATGGGTTGTTGTTTTGTCCTGTCCAAAGCTTGGAAAATATTCCAAACCCATCCAAATACGTTTTGCAATGGGTACCTCTCCTTCCAAGCAATCAAAGACTTGTTGCAAGTCTCAACGACTACAGAGCAAGACTGGTACCTACTGTCTATCTCTACCACATAACGCTACACAAAGCCCACCGCCACCCCACTTTTCTATGCCCTTTTGTATAATCTCCGTCTCCTCCTCCTCCTCCTCTTCCGTGGCTCCACCTCCGCCTCGTCCTCCTCGGCCTCTTTTTGTTTCGAGCAGCCTTCTCGACTCTCATGGCGAAACACCAATATGAGTTGGTGTTAACTCTTCTTGTGGTTGCCTCCCTTGGCATCGTCTCCTTCGTTTCATGCATAGCCGCCGAGATTAAGCGAACGAAGGTACGTACATACATACACACACACATATACATACATAACACATACGGTTTGATCATGACAATGAATGGTTATTGCTTAATTTAATTAGGGGTTAATTTCTTGATTAACTCTGGGGTTTAATTTTGCAGGAAGACGAGCTCAAGTTATTGGGAAGAATGTGTTATTTGCCAGAAAGTCAGGCATTTGGGTTCGGCGTTGCGGCCTTGATATGTTTGCTTGCTGCCCAGATGGTCGGAAATTTGATTTTTTGCAGTTATGTTTGTTCAAGAGATGAGAAGAAGAAGAAGAAGATGAAGGGTACGTCTTCTACCACTGCTACAACCACCAGCTGCAAAGCCAAAAGACCGACGGTTTCGATGGCTCTTTTGTCCATTTCTTGGTGGGTGTTCAATCTCCTCAATTTTCCTTCTTTGTTTACAGTTAATTACTTGAATCTTTTCCACGCAATCTATTAAAATATAGCTGACCGCTAGAGTTTCAAACTCAACACTTCTCCGTGCTCCGTTTGACTAGATTAAATAGTTATTTACGCGACTTTATTAAAGAGATGTTATTAGTATTTCAAAAATATCGTTTGATACTTTTTTAGGTACAAGTTTTCTGTTGTGATTTTGTACACAAACAGTTCAAGATGATCTTTTTTTAGTGTCAATAATTGTTACCGATCAAATTAAATAAACATAGTCATAAATAGTTTAAAATTCCATATGTCTACCGACCTTCTCATTCGAACATTTTAATTCTATTTTCTTGGCTCTCCTTGGCATACTGGAATGTTGTATGATCGTAAAAAAGGGTCTACTTTCTTAGTCAATAAAGATGCCAAAAATCAACCAAACCTCTCTTTTTTGTCAAAAGATACCATTTAAAAACCGTCTACCCAGTCAATCAACTTGCCGAAGTTTCGGTGGTTAGGTCCATTATTACGTGTATCATAATGTTGCTGCATATTGAAATTTTAATTGCCATGGTTCCGCTGCATAATATTTGATTGATTGACATAGTTGATTTTTAAGGTTGATTCGATTTGAATCATCGTGCAACATTGTAATAAGAAATGAGAAGTTCAAAATGAGGTAAAAGACCATAATAGTACTTCTCGATGTGGGACATGTAAGCTGAAGTAGTTTTGAGGGGTGACGATAATTTAAAAATAATTATTATAATAATATTAGTCGTTGATGCACAAATCGGATTAACTTCATAACAACGTAAAGTGTCAATGAGTGACCTTCATAAGGGTGTTTTGATCATTAAATGTAGATGATATGTAAAGAGATTAAAGATTAAAAATAAAAAAAAGCAAACACAAGGTGTATGTAGTTCATTTTAAATTTGGCTACGTTTACAAGAGTAGAGGAATTCTCATTAATAATAGAGTGTTTACATAATGCAAGGGTTCAAGCATAATTGTCATTAGTAAAATATAAAGTTGATTAAGGAATGTTAGATCAGACAAAGCTTTTCTAGAGTACCCTATTGTCTTCCGCGGTCGATGTGGGACTCTAGAGATTTTATTCTAGTGTTTACACATTGTCGCATTGTAATTGATTTCCTAGTTAGACTCATTTGCTTTAGCAAGAGTGTCTCAACACGAACTTTTCAATAGATCTCCCAATATATATAGTTGACTGGTACTTGGTAATTTTAGGGTTAGTGAAATAAGGTGCAAACACTAATAATTCCTAAGATGGACGTCAGACTCGATCTCAGAACCACTAAGATCTGATGTGAGCAAAATGCCGATTAAAATAGTAAATTTTGAATGACCATTGACTATTGTTGCGCTTGCAGGATGAGCTTTGTAATAGGAGGGGCATTGCTGAGCACGGCAACTAGCATGAGCAGAGAGCAGCCGTACGGACGAGGATGGCTGGATGGGGAATGCTACTTGGTTAGACAAGGAATCTATATTGGTTCAGGGATACTCATCCTCATTGCAATCGGTTGCACACTCGCCCTAATCATCGTCACCGCGACGAGGAGCCGAGTTGAAGATGGCTTTAAAGTAAAAGACCAAAGCACAAGTAGTGGATTGCCCTAATAGATAAGAAATTTCTCTTCGCCCACTACATTCTGCGTTCAAACCCTTCCCCTCCCCCTCCCCCTCCCCCTAGTCTAGCTTAGAATAGAAATATCGCTTCTAATCAAAAGTTTTTTATTGTGTCAAAGCTTCTAATCAAAAGTGAAAGAGCAGCAAGATGGATATAAAGTTGTAGTCAAACACAGATGTATACGGTTTCAACTATTACAAATATAGACACAAGATCAAAACCCAAGCTAATGCTGGGGGGAGAGAGAGAGAGAGAGAGAGAGAGAGAGAGGCACAACTACACCAGAATTTGATTTCTCTTTTTACCAATTGTATCGTGGACAATATTTGCACAAAAAAGGCCAGCTCATGGGCACTAAAAGGCATGAACCAGTCCGGTTGGTGGTAGTTCTAAAACTCCTCTAAAAAACAAGAAAATCTCAAGATGTCCACAACACTTACCTTTGGGATTCGATGCTCATGTCAAGAACGAGGAGGTAAAAGGAAGCTAAAGAGAACCATAGACCGCAAGTGAACATTGAAACACGATCCAGCATTAGAAGGGCATGTTGCCACCGCGTCCCCTCCCTCCATAGCCATATCCATAACCCCTTCCCCACTGATATGGACCCCGGTAATTCCCACCACGCCCAGAAGCATAACCACCATAACCAAGATTAGATCTCTGCTGGAAATTGCCAAATGTCTGGGGCAGAAATATTAAAACTAAATTAATATATCACCCATCAGCAACTTACGATCACTTTCTGATTTAATATTCAACCAAAAAACAAATAAAATAGAGTGGCAAACCTCAGTATCCTGCTTCATTCTCTCAGAAAACCTATGTCCGTTTCTTCCTCCACGGTTGACTGAACTACATGAAATTGTGTCAAAGAACTCATCCTTGTTATATGCAGGCTGGATGAAACAAAGAAAGAAAAATGATTAATTCAAAGCTCAACATTTGCATTCAACCGCTAAACCATCCAGTATATACAAAATCTGTGTACTACCTTTGTGTTGGGTACCAGGCCACCTTCATTCTCATCCAAACATTGACCAGTTCCACTAGTTCCACTGTCATCCACTCTTTCTGTTGAATGTCTTTGTTTGTCCTGTCCTAGGTATCCCCACACTTCATCCTTCTTAAACTTCTCGTTCATCGCTAGAAAATCAAACTCCTCAGTGAACTGTGTAGAGTATGGAGACTGCAAAAGATAAAACAATGAAAATTTTACCAGAAGTCCTATTTTATCCAGGAAACAGCTAGAACTAAGGATAACCAGAATACCCGTCCGCTTCCATTCATATTTCCAATAGGATAAACAGCTAGAACTTAGGATAATCAGAATATGCTTCCGCTTCTATTCATATTTTCAATAAGATAAGCAAGGAAAATGACATGCATATTTTCCTCTAACCACAGCCAATGATCAAGCTAACTGATAAAATTGGAATCCTAAAAAGGGTAACAATCCATGTAGATACCAAATGCAAAATAGCATGACGACAGGATCATAAATGCACTTCAAAATGTGCAAGACGCTTCCATTTCTATTTAATTGCATACATTCTATATCACGTAGAGAAATATGTAATTCAGAATGCAAATGCACACGTCTGAGATATCCAATAAAACATCATTTTCAAAAGCTAGGTACCAAACAGTGCAAACCAAAAGCAGCATGGTTCAAAGTAGAAATCACTTATTCTCTCCATCCATCCCTTCCACACATGACATGCATGCACACACCCAATACAAGTACAAACAATTCAACTTGTAAATTCCTTCTTTCCCTCCCTCAATGGCAGAGATGAGTGCGATGTGCGCACACCCACACCAGCAAGCAAAAACCGCAAACAAACATGAAAGTTCTATATGCTGCCAAGAGCTTAGTGAGATCTTTACAAGCATGTGGGCACGTACCCACACCAGCATTTAAGTACTTTTGAATTTATACCGTACTTACAGTAGTTAAAAGCATTTGATCGTCTAAAAGCACTCATTTTCTTAATTCTAATAGTCAAAATTTCGTAGGAACATCTCACACTGTATAAGGTCAAAAAAGAAAATATCTTATCAATTACTAAATTAAGAGGACACTTTGGCAATTGTTCCAAAGCACATAAATGGAATAAACATCAGGTCTAAACCTAAGATGCAGAAGTTCACAGAGCCTTTGTTAGAAAAGCGCCACCACATTTGTACATTGGAAAACACAATCATTTGCAATGGAAAACGAAAAAATATAGGGGATTAAAAAGACAAACTTAGTTATCATAAAGTTTATGAAAAAACGCTACTTTCAATCTCACCTGTTGGGTAGAAGTGGGCAGTGGCAACAATGGTGCTTGAGTTGCGGGAGGAGGAATCATGGATATAGAACTAGATGAGGTTGGCATCAAAGTGCCCATTAAGTGTGATCTAGAGGGTGCCAATTGATCAGGGGTTAACAAAGATGGGGGTGGTGTTAGCAAGGGACCTAGATCAGAACCCGCAGAAAACGATCCTGGATAAGGCATGGATTGAGCAGGTAGAACTGGTACTGGATCAGAAACAGCTTTCGTAACAATTTGTGTTTCACTTATATCCAAGTCTTGGTGAGGTGAAGGAAACAAAGGCATAGTTAGTCGGCTAGCATTTAGAGGTGTAAAATGAGATGGTAAAGGCACCTGTGAAGCCAAAGATGAAGGCATACCAAGAGAAGAAAAAGTTACAGGAGTAACAGAGGCGGAAAAGTTTGGATGTACAAAAGTTGGTGCAGAAGAAGAAATTACGGGGGTAAGGCATTCCGATCCATTTGCCATGCCAATAGCTGTAGAGGACTGATTTCCGGGTGCCTTATTTTGCACTGTCAAGGGATGTGATATTGCAGATGAAGACTGCAAGGGAATATGGTTATGTGGATGGTCAGACATATTAAGTGATGCACCATTGTATCCTTGCCAATACATTGGAAAAGAAAGTGCTGGAGGACTGGGAAGTTGAGTAGAAGAGGTATTTCCTGATGGACCAACATCAGTTCCATAATGATAAGGCAATACACCGATATGTTGTCCTCTACTAGTCAAAGCTGGGGTATCCTGCCAATGAGTTGTTTCTGTCAAGCTTTTACCTCCAACTAAGGCTGATGGTGCAGAACCTACAGGCGCCCCAGCATAGTGCGACTGCAAAGAAAAAAATCAATTAAATATATGAAATCATATTTTCTAATTGACTCAAAGAGATTATAATTGCCTATGTACTTTTACGTATGAGCATCGTACACACAGGTACTTAACCAAATGTCAATACCTGTATAATAGCAGGATCTTCGTGAATGTGTTCTTCCCTTTGAGATGACGGGGGGGGCTTAACTTGTAAATCCTACAATTGTGAAAACAAGAGAATTATCAATACATGTATGATGCAATCTACAAAATTTATCACCCCAGCAAACTCATCTGTTTACAAAGTCTAGGAACGGTTTCATCACAATTGGATCTCATTCATAAAAATCCTCTCGAGAACAATAAAAAAATGTATGTCTGTGTGTGAGAGAGGGAGAGTTAACTGAAGTATCATTCCATGCCACATAAGAAAACTTATAGAACAAAGGAGGGCAGAACTGGTAAAAGATGATATTAAACTCAAAGGTGATTCCTAGCTCAAAAGGGCACAACACATATTGAAAGCAATGAAAAGCGAAAAAAAGGGATGACACATCCAATGATTTACATACAACATATAGAAAGAAAAAAACCAATTAAAATGCCACACAGAATATTGCATGCTTCAGAAAATAAACTATTATGTCAAATCTTTCTTTCATATCCCCAAAATTTTCCAATAGATTTAGCATCATTCATGTGCGCACAAGTTTCTTAGTTTCCACACTAACAAAGGAATGCAATTTTGTTCAAAGATCCACACTTTCTTCTCCTATTATATAGTTAATCATACTAATCTTATGAATCTTAGTTTCTTTGCTTTCTCTTCTCTTCTTCAATCTCTATCATATGTTCATCTCTGTTTCCCCCTACTTTCTATTCTTTGTATACTTCTTTTCTTGTTCTTTATGATATAAAGAAAATTTGCTAATGAAGACTGGAAATAAACAAAAATACAAAGTAAAAAAAAAAAAAAATTAATTGTTTCGTCCCTAGCAACATAAACCAAGAACTAGCCAAAATAAAGCAACTCAACTTTATATGGAGCGATAAACGTATAAAAGAAAGAAGATAAGATTAAACAGTTAATCAAGTATATAATGTTTCCCTCTTACCTTGATGTCAGTTGCTCTAAATAGAATATACTCATACACCGTATCAGTTGGAGGAACTTGTGGGCCATCCTTCTTTCGCCCCTCTGTTCCATATGCTCTAACTGCAACATCATACAGAACTTCATACATTTACAATGTTTGACTTCCCAACTATAGAAGACAAAAAACCAAATTATAACTATGTAAACAGTTGTTTTAGCAAAATTTCATGTCAGAAAATACATACAGGATGTAAATACTTGTGTGGAATTTTTTAGAACAGTAATATGTTCTATATGAAAACAGGTTGTAGACATAGTAGAGAAGATAAATTTCACTTCAAACGCTTCTAGTGTATATTTGACTATTAAAATATAGAAACCTTATGAACATTGTACAATGTTAACCAACCGAACATTAATAAAAAATTTAACCACTAGTACTGTAACTTTCATACGTCCACTCAATATAAAAGAGGTCAAGAAGGAAGAAAATTAGATCCAATTCAGTATATTGAGGTATGTCACAAATTGATGACGGGGTTATATTTCACTCCAACATAAGTAATGAACATAGCAAACATCTACCTCTCTCTCTCTCTCTGCCAGACGAATGATTGTTTAACATTCAAACAATTCGATCATCTTCATCAAATAACGACTTAATGAGTCCAAAAGCTGGATGTATGTTTCAAACTTAAAATGGAATTATCACCAAGTTCAACATAAGTTATGAATACAGAAAACCTCTCCCCGACAGATGAATAACAATTTAACCTTAGATGAAAAACTATACAATCTTCTTCAAATGACAATTTCCAAAAGCGTTCTTCTCGAGTATATAGCAGATCAAAAATTTTTACAATTATAAATCGACTAGACTGGATTGATCTTTCAAACACTATTTTCTTCAACCTCACAGAAAGATTTCCAAACCAAACATACTTATATGCATAGAGAGATTTGGGGACCGAAAAAATTAAACCCTAGGCGGTCCACGAGTACGGATTCAAACGGGCATCGAATGAACCCATGCACATATCTACATATACATATACAGATTACATATGTGTGTATAAATGTGCAGAGATTGCAGATATAGGAAGAAATGGAAGGGCGAGACGCACCGTTTTTGAGGCCGATAGAGGAGTCTTGGACGCTGAGGAAGTAGAGAACGCCTTCGTAACGTATCTCGTACTTGGAGATTAGGGTGATGAGGCTGCCAATGTACGATTCCCCAGATTCAGTCGACGCCATTGACGAGGGAAATGAAATGAAGTTTTTCTCAGAGCCGTTGCTGTTATTTCGAATTAGGGTTAGGGCTTTGTCTCTCTCTCTCTCTCTCCTCTCTCTCTCTCTCTCTCTTTCCTTTCCTGAGAATTGTGAAAGGTTGGCTTAAAAGCACCAAAACCTCAGGGGTAGTTTGTTATTCTATTTCGGTATTTCCCTGCCGAACTTGTGAATCACTTTGTAAATATAATTTTTGCTGAGTAATTCTAATTAGGCCAACTTTTTTGACATAAGAAATAAAAACGTTAATTTTTTTTTTTTGGAATACTAACGAAAAGTTCTCAAAAACTTTAGTTTTAACGAAAATAATAAAATAAAGATGTAAATAAATAGTAACAGGAGTGGCCTTTTAAGGTAAAAATATCATTTTCGTTAAAAGTGAACAATACCAAACGTATTTCATTAGGATTTTTTTTTAAACAAAAAAATTTGAACGATTTCTCGATTTATGTCATCCTTGCATAGGAAAGGAATAACTGAACTTTATAAAAATAGTCGAAGGCGGTAAAAACATTACAAACGGTTTGTTTATATAGTTGATTAACTAAACAATTTTGATTTCAAAAATAATCTTTACAAGACAACTCATAATATAAATAGTTTCGATGATAAGCACAAAAATTTATAAATTGATTGGAAAACCAGCAAAGCATTCTCAATAAACTACTAATAGAAGGGCAGTCTTGTAAATCACGAAAAGTTTAATCCTAAACGTTAAACCCTTTGCGACTCGCTCTTGTTACTCTTTCAGTTTCCTCCCTCGCCGTCTCAGTCCTCGGCAAACCAAGCAATCGCAAACAAAGCACCACTCACATTTTCTGGGTCACTTTGCTCAGGTATTTTTCTTCCTAAAAATCTCGATTTCTTACAATGTGTTTGGCTGCTGAGAAAATTCATGTCTTGCCTTTGTGTTTATCTATGTGTGGAGAAAATCTTTAATTGCGTTTTTATTTCTTCTGGAAATTGTTGGGTTCAAAACCTTCTTATTGGTTTTGCTTATTAGCTAAATTATATCTGTGAAGATTAATTTGTGACGCATTTTCCTTTATTTTCTGTGAAAATTAATAGGTATTATTTCAATAACTTCACCGTACATGACTTTGTCTTCTAATTTCTGATTTTTCTGGAATAATCCTGAATTCAAGAAAATTCACAGCCTATGAGTTTCTTGCATTCAATTTGTCAAAATTTAGCAGAAAAAAAAAATGAGCTTTAACGAAAAGCTTCCGTGTTCATTTTTAACAAAGAACCATATATTTATACTAAAAATTCAATTCTAATACTATTCACTTTACCTTTTATTTTGTCCTTATCGTTAAAACTTAAAGTTTTCAAACCCTTTTCATTAGTTTTTCTAAAAAATAAAAAACCATTAACAAATTAAAGCTTGCTGCAATGTACAATTAGGTTACCTTCATTTAGGTATCTTCAGATGGTCAAACTTAATATCTGATATGCACACAAAGATTTGTTTAGTTAATTGTGTTCATATCGTACACATATAGCATGGAATTGTTTGAAGGTGAATAGACTTTGGAAGAGCATAAGCTAGATCTTATGGTCAGTAGCTAGATCCTTAATTTTTTGTATGGTGAGAAATCTTGTGTTTGCTAGTTAGGTCTGGTCCTGCATATCTAATCTCTACTGTTTAATGGCAATTGTCGCCAAGTTTACCTTTTTTAGTACTTCAACTGGAAGATGCAAAAAAGAATTGGATTTCATTTATGAATGAGTCAGTTCCTTACTGGAAATTGCCAAGTTTACGCAGTGATTTATTTTGTGGATGCAAGTGACTCCTCAGTTTCTACCCTAAAAATCAGATGCATGCATGTGTGAATATAATTGGGTGTATCTTTTTGTAGGCAAGTGAATACTCTGTTGTGGGGTTAGGTTCACTACGCCTCCTTTGACTTGGTGTATCATTTTGTGTTTATTAATGAAAATTCATTCGCACCGTCTACTTCTTTTTAGAATCTTGTTATTTAGTTCATTTGTATGTTTTAAACATGTTTTGTAATTTTGGGCAAGTCTAAAGAAACAAAAAAGACTAACAAAGTTTCTATAAAAATTTGAATCTGGGGAAAAAAATGAAGTATGTAGGGTCAGCCCAGACCATTTTGAATCCTAGTTCAGCTAAACGCGGTGTTTGGCACATTTTATGTTGTTTTCTTTTTAATCTGTTTATTGGTTGATTTATTCTGCTCTATTTGTGTTTTTTTGGGTAGCGGGAGAATTCTTTTCTTTGGTTGAAGACATGGTGGGTTGGCAGAGGCATGTACAGTCCCTAATCCGTCATGTTGGCAAAAGAGTGGAGAACCATGGTTACACGTCTGCTGCAAACTTTTCTTCTTCTTCTCATTTTCTAAAACTCCAGACACCATCTTACCAAACCATCTCAAGGCCCCTTCATCAGTACTTTCAACACTTGGTAATGCACAAAAATTGTCTTTCCATTTAACGTCGTATCTCTCAATTACAGGCTACAGCACCTTTGGTTTTTCTCTCTCCTTTTGTATTAATTATCATATATCTTATTCTCATTCCATATCACAAGGGAATTTCCAGTTCAAGGAACTTGCTTGCAGATTCATTTGATGGAGCACCTCATCAATCTTCAGTCACTCCTCTCTCAGCTTCAAGTGGTGAAAAAATTGAAGAACAAAACCAGAAATCATCTTCTAGACCTTCACAAGTTCAATTTGTTTTAAAGGGCATGAATCAGGTTACCATATTCACACTTATTGCATCTTTTTAATGGTTTGTAGCAGAGTCTAAAGGTTTTTTTTTTTTTTTTTTTTTTTTGGAGGGGGGGGGGGGTGGGGGTGCTATACATTAAAATGTGCATACCGGTTGGAACACTTCAATTCTATTCGAAGCTCTGTTAATGGGTCAGTTCCTTTAGGGTTGTTGAACAACTTAGAAGAGATGTTGCATTCATATTGTTCATGTTGCTTTATTTATGGGTTAAGGTGGTGGGGGTTCTGTATTTGGGAAAAGACTGCACTGCAAAACGGAAGTTTGCAGACATTCTTTATGATAGGGAAGGAATTCCTTTTTGTCGAAGTTTGTCAGTTTTTTCCCGTTAAATGATATTTAAGGGCTGCATCTTCACATTAATATTAAAGATGCCTTGTACCTAAATGGCTGCTCTATAAGTTCTATGTTGGATGTTATTTTTAACTTTCCCCTTTTTCTGATCGTACATTTATTAGCTTTAGCTCACTGCCTCCTTGCAGAGCCCTAATAAGGTCAACTTGGTTGCTAAACTGGTTTGTGGTATGCGTGTTGAAGATGCATTACTGCAACTGCAAGTGACAGACAAGCAAGCTGCAAAAACTGTATATCAGGTGATAGAGCCGTTCCACACTTTGTTGCGCTAGGAAGTCTTTTGATTAGAGAAATACTTGGTGTGTGTGTGTGTGTGCATATATATTTATATATAAGGATTGCAGGACTGATGGATGCAACTGAATTTATGACTTGTTAGAGGGCTGGAATGTGAGAGATGCACTTTCTAGTATTATAATCTAGTGTTCTCTTGCAAAATAATATTCCTTTCGTACAAAATTTAGTTATCTTGTGAATTATTTGGTATTTGAATTTAAAGTTGTTTAGCCTTCAGTCTTTTTTACATAATCATGCTCATCTAGAACTCACGGATGAAGAAATGTCTAATATTTGGATGTGCTTCATAGCCTCTAGAGGTATATATTTTTCCTTCAGATCATAACTTTTTATGACAGAATATTAACATTATGTAAGACGCTACTGTTTGCAGGCTCTTCACTCAGCCCGGGCAGATGCAACTTATAATCATGGGTTGGATCCAGAACGTCTTCTAGTTGGTAAATGATGCCAGTACAGTAAAATTTCCTCAATTTATAATATTGTTTTTCATAAAAATCAATCCTCACTGTTCTGTATTCTCTCCTCAGCTGGGGCCTTCGTTGGAAAGGGATTCTTGGGATTCCGCAAGAACAGACTTTACTACCATGGTAAAAGCAATGACGGAACTAAAGTGAGACCAAATTACCAACTAACGGTGACGCTAAGGGAGATTTATCCGGAAGAGGAGGAGGAGATAGCCAAACAGAGAGCTGACAATTTTCTCTATATCAAGAAACGCCTCAGGCTCACGAAGCAGGAAAATAAATTTGTTTCTCACCACCTTATTGGCAATCACATAGGCAAAGGAAGTACCAGTCAACAAAGTGGTATGGCTTCGTGAGCAATCTTCCTTCCCATGCATTAACATTTTGAAAGAGTTTGGAGACATTCGAGAGCTCCTCCTTTGTCCTTGCAATTCAATAAAATGTCGTGTAGAAGTGTGAAAAACCGAAGTGTCAAGAGTAGGATCAAGCCTTTGTCTCAGTTCCTGGTCGTGGCTGCATCCCGCGTGTTGTTTTAAATACGTCGAGGTATACCATCTCAAATCATCTCTCTCTTTAATTGGTGTATTCAGAGAATGTAGTTTTTACTTCTTTCACCTTGGCACTGGCCGTCGACAACTATTTTCACTAGATGTTTTGCTAAAGTAATATAGGAAGCAATTCCAAGTGCTTTTGCTATAAATATTTGGATTTTTAATAGAATTTTTTTTTTTTTTGGGTTCCTAATAAAAGCGCTTATGCTAAAAGCGAGATCAAGTGCTTCGTACAATAGTGATTTCAACCTGCCCTTCAGAACTCTCAGATCGTTACCTCATGATTGGGTTGATCAAGTAGTATTTGCTCAAATTAACGATCCTTGTAATTCCTTTTCGACTTTTTGATGGTTTCCTTTTAGCCTTGCATAATTGTAGGCTTGTTTTATAAACATCTCACATATTGTTGATACATCTCACATACTTTACCCTAATACCGTTGATGGTTTCCTTTTAGTATTTGCTCAATTTTAGTCTTGCATAATTGTAGGCTTGTTTTTTTAATTAAAATTTATCTTAATACACCTCACATACTTTACCATAATACCGTCTCACCCCAAACTTTCAAAATACACACCACGTTTTTTTACATACATCCCACATTTCTACATGCACCCTACATTTTCTACATACGCACCACACTACATAAACCCCACACTTTTCACGTCTTAGGTGCAAATACATATTTTATTTTTTACTTCTGTATAATCACAAAACAATGAAACCAGTTTTAAAAGGTAGAATTTATGTAGAAAATTGGCCAAAATGCTTCCATGATTCATTGGATAGAAGAATTTGATCTCTCGAAAGTTTAAAGCCAATCGAAACTCCTTAACCTTCATAAGCATCTGAATAGATGCTTTAAAGGTGAGAGTCGATTTCATGCCGATCATCCGGCCATATTTTCCGCCTGGCTTTCACTGTGAATGGAGGCACAATCACAAACACAATGGCATGCCGGCTGAAGCACATAACAATAACATAATTATAAAATAATTTAATTAGGCCTCTCAATCTTGAGCCACAACCCCAGCAAGTAGTAAAAGACAAGGGGTGAGCGTTATCCATGAATCGACCATACTGTTTTTCAAGAGATATCAGTTTATAGGCATGCCGATGTCATTGAAGTCACTAAAATAACAATAAAATAGGAAACCTTCACATCATGTGAAGCTTTCAAAACGTCGATTTCATGTTTCATCAAAAATATATTTTTTTTTAATTAATATGTTTGTAGTTTTATTGATTACAATTTGTTCTACAATGAAGAGGGAGAGTGATTTTAAGTATTCTTGGGATAAATGTAAAAAATGATTTGGGGTGTATTTATTTATTTATTTTTTTTTAAACCTTATAAGGTCAAAATCATCATTACATAATAAGGTATATAAGTCATTTGCTATCAAATTTTAATATGAGGTGTATTCAATTATGGAATGCTAATAAAAAAAACCTAATCGTTTTCAATCTTACCTATTCTAAACCCAAACATGCGTTTTGGGCTTTGTCTGCAAGGCTGCAACCATTCTCAAAACCATATCCAAGCCCAAATTTTTTTAATTTTGTAAAAATGAAAAATCATTAAAACCCATTTAAATAATCTCTAATATTCCTTGGGACTTTTAAGTGGTAGAATACCACCACCATTTTCTTCACAATGAGCCTCCATACAAGCCAAATGAATGATGTGCCCCCATTTCATATAAAAAGAGTGCAATAATAATCTTTAATCTATAAAGTTGGCGATCCACTAGTAATTGCATTGAGTATAAAATTATTTTTAGTTGCTTAACTCTTTAGGATAAAGCTTCATAGTGCGAGCATCTATTCTTTAGTAAAAGTTGGCGTTTATCCACCTAGATCTCGAAATTCCCTTCCACTATACTGGATTTTGTCTACTCAATAGTTGGGCAAGGCGGGTGGCGCGGGACTTCGATGGACACGTGGGAGCGCAAGAAGAAAAATTTATTTCGCCCAATTCTTTAAATTCACTCAAATTTCTACATCCCAACTTCCTTCTTCAATCCTTATGACACCACCATGACTAAGACCTACACCAACAGACTTTTATGCCTCATAAACTTGTATGCTTTGCGCACCTTAAAAAACTCACAAATCCGTCATTGATTACGATTGCTTTTTATACCAATAGATTGGACTTCTTTTTTCAATTCCTCCAAGAGAATAATCGCTTAATAATTGCTTTCAATCTAATATTTGTCCATAACTGAGTTGGAGCTCAGAAAAGAAGCCAAGTTCAATCATTGTTCGCCTCATACATTTAAAAAAGAGCATGCCAAAGAAAACCAGCTTATGTGTTTGTTGTACGTACGTAAATGCATTCATCTTTCCATTCTCCCAACCAAGAAGGTTAAACAACTTCGAGTCAAATGCTCACATTGATTATGATTGGGTAGTTCACCTTAGGCCATCATTGTTTTACACTACTTTTATTTTAATTTTATTTTTCACTGAATAATTATAACGATAAAAAAATTTATAAAAGAAAAAAAAACAAATCTTCGACTGAAGATGGTAAAGAAAATAAAAATTGTGTGTAATTTAGTTGATTCTCAAAAGTTTAGAGTTCTTGTCTGATAACCATTGCGTTTGTAGTATTTTATTAACTCTTTTTGTGACAAAGATGACGAAGTTTGGAGGTAGAGTGTGAGAGAAAGGGAGACAATGTATGAACTAAAAAAATTAATTTAACTAAGGTTATCAATTTATCCAGCAATCATTTACCGAGGTTACTGTACTTCATCTAGACATGAAACAATGGTAGAGGGATCTTGTTAGCACACTGTTCGTTCCATACTTTATCAATTCTGAAACTATCGAGCATTGGTCAATTAAGTATCTTGGAAGTAGGGCCGGTCTAGAGATTTTTGAGGCCCAGAACGACGTAAAAAAATGTGTCCTCACTTTATATACGAAAATTATTTTTTTTCACACGTAAGACATCGATGAAATTATACTTAGAATAGCACTTTAAACTTATTAATTTAGAAACAAGGAAAAACTAATTTATTTTGTATTGTGAGAAGGAACAAAAAAACTCAAGATTTACAAGTAGATAGATATGAGTTTCGTTTTCCATCTGAACTTGTATAAATCGTGAGGTGTTTTTTCTTATTTACTAACCTTGTCAATGTAGGACTAAAACAATAATGATATTTTTGAGTCTTTAATTGATATGTATAAGTAATAAATTAGCACTAAATTAAACTTTTTGATGACACGTAATATAATTAGCAAATTTGGTCAACGCATTACTCTTTGTGGAAGATTAGACTTGAATTGGAACAAATGTTTAAAAATAGCAACCCACATAGCTACTAGCTATTAATTAAAAATAAATTAACAACCAAACAAAAATTCGTAAAAATTGTAAAGAATAAAAATGTACTTAGCATTTCAAACTTAGGATCTCTCGTTAATTTTAAACAATAAAAACCATTGATTCTAGTTAAACTTCTTGATTATTTAGCCAAATTTTATATATTTATACTCTTATGAAACAAAATTTATAAAAATTGAAATGCAAATAAGCACACATAGTGTTTTGAACCCAAGACCTCCTCATTAATTTCAAACAACAAAACCACCAATTCTAGTTAAACTTCTTTGTCATTGAACCAAATTTTATAAATTTATATTCTTTTGAAAACATATACAAATATATCACCCTAATAATTTTGGTGCCCCCAATTATTTTGGACCCTAGACGGTCACCTTGCCTACGCTAGGCCTAGGGTGGCCCTGCTTGGAAGACCTATTAAAGGGTCCATGTTGAGACATCTTTGCCAAAACACGAGTTCCTCTCTAATCAAAAGATCAATCACAACATAAACACGTATCAACAACACCAGAATAAAGCTACTAGAGTCCCACATCGATTGCGGACAAAAACAGGGAACACTCCTCAACTATAAAAGGAGATCATTCTCCCACAATTGATCTCTAATGATCTTATTATACTTAATTCATTACTAGAACTCACTAATGATCATCAAGCTTAAACCTTTGCATCTTGTGAACTCTATATTATTAATGAGAATTCCTCTACCCTCCTAGACGTAGCTCAACTTAAGATAAACCACATATATCTTGTGTTTATTTCTGTATCTCTATTTTTTTTACATATTTTATTCACTTGATGACCAAAGAAACAAGGTCACATATTGATAACTATTTCAAAATCAACTCGATTTTATGCACAACACACCACCTCATATACAAGAAATTTTCAAGTATTGTAATCGAAGAATGAGCTACGAATAAACACGTTGCTACATTTGATTGCATCGGTCAATAACTTCAAACATCTCTCTATCTCACGTCATAATTTCACTACAATAACGTGTATGACAACTAAGCCTTTTATTGACTTTCCCATAACTTGAAAACTCTCACGTCATAAATATCTCTTTGATCGATCTCTCTTGACTTTTCCATAACGTTCAAAGTTTTGACTTTGAATAGCAACTGCTTATTTTGTAGTTAATCGACATGTGTCCTTCACGTAGCTTTTGGTGTTGTGGAAATGGAGAGGGCAGTTTATGGATATGATTTTGTTGAGTTTTATCAGGTTTAATAATTAGGTTTGTTAGTATTACGTTTATAGCTGATGAGTCACCAGATTGCAAGTACATGCACGTTGGAAACTTTTAAAATCGATAACCATTACGTTTTTAATTTGTTGTTCGCATTTTTTATGATTTTGGAGGTAGAAGAAAAATACATTAACAATGTGAAAGGAAGAAGAGTGGAGAAAGAAAAGCGATATGGAAGAAAGGTACACGATGCTTCAGCCTCTAATCATGCTAGCTAACATAAGTCAAATCTTAAAACAATCGAATAGCCATCCAAAAATGATGTGTTCTTGGAAGCATACTAAAACAAGATGAACTGGCCTTGTAATTCTAAAGATACAATGAACTTAATACATCTTTGAGATTTTAGAGGTCATGTGCGAAATTATAAAAGGGCCCTTCCTTAAATAATTTTTCTAAAAAAAGTAAGACAATGTATTGGTGTAAGAAAGTAATAACTTAAATCAAACAAACTTTAGGACTCACTGATTGTAAGTTTACAAATGTCATTAAATAATAAGCAAAAATAGGTACATACATAACCTTTACTAAATAATCAAAGGATGTTCAATCTTAAACAACCAAACAAGAAAAAGTTTCAAAAACAAACTTTAAAGTTTCACTTGAATATATAGCATTATTATATAATAAAATTGAAAGAAAATGCACAATGAAATTTTAATGTGCTAATAAAAGTAATTTTTTTTTTTAATAAAAGCATTATTATATATAAATATTTGATGACAAATTTTTTTTGGAGCCCCCTCAAAATTAGGGACCATGTGCATTTGCACTTTTTGCTTACCCCAAAACCTTCCTCCAAGACCGGCCCTGACAATTTGGGGGCCCTAGGCGAGCCTTCGAAGTGGGGTCCTATAATTCTCTGATCCCCTACTTTTTGTACATTGGTATGTAGAAAGAAAAAGAAAAAATTCGCTAAATACATAAAAAAAAAATTTCTATTTTTACGTCAAATACCATAAAATATTAATATCAAACGAAAAAAGATATACAAACATTACCAAAATATTACATGTCTCGCGTTTTTAGACACAGATGTAGTAATTAAGTTTACATAATTTAATTTTTCAACCAATTCTTTATGTATTCTAATATGAGGCATGATAACTAACTCATTTTCAATCAGGGAATCACAATGCAACAATCAACATTCAACTCAATATTAAGCCTGAGACATTAAGCAAATAAATGCACCCTTTTCCACTATGCCAGAAGATTTTTGTGTTATTCATCCTACTTTTATAGTATTTATATACTAAAAATATAATAATAAATAAAACTGGTGGCTCCAAAAATTGGTGGCTCTAGGTGGTCGCCTTAGGCCATCTCCAACCGAAAAGGACCCAAAGGACCATGTTTAGCCCTATAACCCTGCAAGAAATTATTTTTTTAATGAACAATGTCAGACCATATTTTATACCATCTTCAACCAAGAGGGTCAAATGGCCATAGATCAAGACATAGCCTGTTTGACAAAAAACTCACTCCAACCGAACGGGACTATTTTTTAGCCCCTTCAATAATTTATTATTTTAATTGAATTAATATGGTTAATTGACTTAAACTGCCATATTAAAATAAGGTTTTCGGACATATTTTGAGTGTCACTTGTCGCTAAATCAATAAGCCTTCGAATTTCTTATCTTTATATAATGAAAAGGATGTGAAAAATTGGTGAAAATTTGAAATATATTGAGGTAAGGTAGTATGGAATGGTGAAAAGATGTGAGAAATGGGATAGAAATGGCTTAGGTATTTATAGGGGAAAAAAAATTAGAATTTTTTTTTTTTTTTAAATTTCGTTTGAAAAAAAGGTCAAATATAACAGTAACCTGACATCAAGTAACATGTGTTTGGGCTGGGCTATAGGGTTGGCTAGTTGGCTGCTCTTGGCCAGCCCGCTGACAGGTTCTCCAATTTTTGGCCGGGTAGGGCCCATGAGCCCTTTGGCCTAGCCCTCGGTTGGAGATTGTTTTTGTGTCAAAATCAGCTATTTTTTTGCCTATGACCCTTTGACCGAGTCGATTGGAGATGGCTTTACCCGATTACCCTCAAGGCCGACCTTGGTCACCTTTGAATACCATGTTACTAAGATGTATTATATGCATTACATGTGTATACCTTAATTGAGTGCCGATCGAAGAGATTAAGATTTTAGTTCTTCAAAGCACTATTAATCTAATATTACCATCTCAAAGTAACCACAACTTTAAACGCCATATTTTGACTAGATCACAAAATTGGAGGTCTTAAGGGAAATGTCAATCGCCACAATCATACTCAAACTATTTTCTTATTGTTTGAGCGTATTTATAATTGTTTAAAACTATGCTTCCATGACACACCCCGATCCGAAATGTCCACTAGGACTCCGAATCAAAATGTGTTAGCCGATACCTGGAAGGTGACGAAACCATAAAGTGTAGTGATGTGAAAAATGTGAATAAATTTAAACTTAAAAGTGTCTAAATACAAGAATGTGCTGTGAGTAGGAATGAACTCATTTCACACGTGATATCAGAGCATAAGTAAAGTACAGTGGAGTGGATTGAGAATCATACCATCAAAGGTAATCTCCAATACCAAGATTTGTCATGAATCCTCGTCGATAAGAAAGCTCAGCTATTAAAACCTGAAGGGATGAAAAACAAGGGTGAGTGGGCCTGAAAATAAAGTTTTATAAAAACCTTTCTGAAAACATTGTAACCCCTCACCGTAAAATAAGTATAGTTTGCAAAATATACTTACTACTGTGAACACGAAAAATTCCTTGAAACACAAGAAACAAGAATAACGTGTACAAAATAATATTTTTTGTGTTTAATGATTTTGGGGTTACGATCTCTCTCAAATTTGGTCCTCTGATTCTATCTTCGTAGGGTGTAGGTTTGTGGATGAGTTGTTGATCCAAAGGGCCGTCGGGGCTTGATCTAAGGATGAACAGTTGATGAACGGATGAACGCTTTCTTCAAGGGCCGTTGGGGCTTGATCTTGAATAATGGTTGTGTGGATTTCTTCAAGGGCTTTTGGGCTTGATCTTGAAGGTTGATGGATGAGCGGATCTTCAAGGGCTTTTGGGCTTAATCTTGAAGAACGATTGGATGTGTGGATTTGTTGAGGTTGTTCATCCAAAGGGCCGTTGGGGCTTGAGCTTAGGATGAACGGATGATGAATGATGAACGCTTTCTTCAAGGGCCGTTGGGGCTTGATCTTGAATAATGGTTGTGTGGATTTCTTCAAGGGCTTTTGGGCTTGATCTTGAAGGTTGATGGATGAGCGGATCTTCAAGGGCTTTTGGGCTTGATCTTGAAGAACGGTTGGTTTTCTTCAAGGACCGTCGAGGCTTGATCTTGAATGAACAGTTGATGAACGGATGAACACTTTCTTCAAGGGCCGTCGGGGCTTGATCTTGAATAATGGTTGTGTGGATTTCTTCAAGGGCTTTTGGGCTTGGTCTTGAAGAATGGGTTTGACGAAGAATGAAGAGTGTTTTCTCCATTCTTCGGGATTCTTGGGAATTTGGGGGTTGGATGCTTGAGAGCTTTAGAGTTTCAAAGCTTCAAGGATTTTGGATGTGTGGGGAGTATTCTCTTCCATTTTGGGAGTAGAGAAATGTATTTGTGAATTCCTTGATGCTTGATACCTTGATGGAGAAACCTATTTATAGGCTTTGAGAATGAATCACCACCACAAAAATATTTTTTTCCTTTCCAAGCACCATTGCCTAATTTTCCCACTTAATGCAATATTGAAATTGAAGTGGTGTAACTTATGGCCTAATTTCCCACTTAATACCATTTTAAACTTGAAGTGGTGTAACTTATGGCCTAATTTCCCACTTAACACCATTTTAAACTTGAAGTGGTGTAACTTATGGCCTAATTTCCCACTTAATACCATTTTAAACTTGAAATGTGTATGCTTTGTCATTGCCCAAATGAGAAAAACTTGCTTTGATCCGTAATGGATTGAAGTGTGCTTGCCTTGTCATTGCCCAACATGAGAAGAAAAACTTGTTTTGATCCTCAATGGATTGAAATGTACTTGCCTTGTCATTGCCCAAATGAGAAAAACTTGCTTTGATCCGTAATGGATTGAAGTGTGCTTGCCTTGTCATTGCCCAACATGAGAAGAAAAACTTGTTTTGATCCTCAATGGATTGAAATGTGCTTGCCTTGTCATTGCCCAAAAATGAGAAGAAAAACTTGTTTAATCCTTCAAGGGTATTTCTTCCTATTTTGTTGAGTCACACGCCATGTGTACAATTTGTACAACACGTGGCGTATGCCATGTATGCCTTGACACGTCGAAACTTTAATGCATTGGTGAACATTTGTTTCACTGAAATTTCGATGTCTACAACTACGTATAGTATAAAAATACTTACTGTAGCCTGCAAAATCTCAAGAATTCATTATGGCACAATATCTCGTAACTAAGGACAGGACATCCAAAATCACAAAATCTCAACGGTAATATAAGTAAAATCAGGTGCTCATCAATCTATGGTAGCACACAAGTCGGAGTCGCCTAATGCGACCTGCACAACTGAACTGATGTTCATCAATATATGCTAGCACACGAGTCAGAGTTGCGACCTGTATGATAGGACTGGGTGTAATTATAATATATGCTCTAGTGCTATAATCACGTGAAGACTGGCGTTATTCGCGGGTCACCTATGAGTCGGAGTTGCCTAATACAACATGTACGATAGGACTGGCGCCTACTTGGATTCAAGGCAAGCGTGCGGTGCGGAGGTGAACATACACGTGAAAGACTGGCCCTGGCCTTGGGCGAGCACTAATACCCGGGTGTAACAATGATGAGCAAAATACATAAATATAAACATGCCATAACGATTCAATAATTCTAGTCAACATACTAACTTTCATAGCCGTAGATATAATTATGGCATCAAAGATTATAAGCATACTTGTGCATCTTGTAGGATGTAGTATATTTCATAAATTTTGTCATTTCGTTAATTCATATAAACTTTAGTCTAATCTAGACGTACGTAAGAAATTCTTTTTCAAATGCATAAATGGAAACTATCAATCATATAAATATATACTATAAAAAGGAAAAGATCCACTCACTTGAAGTCCGCGCTACAACTCTCTGGCATGAATATCGAAACGATCGTTGCCTAGAACAAATATTAAATCACTTCTCAGAATTCTTATCTATAGAACACGTAACTTACATAAAACACATCCCCAAGGACATTTTAGAATGATTTGAAACCCATTGACCAAAAGTCAACCATCAGTCAAAGGTTGACGGTAGGGTCCACAACCCTACGTAACTCGATCTGGAAGATTCGCAGCTCAAATTTCCAATCCATAACTTCCCAAGAGTTTCAATAATCCTTTAGAACAACATCCTAAAGTTTAGGAACAATCCAACGATCGGATCTCCGCCAATCGCTAACATTAAGTGACGACCGACGTTTTATTTTACAAATTTACAAATCCAATTCAGGAAAATCCATATGTCGGATTCCCAATCCGTAAGTTCCTATTATCCTCAAATGTTACGTACTATAATGTATTAAAGTTTGGTGACGATCCAACGGTCGGATCATCGATTCATTTAATGTCCAAGTGACGATCTCTATCAAAACTATAGTCTTACGAGGAGATTTTGTCAATCGAACATCACATATGGAATTTGGGTATCCAAATTATTCTAGGAATGGCAAGTGGGGTCTCGGCCCACCGAAAAATTCAACTATTTTTAAAAATTATCAAATTTTATAGGATTAAAGATCTCAACGAGTAGAATAAGTTATATACTTGTGGCCAAGTCTAATTAGGCTGAGAAATGCCTAAATTTTCCCACGAATGGCCGAAACCCTAGTTTTGGGTGTGCCTCGATTCGACTTCCTAGTGAGCTCTGACGCCTCTACCATGGCTTGGGCTTTGTTATAGACCTTAAGAGAAGTGTTTTGGTGGTGGAGATTGATGTGATTGCCTTCGGAAATGACCGATCGTCGGTGTGGCCCATCACACCCACCGATGCGATTCTTTGTGATTCCGAGACTAATTTCTTTGGATTTGGGGTGGAAATGATAAGGAGAGGGTCATGGTGTACTTCCCAGGTGGTGGTTCAGCTTAAATTGCCAGATTTTGGCCGACGGAACCCATAGATTCCATTGTTTCCGACCGGGTCGGGTCACAAAACGGGTCAATGAGGTGATCCAGTTTCTTTCCCCTCCTTCTCTCTTCCCTTCTTTTCCTCCTTTCTTTCTTCTCCTATTAGTTCCTTCCTACCTCTCTCCTCTCCCATTCGGCTAACCTCTCTCTCCCCCACCGGCTGGGCAGCTCTGCCCCTTACTCCTTCCTTTTTTTTTTTTCTTTTTCCCGCAACCTCTCTACTAATATTAAACTAATAATATAATAATTATGAGAAATATATCAAATAATAGATAGTAATCTTTACAAAAGTGCTTTTCAAATTTGTAGTTCCGTAAAACCAATATCGTAACTCCAGTTTCAATTCAGATTACGCTTACACGATCGTCCCGTCGAGAATTTCAAGAGTACGGTAAAATAATAACTAGTACGCTTCACGAAAGGCGGTCAACAAAAGTCAACAATCTAGCCTCTAGGACATTTTCGTCAATTCACTTATTTAAAAATTTTATAAAATCATAAAGTTAGGGACATGTTGTCACATTCCAAAAATGATCTTGCCGTTTAATTTGGATTAATAAATTAATTATCAAAAATAATAAGAGACTTCATGAATGATTGACTTAGGGCGACACAACGAATATTACTGAACCAGTTATAACCCAAAGAAACTCAAATAAACTAATATTTCAATCTCGAAGACTTAATGAGGTCAAATAAAACTTAAACATTAGAGCACGTCTAGTTCCCACCCGAAATAAATAATAAATATATAAGTTTTCGATGTGTTTGATCGTTTCCTTTTCTTGACATGATATACAACCAAAGATCTTTGTGATTAATTTGGAAGAAAATTTAGTACATGAAGGTCATACCAAATAAGAGATTTTCTCACTTCACCAATTCATCACACGATAATTGTTTATTAGATTGATAGTCCATTTTCAAATACGCGACAAATATGACAAAATCTCCCCAAGAGTTCCATCTTAATGTGCTTATTTAGACCTTAGGAATCTCAATAGCAGCCTTGATGACTCTGTTGAGATATTAATTATGCAATTTATATGTTTTCATGGTTTGGAACATTCATTATTTTATTTCATCTATAAAATATAAATAGCAAAATATAGGATTTTTTTTTTTAACCAAATGATATTATTTATACTAAAATGGTGGACAGTGGGATAAGCCTCACAATGAACTAATAATAATGTGGTTCAAATTCATCTTTGGCAAGAATCGAACCTAAGACCTCTCACTTACAAGTGAAGAGAAACACCATTAGATCGTAGTATTAAGTTGTTTTATCTAAAACATGTGTTCATCTATTATTTATGCAAAATCTTAAGTGAAGGGACCACCATTTAAAGAAAAATTAGGGATTAGTTGTGGGGTCCAAACGACGTCGAACTTCAACGACCCGAACCCTCTATTTTTCAAATTGCACCTCATAGATCTTCTTTACAAAATATTAGTGATCAAATTTGAAATATTTGAGGCATCTAATTCAGTTCAAATCCACTTAGTACTACGTACGGTCTAGTGATATTCTTCTTCACATGTAAATGAGAGGTCTTAAGTTTGATTCTCGCCAATAGCAAATTTGAACCACATTGTTGCTAGCCCATTGTGAGGCTAAGTCCACCCCTCCCTCTTATTGTAAATAATATCGTTTGTGCAAAAACTAAATATAGTTAAAAAATTTGACGAACACTATGGTCTAAGATACATTGAAATTTATTTGTGACAATTGAATGGGCAAATGTTTTTTGATTGAATTGAATTTTTGCAAGGATTATATATGAATCAAGATTTATAACATACACAGTTCAGATCATTGATATTCGATATGAAGTGGGTCCTGTAACTAATCCTTTTTTTTTTCTTTCTAAAAATGAGGATCCATTCCCATAAATGGTCTGTTTTTATGATTTCTAAAAGACAAAAAATAAGTATTGTGCTGATTTTTGTTTTCTTACAGGAATTATATATTAAAAAGGGAACTAGAAGAAAATGAAAGATATGTTGTTCAAACCACATTGTAGGTTGGGTCCAAAGAGCTGTTTGCCGCATGCTTTTGGAGTTTGCTTCTTCCATTTTAAGACGTGATCACGTAGACAAGGATACTAAACAAGAAAATAATACTATTAATATTAGAGTGTTATAGTAGATTCAGATTGAAGAAAATTTTTGTAACATCCCACATCATCTAGGGAAGTGGATCCTGTAAGACTTATATATATATATTCTCATCTCTATCTAGTAAGAGGCCTTTTAGGAGCTCACTGGTTTTGGGTTCCATATGAACTCCGAAGTTAAGTTAGTTCGCACGAGAGCAATCTCATGATGGGGTGATCTACTGGGAAGTTCTAGTGTGAGCTCCCAGAAACAAAACTGTGAGGGTGTGGTCAGGGCCCAAAGCGGAAAATATCGTGATACAGTGAAGTCGAGCTAGAGATGTGGTGGGAACCCGGACCGTGATGTGACAACTTTTCCCAAGTAAATTCACTTTGAAAACTTGACAGAATATTATTTATAAACAAATGATTTCACTACTTAAAACAATGAGATTTTTTGTGATAAAAATCAACACTTATCGAATTATTAAATTTGTTAAATTAGAACAATATCAATGTAATTAGTTGTTGAGCATTTTGAAACTTGACATAAATTTGCACCAAAGTATATTTTCGATATAGTAGTCCATAAATTCAACTAATAAGAACCCATTCTATGGCACATCGTGTATGCCATGCCATTCCCTAAGCTGCTTGCTGCTGCTGATGAGGCATACACATACAACAAATATCAGAGCCATAATCGTTGTTTATGGATTTTCTAATATATATATATATATATATATATATGTACATTTATGTATGAGAGCGGATTCGTGGTACTACTTCTTTACACAATTCTTTATACATATTTTTTGGGGCCCACTTTATAAATGTATTTTAATAATCTGAATCATTTATCTTTTAGAACATCATTTGTATATAGATCATCCTTAACCAAAAAAAAAGAAAAAAAAAAGACAAATTCAAAACTATTAAGACATTCATTTGTAGTCACGAAAATTGACGAATACAGTTCTATAAAGAAATCCTAACGGTCATATGGTTTCATATTTGGCTGATTTTTGGTGGCATGACTTTGAGGGAAGATCTAAAAGCTAAACGGTTTGGATCATTGAAATATTTTATGAAGTGGACCCCATGAAAACATGTGTCAAAAGATGTGTACAAAAAATGGTGTTACGAATCCTCCCTATATCTTGTGTATGTTGGAGAACAATTCAGAAATAAACAAAAAATAACATAAATAAACAGGACTTGAAATTCTAATATTTTATTAACCAAAAATACTTGATGTGCATAATGAAATTATACAATAAATATAGAAACTAATATAAGAATATCAATGATACTAACTTGATCACAGAAGGTAGAGGCTAGCGTAAAAGCTATGTTCTTCGAACAATATTTTCGTCCCACTCTTGTGCTTGTGGTTCTACAACGTCTGCTTGACCAGGATTCAACTACCTAATTCTACAACCCGCACTGGATACTAGAATTCTAGCGAATTTACTTTGTATGTTTACTCTCTGGAAATTTCGTACGGAAGAAAAAAAGGAAGAAATGATGATTTCACTTGGATACTGTGATTGCAAATATATAGGTTGTTTCACACCCTTTCAAATACATGTTCAGTGTATTTGTAAGTACACAACTCTTTCTAATAGCTGTGTCTTTTAATCAAAACGTTTTTAATTAATAAATTAATTAAAAACTTAATCCAAAAATTAAAATTAATGAATTTGATTAATTTTAAATTCCAAGGCCCCAAGTGCCCCAAGGCCCTTGTCTTGATTAATTAATATTAATTGTATTTAGGTTATATTATATTCAAGTCTAATCCACACAACCATAAGGCTCAAGCCTTCAATCCATTTCCAAATGGTCCAAGTTCTAATTCCTAAGAAGAAGGAATAAGCCTATATAAAGGCTAGTGAAAAAATATTGTTGCCTGATGTGGGACAAGAGGGGTCTCAAACTCCTACAATACCTCACATTTGAGGCAACTCTTTGGTCCTAGAAACACTAAGATACGAGAGTAAACAATAGATGCGACATACATTAGGAGAGGTGTCTTTTGGACTTGAACTTACCTTAGTATATACTTATCGGATTTACTAGATGACGCAGTGAATATAAAATCTTGGAAATGTTCATCTCTGCAGTAAACCAAGATAATAAGCAAAACATATGCCACATTTACACATCACAAATTCATACGTTTGTGTTCTTTTTGGTTCTGAGCAAATTCTGGATTAATGAAAGCTTTAGAGAATGTGGCCATGTAATTCTCATAAATGCGACCCCACATTTACTTTTATATAGGTAATATTGATTAAGAAGGTGTTGGAAATGTGCCCTAAAACCAATCATATGATGATACTTTATGGACATTTCACATGTTAAACTAATCTAGTTTAATATTAAGGGCAAACATTATTGTTTGAGCCGTCTCATATAAATGTTATATGCTTAAACGATAAAGTTCAAGGAATATGTGATTGGAAGAATGCGATCTAAAGAAGTTAGATTCATGAGACCATTCTTTTGTTGACACATCCTAAACGTTCCTGATCATAGGATTGTCAATTGGGCATTGATAGTCCGTTAAGATCAGTACGTGCTATGTCTTCTCTCAGGGAGAGTGACTAGTCTCGAGTCATTGGTGTGTGTGACATCAAGACAAGTACGTAGGTGCTCAATAGAGAATGAGTTCACCGAACACGATCAACGAAGAGTTCTCATATTCATGTCACATGAGAACTCATGGTTGGGATAATGCAAAGTAGTCCTTTGACCTGAGGCATCACAGCTGTCTTGTGGTTAGGTACTTGATCTTTGATTATGTCAAAGTCACTCTATCAGGGTGTCCACGGCATCGTCGGGGTTAAGCCACTTAGCCATGGAGGCAAGTGAATGCGCAACAAGGGATCTCTAACCTTCAAACTGTTTGAGGGAGAATACTCTATGATATGATTTAGAATCTCTGGCCAGAGTATGAATGAGATGTTGGAATGCGTTCCAGATCACATTCAAGGTAATCATATAAGTACAAGATTCACATTGGATAGTAGACATGAATAAACTATCAAACCAAACAATGTGGTCAAGAGTATTGTATTAGAGAAAGACCGTATTGCATTTGTAATCCTAAAACTGAATAGGTTCTCCACCTCTTCTGATTAGCTTGGGTAACCATGACATGCTGCTAGGCGTCAACCATGGTTTGTGGAAGCCCTAAAAGTGTATTATCACTAACGGGAGAATTGAAAGTAAGTTTCAATTCACAATCGATTAGAAAGAGTTTTAATCACCCACTGCCTCGCTAAAAGGAACCTAATGGATCGTTCACCGAGTAAGGTAGAGTTTGAAGAAACAACGGAGATGAGTAAGAATAATTAAATGGTTTAATTATTTATCTAAGGTTAGGATTAATTAATATGTTAATTAATCAAACGAATAAGTTCGTTAAAGACATTGGGTTAGTTTTGGGCCGCAAGGCCCAATGGGATTTGAATGTCAAGCCCATTAACTCAAGTTGTATGACAACTTGAATAAACAAAGGGCTTGAAAGCCCAATAAATCTATAGGCCGGCCATGTGTAAAAGAATAGGGCTTTTGGTCCATTAGGTCACTTATTTGAAGGGACTATATAAAGGACTTTATAGCCTAAAATTTACTAAGGGTTATTTTTGGGGGAAAGGATGAGAACACAAGCTCTCCTTTCTCTCTAAAATTTTGGCCAACCTTGGAGGGATCATCTAGCAATCAAACTCCTCCAAGGTCACTCATTTCTTCTTCATTATGCCTTGGTGATGAATAATTAGAGGTTCTCAATTTTGGGAACTTGGAGAAACCTTTTCATCCATCCAAATCCATGGATCTAAGATGCAAGGAATGAAGGCCCTTTCTTTGGGTGATTAACCTTTGCTTATGCAAAGAGGAATCTACAAAGGTATTGATTTCTCAACTCACTTTGTTTTGAGTTGAGTCTTGGTTCACCTATCTACTAGGCTTTGAATTTCATGGGTAAATGTTTTGTTTTAAGTGCATACAAGCATGATTCCGCCTTTAATTGTTAATTGCATGCTATTAATGTTGCTTAAATGAACATGTTTGTCACAAATTTTCCTTCAGAAGGCTGCTACTATTCCACTTGATTTACAAGTATCAATATCATTAAACTAATGTATCTTACACCATCAGCAGTCACCACACTTCTTCCACTATAGGAATAGGTATGTAAGTGTGTTTCTTCTTGAATCTAGCCAAACCAGTTTGCCTATTGAACCTAGACCATGAGATCTCCAATCAACTAGGTTAGGTTTCTGTTTGGCAGTTTCATTTTACTCTATTGGCTTTAAACTCATTCCCCTCAACGTATGCTTAACTTGCTCTCTAGACAAACCTTTAGTAAGCGGATCCGCAATATTATCTTTTGACTTAACATAGTCAATAGAAATTACACCACTAGAGAGCCATTGCTTTATAGTATTATGCCTTCGTCTAATTTGTCTAGACTTCCCATTGTATACACTATTTTTAGCTCGATATTGTGCAGGTAAACTATCACAATATATACATATTGCCGTTACAGGTTTAGGCCATATGGGAACATCCTCGAAAAAACCTCTTAGCCACTCAGCTTCTCCTCCAGACATATCAAGAGCGATAAATTCTGATTCCATAGTTTATCGGGCTATGCATGTTTGTTTGGAAGATTTCCAGGATATTGCTGCTCCTCCTAAAGTAAAGTAAATACATATCCACTTGTGGATTTCGTATCAGTACTATCCAATATCCAATTCGCATCACTAAATCCTTCAAGCACAGGAGGGTACCTCATATAATGCAATCCATAATTCATTGTATGCTTTAAGTATCTCAATACTCAAATTAAAGCTTCCCAATGATCATGCCTAAGATTGCATGTATATCTACCCAGTCTACTCATTGAGTATGCTATATTAAGCCTTGGACAATTCATAATATACATAAGACTTCCAATAACTTGTGAGTATTCATGTTGAGATATAGCATCACCTCTATTTTTCTTAAGTTTGCTATTGGCATCAAAAGGAGTAATCGCATCTTTACTTTCCAAATGACCATATTTTCTAAGTGTAGCTTCTATATAATGGGACTGTGTAAGAATATATCCTTATTGGTTTCTTTTTATTTTTACACCAAGAATCACATCAGCTAGTCCAAGGTCTTTCATATCGAAACTTGATTTCAATATCTTCTTGGTCCAATTTATCATCTCTTTGTTAGTTCCCATTATAAGCACATCATCTACATATAAACACAACATAACGCAAGCATTATTTTGAGTTTTTGTGTAGACACACTTATCACACTCATTTATCTTAAAACTGTGTGATATCATAATATGGTCAAATTTTTCATGCCATTGCTTTGGAGCTTGTTTAAGCCTATATAGTGATTTCACAAGTTTACAAACTTTGTGTTCTTGACCTTTAACCACAAACCCCTCGAGTTGTTCCATATATATTTCCTCATCTAAGTCTCCATTTAAAAATGCAGTCTTTACATCCATTTGATGTATTTCCATGTTATGGAATGCAGCTATAGCAATCAACAATCTTATTAATGTAATTCTCGTTACAGGCGAGTATGTATCAAAGAAATCCAAACCATATTTTTGACGGTATCCTTAAGCTACCAAATGAGCCTTGTATTTGTCAACTGTACCATCAGGTTTTAATTTCATCTTAAAGATCCATTTGTACCCAATTGGCTTATTGCTAGGGGGAAAATCGACTAATTCCTATGTATGATTTTGCATAATGAAATCTATCTCACTGTGAACTGCATCCTTCCAAAATGGAGTTTCAAGAGTGGACATGGCCTCCTTGAAAGATTGAGGTTCTGTCTCGGTTAATACGGTCACAAAATCAGGCCCAAAGTCGGATTTTTGGAGACTGTTGTTAGAGAACAATTCAGAAATAAACAAACAAAAAATAACAGAAATAAACAGAACTTGAAATTCTAATATTTTATTAACCAAAAATACTTGATGTGCATAATGAAATTATACAATAAATACATAAACTAATATAAGAATATCAATGATACTAACTTGATCACAGAAGGTAGAGGCTAGCGTAAAAGCTGTGTCCTTCAAATAGTATTTTCGTCCCACTTTTGTATTTGTGGTTCTACAACGTCTGCTCGACCAGGATTTAACTACCTAATTCTACAACCCGCACTGGATACTAGAATTCTAGCGAATTTGCTTTGTGTGCTTACTCTCTGGAAATTTCGTACGGAAGAAAAAGAGGAAGAAATGATGATTTCACTTGGATACTGTGATTGCAAATATACAGGTTGTTTCACACCCTTTCAAATACCTATTCAGTGTATTTGAAAGTACACAACTCTTTCTAATAGTTGTGTCTTTTAATCAAAACATTTTTAATTAATAAATTAATTAAAAACTTAATCCAAAAATTAAAATGAATGAATTTGATTAATTTTAAATTTCAAGGCCCCAAGTGCCCCAAGCCCTTGTCTTGATTAATTAATATTAATTGTATTTAGGCTATATTATATTCAAGCCTAATCCACACAACCATAAGATTCAAGCCTTCAATCCATTTTCAAATGGTCCAAGTTCTAAATACTAAGAAGAAGAAATAAGCCTATATAAAGGTTAGTGAAAAAATATTGTTGCCTGATGTGGGACAAGAGGGGTCTCAAACTCTTACAGTGTATATGTGTATATACACAATTATAGTATATATACACACTACTGTTGTCTACGCAACTACAGCTGTCTAAATTTAGCAAGACATTATAATGATTGATGGTCCTATCTTCACCTAATTGAGAGAGATATGCACCAAGTCAAAAACATGTTTATATGAATCATGTATCCTCTACCCTCCATGGTATATTTAGCAAGACATTATAATGATTGATGGTCTTATCTTCACCTCATTGAGAGAGATATGCACCAAGTCAAAAACATGTGTATATGAATCCTGTATACCCTCCATGGTATATAAGACTTATCAGAGTGCCGTGAGTAATCTGGCATTCTTCTCTAATATCTTTTCCATTTTGTATTGATAAAATGTTTTTCTTTGCCTAAACATGTCATATACAAAATTAATTGAGAACGAGAAAATGGAGTGCGTGTGAGCAAGAGAAAATGAGTGAGTAAACAAAATATTTATCTTCGCTTAAGAATGATTGATTTTTTTTTTCTTTAAAAGTTGTTATTGGCGCTAAATAAAAAAACCATCATGCACTCTAAGAAGTACAATTGTTATTTTACATTTTGATAAATGAGCCATGCACATAATTTTCTAAAGAGTGCTATTAATAATTTTCATGCGTTCTATAGACTAGCTTGAGGTCGCTTATTTTAAGTTGCCATTAGTACCATGCCCATGTAAAGCAACTATGATAATCAAAGTAAATATATACTAGTGCTAATAGTGGGATGTTACGATGCATGCAAGTAAGAGGTTAAAACTGAAATAATGAATATAAGAACAAAATTAGCTTTGTTAATTCCATTGATTTGAATCTTCATTTCTGCCTTGCGGTTGTTTACATTTATTTAAGTAAAGAAGAAAATTATGGTGAAATTAGTATACTCCTACCTACTTAAATACACTTATCACATTGGGTGAGGAATTTTCCTCTTCATGATCTCTTGCATGCCAAAAAGAAAAAATTAAAAAAAAAAAATTAAGGGAAGAAAAAGAAAACATGATATACAAACCATATCATGTTTTGGTATGAAGACTCTTCTCTGTGCACTTGGCTTCCTCTGCTGCAACATGTTTAATTTCTTGTATCTTGAACTTTCTGACTTTCGGAGGGCACGTCCCTAATATTCAGTGACTTTCAGTCATCTGAGATATTAATGGGACAGATGAAAGCAATGAAGATGTACGATATGTTTCTTTAAATCTCACGTGTTTATTTTATGTTGCTTATCTCTTTCGGCCAAAAAGAAATGGACTTTGGAGTGGTGGGTTTCTTCCTCATGCATGAAATGGTAACATATGTCAAGTAGCTGGCTTGAAGGGTGAGGGAGGGTCTGAAAGTTGGGGACTTGGAATGTTTTTGGGAGTTTATGATTTATGGGGGTTTTATATGATAGTTTTAGGAGATAATCTGATGGGCAGGCCATTTTGGGGAAGAGCAAAAGGGCCATACTGTATGCCATTTTGTGCACCAACCACAGACCACCTGCACAATGCCACATACATAACATGTCAGCCACCTCCACAACCAGATCAACAAATTAAGTTAAAGCAGGAGGAGGAGGTGCTAGCAGATCTGCTGTGCCGCCACTGCCACAGGCACAGCACAGCCACTGCATGCCTACCCTCTTCATCGGAAGAGAATTCTCTACTTTCATATTTCCATCCTCTTCCATCTCCTCTTTTCACATATTATTTTTTATCTTATTATTTTTATAAAAAAATCAATATAAAATGATGATGTGATATAACAGTAACCATTCAAATAGAAGGGTATGAAATGATAGAAATATTAGGAGGATAGATAATCCTCCTTCCTCTTCCTTAAAATTAACTTTGTTAATTCCATTGATTTGAATCTTCATTTCTGCCTTGCGGCTGTTTACATTTATTTAAGTAAAGAAGAAAATTATGGTGAAAATAGTATACTCCTACCTACTTAAATACACTTATCACATTGGGTGAGGAATTTTCCTCTTCATGATCTCTTGCATGCCAAAAAGAAAAAATTTAAAAAAAATTAAGGGAAGAAAAAGAAAACATGATATACAAACCATATCATGTTTTGGTAGGAAGACTCTTCTCTGTGCACTTGGCTTCCTCTGCTGCAACATGTTTCATTTCTTGTATCTTGAACTTTCTGACTTTCGGAGGGCACGTCCCTAATATTCAGTGACTTTCAGTCATCTGAGATATTAATGGGACAGATGAAAGCAATGAAGATGTACGATATGTTTCTTTAAATTTCACGTGTTTATTTTATGTTGCTTATCTCTTTCGGCCAAAAAGAAATGGACTTTGGAGTGGTGGGTTTCTTCCTCATGCATGAAATGGTAATATATGTCAAGTAGCTGGCTTGAAGGGGGAGAGAGGGTCTGAAAGTAGGGGACTTGGACTGCTTTTGGGAGTCTGTGATTTATGGGGGTTTTATATGATAGTTTTAAGAGATAATCTGATGGGCAGGCCATTTTGGGGAAGAGCAAAAGGGCCATACTGTATGCCATTTTGTGCACCAACCACAGACCACCTGCACAATGCCACATACATAACATGTCAGCCACCTCCACAACCAGATCAACAAATTAAGTTAAAGCAGGAGGAGGAGGTGCTAGCAGATCTGCTGTGCCGCCACTGCCACAGGCACAGCACAGCCACTGCATGCCTACCCTATTCCTCGGAAGAGAATTCTCTACTCTCCTATTTCCATCCTCTTTCATCTCCTCTTTTCACATATTATTTTTTATCTTATTACCTTTATAAAAAAATCAATATAAGATGTTGATGTGACACAACAGTAACTATTCAAATAGAAAAGTATGAAATGATAGAAAGATTAGAAGAATAGATAATCCTCCTTTCTCTTTCTTAAGATTAAAAACTAACAAAATAAGTGAAAGTACCCACCTGTACTTTGTTGTTAGATGGTGTAAAAAGACCAAAATCTCCAGCTTGGCTAATTCATTCCCTGGACATGCGTGGGTCCCGCTGCCAAATGGCATGTAGGTATTGGGTTTTGGAGCAATCTGTGTCACACAACGACATAAAGGTGATGAGTCTTTATCCACCATACATCTATCTCCAACGTAGCCATTATATATGTTGAATGGATGATGAGTTGTGTACCTCAAACCTGGAGGGATCAAACTTGTCAGGGTCAGGAAAGATTTCTGGGCTGTGGTGAATGTTTCTGAAAAGTGGTAAAACTTTCCACCCTTTTGGTATCAGATAACCTGAAAACATATCCATATTTGAGATCATCAGCAAACAGATTCTAACTTTCATGTTAAAAAAAGGTGAAAAAGTAAATCATTGGTTTGGTAATTACTGACCTTGATATTCAACATCCTCCACAGCTTCCCTGAAAGTGAAAGACAAAATGGAAGCAACTCTTAGTGTCTCCTGAATCACTCTACAAGTCAAGGGCATCTTTTTTGTATCTGCCCAACTCAGAACTTTCTCCTCCTCTTCTTCTTCCTCTTTTGACCTTATTATTGCTTCTTGCTCTTCCTGTAAATATCACATCATATTAGTAACAACTTAATTACAACCTAAAAAAGGAAATTAGAATGTTTTTAAATAATAAAAAAAAAAGGGAATTGGATGATTAGAATGCTTACAGTGACAGCTTGAAGAACGCTTGGGTTTTCCCCAAGGTACTTGACAATCCAAGTTAAGACGCTGGCTGTGGTGTCACGGGCAGCGAAGATGACCCCAATGACGTTGTCAGCGATTTGTTGGTCAGTGAGGCCTTCTTTGTCACCCATGAATGATCCCAGAAGATCCTTGTGGTCCTCATCCTCTAACAGCATCCTTTGCCTCCTTGTAGATATAATTTTGGCCAAGATCTGAGCCAGCTCCTTCCTTGCTTTCATTGATTTGTGAAACAGCGTGCCTGGAAGATTAATGGGCATTGAATTGTAACCCTTCTCAAGAATGTAGTAGCACCTCTTCAGATCCTCTCTGTACAGAATCTCATCCTTACCAAATATAGAAAGGAGTGCAACATTGAATGTGAACTGCACCACCAATAATTGATTAATCAGTACAACAATTTAATATTATATCAACCAAAAATCTCTCACTACAGAAAAACAGAAAATGTTCTCTCGTTGAATCTTGTCAGACTAATCTAGATGACGGTCAATCTCATCAGACTAATCACCTCAATTTTTATGGCAACATAAGTTTCGCAAGATAACATTAGTCTTTACAGCTCTGATTCTCTCTGTTTTGTTTTGCTTTGCTCTGTTGAAAGAGTGGGGGTGTTGCTACAATAACTTACCGTTTTCATTTCTCGGAAGGTGTTGATCAAGCGGCCTTGGCAGGACTTGAGAGAGTCTTTGGCAATGGATTCAATGTCAGGGACGATACTTCTGATGGCTTCCGGCATGAACGCACGGAGGACAAGCTTTCTCAATTTGGCATGGTAATCTCCTTGGTGGAAAAAGATGGCTTCTTTCCCCAACATCCTCTCTTTGCTCGCCGGAAAAGTTGGCTTGAACAGATGGGCTCGAGAAAGCACAAATTTCGCCGCTTCGGGGCTCGAAATCATCACACAGGGACAACCCAAGATGTGAGTTTTGAAGATTGACCCAAACCTATCAATTAAATTAAAACACATCATTAGTACATAAAACCAACTAGTCGGTGAATTAGGCAGAAAACTTAAGAGCGATGTGGGTTTGGGACGAATGAAATGAATTATTACCTCTTTTGTTTTGAGGCAAAGAAGACATTTGGGTCTTGAGAGTAGAGTTGGAAGGTTTCTCCAATGTAAGGCCAGCCTAAGGAACCCGGCGGAAGTGGGATTTTCCGGCGGTTCGGAGTGAAGAGCTTGGTGATGAGGGAATTGATGACAAAGAGGAAGAAGACAACAAAGGCAAAGATGCAAAACATGGAGTTCAAGAGATTCAATTCCATTAAATTTCTTGTTCTGTTTGGAATTGAATTGAATTAGTAACTATAAACCGGTTAAGTAGCAGCAGAAGGAGAAGAGGAAGAAAAACAACTAGTTGTGTTGTGAAGAAAACAAGTGAGGTAGTGGGAGTATTTATAGAGGGTGTTGGGTGAGGAAGAAGAGAGGAAGTGAGGAGGTCTTTGTGCTCCTTTCAATTACAGCTCGAATCCCACGCACGGAATCTCCCTCCAGCTCATTCCTACGCTTTCACTTGTTTTACCACTTTTAGTCGCTCCTTTCTTTCTTTATCTCTAGTTTGAAAAGGTTTACGATTCTTATTTTGAGTTCACAATTTTAAGGATGCATTTTTTAGAGTCATTGATTATGTTTTAGCATACTGTTTAATTCGAAGACCAATTGTACTTTAACAAATTTATGTGTTATCGAAATTGCATTGAATGTCCAGTGATATCATATAACTTTTATATCAATGTATAGTGGAAGAGATTTTTTTAATGCATCCAGAATACGAATTAGTATGCTACATGTTATTGTATAAGTATATTTTTCACTGCATATATAATGACATATAATACATCGTCCGTATTTCGAATATACTAAAAAATTTATCACGTAGTGGAATACTTCATATATTTTAAACAAAAAATGTTATGGAGAGTGAGGGCGAGGAGAGAGAGAGGGAAGAGAGAGAGAGAGAGAGAGCACGTGTAGAAGCAAAAGCAACGCATAAAGAATGTGTACCGTGGGACTTTCCTCATGTAGGAGTTTGACCGTACGACGGGGCGTTAGTGAATCACGAAATAAGTGCGGGCTTTGAAGTTTATTACCAGAAGGAGGGCACAGACACGGACACGGACACGCACGAAAAGCTTAAATGCAAAAACACCTCTTTGAGCAATGCAAACGGCAACCTTTATCTCATCCCCTATCTTCCCTACTCTTTTGAGATTTTAATACTATTTGCACTGCATTTACTCCCTCATTCTAACTTCTACTTTCCACCAAACCTCCCACGTAGGGATTCTTTTAGCATGAGTTAAATAACTACATGTGTCACATCTCGGCCCGGGGGGACCACTTCCCGGGCCCGCTCCACCACCGTAGCACGATATTGTCCGCTTTTGGCCCCGACCATGCCCTCACGGTTTTATTTCTGGGAACTCACACGAGAACTTCCTAATGGGTCACCCATCCTGGGAATGCTCTCGCGCGCTACTCGCTTAACTTCAAAGTTCCCATGGAACCCGAAGCCAGTGAGCTCCCAAAAGGCCTCGTACTAGGTAGAGATAGGAATATACATATAAGGATCACTCCCCTGGTGATGTGGGATGTCACAATCCACCCCCCCTTAGGGGCCCGACGTCCTCGTCGGCACACCACGACCAGGGTTAGGCTCTGATACCAAATTGTCACATCCCGGCCCGGGGGGACCACTTCCCGGGCCCGTTCCACCACCGTAGCACGATATTGTCCGCTTTGGGCCCTGACCACGCCCTCACGATTTTGTTTCTGGGAACTCACACGAGAACTTCCCGATGGGTCACCCATCCTGGGAATGCTCTCGCGCGCTACTCGCTTAACTTCAGAGTTCCCATGGAACCCGAAGCTAGTGAGCTCCCAAAAGGCCTCGTGCTAGGTAGAGATAGGAATATACATATATGGATCACTCCCCTGGTGATGTGGGATGTCACAATCCACCCCCCCCTTAGGGGCCCGACGTCCTCGTCGGCACACCACGACCAGGGTTAAGCTCTGATACCAATTGTCACATCCCGGCCCGGGTGGGACCACTTCCCGGGTCCGATCCACTACCGTAGCACGATATTGTCCGCTTTGGGCTTACCATTCCCTCACGGTTTTGTTTTTGGGAACTCACGAGCAACTTCCCAGTGGGTCACCCATCGTGGGATTGCTCTAGCCCCTTTCTCGCTTAACTTCGGAGTTCCTACGGAACCCGAAGCCAGTGAGCTCCCAAAAGGCCTCATGCTAGGTAGAGATAGGAATATACATATAAGGATCACTTCCCTGGTGATGTGGGATGTCACAACATGTCTAGGGATTCCTTTTTTTTTTTTTTTTTTTGATGCTGTGAAGTATGAGATACTTCAGACATTTACTCGTTAGATTTTTATTTAAAAATATAAAAAAAATCAAGTTAACGGTTAAAAAGTTAGAAGTATTCTATAATCTAGCGGATTATAGAATTTTTGCTTAGTTAAATAGCATTTTTTAAACTAATTTCGAACGGGATTTCAAATCCAATTCCTCTTTCTCCTTTTTATTAAAGAAAAGGAGCAAAAGCATCTCCTTATAAACTTGCTCTTGCTTAAGTTATTTTACCAAAAAAAAAAAAAAAAACTAATTTTTCTCCAAGACACTTAAAAAACTAGTTACTTTAGCTCAATGAATGGTCACTCTCCCTAAATTAAAATTGGAGGAAAGAGATCTTAATGGTAAACTAAACATTAAAAATATTAAACTCTCATAGTATTTAACAAATATTTATAAATTATTCATAGTTGTTGGAAATGATAAGTTAAATTAGGTTAGCCAAAACAATTCTGACGTTATTCACTAGCTAAATTAACAAAAATTTAAGGATAACAAAATTTTACACCTTTAATTTTTGGGATGATTTTTAATATGGGCTTGAAGTTTCAATTTTCTCATTTACACTTTAAGATTTTTAAATTGTATCAATTTAAGTCTTTAGTCGAATTGACGTGTTTACCATTCATTGAATTGATTGCACGTTGTGCGTGGGGCCTTTAAAATGGCTAACGTGTAAGCCAAATTTGCACCACATTGACAAAAAATTAATCAGGTTACGGAGGACTAGATGTTCAAAGAGAAAAGATATAAATTGATACAATTTCAAAATCTCAAGGTTCAATGTGAGAAAGTTAGAACCACATGGCTCGTTTTGAAAATCATTTCAAAGCTAGAGAGTGTAAGGTGTAGTTAACCAAATGTATAACAAGCCCTTAGATGATCTAACTACATTTTACACCTTCTAGGTTTGAGGTAGTTTTCAAAATGCACCATAAGGTTTCAATTTTCTCATATGAGATCCTCAAGTTTACAAGTTGTATCAAATTATACCTTTCATTCCTTGGAATGTCTAACCCTTCATCAAATTTATGAGATTTTTTTGTCAATATAGTGCAAATGTGGCGTACATGGCAGTCCATTCACAAGTACCATACTTACCATGTTAGTAATTGAATGAATGATCAAACAATCAATAAGACTGAGACATAAATTCGTACATTTTAAATAGCTTATGGTGCAATACAAATTTTTTTTTTTTTAACTTCGTGGTCTATTTTGAAAATCACCCAAAACCTTAAAGATGTGAAATATAGTTAACTCTAATAAAGTAATTTGTCAAAAAAATGGCAAAATTATCATGCAATGTGATCAAGCATATAGCATTGCGAAGGGAAAGTCTATTTGTGGATTCTCAAGCATGAAAGTTTTCTAGTCTCAAATGTTATGTCGCCAAGTAAGGAACCTCTTCTCAACCGGATGGCTGAAGAGAACTGAGGAGCAATATGACAGACATAAGCCCATAAACAATGAAATCCAGCATTTACGGCTTAGGCTCCAATCCCTGATTTGAACCTAGTTAGTTTCAAAGAGAACAACGCTAATCTCTATTTTGAGCCTATAATATGATGTTTCAAAGAGAACTCTTATCTTGTAAGTGAAGGAATTTCATGACTTTATTGTGTGGGTCAACACTTTGACATTCTCATATGCTCCCTTGCATTTTTCAGGTGAACAACACATATTGAATAACTTGGAGTATGTGTGGCTGTTGGACTTCACTCATGGGTGAGCTAATACCATGTTTCACCCTTAAATTAATTGGCAACTGGAAAAGTGGCATAATCACTTATAAACTCGTGCAACATTCCATGGCATTTCAATGTGGAAATGGACAATACATAATTTTTTTGAGGGTTTTGTTGGAACGTTGTTACTTTCGTATTTTGCTTCTAATAAGGAGTTGTTATAGCAACGCTAGGGTGTGAGATAGTTTATAAACAAGCTTTAGCTCTACTTTTAGGGTCGTGTATTCATATCATTATTCATTAAAGTTTTGTAGTTTTTGTCAGTTTTCTTGGTGGATTTTTTTTTTTTTTTTTAACTTTTGACAAGCGATAATATATTACATAAATTTTAAATAAATTATGATAAGCAAGATTTAACAGTAATTTAATGCAAAAATGAAAATGCACTGCTTTAACTAACTTGATTAAACTCCATATCAATATACAATATGGTTGCACATAATTTAGTATATATAAATTTTCCAGATTTCTAGTAAGCCGCCACGTCTGCTAAGAATGTAGATAGGTTAACAGATTGACAGAGATTTTACAAGATATACTATACAACTTAACAAGGAACTGATCAACCTGCGGTCAGAAGAACTGAACTCTCGGTTTCTGTAACTCTGCTTCTTGGTAACTCGAAGAAGTGAGAAGTCTTTTCATTTTTGTCAACTGGAAGACGTCAAATTCCAGGTTCCGAGTCTCGGAAACCTGCATGCAAGTATATGAACAAACAAATTCAAATCAATAAGCTCATTAGTTGGGCCTTCCATCAGGCTGACCATGAGATGAGGATATTGAGGCTTCCTCTTAAATGCTCCAAAGTTGAGTTCTTCTGATCTATTTAGCTGCTTGTGATCTCATCTCACTCCAGAATAACAAAGACCCGTCTTGCTTGAGATTTTTCGTAGACGCTCGGTACAAGAAAATTATGGTCATTCACGGTTTGATTTTAACTTACCGATAACAAATCATTTAATTTTTATTGTTGTTTTTTTTTTTTTATTGTTGAATTAAGATTGAGTGGTGGGTGACCACTCTTGATAAATAGTCATTTTAGCATTTCTTTGCAAAACTTTATTTGTTTGTTTTCTTTAATACAAATGAATGTCTTAATAATTTTAAATTTATCTAATTTTTTTGTAAAAATAATCTATGAATAATGTACTAAAATATAGACAAATCGTATTATTAAAAATACGCCTTACAAAATATATGTCAAAGTGTGTCTGAAAACGCGAGTCCCCGAAACTTAACCTACACCTGTATATATTTATATGGCAACGCTAAGTTGGTTGTACATAAATGAAATGTGACACCTGCAAATTAAGTTTCAGCCGATAGGGTAGAGGTGACCAGGTGTCAAGTGTATCCATACAATAATACAAACGTCCCATAAATTTTTTTTTTTGGGACAAAAAACGTCCCATAAATATGTGAGCTAATTAAAAGCACGAAGAATTCCATCCAAGAGAAAGTCAAGGGGTGATCGATTGCCAACTTTGTACATTAATGAAGGGAAAAGTAAAGGGTCATCATCATAAAAGTTTGTAGGTGATGAGAGAAAATACAAGTTTGAAAGTCATGTCAAATATAGTTAAGGGAGCAGGCTGCAAAAGTCATATCCAAACGGCCACAAACATGTTTTAATTTTCTTTGGATGGAACTGGAGGTCATAATATATGAATAGGATTTGAACATATATGCAAGTATACACCTGGTATATATCTCGGTGACAAGTTTTATAGTGTGAATTTACTTAGCAAGCATCAAAGTAATTGGTTGTTTAGAAGATAAGTCAAGTGGGTGAGAGATTTATCATCTTATGTTGAAATTTAATTGGGCACACCCTTAAATTCGGAATAGTCAAGAAGATCCCACCCCAAACGGACGGGTAGACAAAATCACCTTGAATGACAAAGGGGTACCATTATATCTCTATATATACAAACAATGACATATCCAAGATTATAACATTAGGGGGATCTAATCAGGGTACGTTAGGCGCTAGTTGAGTGGCGGACTGGAGCCTAGCGTCTATGAGCTAGATGGGCCTAGGCAGATTCAAGTAAATTCATTATATATAATATAAAATAAGTGTCTATTTACACTTTAAAAAAAATTATACTTGTATTGAGAATTTGAATTTATTATTTTAATTTGGTTGATTATTTAACATATAACATAAAAAAATCATAATTTATGCTTTAGTATTTTAGTGATTTTGATGGTATGAGATGAAATTTCAAGTGATTACGAGTTTGTAATACATTACGAAACATTTTTTAGAGATCGTATGAATTTATAGTGAATATGAAAATAAAATAAAAAAACAATGTCATACGTATGGTATAAAAGGTATTAGTTGAGTAATAACCATCGCCTTATTAATTAAAATGCTAGGTGACACAACCTGATTAGACAATAATTAAAAAAAAAAAATGGGGAGTTGGTCACTTGGGAATGGAGAGAGAATTCTTCTTTGTTGGCACCAAGGTCCAAGAACAATAGAGTCATGTTGGTCTTCTATGTGTTCTTTTTTGTCTAAAATTAGATATTTCTTCTTGATTCAAAGTTTCTGTTGCACAACTTCTGCACAACCATGGTGCTCTTTTCTGTTCCACCACTTGTCCAACCATTGGGTGATCCATGGAAGTCCTCACAAGCGATTCTTTGGACTTCCAGGTGGTCCGGGGACCACCCGTGTATAAATGGATCTGCCCTAGTATACAACAAATACAATAAAATTGAGTCTACAAATACTTCTAGGAGGACCACCCGTGTATAAATGGATCTGCCCTAATAGACAACAAATACAATAAAATTGAGTCTACAAATACTTCTAGGATGCACTCACTGTGCACAATAAAGATTGGGAAATTGGATATGTCTGCAACATTCAAGTGTTAAATTAACCAATTTTGAAAAAAAAAAAAAAAATTGATGTGTTTAATCTGGCGCCAATTGCCAAAAAGTTTTGTCCTTGCAATGAGACAAGTCACAATTAGATATATTATATAGAGTGAGGATCCTCATTGGATTCTTTTTATGAGGATGCAAGAGATTATCAAATCACATTCGTTCATCGTACATCGTGCGATAAAAAATTATTGTAAATTTTTTTATTTAAAATTAAATATAAACAGTACCTGACGAAAATTAATCGCACGATGTACAATATATATCGAACTCATGATCACCATTATATTATATTTTCCTAACCAATCAACCGTATAGGTTTTACAAGCAAGTGGGAAATATGAGAGAGATTTTCCTTACGAAAGTTTTTACCTAATCAAATGCAAATACATATTTTATATATATTAACACTGAGAAAAGGCCGGCTAAAACAACAGTTGCTGATACTTTGAGATCATGACAGTGACCTTGTAAGGAGGATCAATCAAAACTAGGCAACTGGAAACTCTGTACTTTGGTTATTGATAAAAAAAAAGTTGAAGAAGATCAATTCTTGTATTTGTGGTATTTAACTATCATTTATAAAATCTAATCTGTTAAGGTTGAAAGTTGGAGGCTGATAAAGTCATATCATAGCACTACATTAATATTCAACCTATTTGAAAAAATATCGATAACTTTAGCATACCAGATCACTTTGCAAGTATTTAAAGAGTTAAAATAAACGTAGTCAATTTAATTTGGATCACCTGAATTGGATTATTTGGCTTCTTTTTCCTTTCCTTTTTGTGAGTGTACTCGATCGGTTCCAGCTATCATTCGTATATTAAATAGATTGAGAGGTCGATTATTATGACATTTGAAGTGGACAATCGTTCACCTTTGATAGTGTATATAGCTGCATGTCCAAAAAGGAAAAGCGCTGCATGCCAAAAAGTTTTGCTGGATTTTGCTGACCAAACTTCTTCAAATAATATATTTTTTTTAAAGGAAAACCTCGTGGATTTCCACCCGTGATTTTTTTTAACAATTAAATCGTATAAATGTTAATCCATCATTTATAGATTACTTTTATTAAAAAAAAAATAGACAAATTCAGAATAAACGAATACAAGGTTTGAAAAAAACACCAAAGTGAAAATCATTTAATCCAACGGTCTTATGGTTCTTAATTTGAGTGGTTTTTGCATATATAATCTTTGACAGAATACCTAATATACATATGATTCAATCATTAAAATACAATATAAAGTGATCAATATTAAAGTATCTCTCAAATAAATTTATTTGAACGATCCATCAACGGTTGGTGATATAGAAATGTTCCTCAAATATATGTGCAACACGCACACACTCTTATATGGGGACTCTGCATAAAAACAAGATACTCCTCCCTCCCTTCAATTCGGACTATGTGATCCACCGCAAACCAGAAAAGGTCTAAAATCTTTTAGAAGAGATTGACTCTATCATAACTGTTGCTAGCTAGCTAGCAACCCCTTGCAACCATATAAAGGGCAAGTGAACCCCACAGAATCAGCCAAAATGCACAATTGATCATATCTTCCTTACCTTTTTATGTTATGTGACCTACAAAAATCAACAAAACAATTATGGGAGATCAGATTGCAATCTTTCAGCTGGTAAAATGTTATCGAGTATCAATCCCACCACTATTATAAAATACTAGAATATTCATATTGGCCATATGGCAAGCTACGTATAGGTACTAAAAAAATACGCAAATTGACTAGAATCATTCTGTCCATATTGGATATGAAAGTGATGATACTTTACCAGTTGTAAAATCTTTTCTAATTCATTAACAGGGCCAGTTTATTGGGGCTTTGTTGTCACTTTTGCTCGTAAGTGATTTTGTTAAAAATGGTTTTCTTGATGCATAAAATGGAATCAGCATACAGTGTGGTGAAGTGGCATTTGCAAGGGCGGTCCAGTTAAGGATAGATGAACAAAGTAACCTGCAAGGAAGATAGAGTATTGAAAGGTACCAATGTGGTACCGGTCTAAGAGCCTTCGATGTTTAAGTTAGCAGACTATGCTTAAAGCACAACATAGGCAAGTTTAGTGGTAATATAGTGTTGAACGACAATTAGTGATTACCCTTAGAAGAGAGTAGAGGTTACCCTTTTATAGGGCCAAAGTTAGAGGAAATTTGTTCAGCTAGCCAAAGTGGGATTAAATGAGATTAATGTGGTATTGTCATTTGTCGCGTTGTGATTGGTCTCATTAGTTGGCGGAAAATCTCTCATTAATTATGGGGATAGTAAATGAGTGAATGCTGCGTGGCATAGCCCCTCACTTGTTTTGGGATTCGTTCGTGTGCTTCATAGGTCTCTTTAGTAGGTTCATGATGTTTTATAGTTGACTAGTACTCGGTCGTTTCAAAATCCATTAAATATGATACAAACAAATCTCATTATAAACAAGTTGAAATCTTTACTAAAATTTCAACTGCTTCCTCAAAAAGAAGTTAGAGTGTTTCCTAAATAATGGAGGATGGAGTTGGTTTTATTTTAGATGCAGGAGAGTTAAAAGATTGAAGCGCCATTCAATATTTAGGGTTAAAAGATTATTTGTTAGTGCCATATTCCGAAAGTGGATGTTTTAAACTTTTCACGCCTTTAGGAGGAATGCTACTTTCATTTAGCGTGTTAGTTTTGGGTTTGTAATATATGAGTTTGGAGAAAATTATGAGTCACATGGTCGTATAAAAGGTGTTCCTTTCTCCCACAAAAATGGCTTAAGCCATCTTTTGCAGAAATACGTTGAAGCAATTCTCCACAAATTGACAAAAGTAGCTTGAGTCATCTTTCACGGAAATCCATCAAAAATGCACCTACTAATAAATGGTGTTCTTTATTGTTTGTCTTTTGAGGTTTCAAGGGTGTTATGTTCTCTAACGTTTGTCTTTTGGGGTTTCAAGGTTTTATGTTTTTTTATTGTTTGTTTTCTGGGGTTTCAAAGTGTTTTATTGCTTTTCTTTTGGTTTTCTTGAGCAAGCCTTTATAATATGTTCTTTTCATTCAAAAATAAATTCAGAAAAATGAGAATTTCTCTCACAACCTTGGGATATTGTAGCAGCAATTAATCTTTTAACCCCATGAATTACTAATTCTCCAATCGCTTTTCTTAATTGAATGACACTTCCTTTTTTTAACTCTCCCGCATCTAAATTAACACCAACTTCATCCTCCATCACTAAAAGCACCATACTAGATGTTTCCTTGAAAATTGGTTCGGTGACGTAGCAAAAGATTTAAGTTTTTACGCTAAACGTATTTATATGTTCTTTTGGTTCGCATAAACTGCTCTTAGCTATTCCAAAAATAGTACCAAATATTTCCTACCCAAAAATCAAAATCAATTGACAATGGTTCGGGAGTCAATATTTGACATTCCTAATGTGGAATTTGGTCTAAAAAGAAAAGTTTGCACACCAAAGAAGAAAAGCTAATTTCTGTAGCAACCATCCACTCATTGTCTCCCCAACCATGAGTAGGGTCAGCACGCCAACTTAAAGTCCTCTAACTTGGTCATTGTGGCCATGGTTATAATTATCTTGTGAAATGAACCTTGCTTTTTAAATAAACCAAGGAAACAAAAGCGAGACTGCAATTTTATTCATGTATTTAAATTTTTATTGGTGCTTGGTATAAATAATATACATATGTAACGTGAGTTCGAAAATTTCATGTACTCTGAGAACATGGTGAATTCTTAATTGAAAATGTAAAATTTCTAATATACAAGAGACGAGGACGATGTTGCAGATTTAAGAACCAAAGCCATGATCTAACATTTAATTCATATCCTGATAAGAAAACTAAAAAATAAAAAACACTTAATTCATGTCAACGCGTGTGGACGTGTCTAAAATGTGTCTAAAATGTGTACGTTTGTACGTATATATTTGTATTTATATCAAAAGTCATAGTTCTTATCTATGGGCCCAAATCAAAACCAGAGGACTCCCAGTTTGTCGAAAACCACCTTGATTCCTTGAAAGGAAAGTCCCCCAGTTTTGTTGCACTCCGTCATCCACTATATAGTATGATAATCCCCCTTGCTCAAAACTAGTCATCTTATTCCTGGTTTCTACTGATCATGCATTGCTGGATTCAACGTCAATTATTTGTTATGCTCCCTCTCCTTGTTTGATGCAAACTTCTTTATTTTCGAAAGAGACAGAAGGGGATGGGATCGGATCGGATCGGACTGGAGACAAAAACAATTCCACCTTGACCTACTACCCCATGCATGTATTATATTTCGTTTGGCATATTTCAACCTTAAGGGTTGTATCCCACGCCCAATTATTAAAACCACCTTTTGTGATGATGTTATCAAGTTCAAAGCTAGCTAATTAAGAAAGAACGAAAAATAAATTAGATACATATAGGTACAAACACACACATGTATATTGTGTATATGCAAATTTCAATCTAAATTAATTGACTGAAAAACCTACAAAAGAAATGACGCCAAGTGTATGTTTAACAACGGTCTAACAACGATATGATGTTAGTTAAAGACACATAATATCCTAAGTCAAAGAAGTATTTTTGAAAAATGAAAAATTTGTAGAGTTTTGAATTACTTGATTCAATGAATGATTTGACCATTTTATATAGGCGATGGCTTAACATATTAAGGTCAACCATGCAGTCAAAAGAATTTGTTACCCAACGAACCAGTCTTCTATCTATAGTACATGGTTTATGTTTTAAAAATCGTTAAGCGGTAGCGGACGACGAAATGGAGCCTAAGGCATTAGGGCCTAGGCGTTTTGTTTATATTTCTTTGCACATATATTCCACCATCCTCCACTCCTCTAATATTCCTCACTCTCATGTATTTCCTCCTCGATATACATCCCTTAATTAATACAATCATAGATGACGCATAATTCTTTTTTTTTTTTTAAACAAGGGCTCACTTTTATCATTCACACAACCCTCAAAATCGATTTTGTGACGGATAAGGGAATGGTTTGTTTGAGGGCTTCGTGCGCCAAGCCCGTCCGAACAGATCGGTGATGGTAACAAGACCCCTAGGAGCGATGGTAATGGTACATAGTTTCGTAAATTTCACTCGCTCCTTCCCAAGATAATCAATAATGAGATTTCGAGCCCAAATAGATACACATCTACCCGTAGCCTCGAGAAAGCCCTTCTTAGGCCTTTTTCAACGCTTGAATGCAAGGCCGAGACTCAAGGCGGGGCAAACAACCTTCTAACTGAGGCCAGGAGATATTCTATTTTTCAGATTTCGATCTAGCTCCCAATCATACCTTCCAAAGATCTTGCCATTTCCGAAGAAACTGGAGTTACATCTCTTTTACATTTCCATTCAAGAGTTCTTATGTGTTTCCACGCCACTTCGAGACCCCGAAAAATGGACAACTTCCTTTTCTTAGAAACACATACAAGAGTCGTCACTACAAAATGGATAATGGTAACCCCACCATTAACTACTTCATTTATGAATTTCATACACAACCTTCAAAATCGAGAAATTTTTCAAAGTGTCCGATATTCAAGCGAGTATATACGTGTTATAAAATAAGTAAAGAGACACAGAAAAATATATTGTTTTCTCTATTTGTATTATACCATATAGAATATCCGATACCTAAAAAAATATTTCCTAAATGAATCTCAGAACGGGGACTGAAACATAGAAACAAAATATGAAGAAAAAAAAATGCTAGGAAACAAATGGACGTTGGAATAGCTGGAATGACACACCCCGATCGAGATTAGGGCATGTTGGTCGTCACGTGAAGGTGACGTAACCATGTGCACAGTGCGGAAGCTAATAAAATAATAATACGAATAAATAAAAACTAGCTTTACACAAAGTAATAAAAACAAGTGCAAGCGTAAGTGTGAACCCTAAGTTCAGAGCATGAAAGCCTAATGCAGTCCAAAAGGAAACGACACAACAAAAGCACACCTGAAGGTGGTCCTACATTGGTGGTGGTCTGTCAGATATGCCGGGTAAGTCCTCAGGGAAGCCACTAAACGCGCTAGCCAACTAGAACCTGGAGGGGCGCAAAACAAAAGCGTGAGTGGGCAAAAACAAAGCTTTTCGAAAACCAATTTAATAAATAAGTTCTAACCCCTCACCGTAAAACATGTATACTTCCCAGAAAATAGAATATATATATATAAGTCAAGCTCAGGAATATGCTATGCCAGAACCTCAAAGTAAAATGCAAGTGCTCAGGTAATGTCACATCAATGTCATATAATCTGTCAGTCGGAGTCACCTAACGTGACCTGTACGGTTGAATCTAGAGCTCAAATCTCTATCTCACTAGCTAGACCTGCACACGAGTCGAAACCACCTAAAGTGGTCTGTACGACAGGCCTAGGTGTAATATATAAATACGCTTAAGTGCTACAATCACGTGAAGGCTGGGCGAATAATCGCGGGTCACCTATGAGTCGGAACCACCTAAAGTGGTCTGTACGACAAGCCTGTGCACCTAACTTAGATTCAAGATGAGCGTGTGGTGCGGGAGGTGAACATCACGTGAAGGACTGTGCCCAACTCGGGGCGGGAGCACTAACACCGGGGGTGCAGGTTATGAGCTCTCTAGGCATCTCAAATCACTACTAAACGTAAACATAAATCGTACTCACCTGGCACCTACCTGTGCGTCCACAGCACCCACATACATACATACATATATATATATATATATACATACATATATATATATATATATATATATATATATATACGACCAATGATGTAAAACAAATGGCAATATAATGCATGGCATATAAATAAATAAACGCTTCAAATCAATTTCTGGGAAAAGTATAAGTATATAGGTATATACGGAAAACCAAAAGCCCACTCACTGGTACGTAGAAGGGTCGTAACCCCCTTCCCTCGAGTGACCACGCTCGTCCTCAGGATACGTCTCACCTATATGCAAAACAACTATAAAAACGTTAATTTTAAGGCACATAACCAACTTTAAGAAATAACTTCTCATACAATGCTCAAATGGGGTGTATGAATACACCAACGTGATCTACTCAACCTCAGGAACATCCCCATATTTTTAGAAAAAAATTTCACCGCCGCACGCCCCCCCACGTGCCTGGCACGCTGACGGCGTCAATTGACGCCGTCAAGAATATTCCGTTATCTTTAACGGTTTCCATCAACGGCGTTAGGAATATTCCGTCAGTTTTGACGGAATATTCCGTCGTCTTCTCCGTCGCCGGAAAATTTTCAAATCGTGATATCTTCTTCATTTTTCAACCAAATTTCACAAAATTGGTACCAAATTGAAGCTTACAACGAGAGGAACAAAATCATACCACTTTTAAGTGCTAAAATCCACGAAATCTCGCCTGAAAAATACCCCCAACTCCGGCCAACCTCGAAACTCGTGATCCCGATGTCCAAAACCTTCAAACGAACCACCCCGAGCCTCTTAGGGACCTCACCAAGCTTCCTACAAGCTTGAAATTCCCAAAAACATAAGAAATTACGTGTGCATGAACAATGCCAAAAATCGGGTATCTCGAGTTCGACGTGAAAACGAAGGTATCCTTACCTGAAATGGGTATGGTTGGACTTCTACAAACCTCACGAGCATGGATATGTACTTTGTTTCTTCGATCTGTGAAGATTTGATGGGTTTTGGGGTGTGTCCGTATGTTTGGATGGGAAATGGGAAGGGAAATGGCACGGGACAGGGAAAGGGGAAGTGTGTGTGTGTGTGGGGGGGGGGGGGGAATGTGTGGTCCACCATCAGCCACAACCAACCAAAAATAACCACACAATGTAAAGAAATCACACTAGGGGCAAAATCGTCTTTTCACGCGTACGTTTTTAAAATCTTCGGAACGGGCTGTCACGTGGAAACTCCGCAAAAGCCAAATTCTTCAGTCATTCAGTCTAAAGAAATTTTTACATATTATATGATATATCATAGGGGCGTTGGGGGAGAGTGAAAAGTGTAGTCGTATAAGGTCCCAAATTTGAAGGGATCCCTAAATTTTTTGCCATTTAATATTATGTAATGCTCTATATTTAAAAAATTATTTTTATTAGCACTTTAAAATCTCATTTTGCACTTCTTATAAACGTAATTTTTTTTATAATGTAATTTTTTTCCTTTCTAAATATAAAAATTTGAAGTATAATGAGATATTTTGAGTGTCGATAGTAACACCTTGAAGACAATATTTTTCTTGTTTGGTTGTTTAATAATGAACTTCTTTTGATTATTTAGTGAAGGTTATGCTTATAGATATTTTTACTTATTATTAATAACATTTATAAACTTGTAATCAGTGAGTGCTAAAGTTTATTAGTTTAAGTGATCATTTTCTAACATCGATACATTGTCCTGTTTTTCTTTAAAAACTATCTTAAAAAAGGAATCATTTTATAAATTTTGCACATGCTCTTAAATTTTCAAAAACGACCCTGTGATATATTATAGACTCACATAATCGCTTTCTTCACACGTCATTCTCTGCTTTACAGATAAGGTTTTGCTAGCTGTATTTTTGTCACACCTCAATTAAATCTAAAGTATTTAATGAAAAAAATGTAGGCTTAAGAGAATGGTAAACAGAGTAAAACGGCATCGACTGTCAACTCTAATAGTTTATTGTTTTATAATTTAATCAAACTACTTAATTTATTTATCGAATGTCAAACATGATGCACTGCATGCTACTGTAGACACGTGGTTTCATTTCATTCGAAGTACATATGCACCTACGTAACATGTGCATGCGCTTAGCATCAATAAACTAAACATTTTTGGTTTGACCCAATAAATAAAAACTACTAATTTTTGCAAAAAAATTGCTAAAATAATTATCTGCCACCTTATGTTTTTAACACATATTTTATAATATTAGCGCATAAATTTACGTTAATTAAACCATAAATTGACAGAGAAAGTTCCACTTTAAAATCACATCGGCAGTTCTCTTTTGCAAGACCAAAAACCATGGTGGATCACAGTACAGATGGCATGAATTCAAGGAAGCTTGCCTCCATGCTTTGAGGTAATTAAATCGATTATTCGACGACCGTAGCCTATATAAGTCAAAATTCCATCAGACAAAGCCAGTTGTAAAGTTTAGAGTTTTGATCGATATAGTCTAATTAACAATTATATTCCCTTATTTTCTTTGCTATAATTTATTATCTCAGACATTTTATATGAATATGAACATCGAGGAGTAATTTGCTTAACAATTATTGATCAAGGGCATAACCGATTTAAAATTCCAGAGTGATTCAAAGACAGTTTCATTTTGTGAATGATTAACTGTATATGGCCAGGCTAGGGTAGAGCCGATAGCAAATTCAAGATTTGAATTTTGGAGGTCTCAGTGAAAAAGTTTTAGGTTTTTTTATTTTTATTTTTTATTTTTTATGGAAGTCAGTTTTTTTAGTAATGCATTTCGTCAATCACTTGGTGGGCTTCTTGTTTGCTAAGTTGTCGACATCTGCTAAAGAAACATGCTGAGTGCTGGCGAAAGCCCATGTTGAGTGATGTCGATGTTACTTGCCAAGTGTTTGCTGAGATATGTTAAGCATGCATCACACCAAACACTTGGTAACTATGAAGTTGAATGTCGTGTGATTTCATTATACAATGAGCTGGTACAAGAATTTAGGTGTAATACAAAGATCAATCTAGATCCTAGAAGTCGGCACTTATTCCTACAATCAAGGAAGCAAACATACATGTAATTGGTCAGAGAATCGATCACGTATCATCCCTATTTCTCAATACCGCTCCTCAAGTTGGACTGTATGTTGATGTTTCCCAACTTGACAAATAAAATTGTGAACTGTGAAAGTCCAAGTGGCTTTGTGAACATGTTTGTTGGTTGTTGGGATGTTGATATGTGGGCCGTTTTGATCATCCCGCTTTGAACTTTTTTGGGTAAAAAAACCAATTTCTTTATGCTTAGTTCATTTGTGAAAGATGGGATTCAAAGCAAATGTGAAGTGCAGACTGGCTGTCCCAATATAACTTGACAGGGAATAAATGTAGAATGCCCAAGTCATTGAAGATGGATTTCAACCAAATAATTTCACATGTGGATGTCATGGAGTGATATCCGCATCTGCGCTTGAACATGATATGGTAACTTGTTTCTTGGTTTTCTAAGAGACCAATGATTTCCGAAGGAATACGCAATACCAAGTAACTGAGCGTCGAGAATCACGGCATTGAACCCAATCTGCATCACACAAAAATTAACAAATGATTTCTCGAGGAATAAGCAATACCTAGTAACTCAGCGTCCAGTGCCATGGAGTCAATCCCAATCAGCATAACATAAAGCATTCAAATGGATTGAGCTCTTTGCAGAGAAAAACAAACCTTGCCCAGTTGTGTTTTAATATAGTGCAACACCCGATGAGCTACTTTAAAGTGTGATGTTTGTGGCTTGTCCATGAAGCGACTTAGTATGTGTACCGAATATACTAAGTCAGGTCGTGTGATATTAAGTACATTAGTCGACCAACAAGTCATTTGATACAATGAAGGACAGGGAAGACATTATCGAGGGACATTGTTCTAAAAAGGGTCTAGGTGCTGCCTAAGCGTTGGACGAAGAAGTTCCAATGTGATTTAGGCACTATGCCCCAGTGCCCGATTAATGCTTAACATCTTTTAGAACCTTGTTGAGGGACATATTTTTTTTCTTTGGGGCTTGGCGTTGGCTTGGCAGCAAGAGGGATCTCCAATGCATAATTTCACTAGACAATTGCAATAATCCAATAATCAAGCACCACATCGTTTATTTTAAAAATTTAGTCTTCCTAGCTTACCCAAAATAAAATGAAAACGAAAATAAGCAAAATACAGGGTTAAAAAGTATATTCCTCTTATAAAAAAGAATCAAGAATTCTTTACAATGCCAAAATAAATAAATATAAATTCTAGCCACATATCTTGTCCAATCTCATCTCATTTACCCTTTTGATTGTTCAATTTGTAAATCTGCATAAATAATGGAGGGACGAGCTTCAACAACTCGGGACATAACCTTACCACAGTAAACTGACAAAACTAGATTAAGTCATGGCATCTTAGCAATCAGGTATCAAATCATGTGTGTCCCATTCCATACTTATACTACTTGATCCCGAGTGACTAATTATACATCCCATTCCGTACTTAACCAGCCATAAAATAAAAAAACGCATGACATCCACTCTAACCCTGCTCAAATAACTCGGTATATTACTAATTCAACACTATTATCCAAATGTCGTTTTGATTGATATGAAATATTGTAAGGAAAGAAACATTGGAACAGAAAAAGATTTAGATAAACAAGTAAAGATGCAATCCAATAAAATCTAAATAGATGAGTCCATTCACATACTTTAGCCTATAGTTGTATACAAAAACTCTCATTAAATACATGCAATCTGGGTAATCATTTCCAACAGGAAAGCATATGCTTCATTATATATAGTTGAAGGCAAGCGCGCGCGCACAATAAGTTTGATACACACACACACACACAATAAGTTCGATAACTAACGTGCAAGCTAACAAATCCTTGACATAGAAACTATTATCACATAAAATTAAAAGTAATAGGATAGACAGACATGAAAACAGCTATGGAAAATTGAATGGAAAACTGGGGATATGTCATATACTTATCAAGGCTCTATACAATTTTTTTTTTTTTTTTTTTTTTTTTGTAGTTTTTTTGTAACAGAGAAGTTCAGGCGGAGGGATGGTTACCCAATCTCGGGGGCATATCACAAGCTTCTTTTTTTTGGTTTTTACAGATCGACCACCATGAGGGATTATGAATAGAGCTTTCATCTTAAATCAAAATAGATTTTCTTTTCAAAATGAATCAATTGGTAGATCAACTGATACCACAAAGCCCTTTCAGCTTTCATATCAAAACAGCCCACAGAAATATATATAAGTGCATAAAACCAAGTGGATTAAGATGTGAAAACAAGTATTTGCACAAATTAAAGTTGTCAATCACAGCACTGCATAACATTAACAACAATAAGGAAGTCATGTACGGCCGTTAACAGAATAAAGGAGATATGAAAATAATTACTAAAGCTTTGCAAGCTACAGGTTAACAAGATATGTAATCATGTTTGTTTCATGATTCAGACCCCAACCTAATCTCGTCAAAGTGACGCGAACATTGAGTTATAGGGTGCAAAGTGGCGATATTTTAGTTTCAAGGGGAAAGTGAGATAAAATTCAAGTTCTAGGGGAAAACAAAAAATAAACCTTTAATCAATAGAAAGGAATCATCATGCACAGATATATGCAGATTACAAGTTGATCTTGCAAAGAACTTAGCAAATTCCATGGTAGGGGGAAGCAAGGATTGGAACCTTAATCTTCTCATGTAGATATTATAACGTGCATAACCAACTACAAGTTGAGAGCTCTACCAATTTCAATCCAAGTACGCTTAAGAACCTCCATCGGGAATTGAATGCTATCTATATAATACTCAGGAGAGTATGCAAGGTTGTGATTTCTAAGGATGTAAACGTAGCACTACGTAATCCTGCTCTAATGCTCGGTTGCTGTCACCACAAGACTCTTTAAAACACTCAGAGAGCATCGACAGCCATGTCTATTTCAAATCGGCAAAGGATTTAGAAATGTAGCCTCAACTAAATTAGTTTCACCTTCAGATTCAGACGGCTTGTAAATCCAACCTTGACATGGTTTCATAATTGATTCTAACCTCAAAAACTTCAGAAAACTCATTGATCAAAGATCTACAAGTAAGATCAAGTAGCTGACAATCATCGGGATCAGGTAGATCTGCTCCTCCACAGTCGGCAGACGTATGAAATTCCTCAAGCAAGCTTTTAACGCTTCCAACCTGATAGCCTTGTAACCCACAAGGTACGATCCAACGAAAATGGGTCAAGTCTGGGTTCACATTCACTGCTAAGCCATGATATGCTATCCACTGGCTGACTCGTATTCCAATGGCTGCCAGTTTCTGGTTTCCTGAAGAAAAAATCAAATAAAAACATCACAAGAAAATTCCAGCTGCCAGGTTCAATACCAATATTCATGTTTTTTCAAACACGACTAAATTAGGGAACAAGGAACCACCACTTGTAAAGGAAGCTATGAGAGCAAAAACTCGGTAGTGGCAATGATAATTAGCTATAATACGAAAGGAAGGACGTACAGCATGCCTTTGTTTTAAGAAGCATACCATGCCAAACACCAGTGAGGCCCTCAAGCCGAGATGCCTTGATACAGAATGTCTTTGATAAAGCACGGATGATCACCTCCTCAAGTGACCTGAGGTACCAATGAAGATCCATCTTGTGATTTCGTAGATTCATAATAGGGTACATAACTATCTACAGTGAAAAAAGCATGCATCCAAGGTTAGGAATACTGACCCTTTAAGCAATTAAGTCACATGTTCGAAATTTTGATTCCTACTTTAGCACCGTGGGATAACAAGTTCAAATTACAATGGCAACATCTTCGGAAACATAAAGGTTAAATTCAGCCACTGAAGTACCTGACCCGGACCATGATATGTAACCTCGCCGCCACGTTCAGTTCGATAAACATCGAAGGGTGGGTCCTTGATATCAAAATTAAGGAACTGTTCAGAACTAGCAGTTCCCAAGGTATACACAGGACGATGCTGAAGAACGAACAATGAGTCTGGGCAATAATCATTCTTTTCTATCATAGCTTTTTTCTCCTCAACTATGCTCTTCTGCCAAGCCCATGCCTGACTATAAGGAACCTGCTGCTTGTACATATTGAAGCACTCACACCTGCACAAATCCAAGTTGACCTGGTGGGTTCCATGGGACATTAAAAGTATATAAAATGATTTGGAAACTCACTCTCTTATTGGCTCGATAGTATAAGAGGTGGACTGCGGAGTTTTAACATCTGAAACTTGATTTGATTTTGATAAGATGCGCAGAGAGAAAGACCGAGGAGGTTTATGTCGATGCTTATAGATTGGGTATGTTGGAACTGCAGTAACACAGTGAGTCACCACAAGAGTCATGTTTTAGGTGGTGTTTTGGCTCCTACAATGAAATGGACTGGGAATGTGAATGTTGTTGGGAAGGCAACAGAAACTTAGAAAAACACAATAAACAGGCATAGTTCAGCCAAAAATAAATTGGTAGAAACAACAATATTAATAAAAAGCATCACCAAATTGAAAGACCGCAAAAATTACATTGCAATTGTCGTGCGAACAAAATTTGTTACAGTTCACAACTTACAGAAAGGAGCTAAAAATATATGCAAGGGTTCAATTTGCCAGTGTGTTCTCAATAAACTAATAGTTTGAAAGCTTCTTGACATTGATATTTAAGTTAATCTAACTAATATTTCGTGTTGAAGGCTTAGCAGCGAAGTCTGCATAAGATACATAATCATCATCTATCATTCATTATTCGGAATTCATACACATATAATAAGTCAAATGATGCAAATTAAGGTTGTAATCCAAATATTAGTTACAAACCAAATCAAATTGAAGTTAAGTAACTTTATAACTCATATTCATATAACTCTGTAACAAATTCATATCATTCAGATTTCAGAGATAAAATCATACCTGCAGCAAGCACGCAACAAGCAAGGCAGAAGATGAACGCAGTTAAAAGCAGGCACACCAACACCAATCCCTGCATAATTCCATGTAATTGAACTCATTAAATTTCGAAAAATCACTCGATTCACCTTAATACAAACCAATTGATAAATTCCCAGTTTTATTTATAGAGATTCATTTAACAAAAGAGGAGTAAATAGATGGAACAAGCGCTGACAGAAAACAAAAGAGGAGTAAAGAGATTCCTACAGTCAATCTGCACACTCCTCAAAACTGTTCAGAAGTACCTTGACAGACGGAGCCGCGGAGAAAGACAACTAAGTTGATTAAGGAGAAGATGAGATGGAGTGCGGAGAGAGACTCGCCGGAAATGAGACAAACGGAGATGAAGTCGCCGCCAAGAGGAGAGAAAGATGAGGGCTTTGATTATCGGGGGAACTGGAAACAGAGTGAGAGAAAGAAAGATAGGAAATTTGAAAAAATAATCAGAATTTTGACTTCAAATAGAATTAGAAAATTAAAAAATGTGATTGTAATTCTATGCGAGATCTAAATTTTTGTTATTTTTTCAAAATTTTCGAGAAATGGTAGATACTATCTAGGGGTTATAGGGAGTATCAAGGAGCGTGTTTAGTCGAGATTTTAAATGAGTTTTTAAAAATGAAATTATAAATGGTCAAAAAATTTAATGGTTCTGATGGTGTTATGGTACTTATAATGTCACTCTCGTAGTATTTTTAATGTTTATCTCGTAGTGACAAAGTTGTTAACTAAATCCTCTTGGTGAACCTCATTAGCAATTAAAATTAAATCTAAACTTCCGTTAGTCCCATGTTAAATAAACTCACGTATGTCTCGCATTGAGAGACTAAATTTGTGTTTTTGCTACTAAATCAAGAAACCAAAAACATATGTCGTCGTATTCGTTCAAATTTCAAGCCTCTTTTTCATCGAGTCAATTCCAATTTTAGTTGAACCCTAATATCTAATGAAATATTTTTGTTTCTTGATTTGGTTTGTAAAAAGACAAATTTAGCCTCTTCACATGAGATCCACATGGGTTTATTTAATGGGAAACTGACATAATTTACCTTTGGACTTGAACTACTAACAGAGATAATTGAAAAATATGACACCACAGGGAACACAAAAAGAAATTGGCCTTCATAAAAATCTACGTGTATTTAAAATGTAATTAATTTGATGTCTTACTTGGTTATAAACTCACGTTACTAGGTTCAGCTAAAAAAATATAATTAATTTGATGGAATTTTTAAATTGATGAGTTTTATGAGAGTTTATAGTGTAGCTTAAGCCATAACAAATCCTGCCTCTTTCATTCCCACCATCACAATCAATTGCTCTCCCCATTTTCATCATCTTTATCTCCAGCTTCTTTTCTTCACACGGCATGCCTCATCCAGATCACAAAAGTCTCATTTCTCACTTCCATTCACTCAACAATTGAACCCGAGTCTCCCTAACTACTGAACAATCAAGAAGTATAATCGTCCCTCTAATCTCAAAATAATAATAAGGTTATTACTAATATATAGATTTATAAATTCAAAACAATCGGCAAAGCTTGTGGAAATAAATTATAAGAAATTACATTTATACTGGTTCTATTACTGCCTCTGTGCGCTTACCATTAAATATATATCAGAATTTACTTGGTTCGAATACAACCTGATCAAATATGTCTTTCCCCTTCTCATTTGAATTAAGGTATAATTTTGTGTTCATGTGTGTTCATTTCAATCAAGTTAGGGCTTAACTCGAGGTAATCTCAAGTTTACTAGTTTTATCGAGCTCAATCTTATTATTGCATATCTTTAAAAATGGTTTTTTTATCCTCAATTAGCATAAATATTAATTAAAATTAAACTTTGGGTTGGTTCGTGAAGCACAACACCCATAAGTAGGAGAAAAGATCGTTAATGTATAATGACCACTTTTGCCGTTTTTAGCTTCCCAACATAAACTTACAGCCCCACTTTATACTTAAGTTGGTACAAAATTAAATGGGTCAATAGGATGGTTGATTCTTCTTAACAGCTTGAGTGTCACCCTGATGGCAAATAAGCATAATAAACACGTTGTAAGGCTGATTTTGCATTGCAGAAAGTATTTTAAAAACAGTTTTATAAAAAAGTTGGGGCTAAAATTGTGTTTGGCAAATGAAAAAAAAAAAAGCTTTTTGTTAAAATCATGGGTTCAAAATAGCAGAAAGCAGAAACAGCTCTACCCTTACTTCTGAAAACAATGTTTTTTTTCACAGCACAGCAATTCCAAACTAGCCCGTAATCTGCTCAATTATTAGTGTATTTCTACCATACACCGCTACGTGGATCTAGTTTTTAGGGGAAATTCTTGTATACTATGGAAGACATATCCTCGACTTCTTGTAGTTGAATACAATACTATAAATTTACAATACTTATGCTGAGAAGAACTTCCAATAAAGTGAAGTACATAAATTTTTTTTAATATAAGAACCCAATTGCTTTTTTTTGGACAGCCCATGTAATGGGTTTAGTTGAGAAGACTGGAAGCTAGATAACTGAACCGGCGCATGAAAGTTTGGAGACTGCTGGGCCAAATTGGAGGTTTGAGCTGGACCTGCTGAGGCATTTGGTGCGTTATCAACATTTGGTGCGTTGAGTAAGTAGTATGCAAGCCCACCACAACTACAGGGTTGATCAACTAGCTTGCTTTCGATCTCATAACAGATGTTTTTAAGGGGAAGAGATCTTAGATCTACCTTCAGGCTCCATATTGAGTGGGGCGCCAGATGAAATAAAACATTGTGTTAAATAAACAAATTAATTCACATTAAATTTAGAAAAGAAATTGTCTGAAACACTAACCTCAAAATGATTGTAGCGAGCAACATCAATAAAAATGATAGTTTGTTCGTGAATAAATTGAACACATCAAAAGTGATGCCTTTAGACCTCGTACTCACTATAGTGGCGCTCCCCGTTATTAGCAGGATTGACGCACCAATGGTCCATCGAGCAGCTCTACCTCATGCAGATCTCCACAACCATCTAAACAAAACAAATCCAAAAAGTTAGATATATTAGGTGTTTGAACCTAGCATTGAGAGTTTGATATAACTGCAGACGAACCTTGCAGCAGTAGGCGACTCCGGTACATCTTCATCAATAGTTTGTTCATCCTGCCATCATCACTGCTAATTTTGTTGTCCCCACCACCATTGCTACTAACACTAATTTGTTCATCGCCACCATCATCACTGCTAATTTTGTCGTCCCCACCACCACTGCCACTAGCATTAATGCCAACAAGACCACCCAGTTCTCATATAAAGGACTATTCATCTCATATGCAGAGGGGGCGTTGAGAAGGAGTGAAAGGTTAAGTGATACAGGCCCCAAATTTGAAAGGGCCCCCAAATTTTTGTCATCTAATATTTATATGTAATAATGTTCTATATTCAAAAATTACTTTTGTTATGTAATAATGTTCTATATTTAAAAATAGTTGTTGTTATCACTTTAAAATCTCATCGTGTACTCCTTATAAGCGTAATTTGTTTTCTTTCAAAGTATAAAAATTTGGAGTACAATGAGATATTTTGAGTGCCAATAATAACACCTTAAAAAAAAGTATTTTTCTCAATTTTATTATATAATAATACTATATATTCAACCTAAACTTTAAAGTTAGAGTTTTTTAAATTTTTTTTCTTGTTTGGTTGTTTAAGATTGAACTGTTTTTGATTATTTAGTGAACATTATGTTTGTTGCTTTTTTTACTTATTATTAATAATACTTTTAAACTTGCAATCAGTGAGTGCTAAATTTTGTTTTGATTTAAGTGATTGATTTCGCCGCTAGTACTGCGGTTTAGTACTATTCATCTTCACTTGTAATTGAGAGGTCTTAGTTAAATTCTCGCCAAAGACGAATTTGAATCACATTATTGCTATCTCATTGTGAACCTTAGCCTACTTCCCACCCCCATTAGTATAGATAATATCGTTTGTTTTTAAAAAAAAAAAATGTGATTGCTTTCAAGCGTCAATACATTATCCTACTTTTTTAAACCTATCTTAAAAATGACTTTTTCTATAAATTTCACACAAGGCCCTTAAAATTTTAGAGACGACCTTGCTCATATGTATATAATAACCTACGGATATAAAACTGTCAAGTTCCATCAAATACATATTTGAGTTTTTATCACAAACAGTTCCTAAAATTGGCCCACCCACCCTATAAAGATGGTCCCTGAAATTGCAAATCGATCAATGCAGTTCCTGAAAATGGATGTCACAAATCAATGTGGTCTTTTCGTCATAATTTTGTCAAAATTTCTGTTATATGCTAACGTCACATAACTGGATCCTACAAGTCTAATATATAGTGATTAAAATATTAAAATACAAAAAATATATTTTATTTTTATATAATTAAAAAAATTAAATAAAGAAAAAACGAAAGAAAAAAGAAGCTAGGTACTTCAGAGAGGTAGACGGGGGAGCCATCGCAGACTCGCTAGGCTTAGCGACTGGTTTTGAGGATTCAGGGGATGTGGTTGACAGGGAATTGGAGGCAGCCTTTTTGGGATCGGGAGACCAATTTGGTGGTGCGGGGCTTGACTCGGTCGGCTTTGGTGGTGGTTGCAGTGGTGGATCACAAGGTTTGATTTCAGAATTTTGAATTTCAAGTTTAAAGGATTTGAAAGTGTTTGAATTTTGGACTTGCAGTGAAGTTGGATGACAGGATGACAACCTTTAATTTGGTTGTATTGTGTTCTCAAAGCCAACGTGAATTTTTCTTAAAAGAGTTGCGAAAACAAATCCGCCCAAGAAAGTCACGACAAAAGAATGAATATCATTAGACTCCTTGCAGCCATCATAATGTCTTCAACAACTTTGTTTGGCTATTTGACCGTAAACCAAAAACAAATAAAAAACAAACGTAAACCACAAAAAAAAAAAAAATTCAATATTCTTCGGAGAACAAAAACATCCCAATTCAAGAGCAATTTATTCACGAATTCTTTAAAAACAAGACCCAATTCATTGTTGGCAAATGAATAAACTTTTAAAAAACATACGCATAATTTAAATCAGGAATATTCTGATAGGAAGTTGAATCAAAGAAGGACAAAGATAATTATAATTTATATTTTATTAAAGCCTAGATCTAACTGAAACCCACAAAACAAAACCCAAACACTGCAAAACGAATCCAACATTCTCCTCTCCTCTCCTCACCCACCCATTCATAAAAGAGTGCCAACATCAACGTCTATCTCTTCTTTCTTAATCAAAGAGCAAATTAAGAACACACACACACACACAGAGAAAAATGTAATATAAAAGAGACAAGAGACACAGAGAAATAAGCATTACCCTGAGAGAGGGGAGGAGACAGCCGAAGAAACAGTCAAAGTCAGTGAGTGATGATGGTGCAGAATCCAAAGAAGAAGAAGAAGAAGAAGAGATAATGTCTGTGAGTGAGAAGACTGAGAAGTAAGAAGGCAGAATCCTGAGAAGACAGAAGAATTTAGAGGAAATAGCAAGAGAAGGAGAATAGATAAAGAACAGTGAGAAGTGAGGGGAATGATGAGTGAAATTTGTAGTTGAACTCTATCGCCGGGAATGGCAATCAGAAACCCAACCATTCATTTTTGCTGTAATCGGCAAAAATGGCTGTTTGAGTTGGAGAGGTTGAACCATTAATAATATGCATTATTGGGAATTATAATGACCGCCACCATCACAGCTAATTTCGTCATCCTCACCACCATTGCCACTAGCACTAATTTGTTCATCGCCGCCATCATCAATACTAATTTCGTCGTCCTCACCACCACTACCACTAGCACTAATGCCACCTAGATCACCCATTTCTCTTATAAAGTGATTAATCATGTCAATCTATCTTGGCATTTTCCAAACACTGGATGAATATAAGCGAAACATTAAACACAAACAAATATAGAGAAAAGTCACGATGAATCGAGAAAAGCATAAAAGGTATGCGGCTGAATTCCCCGATTATTTAAGGCTTGATTACAAAGCCTTGATGTACTTTCTCTACAATGCATACATAAAAGGAAGACTATCTAAGAGATTTGATTATACAGAAAAACCACACAATGATAACAAGAAATCAAAAAAGAAATATAAAGAACACTCACTGTTTCACACAAAGCAGGTAGATTGTTTGTTCCAAGAGCATTTTGGAAGTGTTCATTTGTTCCACCAGCATACCCATGACTATCTCTGACTATTAGTGCCTTTCTGAACCCAGGAGTCTATAAAGCATAATTCCTTTCAAAGCTTTCACACCGATTAATGTAAAAAGCTTAGAATAACTTAGGGGTAGCTCGACCAATTCACGAATTTGAGGCATCTACTTGAACACCATCTACGTCATCATAAGCAACTTCATCCTCCCTTTCTACGGGTTTCCCCTTGCAAAAGATGTCAGGGAAAACCACTCAACATTCTCTGAGAGTTCCAGTGACCTTGAACGCTAGACTTTCGGGAATGAACGCATCTTTTTCCCTCAAATGACACAAATAAGATGAATTGCTTATTCCGATAGCAGTATGGAAGTTCTCATTTGTGACATCTGTTGAATTAAGTATCTATGCATCAACGTATTCATCGTCCAAGTCAATCATATCCACGTTCTCCCTTATCAATTGCAGAGAAGATTTCATGCATAAAGCAGCATGGTCACCACCAAAGCACCAATTTGAGCAATCTGCTTCCAAAGACCACCCACATCATCATCACAAGTAACTTCATCCAACCATTCCTCCTGGGTTCCCCTCGCAAAGCTCTAATTCTCCATAGTTTTTGGACAGAGTAGTTTTTGGAGGAAGCGACATTAGAATGAGGAGAAGAGATAGAGAACACTGAGAACGAAGCAGAATGATAAGTGCTCTTTTTACTTCAAGGGATATTACGCATGAGTTCATGTACAACGAAAGGAGTTGGGCCAAGCTGAGTCGACTCACCTTGTTTTAGATGAGCACAAACGAATATAATAAATTACATAAAAGATTGTGAATGACTTATTTCTTTGAAGAATTTGAATTTCCTATTAAAGAGAGACAACTTTGCTCTAAGTCTTAGACTTTTAGATGAATCAAAAACCCAAACCCAAAACCTCATTTTTCGCAAGGCACTACCACTACATGGGAAACAACATTTGGGAAAAGAATTTTAAAAACACAATGATTGATTATAAATTGAATTATATTAAGAGTATTATTACATAATTGATGTTTATATAGATGTACAATGAGTCGGGCTAGGCTGTCCCAATTTAATGGTGAGGTGAACTTAGATGGATGATGGTGTTTAACAAGGAAAAAAAAAAATTCTTATTTTACCAAAAAAAAAAAAAAAATCTTACTATTTTTGGTGTAATTAGTCAGAATAAAAATAGAGATGGATAGAATTGCTTGCCTACAAAAGGAATTTTCATGCAAGTAGCCCTCTACCCCAATGGTGGAGGGAGTGTTTCCCTTGCACCACAGGATGAGCTCGAACCCCGTTAGCTCTCTAATTTAACAAATTTATCATTTGACCAAAAAAAAAAAAAAAAGGAATTTTTATTTATTTATTTATTCATTATTTAGGAATTACATACCGATTTTTCATTGCAAGTGGCTTTTTAGCACAATAGTGGTTATTTACCACAATGGGGAAAAAGTGTTGAGCCATGCATGACAGCGTGAGTTCAAAATCCGTCGGTGACTAATGTAACCAAATTTATTATTTGACAAAAAAAAAAAATTAAAAAATAGAAATTAATTAAAATCTTTCATTTCTGCCACACATGCCCATATCCCAATTTCCATTGACTTCATCATATGTAAAAGCTGCTTGTTGATCAATTCTCCACAAATAGTTTGCACACCGCTTGTCATCTTTCGATTAGCTTTGAACTTCCATGAAAACGAGTGTTGAAACGGGATCTCGTGCCGGCCAAGGTCATCGTTTTTGGATTTGCAAAAGAAAACAATTTCGTATCCCATAGCTGGCCGCATGTGCATTGGGCTGATATATGGGTCAGGTTGAAGATCAGGCCCTAATCCCAATCCACCAACAGAAAGATAGATTAGTAATTTTAGCTGCTGGATCAAATTTCAAGGGTTCGAATTGTTTGATGGGGATGATTTAGTGAAAAGGATCTGAAGAGGATCCTTTAATAGTAGTATGCTAGAAAGTATTGAGGGTACAAATGTAAATGTAGATATAAAAGATCCTACTTAGATATTGGATAGTCTGTTAGATATTAGTTAGTTTTGTTTTGTTTGATATACAGCATCTCTCAGCAACTCTCATTGGTTGCAACACTTGTATATATATACTGGATGTAATATTATTTCAGTAATATGAAGAGTTTATTTCTCAATAGAAAGCCTAGAGCAACTTTATTTATTTATTTAATAATATTAACAGGTTTGATCATATTCCAATACTATAAATCATTCCCGCCACTTTCTACCTTCGACGAACAAACGGAGATCTTCACTATAATCAGACTGTAACCATAAATACATGCTGTCTTCAACAAATATTACACCTTCAATAATATTAGAAAATCCTGAAAAATATAAAACTGTTTTTTTATGTATACATTACATGTAGATGTTTGCTAAGTACCATGTGTTTCATATGCTCCCTCAATAAAAAGATATTTTCTACTATAAAATACAGTCCATTAACCTCGCAATCTGATACGATTCTATTCAAGCACGATAGCAGGAGCGTTAAACATTGACGGCATCATCTGAATACAGAAGGTCTTCAGCCGGGTCATAAGGATTATATATAGCTTGGTGGAACTTCCATATGATATTTACCAATCAAAATTTCCAAATCCTGCAAAAACACATCTCAAACATGTTAGAGCATGCTCGTGCATTCTAAGTTCCGCATCTCTATTAGACAATGCATCCAAGAAAATAATTCAGTACCTAATTCGGGGCTTTGAAGGTACATATTTTCAGCCCTCAGTGCAGAGTTGTCAAAGGACAAGATGTCTTCTGGTTTTGTCTTTTCATCCCTGGGTGATTCAACTTCTGGCTCGGCTTCTGATTCTGCATTGTTTTGCGTGGTCATGGATTGCTTTCTTTTTGAACGAGCTCTCCTGTTCTGGAACCAATTGTAGACATTTGTTTCAGATATCTGGCCATGCTGTGTGAGTTCCATGGTCAGCTCTTTGATCTTCTGCTTGCATGGAGTTCCGTTACCTTCCTCAAAAATTTGCTCAAGGATTTGAAGTTGCACGGCTGACGGGGTCCAGCGCTGCCTTGAAGTTATCTTGTGGCCACCGGATGCCATGAATGGATCACAATAAAAATTCCCCAGTCTCATTCCTGAAATAGAAAGAATGATGATCATAGGAAATGGAAGGCCACACCAAATAAAATACTTTCTTCCACAAAAAAACCTTCACAAGTAAACACAACTTCGAAAATTTAAAAATTCACCAAACCACAATATGATCATCCTAAATTGAAACAACCAAATTTGTAAACAAACAAAGTGAACTTGAATTTTGTTCTTGGGAAGTTATCTTGAGGCCACCAGATGCCACGAATGTGGATCGTAACAAGAGTTCCCCAGCCCATTCCTGTACTTTGAAAAAAAACTAAGAAAGAGAGGGAAAGAAAGACTCATTCCCGAACCAGTGAGACTACGGATAGTAGGGAATGGAAGCTCATACCAAATAAAAATTATTCATTTGACAAGACTGACACAAGTTTGAATATTTTTAAACAAGATAGTTTCTGTTGCTCTTTCACTTTTATGTTGTAATTAAGTGAATATAATCAAACAACAGAAACGCCGATTATTGGGCAGCAAACTCAAGATCGGAAGAAATACAGATGGTAAGCAATTTGTGCAGCAACAAAAGTCCGATCACTTTCAAGCTGCAGTGTTGCTACTTGTAGTTCTGTTGATGATACTAAAGGTACCAATATTCAGTACATAGCTAGTTAAAAACCACCTTTTTCTGGTACTTTATTTTACTAATCCACATTTTTGTGCTTTCGCTTATCCTCCTTTTATTTCGGAGGCTAAGGCTGGGCCACGCCGGGTGCTGAATTTGACAAGGTCCTTCCACCTGAACTCCTGAAAAAGTTGGACGAGGATATATCCACCAAGCTTGAGGTAAGCTTCTCCAACTTGAGGAACCGGTGTTCGTGCTCCCACGCCATGAATCAAGTACTTGCAAGTGAATAAATTCATTACAAAAGCCTACACGGAAGTCTTTGGTACGTCAAGTAAACCAAGTGGCTCTATCATGTTACAAGGTTTTCACGGGACCGCGGCCATGGGCACATAAAACACCCAGAAATCGAGAACAAGTACATTCCTTTCCACCATTACCACAGAAAATCATAATCTTAGATACAAAAACAAGTAATGGAGTTTCGATACAGCTTCCTAAGTCCTAAATTAGCTCCTCATTTTACTTGAAAAAAATGAAAAAGAAGAGAAAAGTACTAATCGTCGTACTCATATGTGTAAAACCCAATATGGAGAAGGAAAATTGGATCAAATCTCATGAATCAAAACCAATCAACCACAAGTGGAAAAAAAGCAATTAAAAAACAAACCCAATTGAGATTGGATGAGAGAGAGAGGGGCAGACCGACCAGTAAGATCCTGTTGGGCAGAGAGTTGCTTGTGCAAGTCGACAAGCTGGTCACAAATGGTGGTGTAGACGGCGATCTGTTGCCTCAGCTGCTCCATTTGCTCGTCCGTCATCACCTTCACGAACAACCCTCCATTTCCATTTCCAATCCCATCATCTTCTTCTGGGTTCTGCAAATTCTGGTGGATCATTTGCTGCTGCTGCCACTCCCCCATCATCCTTCCCAATCAATTTGCTGAGTTGCTTTTTCTTCAACTCGCTTTTCCTCTTAAGCTTTACTCCCTCTAGCTACCAATCCGCTCTGCTCCTCCTCCTCCGTTTTCTGAGTCTAGTGTTTGATTAACTCGGTGACAGTGACTCACTTGTTGTATTAATTTAATACTACAGACAACAGAGAATGACGGCGTAAACTAAGGAACCGGGAATTTGGACTTCCCCTGTATTTTAGCATGTGATTGCTGCGAGCTTTGATTTTCAGAGACGGTAAATTGCGTTTTCTACACTCATGTCTCATGGTTCAGCGCATGAAACACTTTAAGTCCCTATCTAATATAAAGTTTAGTGATATTCTCAAATCTTTTTACTTCTTATACATTTTTGTTAATTTTTTGTTATTGATTTTCTTTAATTTATTCGATTTGATGGCTAAAAATTAAGATATGTATGTGAATAGCATTACCCTAATATATACGCAGCCGCACGGGGGGTTTTTGGTTTTGGTTGGGGGGGGTGTTATGATTCAGATGCATTTATAACACACATTTTACCGTTCATTAGTGCTTACTTTGTAACCTTTTTTTTTAAACGACACGGACTGTCTACATTTCAATTCATCATCCACATATTATTCTTGGAAAAAAAATTAGACATTCAATTCATCATTATAAAACATCCAAAACCATTTATAGTATAGACAAATCCAGTTGTAACGAAAAGCTAAAACGACTATCATTTAATCAAACAATCATATGGTTTAAAATTTAGGTGATTTTTAGTAGATATAATCTTTGAAGAAAAACCTAAAGAGTTATTTATTGGTTTACTCCCTGAACTTGTATTGAGGTGCAATTTCCCCCTAAACTTTAACTTTAGCCGATTACCCCCTAACATTCATAATTATCTAATTTTCACCTAAACTTTAATTTTAGCCGATTACCTTTTAAAATTTGATAAAAAGTCAGTTGCTCCCTAGTGTTAGATTTTTCATCAAATTTTCATCCATCCAATTTTCCATTCTTTTTGCCCCATACGATTGTCATGTGTTGACTGTGTGACCAAAATGAATAAAAAGTGTGATGAAAATTTAAAAAAAAAAAAGTCTAGCGTCATGGGGGAAATTGGCTATATATAAAAGTTCAGAGGGTAACCGGCTAAAATTAAAGTTCAAGGGGAAATTGGTTAATTATAAAAGTTCAAGCGGATAAATGGCTAAAATTAAAGTTCAAAAGGAAATTGACAACTCTATACAAGTTTAGACGCAAATCAACAAATATGCCAAAACCTAAAACATAAACAGTTCAAATTATTAAAATACATTACAAAGTAGATCTTATAAAATAAATATCAAAATGTTTATTTTGTGTCCCGCGATCTCACCCCTATATACGTACATTATCCTTCACACTGATCGTCATGCACACCAAAGAAAGAGAAGCTCAAATTTTTATTCACATTTTATTAGTTATCTACTATTAACCCTTGGATCGAGTTAATTGTCATGCGCACGCATATTCTTACATAAGCATCAAATTGGTGTTATATTATAATGCCCCATCAAAAGAGGTTGAGGAGATCAAAACACAATATGGTCGTTATGTCCCCTCTCACTCCAGTGTGATTAATAAACATGTTACCGTATATTATTAAGGATTAAGTATCTAAAACTCTCTAACATTTTAGTGTCATTTTAAATTATTCTTAATTTTTTAAAATATTCCAAACAAGTACCTAACTTACTGAAAATGTCACATTCGCTAAGTTCCAGTTAATTTTTCAAACATAGATTATATTCAATACCCACCAATTGAGAATATCATGGTCAACACTAATATTAATTGCCTCAAATTCTAAATTTCAAACAAATTATATAACATGGAACCAATTGATTAAACGAGTATTGAATTGAATAACAAATGGACCCAAATTGAAATTACATCAAGCAGGCAAGCTCTTAACAAAGAACAGGGATAAGAATTTAGATAGGTTTTAGGGAGCTTATAATGCTTCCAATTCTTCTTTATGGATAGTGAAGATGGTGGTGGCTACATCATAGCAGTCCCTACCATTTCAACAACCTCCATGAACTTCTTTTTGATGGTGGTGGCTTGAGTTATAGGGTGCAGTTGGTGGTTTTGCATTGAGTTGGGAGTTGATAGTTTGATGGGAGCGGTGGTGACTCTTAGTTGGTGGAAGTTATGCTTCCTATGACCTTCTATTGATTTTGGAGACAAAGTTAGCCCTAGTTAATGTAACATATTTTTAATTGCAGCTTAACGAATGTGACATTTAATAGGTTGGGTACTTGTTTGGAGTGTTTAAAAATGTTGAGACCAATCTGGAATGATACTAAAAGGTTGAGGAGTTTTAGGTACTTAATCCTATTATTAAATAGTAACACAAATTCTTTTCTTTGAGAATTAGAGAAAGTCCTATATTCCAACAACAAAACATATTAACCATCACAGGGTGCTCCGGGGGTTGAAGACGAATTTAGGCCCGTATTCAACACAACACAAAAGTAGTTATGTGCATGTTAACCACTCACTTTCTTCTCCAGTATCTAGGAGGTATGATTCAGTATCCTAAAGGTGCACGTAAAGCAGTTATGTGCGTGTTGTAAAGAACAAAAGAGGAATATTTCTCTTATTCTCAGAGAGTTTTAGGGGGAAAGTTCCTCCTTGGCGTATAAATATGTGTGTATATACTAGTGAGTGGCACCTCAGTCCAGGATGGCAGTGCACAGAGGATAAGAGCGTAAGCAGGGATTTGCCAGAACAGCTATAGCAACCGGGCCATCGACAAGGCTCGAAGTCAAAGTGTTAGGAATCATACCAGCTCTCTTCGATTCCTTGAGATTCCTGGCAAACCTTTGGTCCCAATTCTCGGCAAATCCATGATTCAGAGGAAACTTTGCAAAATGCAACAACAGTGGGCCAAGTTGTTGTGTCCATGGATAACGAAAAAGGAATAAGATTTTCTCCCTTTTTTTTTTCTCTATCTGTCATTCTCTCTTATTTGAATGATTACGGTTAAATTATGTCAACATTTTATATTAATTATTTATAGAAAGAAAAAAATAAAATAAAAAATGTAAAAGAAGAGGATGGAAGAGAATGAAAAGATGAGTAGAAAGAATTCTAGTCCAACAAGAAAATAATAGGATTTTGTTTAGGAGTTGGAGCTTACATGATGGCTTAAGAGACATGTAGCAAAATTGCAACGAGGCACCCAAGAGTGGCAATAACGTGGCAGACACATCACCAGATTAGTGGGCCCACTCATGTCCTGTAAGAATTAAAAAAATTAATTGACAAACCTAACGAAGAATAGAAAGTGAATCAAAAATTGAATTTGAAGACTAATGTAGTGAAATTTGAGTTTCAAAAATCGAAGCGAAATGTTTTTTTTATTATTTTTATAAAAAAAATTGGACAACTGGTGGCAAGTTACGATTATTCATCTTTTTTGGAGGTCGAAAAGACTCACAGTGGCATTTCAGCCTCCTATGATTACAAGTCTGGCTTTCATACAGCAGCATGTTTCGAATCCAAAATCTTCAATTTTTAATTTTAAGAAAATCTTGTAATCTGTTATTTACCATTGAACTATTAGCTCGTGGTTAAATCGACATGAAATTGGAGTCCAAGCTCCTTTCGAGTTTCAAGGAGCGTACGAAAAAATAAGGTTATTCACTAACTATAGTACGACCGTACTCGAGACTAACTAGTAATTATGCCCACTTGTGTAACTGTTTTTGTGTTTGCGTCACATAAGTGTTTCTCTTTTATTTTTATTTGCAAAATGTATTAATACCAAAAATTAAAAGAAAATAAATTCTACCTCAAAGGAGAAAGAAACAGCAGAAATTAGAGCAGGGGGAGAGTTGGAGAAGGAGACCGAAACAAGAAAGCTCAGCGGATTGGAAGGTCCAATCAGAGGTGGAAGAAGAATTTCTTTGCTCTTCTCTGCCGTGCTCGATTGGGGGTGTCAATCTGAAGTTGAAGGTATTGTCCAATTTTATATGAAATTGTTGTCGGCAAATTCAAGGCGGATTTGAAAGCGGTGGTGTTGCTTCGCGGGGTTGAATTGGAGCTGCGAAGGCGCTGAAAGCCTGAACCTATTGTAAGTGGCGACTCTGAATTTTTATGTTCTTCTTTCTGTGCTGACTCGTTGGTTTTGATATATGTTCATTTGTTGATGTTAATTTTCTGGTTGAGTGAAATTAGGGCATAATTTTGGTAATTTTGGGTTTCAATTGCTTTATTAGGATTACAAATACGCCATTCATGGATAAAATTTTAGGGGTTTCTTCTATTTCATCATTTTTTAATTTGAATTTCGGGTTCTGGGCACCATTATGGTGGATATTTCTAATTCTGGTCAATTTTACAATTCTCCGTTATGCATTGATATTTCGGCATTTTCAGCGATTCAAAGTTTGCATGTTGTAATTCTAGGTAAGATGTATATAATGTATCCCACATATCTTTTTAAGGCTCGGCCATGAACCAGTTTGTGTGCTTGGGATTGTGTGCAGATTGAACTACATTTTCCGTGTTAATGAAACACATGGTGTACTGCTATTTATTAGCTCGAAAGATAGGAATTGTATTCTTTAGCATTACACAGTGGGTTTAGGATGGATGTTGAAGTGATTGATGTCGAAGGAATGGTGCATCATGGAATAGCGGATGATGGTGATGCTGAACGAAGTGAAGGTGGAGAAGTGAATAACGCCGAAAATTCCGAGGCTCATGGTGAAGATGGGATTTCCGAGCCATATGTGGGTATGGAATTTACTTCTGAAGAGGCTGCCAAGACTTTCTATGATGAATATGCAAGGCGTTTGGGTTTTAGCTCTAAAGTTGGTCAATCTAGTCGTTCTAAACCTGATGCGACAACCATTGCTCGGGAGTTTGTATGTGGCAGAGAGGGTTTGAAAAGAAGGCATGCTGATAGTTGTGGTGCAATGCTTAGGATAGAGTTAAAGCGTCAAGATAAGTGGGTTTCGACGAAATTTGTGAAGGAGCATAGTCATGCATTAGCAAGTCCTGGTAAAATGCAATACCTTCGGCCTCGTCGGCATTTTGCTGGTGCTGCAAAGAATGCAGCTGAAACCTATCAAGGAGTAGGGATTGTTCCCAGTGGTGTTATGTATCTTTCCATGGATGGAAACCATGGTAACCGTGCCACTGTAGAGAAAAACCGTGTAGTTAGGAATACTTCATCTGCAGAATCAAATAGACCAGTCAAGAATGCTGTAACAATCAATCATGCTCTTAGGCCTAGTAGTCGAAGGAGGACACTAGGGAAGGATGCTCAGAATTTGCTGGAGTATTTCAAGAAAATGCAGGCTGAGAACCCTGGTTTCTTTTATGCAATACAGCTTGATGAAGATAATCGCATGGCAAACGTGTTCTGGGCAGATGTGAGGTCAAGAACTGCGTACTGTCATTTTGGTGATTTTGTGACACTGGATACCACATACAGAGTAAATCAGTATAGAGTGCCATTTGCTCCATTTACCGGAGTGAACCATCATGGTCAAACGGTTTTGTTTGGTTGTGCATTACTTCTAGATGAGTCCGAAGCGTCTTTTATTTGGCTGTTCAAGACATTCCTTACAGCAATGAATGATAGCCCTCCTGTTTCGATTATGACTGATCAGGACAGAGCCATACAGACAGCAGTTGCTCAGGTGTTTCCAGAAGTCCGCCACTGCATTAGCAAGTGGCATGTTTTAAGAGAAGGCCAGGATAGGTTGGCACATGTGTGCCACGCACACCCCAATTTTCAGTTGGAACTTTATAATTGTATCAATTTGACCGAAACTGTCGAGGAGTTTGAATTGTCATGGGATTCTATCGTTGATAAATATGACCTCAGGAGAAATGATTGGCTTCAATCATTATACAATGCTCGCGCTCAATGGGTACCTGTGTATTTCCGGGATTCCTTTTTTGCTGCTATATCTCCCAATCAAGGGTATGATGGCTCCTTTTTTGAAGGCTATGTGAATCAACAGACTACATTACCAATGTTCTTTAGGCAATATGAAAGAGCTTTGGAGAACTGGTTTGAAAGGGAAATAGAAGCAGACTTTGATACAATTTGCACGACACCAGTTTTGAGAACACCATCACCCATGGAGAAACAGGCAGCCAATCTTTATACAAGAAAAATTTTTGCAAAATTTCAAGAAGAGCTAGTTGAGACTTTTGTGTACACAGCAAATAGGATTGAAGGTGATGGAGCTATTAGCACATTCAGAGTTGCGAAATTTGAAGATGACAACAAGGCATACATCGTTACATTTAACTATCCGGAGATGAGAGCTAATTGTAGTTGTCAAATGTTTGAGTATTCAGGCATTCTTTGTAGACATGTTTTGACAGTATTTACTGTAACAAATGTGCTTACATTGCCTTCCCATTATATTTTGAAACGATGGACAAGAAATGCAAAGAATGGAACTAACCCAGATGAACGTAGTGGTGAGTTATATGGCCAAGAGTCTCTAACTTTACGGTACAACAATCTATGTCGAGAAGCCATAAAGTATGCAGAGGATGGGGCAACCACTACAGAAACTTTTATTGCAGCAATGACTGCTCTTAAAGAGGGTGGGAAGAAGGTTTCTGTTGTGAAAAACAATGTTGCTAAAGTTGCCCCTCCTAGCGGTCAGATTAGTGTGACTGGCTATGATGACAAAAAAAACTCGACATCGACGTCAGATTTGACTCCTTCGTTGTGGCCACGCCATGATGAAGTAATGAGGCGTTTTAATTTGAATGATGCCGGTGCACCTGCTCAAAATGTTTCTGACCTGAATTTGCCACGGATGGCCCCTGTATCTCTTCATCGGGATGATGGTACTCCTGAGAACATGGTATGGAAAATAATTCTTTCCAATGAATTCTTTGTTTTGGTTCTGTTCTTCTATTTCGTTTTGTTCCGAGTGCAAGTTCATGGGATTGATCTGGGATTTTTTGCAGGTGGTACTTCCGTGTCTAAAGTCAATGACTTGGGTCATGGAAAATAAGAATTCAGTACCAGGAAATAGAGTAGCTGTCATTAACCTGAAGGTAAGAAATGAAAAAATAGTTGTGACATTTTATATTATCAAATAAAATTAGCTCAAGTTTGCTGTATTTGATAATCATAGCCAGGATGCCTGAGTTTCATGAAATCTTCATAAATCCTCTTATTTTATTTAGGCTATTTCTTCATATGTGATTATTGCTGCACTTAATTCTGTAATGTAACATTGTGCTAGTGGAATGCTTGGGTTTGCACTGTCAAGCTTAGCTTACAACTGACTGAGCAAGAGTGTTCTCTCCGTATTTTTTTTTTCTTAAACACATCTCTTATGACCACTGCAGTTGCAAGATTATAGCAGAATTCCGTCAACTGAATCAGAGGTTAAGTTTCAGCTCTCAAGGGTTTCATTGGAGCCAATGTTAAGGTCCATGTCCTACATCAGTGATCAGCTATCAACACCAGCCAATAAGGTTGCTGTAATTAATTTGAAGGTATGGGAGTCAAAGTTTCAAACCTATATTTTGTAAATTTGACCACAGTTTGATGAACCATTTTCCTACCTTATGCTCTTTGTGTTCATTCTCAATAGCTTTTGCCTCCTTGTGGGTACAGAAAAATGGGGTTCCACTTGGAGACACTCTTATGCTATTTTTCTGACTTAAATGCATTTGTAACTGGTCTTCTGCAAGCGGAATGATGGATAATTGCTTCAGAATGCTCTAGGCTGTGTTCATTAAGCTTTTCCAATTTTATCTTTCTGTTAACCAGTGTAGGCTGATAGGCTCATGGCAATGCCCTTGGAGAATCATTTTTCAATCCCTTACTATGTTTTGTTTGAAGCTCCAACTGACAGAGGGAAAGAGGGAGTGTTTCTGTTTTGGAAGGATAAATCGGCATGAGATCCCTCTTTTAGTGTTACTTTATTTACCTTTATTATTGATTGCACTGTCTCTATTTTCAATCCATACTAAATTGATTTGGAAGGCCAAAGTTTTTCCTGAGGTTAAACTTTTGGCTTGGATTGTTGCTCGTTGAAGGGTGAATACTTCTGGAGTCCTTCAATGGAAGAGGCCAAATTTTGTTTATACCCTAACTGGTGCACTATGTTCAGAGGAACTTCGGAGAGCTTTCATTCTCTCTCTCTCTCTGCGAAATCCTATATTTGTAGTGACTTTTTGGGGAAGGAAACAGCCTAAGTTGTGGGGGAAGGTTGGGGAGTTTGTGGACTGCTTCTGGGATAAGGCTAGATTTTGGCTTAGGTTTCTTTTGGGTTTCATGACAGCCTTTCTTTTAAATATGGATAGGAAGTTTCTGTTTCTTAATTTTGCCAGGTTACTTTCTTCTTTTCCCTTATAACAAATGCTGCTTTGTTGTTTCTTGCATTTGAAGGTTGCATCTTCTTTTCTTTTTTTTATTTTTTTATTTATTTTTTTATTATTATAAAAACAATGTCACTGCTGGTTCACTTTGGATCATACTCCCCACTTTTTAATTCATGGTAGTCCTTCTGTTTCCTACAAAAAGAATAGTGTATTTATTAGATTGGGCAGTTTCCTTCCTTCCTACTATAGAAAAGAAAATAATTTATATCGTTTCAAAGCATCTCGGGGAAGACTTTTCCATCTTCTCATATTCTTTCTTTGTTACATTGTGCCACTTATGTTATAGATGGTTTAAAAGAACTGAAAAAGATTTGAAGTCATTTTTACAACCATTTCATTTCTAGTTTTAGTTATAATTTTTTGTGTTAGTGATAGAGGGAAGATATATGGGGTAACGGAGGGATGAAGACAGTTTGAGGGAGAGTGTTGCGGGGGAAGATGGAGAAATGAAGAAGAATGTTTGAAACAAAAACTTGAAACTGTCAGTTTTTGGTTTTAAATTTTGTTATGCGTACCATTCTATACCCTCCCACCATCATGCCTCCACCCTTCTTTGTCTCTCCCTTCTCCCTTGTTTTTTTAATTTTCTCGTCAATCTCTAAAAACTAAAAGAGAAATGGTCACCACACCGACGCTAAAGAAAGAGGGTTAATTACTAGTTTTCACATGTTTGTTCATTTTCGGAAAAACGGGAATGCAGTTGCAATGATTTATTTCACACAGTTGCTGATAGGACAGTGGGAAATCAACTGTTGTAATTTTGGTAGACATGAATTCATTGCATATTTTATTGGTTGTAGAAGTAAGCGTTAGAGGAGGGGGACTTCAACTAGGTTATCAAATAAGATAAGAAGATGTAAGAATCGCATCATTTAGTCAGACGTTTCTACTTGTGGGTTATTGGAAATGCAACATATAATCTGTTACCTGTTGCACATTTCAAAAGCCTAAAAGCATACTGGTTTTACAAACATTTCCGTTGTATTGATCTTGATTCTAGCACTTCTACAATTCCTAAACTTGCCTGGATGAACTCTGCACACGCATAAATACACACACATTAATCATTTTCAATCCTTGTTGATATGCTTAAGCTATGGGTATGTGGAACACCGACTGTTTAATTTCATCCGCCCCCTCTTGTGTATGGACTCTCCCACCATTTAAATTAAATAGCTCAACGTTTAGAATTATAGAGAGGTTGCAATTGATGGGATATACTATGGTAATCTAAACAGTTTTTGAATCTCTTAAGATGAGGGCTAACACATCTTATAGGTTGGAACAGATTAAATGTTTAGCCCTCAAATGAAATTAATACTCTTAATATAAATCTTACATTAAAGCCTTGAGTCCATCTCTGTTGACTATTCTGGATTTGAAATGAAAATTAAATAGAGGTCACTCCTAGATATGTAATAATAATTTGTTGTTCTGAAGGCTTTTTTTCCCATCTATTAACGTTTGATAGATTAAGATAAACAAACGTTTTGTATTTCTTCAGCTTCAAGACACAGAGACAACTTCAGGGGAGTCAGAGGTCAAGTTTCAAGTTTCTAGGGATACATTAGGTGCCATGCTAAGATCAATGGCCTATATCCGCGAGCAGCTTTCAAGTGCTGTAAGCTTTCTCAACCAATTCTGTATTTGATCTCTTGTTTTCGGTTTATCGACTACATTTATGCTGTTTCATGGATGACAAAAAATCTCCGAAATGTTTATGTTCTCTAGTAAATGATTACTAGTTTGAAAATTAGCGCATTTAGAATCAAGTATTTAGGCTGTACGACAGAAAGAATTTAAGATTTTACCGGCCACTATAGGCACAAAGCTGAAGAGAAAACCCAATGAACCATATAAATAATTTTTTGGTGAACATATTGCAGGTGTATCTCCAGAATTCCAAATAACATAGCTAGTATGGAAGTTGACATTTTGATGAACCAGAAGTATTGTAATTTTGACTCCCTTAAGTATCTGGCGATATCTTTTTGATAGGAAACATAATATTTTGTAAAATAAAGTAAAAATTAATCTAAAGGGATCTCTCTCCACCACACAACCCCCCCACTCCCCCCCCCCCCCCCCCCAAAATAGATATCTTAATACACTTCATCCAATATATTTGTTGCACCAATTGGAACGATATACAAAGACTGGTTGCCCAGCCATAGAACTACACATGCAGTCTTTCTTTTAGGTTACAGAACAGGAACGTATGCAGGAATGATGGGTTGATGAAATTTATTGATTTACTACACTTGTAGAGGCATACCCAGCATATACTGGGACTTTTGCCTCTTTTTATTATTAATACAATGTACTTGATAAAAAAGAAGAAGAAAACCTGGAGTTTTGCGAAATTAAAGTAGGAAAATCCTGGACATTGTGTTTTTGTTGAGTGATTACTCAATTCCTTTAACTGTTTACTTATGTAAAAGTTTAAATTGGCAGGCTGAGATCCAGCCAGAGTCCGTCGCTAAAAAGCAGCGGAAGTAAGGGCATCCTATTTATTCTACTTCAGATACTGTAACCCAGATGTGTGTGACATCGGGTCTCCATGCGTAAGGGTGACCACCTAGCAAGTTCGGAGTGCTCACAGCAGCTACATCTATCGCCTTGCATGGCCCTCCTCTTGTGTATGATTGTTGTCAACATATTTGTACATGTACCGCTAGAGAATCCAAAGCTTCAAAGAGATTTGGTAGGTCTACGTGGTCATAGAATCTACGACAGCCCAGAAATTAGAGGGTGCCACTATTTGACATGCTTGTTCCGAAATTTTTTTTCTATAGGAATTGGTAGGGGTGATTCTGATTGCTGTAAGTTTGCAGTTCCCACATGTTTTTTTGTTTTTGTGTTTTCCTTACGTTGTAGTATAAGATGTGAATTCGTTTGTTTTGCTTGACTATGTCAGTTGAAAGGAGCATCTAATTTCCCATATTTCAGGGCCCCATCTGCACTGAAGTCTTTTACTGATGTTCAGGAACTTAGATTTCTCTCTACAATATTCGTTTGTATGCAATTTGGAAAAATAAATAAATAAATCGTTTGGATAGTTTGAGAGAGAAGAAAAATATTCATTAGAAGGTGTTGAGCCTCGAGAGTTCGAGGTGTGCAATTTTCTTCTATGCGTCCGGAGCACGGGGACTCGGAATTGGATCTCGTTCAGTTTACAAAGTGACATGGTGGGTTAATAATCTTACCTGTCTCTACATGGACCAAAGTCCAAAATTTTCTTGGTCCTACTAAAGTAGCTATATGTGCGTTAAATCTTGGGAACTTTAACGAAAAGTTCATGATACTGTTTATTTTAACGAAAAATCATATTTTTACTCTCAAAAGTCAATCATGATATTATTCACTTACGACATCTTTTTTTCTTTTTTTGTTAAAACTCTAAATTTGCTTTGGTTCCGCCGTATGAATAAGTGGTCAAGAATTAAGTTTATGTGTACACACAACACACACACACACACACACTTGTCGTGTGGTTTGGCCGTACATCCCCCCTCTTCTCCGTCTAGTTAGGTACACAACTCGGATTCATAGTCGCTATTTGCAGAAGAAATACAGGGAATAGAAGCTTCAAATTGTCTCAATGATTTTCCAGCTTATCGTGTGGCAGTAAAGCTTTTTGCTGCTCTGAATGATCTTCCAAGGGCTGTAAGATATTTCTCCAAGTTCAAGGAAGCAGGTTTCTCTCCGACATATGATGTGTATTTGGACATGATTAAAATTTACATGGTTTCTGGGAGGCTGGCCAAATACAAACCTCTGTGTGAGATCAAGTGTGCATATGACAGAATGTGTATGTGTGTGCTCTATCTTTGCACATGACAGCATATTTGCGCATGCCTTTGTGTGCGGTGCAGATGATGTTTTACACTTGATCTCTGAACATTTGGCAAGTTGATCAATTGTTGACAAGCTATGCTACAATATTCCTTTGTGTGAGCATGAGTGTGTATTTGCGCTTGTGTATGCTGGGCCAGAATGCAGATGATGGTTTACACTTGATCTCTGAACTTCAGGTAGATTCAATTGTCGACAAGTTATGTTTATCCTTTGCACATCTGTTCCTAACAATCCTATGTGTGAGCTGTGCGCGTTTGCACCAGCGCGTGTTAGTTCAGATGATGCTTTTTTTCTCTTTTTCTTGCCTTGTGAATCATAAACTGCCTCTTTGTTACTCGTTTATCTTTTAGTATTGCTGTTATTATTCCCTTGTTATCGTCAAAGGTGAGTCGTGAACTTGTGCAAGTTTAGTGGGTTCTCACTGTTTATTTGATTGTTGAAGATGTACGAAATCAGGAAAGGGAGCTTTCAAAATTCACTCTTTCCGCTGTGTAGAGAGGGGGAGAAAAGGTAAAAGATGGTTTTGGTCGCTGTTATTTTACACTATGGGTCTTGCTAATGAGTCTTCCAACAACTTTTTTGTCGTCGAGTTGGGTATTCTCTGGTTGTTTCTTTATTTTCCCCAGTGCCATCCCTTTTAAACTTCATCAAGAGCTAGATACAATTGCTATCATTGCTTCTTAGAACCTGTACCAAGGACCATCCTTCGGTTGCAGACAACTTTCTTCCCTGCATTGTGTTGGGCTGAGTTTCTGTGACTTCTGTTGGCTTAAGCTTTTAGTATTTGGAGAGACATCTATAAGAAAGAACTCGTGTAACTAACGCTTGTTTTAATCTCAGCGAGCTACTAGGCTTATCCAACAGTGTAGGAGATAGCTTGGTTTCGGTACTCAAGAATTCACATTGTTTTTCTGTAGTCCTTAGTTTGTTACCATTGTTTTAGCTCGTGCTTTAAACTTATGGTCAATTTTTGACAGTAGAACTGGATACTGAATGAAGGAAGGTAGATGTGAGTAACGGAAGAATATGATAAAACGGACAGGGGATTGGGATGATCTTTTGATTGAGAGATTTATGCATGAAGAGTATGGAAGATGGTTCTTTTCAATTGCTGCTTATGATAACATAGTGAGAGAACTGCAGGAAATTTGAAAAGGGTCGGTTGAAAAATCGGATGAAAGCTCTCAAACATAATTTCAATGTGTTAAAATCTCTTCAAGGGTATGAATGGTGCTATATGAAGCCCCAACCTGATTCCTAAAACGCTCTAATAAGGGCGGATTATTTTATCATGGAATGTGCATCAGGCTTGAGAATTTTGAAGCTGTAGAGTGTGTTTCTGACTGGTTTAGACAATCTGGGCTCGGCTTCGTTTGCTTTACTCTTCTTCGGACACATTTGGCATGGTGCTCGAACCTTGTTTAGAGATGTTTTTGTTTCTGGTATTGATCCAGATTTAGAAGACAAGTAGTCTAATACAATATGCTTTGTTGCGTGTTACTTTTCATTTTTATTTTCCATGCATCTTTATTTACAAAACTTGCAGCATGCGGCGTGGCAGTAAGGAGGTCGATATGGTTTTTGCGAGGCTGGAAAAGAGTACGAGTGCATGCAAGGAGGTCGATATAGCAGGACTGAAGCTAGATGAAGAAACAAAGTCTCAATTGTTGTTGCAATTACAGGAACAAAAAGGTAAGGCTTTTAAAATTCCAGCTTTCAGATCAAAGTTATATGCTTGGTTGCCTTTTACATTCCATTCTCTCTGTGTCACACTTTACAAATGATAGAAGTGCACAATGTTTTGTGCTACAGATAAACGGCAGCGGGTGTTGCATTTTATTGTTTTGTGCCTGGCCTTCTGCATTATTCTCAGAAACGCATACATACAAGTAAAACAATTGAGCTCCATATACCTATGGATTCCATATCTCCTTCAACCAACTCAGCTTCTGAATTTGACAGTTCACAGTATGTTCCTTCCATGCGTGATCATTGTCAAGATAGTTCTCATAAAAACTCAGGTCACCGTTTTGCCTTACTGTCACTGCAGCGCTGCTCCTGGTGCCATAGCGTCCCTGCACAATTGAAAATTGACGGATATGTAAGTTTCAATTCTTACAGGTAACTGGACTATGAATTCATTGCTAATAGCGTTTACCAGTGGAGTGTCAACTTCAACAAATATGGAGCTTAGATTGAACTCCCAGTCAAGTTCACATATACGAGGTAATTCTCTCTTATCAGCTTTAACTCCGTCCCTCATTAGCTTCTGAATCATTTCCTTCACGGGCATTTCTCCTTCACCGTATTTCTTAATCTCTTCCTCGAAATTTAACCGCAAGCGCTGAGCCTGCAGGACATAAAGCCAGTAACCAGGTACATGAGTGCTGGATCGATGACAGAAACAACCATGTAATTAACATAATTAGTAAGGTTAGTTCAAACCAACCTTGTGCCAGGGTGAGTCAAGCTTTGCATTTGATAGCACATGAATCCCTGGAGGAACTTCTTGGAAAAGAATGGCTTCTCCTTTCGGCCTGTTGGACAGGTAAATCATGGTTCTGGAAGGAATGTCTGCCAAAACCAAGTTAAACCCGTTATACCGATGCGCCTCCTTCGCCAATTCTTGTGCAAATTCCTTTGGAGTCTTGGTGCTCTGCCATTGATTTATTTGCACAACACATGAACAGAAACTAACAGCACAAGAACAACAAATGGTAAAAAATAGCAGGTAAAAAGGAACGAAAACTGTACCTTTAAGAAGAGCACTGGTAGGTCTCCGCGGCTCTTTGCCTCCGGGTCGGTATCCAGCTCGAGTACATTTGTAAGAAAAGCGAGTCTCCCTCCTCTTGAACAGGCCAACCATGTCCCTCCTGCAACCTCATCTCGCCCGCCTAGTATCTCGCAACCTTCCCACCATCCGACTGGCGTTGTAGGCCTTTATATACGTACAAATACATACATACATACATATATGAAGATTAGATAATAAACAACCCCATGAACTTAATAAATCAAATAAAGGTAGCGTAATTGTGAATTAGATGGGTGACAGACTTGCCTGCTGTGATATTCATCTCTGTTTTGCAGGAGAAGGAAAGGGTAAAGAGGGTGGGCTTGCCAAAGGAACACTGCTATACACATCGTTCAATCACACTGATTCTTCTTACTTACATGTATAATATGATATACATATATATATATATGTATGTATGTATGTATGTATGTATGTATGTATGTATGTATATCCTGAGCTAGCTCTGGTTTTGTATAAAACAGGTGGCCAAAGAAAAGCTATTAGCAATATCATTGGATTCGAGGGGTGGCGTGTAGTGACAATGAGGTTTCCCTTGAATAAATTTACTCTCAGTCACAAAAGTAGGTTATGAATAAAAGCAAACATGCGGTGTGCCGACTAAACAAACTAAATTTTTTTTATTTTTTTTTAAATCGTTTTCTTATTTTGCTATTAGCGATTTGTTTCCACTTCAATAACGCTTAAAAGATTACGTTTTTATACCGCACTTTAGTATTGCAAAAACATGCCATAAGTGATGTAAACAGTTTGTTTTTTTTTTGGTTAAAAATTTGTCTTGTAGTTAGAAATTGGAGTGGTGGAAATCAGAATAAATATGAAATGGCCTTTTGTTTCGTCAGATATTTATTTATGGAAAAGACTTACATCCAATCTCGGTTGGAGACGTGTCTAGCTGGGATTGAGTGTAAGCAGGACCTGTTGCTAAATTTTTAGCGGCTAAGTTTAGTTCTTTATTTGTGGGGTTTATTCAATTGGGATTTTAAGAGATTTTAATTATTTTAATAAATTTAAGGGTATTCAATCAGGATTTTAAGTGGTTCTTTGAAATTCATGATGTATTCAATTAGAATTTTAAGATAGTTTATTAAAATCCTTAGAAATCCGGATGTATTCAATTAGGATTTTAAAGAAGTTTATAATATTCTAGGTGTATTTAATTGGAAATTGATTTTAAAGAATTTGAGAAAGTTGAAGAATTAGAGGGAATTGAAGAGATTTCGTAGTGTATGTTAAGCATTCACAAATCTCATCTTTTCCCATGAGATTTCGAGAGAATTAAATCAAAATTTTATATGAAATCTCTACAAATCAATTAAACTCCATAAAAATCCATATATTTATAAATTCATTAAAATCTCTCAAATTCTCAATTGAATACACCCTAATTTTAAGGACTTGGATCCTTTCCTGAGCTCAAGGAGAGGATCCTTCTGACCAAATAACTTGGATCGTTGGATGAAAATCCAACGGTTACAAACAGGGGTCCCTTTAAAGTTAAAATAATTATAGTCGTTGGATTTTTATCCAACGCCTCAAGTTTTTTGGTCAAGAGGATCCTATCATTAGGCTCAAGAGAGAATCTAAATCCTAATTTTAAAATCTAGCGTCTGTATCAAAACCCACCTTAGTAAAATAGTCCTTATCCTTTAATCCGTTGGTTTTGGTCTTATACGAGATTCGAGTGTGCTAAATAGGATTAATTAGTGATCGGATTAACCACACGCAATTAATTAATTAATTAATTGGGTAAGCACCAATTCCTCTGCCTATGTTTTGTTTGTTTAGTAGTCAGAGCATTTAAAACAGCCTGTCGTGTCACTTGCTGGTTTCGGAGGCGCCGCTTCTTCCTCACCCTTATCGTTTAAGGTCATTAATACATTGATGTGTGCCGATTTTCTTCACGCGGTAATGCTTTTTAAAAAATGTTCAAACAATTTTCCCAAAAGTATGATTTTTTATAAATTTTTTATATCTCATGTTTAATGTTAGTATATAAATTAATGATAAAGAATTTATAAAAAATCTCACTTTGAAAGATTCTTCTTAGACTTTCTCATACATTATTAAATCAAAATATCACATTTTGTAAACTCGTTCAATAGAAGTTTTTCTTCTCCTCTAGGTGCCACGATTTTGATTATATTAAATGAACACAAGCCTTTTCACATGTATTAAGGAAATCAACTTTGGAGTTTGTATGTTCTAATAATACGATATAATCAATACTAAGAGACTGATGAGTAAGCTAAAGCTTTACAATGATTAGCCATAAATTTGGTTCAAATTCAACTTTAGCGAGATTTCAACTTAAAATCTTTCACGTACAAGAATAATTTGTACTTGGATTGTCTTACTAATTATGGCTTTTGTATATAGAGCCTCTCTGAGCTACTAGGTACAATTTTTAGGCAACCTACTTGGCATTCAATTTGGAGGCAGATTGTCTGCCCTTCTGTTTGGATGTCATTCTATCATTTCCTATTTTGTACGGTCACGGTTAAACTACGTCAACATTTTATATTGATTGATTTTTTATAAAGATAATAAGATAAAAAACAATAGGAATATAAAATGTTGACGTAACTTAACCATGATTATACAAATAAAAGATAATAAAAAGAACATTCAAACAGAAAGACAGACCATTTATCTTCATTCAATTTACTTATCTAAATTTTGCCCTATAGGATACGGCAAAGTAGCTTTAGCAACATTTATTGTGAAAGGGAAAATATGTAGGGTCTAATTTATCTCAATTGTAGAAAAGGATGACACGTAGAATCAGTAATGAAAAAGGCACATACCATGTATGTGTGTTGGTCATGATTCACTGGGGGAAGGTTTTGAGGGTGCAAGTTGGATGGGAACATCTGATTTCAGTCAATTTCGAGTCAAAAAGTTTCACATTCCATATAAAAGTAAAAATTGTAATTATCTAAACTACAAAGTATAGATATATGGACAATTTTATTTCAATCCATGTAACTTTTTTTTACATTCAACTTAAATTTAAATTGTTAATTATCTATTTTATTCTATTACATAATTACTATTAAGTACAAAATGAAATTAATAAAAGAACTCAAATTTATCAATAAATCCATTAAACCTTACCATCACTTTTTGTTTATTCTACGTTCATTTTGGCTAAAACGCTAATAGATCTTGTAGAGAAAAACAAGTTTTTTTGGTGATGGATGATGATTTCGAAGTTTTGAATCCTCCAACTGATATATGACTAAATTTATGAATATTTTGTTCATTTAATTTCAATTTTTTTTAAAGTTTAGAAGATGAATATTTGGGTTTCATTTTTTTCATCATTTCCAAACTGTTTGTTAAACTTTCTATAATTGGAAAATTCTAAGGAAAAACTTCGTACCAATTGTTCTTAGATGATAAACTTCCTTGCTTGTTGATAAATATAAGGGGATGAATTGTTTGATTTGTTGCGTATGCACATCAATAGAAAGAAAAAAGGCAAATGTACAAAAAAAAAAAAAAAAAAAAAAAAAAAAAAGGGGAAGTAGCCATGGAAATGATAGTGGGAATAGGGGGTGGGGCAAGGATGCCTCTTCAAAAAAAAAAAAAAAAATCAATTATAGATGTTATTTTATAAAAGGAATGGGTGTAAAGATAACTTAACATTTTGAATTAGATTTGAGATAGTAGATTAAGTAATAAATTTGGATTTAAAGAGAGATTAACTCTTTAATAAAAAACAATATAAGTAAAGAGAGTAAATTGGATGTAAAAAAAGATTACATGATTTCAAATAAAATTTTCCTAGATATATATGTCGTTGAATAAAAAAAATATATTAATAAAATACTAATTGTCAACCAGAACTTCATAAAATTACCATTCCAACACTCTAATCAAAACTGAACAAAAATAAATAACATAGGCAGTATGTATTAAAAATAAAACATAAACTCTCTCCTCTCTTCTCATCCCACGTTCTCTTCCTTCTCCTTCCATTCTAAAAACAAAGGTAAAAAAATGTTCAGAAACACTTTATGGGCATATGCTAGTACGTATTAATCAAATCTCAAATTTTGATAAGCGGATTAGGAAACTTTTTGATTGAGAAGACCGTCAACTCGCACCCACCAACTGCAGCCCAAGTCGGCCAGGCTTAGGTTGCCTTATTTTCGCCAGGCTGCTCTCCCATCGCTTGCTTAGGGCCACCCGACGTCATCTTCATCGGTGATAAAGATCCGTTTCACCTGCATATCATACAATTAATTTTGTTCGATTCTCAACCACATGATTAAACTAACAAAAACCAGCCAACTTGTTAGTTCCAACAATTCATAATAATTTATACTCACAGGGTTCTTCTTGTACAGAGGTTGTAGCTTCATCATTCTCAGAACTGGCCGCTTCTTCTTCTTGCGGTTGCGACGACCATCTGTTGCTTCTGTTCCTTCCCCAAAGAGCGGAAATCTTTTTTTAAAAGACACAACAAGCAAACAACTAAATAAGAAATTAAGATTATATGTAATGTACTACAGCCTAATATATATATATATATATATATAGGAAGCTTCATACTTGTTCCAATCACCACATCTGTAAAATGAAAGAACTCAGGTTTCACCACCGTTAATTTAAAATAGAAAACACGAGACAAATGAAAGCCAAAAAGGGAAATAAAAAAAAACAATGCAATCATGATTGCATCAAAGTTATACGGGGAGCAAAAGAAAATTAGAGCGAGGCTAAACTGAAACGATTGTTGACTAAAAACCAAAACGATTTCGGGTATAAAATTCAGATTTACCTATTTTTCCTCACTCGAACCTCAGAAATCAGACTTGTCGTCTGCAACTGCTCCGTCGTCTCCATCGTCTCTGTCTGCAACTGCTCCGTCGTCTCTATCGTCTCTGTCTGCTCCATCGTCTCTATCGTCTCTGTCTGCAACTGCTCCGTCGTCTCCATCGTCTCCGTCTGCTGGTGAGGGCTTTCGACTTTGTTAATTTTGCATCTCAATCTGATTCCCAAAACTCATCTCTGGAACCAAAAGAGCCTGCTTTTCTGTTTTTGATTTCGAAGTAAAAGTTATGTAAATTGGAAAAGCTAAAAGCACTTTTTTGCTTTGGGAGTATTATTGTTATTCCGAAAATCTAATTTTACATTTTTATAAGGATATTTTTCTTTTAAATATAGAAAGTTTGAAGTGTAGATCAAAATTTTTTAGAATACTAATAATAATTTCATTTGCTTTTTATATATAATATTATTATTGTAATTAATATAATATACTATTATGCTTTCATGATATTTAGATTATAATACACTGTTCTAGATATTATTGTGCTTTCATGATATTTAGCTTATCTGTTATGTAAATTGAAAATACAGTGATCTAGATATTTAGATTATAATATTTTATGTATATACTTTCATGATACATTTTTTTATCTCTTAAGTTAATATAAATTTCTCATGTAATAGCCTCTGTTTATACAGTGGATTGACTCTTATTGTTTATATGTTTGTTAATTTAGGAAAATGAATCACTCTGATAATCATGCGAATGATAATGTTAATCTGGATGAGATTGTTGAAAATTATAATGCTCCGATGTGGAAGTATGTCAAAAAGCTCGAAAAAGTGGGAAATAAAGGAGGAGGAAATACTGAATTTGAATGCAATTATTGTCAAAAAAAACTTATAAAGGATCCTACTCTAGGGTCAAGTTTCATTTGTAAAAAATGTCTGGAAATGGGATTGCGCCTTGCAACAAGGTTACTGATGAAACTCTTGCATAAATGAAAAAGTTAGTCCAAAAGTGTGAATACAAGTTGAAGAGTTATGCTCCTAAGCATGTTTTGTTGCCCAATATTGGTTCTTTATGTTATGATCTACCTAAAGCGAATCTTGATCCAAATAAGAAAAAGGGAACAAGTGGGCCTCTCAGGAAAGCTTTTAACAAGGAGGCTCGAGATCAATGTGATGATGAAGTTGCAAGGATATTTTATAAAAGTGGCTTATCATTTAACCTAGCAAAAAATCTACACTATTGAAACTCATTTGTTCGTGCTTCTACACTTCCAGGGTATGTTCCACCAGGTTACAACGCACTGAGAACTACTCTTCTGCAACAAGAGAAGAGTCACATTGAGCGGTGCCTCCAACCCATCAAGTGCACATGGAGCACTAAAGGTGAAATTGTAACATCCCAATATTTCTAATTCGGAAGCTAAATCCGATGATAGGCCAAAATAAAGTCATGGCTAATCTCTACGCTATTAACCATAACAAATTTCTTTCGTTAAAAGAAATCTAGCGAAATATTAAATTTGGGGTTATTTTTATGGCTGCATCTAACCGTCTCGGTAGACTACCTACGTACCCTGCGAAGAGATCAAGTCATTCGTAGTTCGTCATTATGCATTCTAGAACAACATCTCTCCACAAAATCTGCAGAAAAACAGCATTATTGGACCAAGTTTAGGTTCCCCTTCGAGCATTCAAAACTAAACCAAATTGTATAATATTATATGGGTTTTAAAGCTTGTGTTATGTACTTTAAAGGCATATAAAGTTTGTAGAAAACAAAGTTCTAAATTGGAAGTTATGCCAAAAAGAAAATAGAGTCTTGAAACTGGAAATCCAGTTTTCTGCTGCTGTCTAGCAGCCCAGTGACCCAACTTTGGATATAATTTTGATCAATCAAAATTCAACAGAATTTAGTGAAATCATATGGGTTTTGATCACAAACATGTCTAATTTCAAAACACACAATATTAGATCAAAAGGAACTCATGAGGACATAGAAATCAAGAGCCAAAGTAGGCTACTTGAAACATAGTTTCTCTCTGTAAAATGAACAAGTATTCTGCAATGTTAAACCCATACTCCTTTAATCAAATTTACAATTCCAGGCAATCCCAAACTATCCAGGAATCATATTTAACTTCTATTTCTATGTGTTAGCTTACCCATACCATGCTTAATTCTTCCTCTTGTAGCTAAAGACTACAAACAATTCAATAAAATTAAAGTATGTACCATTTCTTGTTCTTGTCCTGCCTTCCAAAGTTGTTCATCAATCTACCACATAGCTACTAAGCTCCTAAATCAATGTTACCACCACAACTCCTCAACAAGAACACCAAAAATCCAAGTTAAACACATAAATCTCAAACTTGTTGGAAAAGGAAACTTGAAATTCGGAAGATCCACTTAGATATCCTGAAAGCGCATGAAGAGAGAAGTATTTTTCTCTCTTGGGTCGAGACCTATCTCCGGTGAGGTTAGCCGGAATCGGCGTCAAAGCTTCTAGGCTTCAACATACGGGCATGCTTGGTTCCATATCAAATTGAAGAGGGCTTCGCTACGAATACATAAGCTTCAACCGTGCGTGATTTCGTTACCATATAAGAAAGTTATGATTCCTTGAAATTTTTGGAGTGAAGGAGAATTAAAGGGAAGAGGAACACAGCAGCCACCTCCTCACTACTGGTTTCTCACGCAGGGAAGGAGAAAAAGGAAGTCATTGGCTTCCAGAAAGTTCCACTTGAATTTACTAAAATGTCCTTTTATTTAGAAAATTCGTAACTTGTCCTAACTCCAAATCACATTTCATTTGCGCTCATGCGTCCGTATCGAAACGTACTATTCGAATATGTAAAGAAATCTGGAAAATCATGAAAGGATTTGCGAGGAAATCCGTTTAATACAATAGGGCAATTTCATCATTTTCCACTTAACGAAAAATTATATGACATAATTAATAATGAAATCTTGAAGCAGAATTTCACATTTTCCCCATTCGAATTTCATAACCATAAATCTATTTATTCTCAATTACTCCACATATACATATATTTTAAAATTTTAGGGTATTACAGTAAGTGTTTGCAGTGATGGGTGGGCAAATGCTCAAAGGAGACCACTTACTAATATTATGGCAACTTGTGAAAGCGGGCCAATGTTCTTGAGGGCAATTAATTGCGAAGGTGAATACAAAGACAAACATTGTATTGCCAATTTCCTTGCATAAGCTATTAAAGAAATTGGTCATGAAAATGTTGTTCAAGTAATCACTGATAATGCCCCTGTTTGTAAAGCTACTGGGTTACTTATTGAGGCCCACTATCCCCATATCTTTTGGACACCCTGTGTTGTTCACTCTCTTAATCTTGCTGTGAAGAGTATATGTTCTCTGAAACTAACAGATGTTTCGTATGATGACTGCACTTGGATTTCAACTATTGCTAGTGATGCTTGGCCCATAAATTTTTTAATTATGAACCATAGCATGAGATTGTCCTTGTTTAATGAACATTGCAAACTAAAGTTACTTTCCATTGCCGAAACAAGGTTTGTTTTCTCCACTTTTTTTTTCCCTTATTCAATTATAAACTTTCCTAATTTTTAAAATTTTAAGATTTGCTTCCACACTTGTGATGCTTAGAAGATTTAACGAAATAAAGGAAGGTTTGCAACAAATGGTGATTAGCCCGAATTGGGCTTTGTACAAAGAAGATGATTTGGTTAAAAGCAATGATGGTGAAGCAAAAGGTATTGGATGAGGATTTTTGGGAGAATATTGATTATATTTTTTTCTTTACAGCTCCAATATATGAGGTTATTAGAATGGCTGACACAGATAAACCTTGTCTTCACTTGGTGTATGAGTGGTGGGATGTTATGATTGAAAAGGTGAATGCTTCTATATACAGGAATGAGCACAAGACATTACATGAAAAAAGCAGTTTTTTTTATGCGGTGTATCACATTTTATTGGAGCGATGGACTAAAAGTAGCACACCACTTCATTGTTTGGCACATTCATTAAATCCAAGGTAATGATTTTGCTAACTTCCTTATAAATTCTTCTAAATTAATCTTTAGCATTATGAGTACATTTTTAAACTACTATTTCTTTTAATTTAGGTATTATAGTTCAGAATGGCTCCAAGAAAACCCTAGTCGTCTTGCTCCACACTGAGATGTTGAACTTACAATTGAAATGAAAAAGTGCTTTGAGAGATACTTTTCCAAATGAGGAAATTAGAAGAAATATCAATGTGGAGTATGCCTCTTTCTTTATGTGCTTGAATGAATTTGGAGCTATTGATTTTATGAATGACAGGTTTCATTTGGAACCAGTGATGTGGTGGATTCCATGGAGCTTCTACACCTAGTCTCCAATCCATAGTGTTGAAGCTACTTGGACAACCTTGTTCCTCCTCTTGTTGTGAAAGAAATTGGAGCACTTAGAGTTTTATTCACTCTTTAGGAAGAAACAAGATTACACCACAAAGAGCCGAGGATTTGGTATTTGTGCATAATAATCTTTGTCTTTTATCAAGGAATAGCTCGACCTACAAAGAAGGTATTACTCAATTGTGAGATGTTGGAGGAGATGGCTTTGAAAACTTGGGTGAAGAAAGTGTCGGGGGTGCTTGAAGTAGCTAACCTTTCACTTGATGAACCGTCATTGAAGATTACTTTAGTTACTGGAGGAGACATCATGAATGTGGAAGTTGAATGAGACTTTGTTTTTTTTTTTAATTTTCGTTTGGATGTTCATTTTAATTTTTCAAGTTTGAAGACTAATTGCTTGTTGGATGGACTATCTTTCTAATTGTTTGGAGTTTATTGAAATAAATTTAAACTTGAGTAATAAATTTGAATGTTTATATTATAATATTTTAGTTATATTTATTTATTTATATATTTTTTTAATTGCCTTATCCCTGACATATCGTGTCCTCATTTTTAGAAATTTAACATGTCCCCGTGTCATATATTATCCGTGTCCGTGTCCATGTCCATGAATCCTCGTGAAACTGTTAACTAAATTGAAAATATTTGAGGCATCTAATTGAGTTAAAAAAAAATTGATGAACACTTTGTTCTCTAAGAAACATTAAAATTTCATAGTAATAATTAAATAGGCGAATGGTTTCTGATTAAATTGAATTTTTGCAAAGATAATATATGAATCGAGACTTACAAAATAAATAATTCAAATCGTTCAAGTTCTATTTTGAGTGGATCTCACAACTAATCACCATTTTCTGAACGATTGAATTCGTAAGCTCAAGGGACATAAAAATAATTGCTTACGTGGTAAGTAGCTGGAAGATGTCTGGACCATCATTGTCGTAGGGTAGGCAATACTTCATCCAGAAGTTGGACTTGGATCCGAATCGATATAGAATGTTCCTTTTGTTTTGATATCAACACAGACGAATTGATTAGGAGGAAGACCTTCGATGCACAATTGGAACACCACTACACGTGCCCAGGAGGGCTTGTGATGCTGCCGCTCCTTATAAATGCCAGAACACACTACGGACATAAGACCGTCATCACCACAATTGGCAATGAATGGAGGGTAAGTGCTTGGGTAACGGAAAATGATATTCTCAAGCTGAACCAGCTCTGCAACACGTTGGGGGGTTCCATTGGCCTCATCAAATGGATAAGCATACACGTGCCCATCTTCGACAGAAACTAGAAACTGCTTGAACTGTGCTGAACAAGGGACGGTAGCGTCCGGGATGTCCGATGCTTCTTTCCATTTCTCTTCATGGGTGTTGAAGATGTAGTTTTTGCCCGTAACGGGATCCTTAACAATGAGCTTCTGGCCCCACACGCCGTAGTGACCGATAAAAGGACAAGAGGAGTTGAGCGTACGACCAATGATGAATGGAGGTTTTTTGTTCTTGATGCACCCATCATAGAAGCGTGTGGAAAGGACGTAGATTTTACCGTCTATCGTGACGACACAAGGATCAAGCTTGGGAGCAGACAAGGGTGCATCAACAGCAAGGTTGACCCTTTCTTTAACTATGTAATCGGGTGACAACTGACCCCCCAACCACGTACGGCTCCGAATACGCAATCATGTAACGAAATTCTTCAAACTCAACAACAGATTGACGACTACAGGCAATTTTAAACTCAGGCCTAGTAAACGACTTCTTAACGTCCTCATTAGAGTACCAATCCAGCCATCTACTAACATCAAGAACGTAAAGATGTTTGCTCATGTTCAAATACAACAGCCAGTCCATGTTCAGCGACATTATACTTGAAATTCTCCCTTAACCTGATGTGCTGGATCAATGAAAGAAAGACTCGTCAATTAAGCAAAAGTAGTCGGCAAGAAACATGTAGCAGTTGTAAAGCAGCCCGCACATAAGCACAACTAGGCAAACAGACTATTCCAGTCAATAAATAACCTGTAATATTTTCAACAACCACAACATACCTGCCTGCAGATAGCAAGAAAGAAAGCAAGACCGAGAGATTGGATTTGGATAGATGAGATGAGAGCGAGACAAAACTGATCTGACAGGGGAAAACCCTAGATAATGATTTCTCTTGTATCACTCGCATCCCAATTTATTCAAAGGGTTAGACGGACAGTCATTTTGGGCCGTCTTGCGGTAAAAGTGAGCCCACCCCAATTTGTGGACTCTGTATTTTTTTTATTTTTTATTATTTATTAATTAGCATATGCCTCACATTTTGTTTGTGAAGATAATTTTTTTTTTAAATGGAAAGGAAAAAAGGGAGAAAAAAAGTATATGAATTCGAGAGAGAAGTTTTTTTATTTTTTATTTTTTTTATATATATTTTTTATTTTTCAAAATTAGAGAATGTTATGGTGGATGAGGTTTTGAAATAAGTGTAAAAATTTAGTTTGACTAAATTTATTTTACTGCCCATAATTATATTTTGGGAAATTTTATTTGAATCTGTTTAACTTCTTTTTATACCCAACTTATTATATACACTCATATCCAATTCAAAATGTAAAGTCATATTTACACCCATTTAAAAAATAAATTCTCAAATTGAATAGTTTTGTTTTCAAAGAGACTCGAAAGTCAAAAAACATTATGGGTCTTTTGTCCCTCCTGCCACTGTGATCTCTTCAACTAACTGGTCTCAATTCCAATCCATATCCAAATTCTTCAATTGTTTTCGTGGCAAGTGTCAATATATCTAACAAAGCCTTGAGTTTTAATAAACGATACTCTTTGTATATATATACTAGTGACTAATAAGGCTGTCACATTTCGGCCTGAGCCCGATTCCACCGCAGCATGAATATCAAGATGTCACGAACGATCCTCACCTAGAACAATTATTCAGTCACGTCTTAGAACTCTTATCTATAGAACCAATAGTTTACATAATAGGCAACTCCAACCTTGTCGTATTGGTTGCCCATGAGTCATACATGTTATATTAGATGCAGTTAGAGCTCATAAACTTGCACCTCGGTGTTAGTGCTTGGCTAGGGCATAGTCCTTCACGTGATGTTCACCTCCTACACCTTACGCTTACCTTGGATCTAAGGTAGATGCACAGTCTTGCGTACATACCACAAAAGGTGGTTTCGACTCATAGGTGACCCGCGATTATTCACACAGTCTTCACGTGATCGTAGCACTTGAGTGTGTTTATTTACACCTAGTCGTGTTGTGCAGACCACTTTAGGTGGTTCAGACTCATGTGCAGGTATACTTATTGAGCTATTGGCTAGTATGTTGAAGAGCTATTGGCTAGCATGTTATTGAGCTATTGGCTATCATGTTGATGAGCTATTGATTTAGTCATACATGTCATGTGAGGTGACTTTGGCTAGCATGTTGATGAGCTATTGGCTAGCATGTTGATGAACTATTGGTTCGGCCGTACAGGCCACAATAGGTGGATTCGGCTGACATACCATTTCATATTGATTTATTTCACCTGGGTTACTTATTCTTGTTGAGATATACAGGTGTTACGGCGAGGGGTTACTGCCTTTGGTAATTGAAATTGATTTGAAAAGTCACTCACATTTTCTATTTTTGCACCGCTCCAAGTTCTAGCAGCAGAGTTCCGTATCGACGAGGATTTGTGTCACTTTTTAGTACAGATGTCTTCTTATGATGGTATAATCATTATCTTACCTTACTGTACCATACCTATGCTTTGTATCATGCGTGAAATGGGTCCAGACCCGCTTATCGCGCACTCATGTACTTAAGCACTTTTAGGTTTTAATTTACTCACATTTTATACACTATCACACTTTATGGCTTCGTCACCTTCCAGGTGTCGGCCAACACAGCTCGATTCGGGGTCCTAGTAGACATTCCAGGTCAGGGTGTGTCAAAGGCTGCTGTTATTAACATTGGAGAAAAAATAGTTGTTTAAAACTAACATTCATCTTCACGGTTACATTTTTGGTAATTTATACTCGTATTGTTTTAATCAAAATCTTGAGTTTTGAATATGATTGAATCTTCTGAGGGTTAAAGGTTTTGTGAGCATATTCAAGTACAGTAGCTGTTATTTTGGGCATAAACCAAATTGTTTTGTTTGTAATCTAATTGTTGTTGAACAAAAAATTTCCATAAGTTGAGTCATAACTTAGTTAGAGGAGTTAGAGGATTGATCAAAACTTTATCACCATCTATCAATAAAAAAAAAACTTGTTTTTTTCTCTATAAGAACTTAGGATTTTAGCTGGAATGAAATGAACGTAGGATTAACAAGAAGTGATGGTAGGGTTTAATTATAGGGTGTGAGTTTATTGATAAATTTAAGTTTTATCATTAATTTCATATTGTATTTGATGATAATTATGCAATAGGGTAAAAAATATAATTAATATTTAAATTTTTAGTTAAATGTAAAAAGAGGTTATAAGTTTAAATAAAATTTGTATCCTCTTTTGATTGACAATTTTTTTTAATTTTTTTATTAATATGATTTAGATATAACGATACATGTGGAAAGTCCGAATAACATTACCCAAAACACAAGAGATAAATAGTTTTTTCAAAAGGAATAAAGGTAAAAAAATTAATAAATAAAAATTATTCAAAATAATAAAGGAAAAGCATCTTAATTGGAATTTAGAGAGAGAGAGAGAGAGAGAGAGAGGGGGAGCGAGAGAGAGAGAGAGAGAGAGAGAGAGTAAAAGAAAGGAGGGAGGATAGAATAGAATAGTAGGTGAAGGGGGCGAGGCGGAGGCATCAGAAGACAGAAGCGCCGGCCGATGACGACGATGGATAATCCACCAACCAAAAAGAAGAAAGGTCGTCCTTCTCTCTTGGATCTCCAGAAACGCGCCCTCCTCCAACAACAGCAGCAGGACCAAACCCCAAACCCTCGCCGTCTATCCACTCGCCGGAACCCTACTCCTCTCGGTTCATCCCCGCCGTCCAATTCCCTCTCCGATGCCGACGCCGACGACGAGCGCGCAAAGAAGAAGCACAAGCCCCTCCTCGCTTTTAATCCCAATTCGGCTCCGACATTGTCGCCCTTTAATTCGGGCCCCTTCGGCTCCGATTCGAACGCGGGTGGTGAGGATCCGGGGGCCGCTCTCAAGATCAGCACCTTCCATCACGGATCTAATCATATGGTGATCATCACACTACAAATCCTAAAACCCTTTTGCTTTTCTCAAAATTAAACACAAACCCATGTCCTTTTTGCACTTATTCTCTCTATTTTTGTTTAATATCGAAAAAAGTAACGAAATTATTTATTTATTTTGCTTAATTTTGAAAAAGTAATGAAATATATATATTTTTGCTTTATTTCGGAATTAGAATCTTTTAGGGATTTTCGCGCGAAAACCAGAAGCTGTTTTTGGGGAGACGGAATGGAGTAGTGGGGGGATGTGTTTGACTTGGACATTATTTAATTTTTATTTATATATTTGGAATCTGGGCAGTTTTTCTTTATTTCCTAATTTAAATTCTTCATCTGGTTAAATTGTACTATAGAAAGACGCACACCATTTTGTCTGAAAAGCTTCACTTTGTCTTTTCTTGATTTATTTGTTCATTTACTTTTCCAATGATTGCAGAAAATTAAGTTATAAATTAAATATGATTTGTTTGTGTTAATGGTAATTTTAGCAGTGACATTGTTGTTAATGGTTTTATTGCATTGCAGAGCCAAGAAGAGATTTTGAAAGCGACGGACAGTAGTAGTATATTACATGGTATGACACTGTTAATCAATCCCAATTCTTGCTCAAAAGCTCTCCCGGGGGTTAAATTCTAATGACTGTCAACTTTTACCTGTGGACAGGGTCGCAGGTTGAGTCCGGTCCCACGACACCTTTGCCAGACAAAAAGTTGTTGGTGTTCATCCTTGATAGGCTTCAAAAGTAAGTGTCTTAGGTTCCAAAGTTGTTTTGTCTTTTCATTGACTCTCTGAAATGGCCATGGATGTTCACTCGTTGGTCTCAACTTTCTTGCAGAAAGGACACTCGCGGGGTGTTCTCTGAGCCTGTTGATCCAGAAGAGGTATGTTTTACTTATGTTGAAATTGCTTGTTGTGATGCTAATCTTAGCTTGTTTTACGAGTAACAATTTCGTGGTTTGATGTAATCATGTTGGTGTGTTCAGCTTCCTGATTATCACGAAATCATTCAAAACCCAATGGATTTTGGAACTGTGCGGACAAAACTAGATCAGGGAGCTTACTCCAGTTTGGAACAGTTTGAGGTTCGTATTACAATCTTTTTCTTGTTAGTTTTCAGTTGTGACACACACGGACTCACCCACCACAGTTGCATCAATGTCACCATCTACTTGCGTCCTCTTCCCTTTCTCATCTCCCTTGCCTGCTCACTCTCCCCCCCACCAGCTGTAGGAATAAATGAACTGTTTAGGGTTGGGTGTTTCCTAGATATGGTGTTTGTATGATTGATAAGAACATCAGGGATTATTGTCTTTTGGAAATTACGGAGATGTCAATTATTGTAATATAAGGCATGCTAATTCAAGTTTAGTCTTTTGCTAGTTAAAGAGGGCAAATGAATCCAGGACTGAGAACATAGTGCAATTTGTCGTTCCATTCAGTATTCAAGTTATTAACTTTGGTCTATTTTAAGAACCATTTATTTCTTTGGCATCTTGATGTATCACGGGAATGTTAGAAATAGAAAAATGGTGTGATTCACCATGGATTCAATCTTATGCGAACTCTATTCTTGGTGCACTAAACTGCGATGGTATCTCATTGCTTATGACCATGCTCTATTTCTGGTTTGATTTTCTTGTTAAATTAGTTGTTGTGACAGGTTTTTAAGTTTTAATGTTTAACTTTTGCAGAAAGATGTGTTCTTGATATGTTCAAATGCAATGGAGTATAATGCACCAGACACTATTTACTTTCGACAGGTTAGGCCCGTCTAACTTACACTTCTTCCTATTTAGGCAATCTGATCATGTTTGATGGTTAACAATGACTATTTCATTAGGCACGATCTATACAAGAGCTCGCAAAAAAGGACTTCGAAAATTTGAGGCAAGTGAACGAAGATGGTGATCCGAAACCAAAAATTGCGAGGAGAGGCAGGCCACCTGGCAAGAGCATGAAAAAGTCAATTGAAGGATCTCCTGTTGATCGTGTAGGTCCTCAAATTGTATCTGAAACTACTCTTGCTTCTGGAGGAGAGAATTCTAACTTATCCGGCACATATAATCTAAGACGGCCTGCTCCCCATAAGTTCAGGTCTTCTGATGCCTTAAATATGGCCCCCCATGGGTATCTTAGTGGTGAAACTGGTGCTAGTTGGTTGCCTGGTTGGGAGAATGAATTTCCAGGTTTGTAATTTCAAGTGCGCCTGCTTCACTGATTTGTACCCCTTATTCAGTTTCAGTTTTTTTCTTTATTTTTTGGACGAATTGCTTGATTTTATTTTGATTCTCTAGTTTATTGAACAAACATTGAGCCTTTCCTTTTTTTTCTTTTTGGGTTGCAGCTTCGGTATTGAGGAGTGATCTGAAGTATGGAAAGAAACATTTTACTGTAGATGAGAATAGACGTGACACTTATACACAAGCTCTGGCTTCAGGCGATGAACCATCTATCTTTTCTGGTTGTGAAGGAGAATGGAAGCAACTTGTGGCGGTATGTATAATGAGAACGTTCTTGTATTCTTTTCTGAATGGGAGACTGGAAATTTTCAGTGATGTGCAAGATGATGGGTAAGGGGGTTGCTATTAGAAAATAGAGAAGTGGATCTTCAATATGGAGATTATAGGAGTCTTCAAAAATCTATAAAAACTAAAAAGACAGTAGATCTACTATACGTTTATTTGTCGGACTTGTATAAAAATATGATTCTTGTATAACATGATTTCTTAGTGTTTGTTTTATTGTTTTTCCCCAATATATAAACCAGGTAGGTCTACAATTTGAGCATGGATATGCAAGGAGTCTAGCTCGATTTGCTGCAAATCTTGGACCCATTGCTTGGAAGGTTGCTTCAAAGAAAATTGGAAGTGTTTTGCCTAGTGGAATCAAGTTTGGTCCGGGATGGATTGGAGAAAATGAGACATCAAGGTTGCCACAGTTTTCAATCTGTGAGAGGGAACAGAGGGTTCAAAGCAACCCTGCATCTGATGACCACTCAGACAGACTTCTACCTCGAAATACATTATGCTCAAAATCTGTTGTTCCAAATAGATTTTCGCTACAAAGTGGTGTTAACGTAGAAAGTAGGAGACAATTGAGTTCCCATAATGAAGCGGCATCAGTTGACAATGGTGCGTGTGGGATAAGACCTGTGCCTCCTTTCCCGGTTCAGCAGAATTTCACAAATCACTCTGGTAAACTATAGTTCGAGTAGTAGGTTTGTTTACGTATTGTATATGTTTTACCACGAATGAGAATGTTAATATACTTGCCATATTACCAGGGATGTCATCTTCAACTGACAAATCAGTGCCTTCTCAAATGCTCAGCAAGGCCTCCGAGAGCAACGCCATCATCCATCAAATGCCTATCAAGCATATTGCTTCAGAGGAAGCCAAATTGCCAGAAATTTCAAGTGGATCGAGATCTAGCCATCTGCTTGGTGGGGAAGCATCCTGGCACGGGTCATCATTACACAATAAACAGGTTTCTTATTCATTCCCCTCTGACTTGAACGTCAAACTGGGTGCACCCGGCTCACCTCAAATCGGTCTGCAACAGCAGCCGGATTTAGCTTTGCAGCTTTGACTACCGTGAGGGTGCCGGAGGCGCGTATATAGACAAAAAGTAGTAGGGATTAATGAATTACATTAGCACATCAGGATTCTTTTCCCCTTTGTTTTAATCTCCCTTTCGTTCTAATTAAAAATTATTATGAAGGTCGTTCTCTGATTGCCGCAAGGAATCATTACCAGTTAAAAGTGGTAGGGAAAAGATTTTGTACAGATTAATCATTTTTATTTTAAAATTTTATTGGTTTAGCAATTTAATCCAATGTGGATGTACATTGGTAATTTAGTATGGGTTTGTTGAATTGTGACTCAGATATGGAGGAGTACCCTGATTGTTAGATCCCGTTATGTCTACGGGAGAATTAGACATCGAGTATAAGCTTCTGTATAAGCACTGTTGTTGAAATTTTATTTTTTGGGACCGGAAACGGGAATGATAAACACACATTTTCGTCTCTTGCACAACTATGTATAATCTATTTGTTGCTTTTGTTTAATTTATTTAATCAGATGGATTAAAAATAGAAAGTGTGTGTGAGAGGATAAGAAGGGTGCGTAAAAATTAGCGTCCTAAGGAAACACGACAAAATTGTTTTACGGATTAGCACTTCAAAATGTTTTGAACACAGCCGTACTTTTTAAGTTTTTATTAAAACCGATGTGGGAAATATCTTTGGTTGTTTGAAAGCACTTTTGACGGTTTAAGAAACAATGTCAAACGAGTCCGGAGTAGGTTATGTAATTTTGTAGTAAGTTTTGCCAACTGCAGATGGAAGAAACTCGCTGACGAAATAGGTAGTCGTTTATGTTCATTTAATTGAGTCTCCAAGTAGTTGGCCCTCACGTTTTGTAAATATTTTCATGAAAGGCGGTGGAGGAGTTTGAGACGACGGAGGAGGAGGAGGAGGAGGATGTTGTTGAAAAAAGGGCTTTGAGTTTGAGGTCACCGCCATCCAAAGTTTACCAAATGAGGCATCGGCATTGGGTGTCAAAAATCAATGTTTACAAAACAAAAGATGGAGAAGTGGGGTATCGATCCCCATACCTCTCGCATGCTAAGCGAGCGCTCTACCATCTGAGCTACATCCCCTTGTTTGATCCTGATCATCACTTGACATTTATCAGAGAAGAAAGGGGTGTGCTATTCACACACCCCTCTTTACTTCTCACAACCCCTTGTTAATTTATGTCCGTTGATCTTCTTCAATTCATCCGATCCGACAGCCGAAAACTAAAAATGTGTGAGAAAAGAAAAAAATGGTGTGTGAATATCACACCCCAAGAAGAAAACCCACACATTTGCTTCTTTCACAGTTAATTACAAATTGTAATTGATATCCGCAATTGCAGGCTGAAATTATCAACTCACTTTGTTGGGATTTTATATGGTTTATTTAAAGTTTTGTTGCGAATCGTGCATTGCAAGTTAAGGTGAAGTTGAAGCAAAATTTATTTTCTATTCATTTTTCCAAGCTCAGTCCACCCTGTTTCATCCACAAGAAAAAACTTGTGTAGGACCTAATTTCTTGTTCATCCACGTTTGAAACGTATCTTGATGCCTGAAAGTTGAAAAGTTAAAATCAAAGACAGATAGATGATCATAGACCCGACCTTACCAACACATGAATTATACTAATTAGCAAACCCTCGAAAATGAAAACAGGATTCTTGGGTTGTCAAAGAGCGGGTTTACTTGCTTTGTTGAAGAAAATTAAAATAGAAATGAAATTTTTTAAACTTGTAAAATGTCCATAGAGGCGGAAGTTTTTTTTGACCTAATGATAAACTGATTTTATTAATGATCAAATCCGAATGGAAACATTAACAAAGAGATGCAAAGTCAGAGAGAACATAAAAAGTTGGAATAATATACCGTTGTGAAGTCTTGTGCCAATGATACAAAATCTTTGTAAAAAAATAAAAACATATCATTATATTATTAACACGAGACGCTACAATAAGAGTATATCCATGCCATACAAATCCTCGTTGAGCCCGCTAGTACTAGAAATACTAGTCTTGTTGAATCATAACTAAATATTTATGTACTTGGAGAATGTAGTTGGCTAGTAGCGGATAAAGTATTGTATGCAAGGCCAACAATTCAGCTATGCTTCTTTGCGTGGTCTAGAAAAAGATTTCTTGCATCTGCACGTGGAAGGAAAACCGAGAATAACCGTTTGCTTGAGACTCCGATAAGACTCAGACAGCCTGCAGCTCTTCTTTATATTTTCTTCTTTTTCTTCTTTTCTTTACTCTTTTATGTTTTTGGATGGCGGATTCTTTTCAATGTTAAAACAGATCTGTTGTTAGGCTTACCTCTATTAGAGAAATGGTACAAATAGATAGTAAATGTAACAATACCCGTGATGATAACCTGATTGAAATAGAAACAAAAATTGATGGGCATATTCCTTCATTTATGCATATCAAGCAAAAGCATGTTCATCATGCATTTTGACCTTTTTGTTGATATTACTCTCATGCAACCAAACATGCCAGATAGCAAACATCTACTAATTAGTTTGTTCAGTTTTAAATACGTAGTAAGCATTCACAGAACTTGTTATATCATTAGAATTACGCATTTAGGTGTGTAAGTTAATCTCAACTACGAATTGAGATCGCATCGCGTGTCAACAATTTGAATAATTTGTTGAAAATGAATACACATGAAAAAAAAAATTAGAAATTAGAAGCTCCTTGATCTTAATTTCACATTCAACTAGCAAGGGACCAGAAAAATCGACTGTAAGGTTCCAATGGAGGGGAAAAAAATTCCTCTCTCCTAATCACAGGAATAAAATCTATATCCTATACAAAAAAACAAACATGATGAACAGAATGAACAAGAAATTGAAAGAATCCCACCTCATCAACTCGAACTACTTCCCACCATGTAATCCTATGCCTTCAATATTATGTATACATTTGTGACAAACATGAACTCCTGCTACATACCTAAGCTTGTGTCTGCACATTGTTTTCAATTGCATGTCGAACTCGAATCCATGGCTGCCATCGCCATGGTAACAAAAACAAGTAGGAAACGAAACATATATATGGAATGAATTGAGATAAATGTTTCATGATTGCCACACCATTCTGTAGCCATCCGGCGTATGAGACCCAAACCATCTCTGGGTCAACATCTTCAACCGCTCGTCTCTAACCTCGCAAAACTTTTCCGCCCAACCTTTCGGCTCCACCGGCTGAAACCCTAATCCGGGGGTCCTGTCCTTGGACTGAGGATTCAGCGCCTGCATCCAATCCACCACGTATGCCGACACCCTCCTCCGAAACTTGGTCTGGAATTCCGGCCACGCCTGGTACTTATAATGGTTCACCACCGCCTTCTCCATGCTCAATTGCCTCGTCCTGTACCCCTTCTTCAACTTAAAGTGATGTATCACGTTCACCAGCGAGTCGTCCACCGCGTCCAGCCGCACTATCGACTTGTGCCGCTGCTCGAACCGCCTCCGGCACGTGTACCCTTGCGTAACGCCTTCTGCCGGGTGATTTTTCTGGTTCGACGGACCGAAATCGTTGCACTTGATCGAAACCTGCCCAACAACGCTGTTGTTATGGTTGTTTTCCGGTAGCAAAGATTTCAGCATGTGCTTCGACGGTTGGTCCGACTGGGCCCACAAGTTCGGCGCGAACACGAATTCGTCCACGTCGATGTACGCGACCCACTTGCACGCACGCCGGGCGTACAGGACACCGTGCGAGAACCCGGCTTCCTGCGTCTTGGGCCACACCCAAAACAGCGTCGAAACGTTGTACCCCTCGTCGTTCAGCTCTTTTACGACACTCTCGAGACCGTCGTCGCTGTCGTTGTCGTACAGGATGAAGCGATCGACTCCGACCTTGGAATGGTAAATCACCCACTCCCTCAGGAACTTTGCCACGTTGTACACCATGGTGCATACGCAGACCTCGTCCAAATTATTTTGCTGAATTTCTGTGGTCCCCACGGTTGTAGCAATCTCTGAGGCCCCCGCACTAGTAGTAGTCTCCATAGGTAGCCTGCACGAGTAGTACGCAACCGACGGGACTACGACATTTGCATCAACGATTTCCAGTGAGATTTTGATGAGCTTCTCGTTGAAATTGACGTCCGTCAAGTTGGGGTGGTGGCACCTGAACACCTCTTGTACGGAGCTTGTAACGGCGGTTCTGACGGCGTTTTTGTTGTTGATGTCGCCAAACACGCACCTGAACTCGGTGGGAGGTCGGTTGACGCCCTGGCGGTTGTTCAAACCCTTGGCGAACAGGACGACGTCGTCTTCGGTCGAGAACGACTCGTAGACCATGAAGTTCCACCGGACCATCAGCTCCGGAGAATTCGAACCCGGCGCCAGCGTGTCTTTGTCGGAGCACTTGGCCAACACAGGTTGGTAAAACGGGCGGAGACGCTTCACTCGGTTGGGCATGGGGCACGCCAGCGTCGTCCGGTTCGTAAACGGCAACGGTTTGGAGAGCCTGGCGTCAGATGTGTCGTTGTTCTGGAAGAGACAAACATAGGTGTTGCCTCCGGCGGATGGAAGTGGAGTCTCTGGAGAGACAATGAGTAGGATCTCCCAGGAGGGGAGGAGAACGGAGACGGTGGATATGGCGGTGGAGGAGGAGTTCGTGAGCGAGGAGACGTCGTGGCGAGTGCGGTGAGGGGTAGGAAGAGGCTGATCGCGGATTGCGATGGAGTGGTGGCGGTCGTCGGCGAGGGTGATGGGGAAGTGGTGGATTAAGTCGGTGGTGCGGGAGAGGTGAAGTGAGAAGAAGGCGAGGAGGAACAGGGAAGCGCAGGTGAAGAGGAGGAAAGCAGGGAGTGTGCGGCGCATGGCTTCTTGGAAGCAAACGAAGAGGGACAGAAACGAAGGAGGCCGAGAATTTAAGGAAGGTAGTGGCGGTGGTGGTGGTGGGGAGGAGGAGAGCTGGAACAATTGCTTTATTTGGATCGTCATCGTCGAATATAAATTCGAATCGAATCCAAATCCGAGTTGAGATTGGAATTGGATCGTTGGTGACGGGCGTTTGGATTCAAGTTTGAATTTGGTTTAGAGAGAGAGAGAGAGAGAGAGAGAGAGAGATTAAAGGGAGATATGGGAAAATAATGAGATGATAATAATTGTTAAAAATTGTGTTGTTTCGAAAGAATTGAGTGTTTAATTTGTTTGGTTTGTTCGGGAAGGAAACAGAGAGTCAGAAATGGAATACGACGACCAACGGAATGCCTATTTCTGTTTTATTTATGAGAATTATTATTAACATTTTAAAATTTTCATTCTACACTTTAAATTTTTTATATTTAAAAAAAATATATACTTATAAAAAATGTAAAATAAAATTTTAGAATGCGAATATCACTTTCTTTATTTATTTACAAAAAGATGTCACATTCTGATGGGACAAGGATTTTGGGGAATATGGGCGGCTTGTGCTGCTTCTTCCGCTTCTATTCTGTTCTATTTGTCGACTTGTTTTCGGTACGATGTCGTTTTCGTTTCCTTATTTTTATCCAAGTGTGATCAGCTTGTGTGTGACGATGCATTATTCAAGTGTTTTTAATTATTTTAAAAATACGCTTAATCGAATTCTTTTTAATTTTTCTTGTATAGTATCTCCAACTGATTTTGGGGTCATCTCCTCCATTTTCTTTGCTTATTTGACTCTCTTCATCAACTCAATGTTATTCATATCATATTTTTTTATTACATTTTTATACCACTTTATATGACATTTGATATAAACAGTCACATCATTTAATTTAATTAGATTTTTAAGTTTAGTTCATTATTTAATAAATTAATAATTAAGAAAAATTAGTTAATTAAATGATGATTGTAGTATACGAGGAGTCTTTCTCCTTTATTTCCTTGGATTTTGCAAATTTTTTCAAATAATGTGGCTGCCCACAATAGCTGCACCTTAAGTGGTATAAAAATATAGTATGAATAACATTACTCTATCATTTTTCCTTTTTTTCTCTCTATGTCCTCCCTCTACCTTATCTTTTCTAATTCTATCTCCGTCTAATCGTATTTTCATCATTTGTTTCTTAATTAAAATTATCTTTTCATAAAATATTCTCTTTCCTTGTGTATTTCTTCCTCCTTAATTTTCCTTCTTCGTATCTTCGCTCTCCCTTTTCTTTCTAATTCTATCTCCATGTTTCTTTTTCTTTTTTTTTAATTGGAAATTCATTTTTTGTTTCTTAAATAATTATTTTCTCATAAAATTTTCTCTGTTTGTGTATTTTTTCTTCCCGTATCATTTTTACCTCATCCATCATCCTCTTTTTTTCTTGTGCTTTTGGTGCCTTTTTTTTTGGGAGCTTTAATGAAAATGACTTGTGTCACATCTCGACCTGGGCTCCCACCACATTCTGGACTCGACTCCACTGTAGCATGATATTGTCCACTTCTTGTGCTTTTGGTGCCTTTTTTTTTTTTTTTGGAGCTTTAATGAAAATGGCTTGTGTCACATCTCGACCTGGGCTCCCACCACATCCCGGGCTTGACTCCACCGTAGCATGATATTGTCCACTTTGGACCCTGATCACGCCCTCACAGTTTTGTTTCTGGGAACTCACATGAGAACTTCCTAGTGGATCACCCATCTTCGGATTGCTCTTGCGCGAACTTGCTTAACTTCGAAATTCCGATAGAATCTGAAACCAGTGAGTTCCCAAAAGGCCTCGTGCTAGGTCGAGATGAGAATATACATATAAGGCTTACAGGATCCACTCCCCATCTCGTAGGAGATGTGGGATGTTACAATCCACCTCCTTTAGGGGCCCGACGTCCTCGTCGGCACACCTCCGGCTAAGGATTGGCTCTGATACCAAATTGTCACATCCCAACTCAGCCGCCACCACATCCTGGGCTCTACTCCACCGTAGCATGATATTGTCCACTTTGAGCCCCGACCACGCGCTCACGGTTTAGTTTCTGGGAACTCACACGAGAACTTCCCAGTGGGTCACCCATCCTGGGATTGCTCTTACGCCAACTGGCTTAACTTCGGAGTTCCGATAGAATCCAAAGCCAATGAGTTCCCAAAAGGCCTCGTGCTAGGTAGAGATAAGAATATACATATAAAGCTTACAGGATACACTCCATTGGGCGATATGAGATGTTACAGCTTGGGCCAACAAATATTTAAATCCAAAAACAATGACTTAGATTCCAGAAACAGTAACTTAAATTCAAAAAACTGTGACTTAGATTCCAGAAACAGTGTTACTTAAAAACCAGAGACAATTTATTTTTATAGTCCATAAACAGTGACCTATCGTTATTATTGAATAACATGCAGATCTCAAATTTATTTTCTAGAGAAACAAACGATGAACTCCACTGACAAAGAAAAATTGAAAAACAGTACCTCGAATACACTATAAATAATAACGACGATCACATTTCAACGAAATAATACAAAATATAAATTAAATAGCATGAGATCTATATTTTTGTTTCAAAGAAAAAGAACAAAGTCTGCAAAACAACGATGAATTCCATTAACGATGAAAATCTGGAACTCAACCTTAAAAAGTTAGGGGTAAAATCGACAAATCATAATTTATTATAGTTGGGCCAATTTTAGTTTGACTGCTTTAATATGGGTCTTGTACTAATCGTTAAACAAAACTTATAACATGATTTTTTATTAAATTAAAAATTTTCAAGCCATTTTCATTAGTTTTTTTTTTTGACGTATTAACATACTCCTCCTAATTAAACATGGTATTATTTACCTATAACCCATGATTTTATTTGTCTACCTCTACCGCAGATTTTAGTTTGTTTTTGTGACAACCCGTTCCAAATTTTACGTTTTTATTTTATTTTAAAAGCGTGAATTTACTAAATTGCCCTAGAGGCAAGGGCTTTGACTTATGTTGAGCATCGTCTAGAGAGACGTATGACTTATTCTTTTAACATATTCTCATAATACTCGTGGATGTGAACGCAAAGGCGAAAGCCGTTTGCGAGTCCGGATTATAACGGTATAGTTACGGACGTTCGAAATTGGTTGTTCAAGGTTTAATGTTTATTTAAATTCAATCCCCACTTTGTGGGGGGGGGGGGGGAACCCAATCAGAAAATGGAGGGAGGAAAGAAGAAGTAAAGTTGGCAGCCAATCAAAAAGGAAGGAAGAAAAGAAAAGGCAAAAAAAAAAAAAAAAAAAAAAAAAAAAAAAAAAAAAAAAAAAAAAAAAAAAAGGAAAAAGCTCCCCCCAAAACCGTGACCCGACATGAACGACCATCCATTTTCCAAGGCCGATTCCGGCCAACTCCGGTGGAGCTTTTCGATGCCACCACCACCATCTTGAAGCTCTCATTCCCCTCTACAAAACCCACCCAAGAACCACCTTGATTAACCATGGTATGAGGCGGTTTGAGGCCACGAAAGTTGACGAAAATCAATGGTGCTCCGGCCACCCTTCTCCATTTTCCGGCAAATCGGCAAAGCGATGGCCGATGCCACCACTTGGGCTTTGTAGCCCATCATCCCAGGAGCAAAACCCAACCAACCTTGACCCCGTTGGACCACCGTAGACGACGAATCGACGTCGGGAAGTTTTAGGCACCCGCCGACTTCGTGGGCAAAATTGATCATCTTCCGTCCATTTTTGGACTTCGTGGCAGGTATGAAAGTTGCTCCACTCACTGAGATCTTCATTTTTGTGAAGTTTGAGAATTTTTGGAAATAGTTGGATTTTCCGGCGAGTCGGGACGGCCGACCGCCACCCGCGGCGGCGCGTGGCCAGTGGGCCGCCAATACTAGTTTTAGGCTATGTCAAATGTTTTGAATTCAGTTTTGTCATTTGAATGACGTAGGTTGATAGTTGGAACCTAAATTCGTTACGATACGTTACTTGATAAAAATGTGAATCGATGATCCGACCGTTGGATCGTCACCAAAATTGGATACATTATAATACGTAATATTTAAAGATCAAAAGAATTTACGGATCGGGAATCCAACTTACGGATCTTCCTGAATTAGATTTGTAAGTTAGTAAAATAAATGTTCACGGCCATTCGTTTTAGGCAATTGGCGGAGATCTGACCGTTGGATCGTAATGAAATTTTAATATGTTATTCTAGAAACATATTGTAGATCGTTGGAAGTTACGGATTGAAAATCTGATATGCAGATCTTCGGGGTCAAGTTATACAGGGTTGTAAACCCTACCGTCGATCTTTGATCGACGGTTGACTTGTGGTCAATAGGTTTCAACCTATTTTAGAATGTCGTTGAGGTTGTGTTTTATGTGAATTGCATATTCTTCAGATAAGAGTTCTGAGATGTGATTTGATAATTGGCCACAAGGACCGATCATTCAAGACACCTCGATGCGCGTGCTAGAGAAGTATAGCGTGGACTCCAGGTGAGTGGATCTTTTCCTTTTTATTGTGCATATTATTGAGAGTTCTATCGACACTTTTAAATTGATTAGGTATATTACCTTCGTATAATTATTGTGAATGCTTGAAGTACTATGTGAACTACGAATGGCTTGATCCCTATTTAGGGTATGTAGGCAGTCTAACGAGACGTTAGATGCAGCCATAAAATAATTGAGACAAAAGCCTTGCTTGGGAAATTAAGGAAATGCAAAGGAAATTGGTAAAGACAAGTTTTAGTTTTGTGAATTAGTTAGTTAAATTAGAGTTAATTGGGTTGTCATGGATAATTATCCTTGAAAATAAGTAGTTTGGGAATAGGGCGTTATTGATTGTACACTTCATACCATATTGTTTATAATTGAAAATGCTACGACATGGTTGAGTAGTAGATTGCATCATGATATATCCATATGTATATTACTTGCATATAATTATTGGGAATGCTTTTAAGTGCTTTCAAGTGCAAAGGTGAACTCAGGACACCCAGGTAAGTTCAGGTGAGTTTATGGTACTAGTTGAATCGATTGCGTTATAGTATGACTACAGTTATGAGTTAGGCAACTTCGATACTGTCGTACTGGTTGCTATGAGTTGCACATGTTATATTGAGATGCATTGAAAGCTCATAAACCTGCACCCCGGTGTTAGTGCTCCCGCCCGTGGCCAGGGCACAGTCCTTCACGTGATGTTCACCTCCCGCACCTTACGCTCACCTTGGATCCAAGGTAGGTGCACAGTCCTGTCGTACAGACCACTTTAGGTGGTTCCGACTCGTAGGTGACCCACGATTATTCGCACAGTCTTCACGTGATCGTAGCACTAGAACTTTTATATGTATCGCACCCAGGCCTGTCGTACAGACCACTTTAGGTGATTCCGACTCGTTTGCAGGTATACTTATTGAGCTATATGCTAGCCAGGATTGACGAGATATGGATAAGTCGTACAGGTCACTATAGGTGACTCCGACTTACATGCTAGCCAGGATTTACGAGATATGGATAAGTCGTACAGGTCACTATAGGTGACTCCGACTTACATGCTAGCCAGGATTTACGAGATGTGGATAAGTCGTACAGGTCACTATAGGTGACTCCGACTTACATGCTAGCCAGGATTTACGAGATATGGATAAGTCGTACAGGTCACTATAGGTGACTCCGACTTATATGCTAGCCAGGATTGACGAGATGTGGATAAGTCGTACAGGTCACTATAGGTGACTCCGACTTATATACTAACCATGATTGACGAGATACGGTTAAGTTGTACATGTCATTTTAGATGACTCTGACTGATATATCACTTTGTATTGATTTAGTTCATTTGGCCTACTTATTAATGTATGGTGGATTTGATGGCAAACCGTGGTTTTGGTCATTTCCGAGTATGGTTTGGATATATGTATATATGTTGTACTGTCTTATGGAAAACGATACGGGTTTTACATTTAGGGGCATTACTTTTAGAGAGGTAGTAACTTTGGGAAGCTTGGTTTTATTGCTTATTCACACCTTCTGTTTGGTGCCCTCCAGGTTTTAACTGCTGAGTTTGTATCGACAAGAATCTGTGGCGAATCTTAGTATTGATGGATATTTTTAAGGTGGGTATGATTCTTACCCACATTATTGTACCTTACTTATGCTCTGACATCGCGCGTGAAATGGGTTCGCTCCCACTCGTAGCGCACTCTGGTACTTAGACACTTTTAGATTCAAATTTATTCACTTTTTATGCACTATCATATTTTATGGCTTCGTCACCTTCCAGGTGTCGACCAGCACAGCTCGATTCAGGGTCCAAGTGGACTTTCTGGGTCGGGGTGTGTCAGTTTTTGTTTCATACCAGAGAGTATTTATATAACTTACTTATATATACGTGTATTACTTTTTCTACCTATATATATATATATATATATTACATGTCGATTTTGTAATCGACCTTCCTCTAGTGAAAATCAACTTTATCTCTCTACCCATATAGTAGTCAGATATTTGAAATTAGTTTTATACAACTATTTTTGGAATTATTTTTTCGTGTTTGTAAGTAATATATGCTCTATCTAAACCAGAATATTCTGTCATTTAAAGGACAAATTTCTTAGATAATAGTTTTGAGGATTTAAATATTTAAAATTCAAAACTGTGTAAGTGATAAAAAAATTTAATATTTTTGTCTCAAAGGGAAAAATGGTACCAAAACATGTAATTAGGGGTGGTTTTGGTACATTACCGTATCAAAATCTCTGTACCAATTACCATACCAAATATTTGGTACGGAAAAATCTATTACCATTACCGTATCAAACTTTCGGTATACCGAATATTGGTATACCAAATAGTTTGGTTGGTATGATATACCAATGGTAATTGCCACTTTGTTTTACGCCATTTAGTTTGCCCAAAATCTAAAGTGTAAAAAATATAGAAAAAATATATAAACGCTCGTAATGACAGACTATACAACTTTCATGAAGAACTTAACTTTGAAATTCGCCATTATAATCATATAAATCATAAATCAAAATTTAACCGTTGATTGTTGTTTACATTTACGCTTCATTTTTCTCATCAAATTTTGTTTTTTTCGGATTTTCTTTTTTGAAAACATGATCTATTAGAGGATGTAGGAAGATGAATGGTTTGGATCGTTGATATTATGTTCAGAGTTTTACAATTAGTAAAAATATTGCTTGATGTTTATAAAGTTTCTACAAACTATATGACATCGACTCATATTTCAGTTAACCGTAAATATCGAAACGTGATATCAAAGATCTGAACCGTTCATCTTCTTACATCTGCCAGATGATCATGTTTTCAAAAAAGAAAAATTTTAAAATGAAATTTAATAAGAAGAATAAAGCATAAATGACAATCGATGGTTAAATATAAATTTAAGGTTTATGGATTATAGCATTGGATTTTGAAGCTGACCTGTTATAAAGCTTGTCACTATGAGTAATTGTATATATTTTTTTTCACTTTTTTCACACTTCTACAACAATTATTATTAATTTTACCCTCAAATAATTATATGAATAAATACATAATATAATATTAATAATATTGATAGGTATGGTATACCATCGGTACTAGTTTTGGATACCAGTACCGTACCGAAACTGTATGGTATGGTACAGATACCTTACCATTACCAATTGGTACAAATTTTTGGTAATAATTTGGTATGGTATGGTTGGTAGGACGGTTAGTACGGTAATTTAGTAAAAATTTCCATCCCTATATGTAATTGGACAATTGAACTGCTAAAAGAATATATCTACATTTTTTAAGAAAATATTTTTGCTCACCACACACATACTCAAATCTCCAAATTTAGATCTCATATCCTATATGAACAGGTCACCTTGACTAAGATCGGCACAAAAACCCACAATCCATGTAATTGAAGAACTTATGAAGAAACCGTGAGTGCCAATAAAATTTGCCACCTCGTTATGACACCCACAAACATTAACTTTTGGGTAATGATATGGATATCAAATTCTAAATTAAATATTATGATTGTTGATGATTGAATTATTACTTAAATGTTGATTAACGTGCTTATTTTCTATTGGTGACACATCATTTGTTTTGAACAGCATTTTGACTCACCACCATAAACTATGTTGTATTCTCACCACACACATAATCATCTGCTTTTACCCAACCCCTTAAATGAGGTACCCAACAAAAAAAAAAGCATGAGTTTGAGGAAACCACATTGGCCACAAGCCATTCTTTCCAATAATTGTCAATAAGAAAAAGGAGGAAAATTGATGGCAAACTACAGTTATTCACCTTTTTGGGCCTGAAAAAGGGTATGGGAAATTTCTCCCCTGCTTGTAAGTCAATCCTTCCAATAGACTATTATAACATGCTTAGGATTATTGGGCACATAGAAAATGTAAGCTAATTTTCGCTTGAATGTTTAACATTAATGTTTTGGGATATATGGACCCACTTTGTGTTACAAATTTTTCGTTCACTTATTTTTTTATACTTTTGGGTTTGTTAAAATATTTGGATTCTATGTTAGTCAAGTAAAACTGGCTTGTGGGTGAAGAAATACTGATCCTCCAGGATGTAAGTTGCTTAGAGAGCAACACAAGTTTGCTTAATAGTACAAGTATCTGAAGGGATCCTATTTTCATGCAATAATTAGGGACTAGTTCTGAAGTCCACTTTACATCCAATTTCAACAGTCTAATTTGTTTATTTTTTTGGTGGTGTTAGCTACACATATCTTTGAGTCTTTGCAGTTCATTTGATCTGATAACCGACAATTAGAAAGTGTGTGCAAAAGGTAAATGAGAGTGTGTGAATAGCATTGAATTATCTTGATGAAAATTCAGTGTTTCTTATAGCATAGTATTGATATCACGATTACGGAAACATCACGAAAATGATCCTTTATCCGTGAAAATCAAATGTAAAAGCCAAGACACAACTAAACCTACCCCAGTTAAAACGAAAATGAAAGATACAAAAAGATCACAGTTAATCAACTTACGTATTCATTCCTACACGGAACTCACGTGTCATATGATGAAATCATGCGTGTGATCTTGGTGTTACTTTATATACAACATTATCTCTTATCAAAATGTTTTATATAATTATCTCTTAGAAACTAGAAAGGTTAATGGTGTTTCATCATACTATCGACATCAACCTCTATGATTATGACTTTTCATCTTATAACTGAACTAATTTTAATAATGGTTTACAAATAATCAATTTCCCTTTTTCTTGTCACCAAATTAGTCATCTCCTAGTTGGGTTTTTAATTCAGACTAAAATCTCAACTGGTTTAGTCAATTTCCTCATTGTCGCTGCCCAACACAGAGGAGATCGTGCGAAGTTACAAACTGGTCTTGTTGGAAATCGTATTCAATTCGATCCGATCGTTACTATCTCACCATCATCGCAAAATATGTTTTTGAGATTTTGATTTTTAGTTTCTCTGCAACCTTGATGTGATTTGCTTTAGAAAGCCGTGAATTTTTCAATCGTCTTCATACTGCTATAAGTGATTGTGCTGGCTATGATTTGTGTGGGAGAAATGTCATCGTGTCTTATTCTGAATTGTTAGAGTTACAATTTATGTCGATGACATGCATCTCACTAAGACTCTAGAAGAGCTTGAGAAAACTATCTCACACCCGAAGACAGAATTTGAGATGAAGGATCTTGGGAAAACTCATTTACACCTTGACCTGAAGTTCAAGCATTGGTCTGATGGTACTTTGGTCTCTACTAGTCGAACTACATCCCGAAGGTGTTACATTTGAGTATACGTATGATCTTTCAACGCTACATGCAAAATGGGACCCTTGAAGAGGTTATGGAATCCAAAGTTCCATATCTGAGTTCAACTTTGCGCTTTGTTGTACTTAGCTCATTGTATTAGACATGACATCTCCTTAGCTATTGATCTATTGGTAAAGATGCAGCACCGTGCCTACACGCAACCACTGAATTGGCGGTATTAAAGATGTTTTTTTGTCTACCCTGAAGTTACTACGGATTTGGGCTAATCCCAACGCATCCCGAGCGGATTCAACCCTCTTGATCCTCGAAATAATGCTTGCCTTGTTTGTTATGCTGACGTTGGTTACTCATCAAACCTGCACAAGGCATATCCTTGCGTGGTTATGACTTACTGTTAGGGATATCGCAATATCTGGAGGTCCATGATATGACCTTAGTTGTGAAACCTTCGAATTGTTCCAAGACTAACCTCATTTCATGATGCCACACGTGAGACATGGTTGAGAGCTATTGTTGAGCATATTCGAAGTACTTGCCATTTTCATCCATCATTAAGTCTCAATGACGATCCATGAAGATTTGCCAAATGTATTAACCCGACCAATACATGATACACGAACGAAGTCAACGCCAAAACATATTGCGTTTACATCACATCAGCAAAGTATCAGAAGATTGAAGTCAAGCAGTCCAATCCCAGACAACCTTGCTGACCTCTACTCGACGTCACTGTCGAAGTCAACCTTTTAGGAGCTTGTCCAAGGAATTGGTATGCCTAACTATTCATATGAAATGCTTATGATTCTTATTTGGAAGTTTTGTCAAACTCAAGGGGAGTATCCAAAAGTATACTCACTTGATCTTAATGTAATTTTTTTCCTACTATTAGGAGCACTTTTCCTACTAGGTTTTTGCTACCTAACTAGGTTTTGACAAAGCACCCATCATGGGTTGGTCATACCTATTTGAGCTCTTCTACTTGTGTCCACAAGACGTATAGTTTGACTTAATGCAATTTCTCACTTTTCTCCTTAGTCTATGGGTTTTTCTCCCACCTTGGGTTTTACCATAGCAAGGTTTTGTGAGTTTTACCTTTTATGCATTCTTCCGTTGATCTAAGACTCACATTCGTTCATTGTGCCGACGACTTCATCAATTGCACTTACTTTATCATTGAATACCTGATACGCCATTTACTTGAGTATTTACACACTCAAGGGGGAGTGTTGTAGTCGTATTAGATTAGGAATGTGATTGTGTAAATCCTATCATATCTAGGATATCCTTATGAGATTCTATCATATCTCTTAGACCAAATATTATCCTATTAGAGTTATAATCTAATTAGGGTAAGAAATTTACCTTCCCTACTACTATAAACAAAGGCACAATGGGGTAGCATAACACATACCTCACAATTCCACACCTCTCTTCTCTCTCTATGCCGCATCCCCTAAAAGTAAATTAAAACATGCAAATAACTTGTAGTCTGTGAGTAACCACATCAATTGGCCCAGTGGTAAGGGCATGAACTGCGGCTCCTAATCAACAAAAAAATGTGGGAGTTCGAAGGTTTGATACTCCAAGTTAGTGAGTCTGCTTGATTATGGTCACGGGTAAGGTGAAATCCCCATAGCCTCTCTAGCCCCAGAAAGGGTGAATAACCGTGCCTTGCTATCAGTCCCCATTTTTTAAAGAAAGAAAAAAAAATTGTAGTCTGTGTATTAGTTTGCTGCTTCACTATTTTTATATTGCTTAGTCCAAGCCAAGTCAGTATAATTTATATAGTTCCTAAAACTTGTCCAGTCCGAAATATTTTAGTGCAACAAACGCATCCTAATATTTGACAAGCTTAATTTAAAGGGAGTTTTAACAAAACACTCCCGGTACTGTTTACTTTTAACGAAAAACCATATTTATACATTTCCCTAATAATATTCCCTATACTTTTAAAAAGAGCTTTTCATTAAAAGAGAAGTTTTTTTTGAATTTTTCGTTAGTTTTCCTTAATTTTTTTAATGAATAATTCGAATGCTTGTTCACATATATATCGCTTTTTTTTCTTTTCTCCTTAGGAAGCTGCAGATCGATGTCAAAAAGTGTATAAATTAACACAAAAATTAGATAATATGTTATTTGTGTCCCTAAACCCCTATGAAAAACTTCATCGTTGGGATTTGGTTGCTTCTAATTGGCTTTTTAATCTAATTTGACACAAATTAATCTACGTATAGCATGATTTGCTAGCATTGATAATAAACATATCGGATTAATGTCAAACACGAATACAAAACAAACCCGTTTAGAATTATATACAAGTTAGAAAATAGTTCTCTTTTCTGATATAATTGTTGAGGTTGTTGGGATTATTTTTAGAGCACGTGAGCAACCGATGTCAGCGTATACGTTAGAGTATTTTTTTTATTTTTTGAGAACTTTAATGAAAAACTTCCGGTACTGTTCATTTTAACGAAAAATCACATTTTTACACTAAAAAATCAATCTTGGTAATATTCACTTTACCCTTTATTTTATCATTATCGTTAAAACTCAAAGTTTTCAAGTCATTTTCATTATTTTTTTTTTTAAGGAGATGTCAAATTAAAAATAATAAAAAATATTTTTTGAAAAATTAATAATAAACAAACATTTAATGATCAATTATAAAATAACTTGAAGTTGCTATTAATTTTGAGCAAAGGTGGCAATTGCCAATTCACGTCATGCCACATTAGCATTGTCTTTTCGGTTAGAAACCTCTGTTGTTGTTTTCATTTTTTTTACTATTAATGCTGATTTAGACTTTTTGGAATATCCTTTTTTTTCAATTTTTTTTTTAAATATCCTTTGGTTATGCTTTTATAGTTCAATTTCCTATCATGGCAAGTGGACTAACTTAAATTTACCATAATTTAAGTGACTTGGTCTGTTAAAAAATCATAGTTGTCTAAAGAAAAACCAAAGAAAAATTTTATGCCGCCGGACCTCGCCTTTGGCTTTGGGGTTGGTGGCAATCTTCTTAACAATCATTCTTGGTCTCTTTTCTCCTTTTTAACGTTTACTTTGTTTTGGTATAAAATTATTGTCATGAAAAGTTGTAGTTGATGTGATAGTCGTCGTCTTTTGGCCCCCACACACAGTAAACACAAGGTTTTGAGGTTGAAGCTGGAACCCTAAAAGATGTCGGATTGCGTAAGGTTTTGATGATATGGTTCTAGGATGTCAGAGGATGTGGAGCAGCGACATGATTTTATCCTTTAGGTTTGTTTCTATTTAATAATTTTCCGTAATTGTCTTGGAGTTTGGCTTTGATTTCTCTCTTCAGGAGAGTTTGCTAGTTTGATTGCTCTCTATAAGAGAGTTGCTTCATTTTAATTTTCATTTTGGTGTACTCTTTTGGATCTATGTGTGAAGGGGTTGAACTATTTATGTGAAACCCCGAGTTTTTTTTTTAATTTTTTTAGAAGTGGTTTAAAAGTAATTAGTTTGAATTTTAGAGAAAATATATTATATGTAACTCACAAGATGAAAATATATTTGATTACGAGTTTGTGGCATTTTTCGGAGTACTTTTCAAAGCTCAAATGAATTTAGGGTTTGGAGTTTGACCGTTGAGTCAATGACACATGGCAACCATTGAGTGGCTAAGTGTGTGCCACGTGGTGATCATGACAGTACAAAGCCACTGGTTGTGTTATTAGTACGCATTGGTGGAAAGTAATTAGACGAGGTGTTAAATAAGAATGTTAGCCATGAATTATCACAATAGGATGTCCCATTTAGATTATTAGCTTCTTCTTTAGTTGTCACGTAGGCTGCAGGAGGTGGCTTAATAAGGCCATGCAATATGAGGTGGGTGATATGTTAGCAGTGAATAAGCATTTGAAAACCCCCGACTGGATGAGAAACTCTTCTATATGTCATTTGGTACTGCATGTTTGAACCAATAAGAAACATAAGTGAGCCGCCACTTTTTCCTATAAATAGGTCCGAAGCAAATTCATTGGAAATATTAGCATTTGGAGCCATGTTTTAATACTGAGGTTTTCAGAGAGAGAAGGAGATGGAGCAAAGAAAAATGGAGTTTAATTTGTTGGATCTACTTCACTTACTATTCTGAGATCGTGACGGTGATTAGGTGATGCGAGTGGACCTATTAGCATCGTACTTCCTGTCTCAATATATGATTTGAGATTTTTGTTCTTAAATGATCTTCATGTAACATGATGTTTAACGGTTTTATGATTTGTGTAATCTTGCAGTTCCAGATGAGCTCGGATGAATGCTTGATGTCTACTCATTCTTTTGTGACTGGTGATGTTTTATTGTAATATTTTTATATTTAATTTGCAAAAACCTTTTTTAGATGGAGTTTTTCATAATATGTATTCAATAATTTTGTTCTTAACAAACGATAGTATCTACACAAATGGGGAGGGGGTGAGCTTAGTCTTAAAATGAGCTAGCAATAATATGGTCAAAGTTTGTCTTTAGAGAAAATAGAATCTAAGATCTCTCACTTACAAATGAAGAGGAATACTAATCGACCTTAATACTAAGTGGCTTATGATGCTTTCTTTTCAATGAATAAAAAGTAAATTGTAGCAATGGTCCCTCAACTTGAACACAATTGAGAAATGGTCCCTCAACTAAAAATTCATTACCATTGGTTCCTCAACTCATCAAAACATGTAGCTATGGTCATTTTCATCAACTTCGTCATAATTATGTCAAAATGAGTTATGTTGGAAGAACCATTGCTACAAGGGCCCATTGCTTCAATTGTGTTAAAGTTGATGGATCATTGATACAATTTTTCTTATTTTATTTTCCATATTTGCCCCTTGATTTAGGCCTTACGTGTATGACACGTGACTTATTTTGCCGGAAGTTCTAACGGAGTTAACAAAAATGACCATAACTACACGTTTTGATGAGTTGATAAACTAATGGTAATAGATTTTTAGATGAGGGACCAGCTCCAATTTGATTAAAGTTAAGGAACAATTGCTACAATTTACACATAAATAAAATATCACTCTTCTTAATAAACAAAACTGCGAGGCAGCGAGTGAGTAGAGATTAGAGAAGCATGGACCACGTAGAGATTACAGAAGTATGGACCACGAGCCATGGCTTTACGGACGGTTCGCACATTCTCTAAAAGCACAAAGGTTGTGCTTCAAGTGCACACAAAGTTCAACATTCCTTCGATTTTATGCCATTTTGATAAGGTTGATGGACATATATATTGTTGGATGATGCATTATATGATATTATCCTTTAATAGCTTCGAAAGTTAACTCACATCACATTTAACTTTTTTTTTTTTTTTAAATAAAAAGAACAAACGATGGTAAGTCACGATTATTTACTCATTTCAGGGATCGGGAAGACTTACAAAGATATTTCAGCCTCCCTGACAGTAACATGTACATTGCCCTTCCGAATTTTTCATTCAATAATTGTATAAAAACAATTGAAGCACTAGCAGCACAATTGTTTGACTTTTGTCGCAAAACCATATTATCTGTGGGTACTTTAAATCAAGTGATCTAAAAAACATGCACTTTGGATTCAAGTTTTGGTCAAATCCCCAATCGTATTAGAGAATGAGCATTACCCAAGCAATATAAGTCATATTAGATATACGCACATGAGGATAATTCTTGGACTTAAAAAAAAAAAAAAACACAAAGCATTTTTTATTGGGTCAAATAAGAAAATGAGTACATAGAGTACTTACATTTCTTTATAACATTCTCCGTGATTTTTTTTTTTAAAAGGAGAACAACTGATAGTAAGCCACATTCTTCGTGATTTGAACAGATTGTTTTTTAAGTCATCATTAAAAATTCATGTATATGAATGCGGTCAGAAATTTCTTATTCCTAGACTATAAACGTTGTCAAATTTTGAAGTAAATAACATTTTTATAATTTAGATTCAGAGTTTGACAACATAAATATTTTTTATTTTTTACTACACAAGTGTACGATGTTTTGTATGTCTATGTGTGTATGTATCCTATTTAATTACATAATGCAAAGCGAATTAATCACATGGTTTGCCATTTTTATGCAGATATGCAAAATAAAATGAAGCTTATATATCTATATAATCCATTTGACTAATCCACAAGGCTTTCGAACCATGACAGTTAACAACTACTATTCGAAGTTGATGATAGCATTTGATTTTATTTATTTTAATAATGATAGTTGGACGCCAATATTAACCCTAATAGGATTTATTTCATGTAGAAGATGGCCGATAAGTGGTGCTATTTCAGTGGCTTTATTGCCAGCATCGAGAGCATGCATGCCTGGGCATTTGTTACAGTGTTGAAAAGCCAAACGTGCCACACACTACCAATGATATCCTAATAAAATTTTGTAATTAAAAGTGACCTATAAATGTAAGCTTCATACGCAAATGTTTTTAAATAACTGCAAGTGTTTTAAGTTAAAATGTCTTTGAGTTCTAAAAGCATTTGAAGTGCTTCCTGTGCTTTCTGCAAGAAGCACAGGAAGTACTTCAAAAGCTTTTTTAAAGTTCACTTGCATTTTTATTATGAATTAGTTCCAAAAATATTTTCACTAAAATTGCTTTCAGCCATTCTAAAAATACTTTTAAACGAGCACTGTAAACACGAGAAATTCCTGAAACAAGCGACAAGAATACGTGTACAAAATAATATTTTGTATTAATGATTTTGGGGTTACAATCTCTTTGTAATTTGGTCCTCTGATTCTATCTTCGTAGGGTGTGGGTTTGTGGATGAGTTGTTGATCCAAAGGGCCGTCGGGGCTTGATCTAAGGATGCACAGCTGATGAATGGATCTTCAAGGGGCGTTGGGCTTGATCTTGAAGGTTGATGGATGAACGGATCTTCAAGGGCTTTTGGGCTTAATCTTGAAGGATGAACGGATGTGTGGATTTGTTGAGGTTGTTGATCCAAAGGGGCCGTTGGGGCTTGATCTTAGGATGAACGGATCTTCAAGGGCTTCTGGGCTTAATCTTGAAGGATGAACGGATGTGTGGATTTGTTGAGGTTGTTGATCCAAAGGGGCCGTTGGGGCTTGATCTTAGGATGAACGGATCTTCAAGGGCTTCTGGGCTTAATCTTGAAGGATGAACGGATGTGTGGATTTGTTGAGGTTGTTGATCCAAAGGGGCCGTTGGGGCTTGATCTTAGGATGAACGGATGATGAGCGATGAACACTTTCTTCAAGGGCCGTCGGGGCTTGATCTTGAGTTGGTGGAAGTTCTTCAAGGGCGTTGGGGCTTGATCTTGAAGGATGAACGGATGATGAACGATGAACACTTTCTTCAAGGGGCCGTCGGGGCTTGATCTTGAGTTGGTGGAAGTTCTTCAAGGGTGTTGGGGCTTGATCTTGAAGGATGAACGGATGATGAACGATGAACACTTTCTTCAAGGGGCCGTCGGGGCTTGATCTTGAGTTGGTGGAAGTTCTTCAAGGGCCGTTGGGGCTTGATCTTGAAGGTTGGTGGATGAGCGGATCTTCAAGGGCTTCTGGGCTTGATCTTGAAGGTTGGTGGATGAGCGGATCTTCAAGGGCTTTTGGGCTTGATCTTGAAGGTTGGTGGATGAGCGGATTTGTTGAGGTTGTTGATCCAAAGGGCCGTTGGGGCTTGGACTTAGGATGAACGGATGATGAACGATGAACACTTTCCTCAAGGGCCGTCGGGGCTTGATCTTGAGTTGGTGGAAGTTCTTCAAGGGCCGTCGGGGCTTGATCTTGAAGGTGGATTTGACGAAGAACGAAGATTGCTTCCTTGATCCTTCGGGATTTGCTTGAGAGCTTTAGAGTTTCAAGGCTTCTTTCTTTCTTCCTTCATTCCTTCCTTCCTTCCTTCCTTCCTTCAAATGAATGCCTTTGGCCTCCTATTTATAGAATTCCAAAACTTGATTTTTGGATTTAAATAATCAGATGAAATAAATCATTTCTGCCAGGTATTGACACGTGTCCTATTTGATGACTTTTCCAATTTATTTCGATTTTTCGTTGAGTCACACGCTACATGTAAAATTTATGTGATACGTGAGCGTTGAAATTTTAATTTTTGGTCAACATTTATTTCACCGAAATTTTGATGTCTACAAATGCCCCCACTTCAAGGCGTGTCGTAGACATGTGCTTGTCACATGTAGAAGATGCGTTTTGAAGTCCCTTAATGTAGATGTCAACCCAAGGGCCGTCGAGGCTTGATCTTGAATTGAGCTGGAAATTTCTTCAAGGGCCATCGAGGCTTGATCTTGAGTTCGACTGGAAGATTTTCTGGTTTCCTCCAATCGTTGATTTTCCGCAGGCTTAATCTTGAACTGGGCTGGAGGATTCTTTTGGTCTCCTCCGAAGGTCTGAACTTACTCCTTTGATCTGGAGTTGAATTTGATTCAAAGGTGGTGAACACTTGATTTTGAATCGGACTTGTGATTTCTTCAAGGGCCATCGAGGCTTGATCTTGAACTGGGCTGGAGGATTCTTTTGGTCTCCCCCTATCGTTGATTTTCCTTTGTGCTACTCTTGAACTGGGTAGCAGGATTCATACACATGGCAGGCAAGCACGAGGTGGAAGTGATGACCTGTTTCTTTGTTCAATCTTTCCCCAATTCGTATTGAAGAGGGTAGATCGGAAAACTGACTCCAAGTGCCGTCTGATTGCTCTTTTCACTTTGCCATGCGAGTAATAACAAGGACAAAGGAAAGGACATGGAGAAAGCATGATATAAGATACCTTTGCTTTTGAAGAAGCAGCGAATGAATCAGCACATAAATTTGTTGTGCTTGTCTCCACATGCTTTGATGTATCATTTTCACTTGTCTTACTTGCTCCCTTTGCAGAAGTGGTATTTCCTTATGCAGGTTTGGCATCTTCTCGTGTAGTATTCGTCCTCTGATGCAGGAGTTGAATGCAACCTTTGCATTTAAATGGTGCTTCAAAACATTACTTCTCAGCGACGATGAGTACTCGAGAGCAATGCAAGGTAAGCAACCAGGCAAAGGTTCCAGGCAATCAGTTCCAGGTCGGAAGTTTGATTTCAGGTTCCGACTGATAACTCTATTTCCCCTTCTCCTGCATGTAAGAGCAAGGACAAAGAAAAGGACAGGGAAAAAGCATGATATGAGATACCTTTGCTTTCGCCCTTGATGATATGAGATACTTTTGCTTTTGAAGAAGCGGTGAATGAATCAGCACATGCTTCCATCTACCGTTTCCTCCTGGGTCATCTGTACTCCAGGCATCTGGTATCATCTTCGGGGAAGAGAAAAAAATTGAGTATTTTGAGATGTTTTGCTGGGAGTGTACTCTCGGAGGTGAGGAAGAGTTGGGCATTTTTTTTCGCAGGTCTGCCTTGCCATAAAAGATGAAGGTTGACATATATAGGGATTTCCCAATAGCAAGTGGTGGTACTGTTCTTTTACCCTTGTCGACAAACGTTTTGATCCCGCAAATTCGGCTTTTTGAAATAGTGACGACTCTTCGATCTTTGAATACGCCTCTTTGATTTCTGAACGACGCCTCTTCGATTTCTGAACGAGCGTCTCTTTTGACAAAGTGGCACGCGTTTTCTGAAAAGCAGAGAAAGCGTCGCCGAACTTTGCGCTCGTCAGCTAAAGATGTGTAGCTGCGATGATGACCTCCACGTGATCTTTTGACAAAGTGGCACCCGTGCTCTGAAAAGCCGCGAAAGCGTCGCCAGCCTCCACGTGTTTTCAACTTTGTCGGAGATCTTTTGACAAAGTTGAACGCGTTTTCTGGAAAGCCGAGAAAGCGTCGCCTAACTTACGCCGGAAAATCCAGCTTTTGAGATTTGCAGAGCGATGTCTCTTCACTTTTGAACAAGCGGCCCTTCGATTTCTGAGCAAGCGCCTCTTCGTTTTTATAGAGGTATTGATCACCTCTAACATGCACACTTCGAAGGTTGCTCATTCCTGAAAATCATCTCCGGCCTTTTGAGTTTTAACTTCATCCACCCATCTCTTTTAACACCTTTGAAAAATGGCTAACCCATCGAACCTTAGCTTAGAATTGAGTCTCAGCAGTGATCCGGTTGCGCCGCTTCAAGGTAATGTATGGTGTCCTTCTTTCTTATCTTCTAACGGTCCTCTTACAGGTGAAGACTCAGTGATGCAGGACGCCACAACAGCTACAATAGTAGCTAGGAACCTCCTTACTCCAAAAGATAGTAGGCTGCTGTCAGGACGGTCCGATGAGTTGGCCGTTCAAGAGTCCCTCGCTCTTAGTGTTCAGTGTGCGGGCTCTGTGTCCAACATGGGCCAACGCCTGCTTGCTCGGTCCCGTCAAGTGGAATCATTGATGGCAGAGGTGGAAGATCTTAAGCAGGAGATTAAACAGCTTAAGTACGAGAATAGAAGTTTGCATGTGCTTGCAAATAACTATTCGTCGGGCATGAAGAGGAAGCTTGAGGAGCTTGATGATCGTCAACGGTTTGCAGCTTTCTTCCAGAGGCACCTCTTTCCTGGGTCATCCAGCGTTCCGCCAAGTATTGAGGCCTCGAATGCTCTATCTCCGATGCCTCTTGCTCCAATGCCTTCTGCTCCGAGAGTGTTGCCACGTAGTGGGGCTTCACGTACACATCCTTTGTGAAAGCTTCAACTTTTTTTTTTTTTTTTTTTTTTTTTTGTACACATTTGTAATTTCTCGAAAATCAATGAACATGCTTTGTTTTATTTAGTGTATTATGCTAAATACAGATAAAACATATACACCACCGTCCATCATCAATTTTTTATTCTTTTCTTTGCTTTCGGTGGCGCTGATCCACCATTCATTTATATATATATTTCAGATGGTGCCAGAAGCACCACCATTGTTTTTTCCTTTCTTTTTATTATATATATATATATATATATATATTTTTTTTTTTTTCACATGGTTCCAGAAACACAATAATTGTTTTTATTATACATATATATATATATTTTTATTTTTATTTTTTTATTATTCTTTTGAAAGATGCTTCCAGCATCATCATTGCTGCTTTTTTTTTTATTATTCTTTTGAAATATGCTTCCCGGCATAATCATTGCTACTTTTTTTTTTTTTTTTTTTTTTCTTTATAAGGCCATCTGCAAGGCTGAGTTCGTGGGTGAAAACCCAGGCCGAGTCCGAGAGAAGACGGAGGAGATCTTTGGGTGTGAGTTGACAAACTTTGATTTTGTTAATCACATTCAAAGGCAGCAGCAGAGGCAAGCAGACGGACGAGATCTTTGGGTGTGAGTTGACAAACTTTGATTTTGTTGATCACATTCAAAGGCAGCAGCCATGGTGGAAGTGCAGAAGCAGCCAGAGCTTGAAGTAGTGCAAAGCGTCGAGCTTCATGATCGGCTAGTCGTTTGACAGCGGTCACTGAAGTTCTTCGCTGATTTTAACCACGGTGGCCAGAGTGAAGCTGAGGGACTTGCAGGCACTAGGTGATGAGCTGTTGTTGGCGAGATCTCAGTTGTTTTTTTTTTTTTTTTTTTTTTTTTTTTTTTTTTTTTTTTTTGTAGTGCTGCAAATGTCTCCATTGGTGGAGATGAAGAAGGAACACTCCGTGGGAGGAGTTGACAGCGGCAAAGACAGCAAGGATGGTTGCTGCTGCTGACGGTGGAGGCGTTGACGGGCAGCGAACAAGCTACTGTTGGAGTTTGAGCTCCATTTGCTCCTCCACCACTGAAGCCTCTCTGCGTTCTCTGCTTATTCACCCCAATGGCAGCTATCACCGTAGTATGCGTCCATTTCCCACCTTTCAAGCTCATCCGTTGCGGTAGAGATAGCAAGGATAAAATCGAAAAGAATTTCTCAAGACACCCAACTCCCCGGGTCTCGCAAGTGATGATGATGATGAATCGGACGATGCCGCAACAGTGGAGGTGAAGAAAAATATGGGTAGAGGGACAACGGTGATGTTTGTTTTAAATTTTGTGTCTACGGTGCAACAGACTTACATTTCATGGGTCCCTTGCATTGCAGCCGCTGGGCAGACGAACCCATCATTGGCCAAAGTAAGATTGGAAGGCATGGGAACTTTGGGTGGGGCCACACCGAACTGGGTCAAGTCCCCCGCCGTCTTAACAGCCGTTTTCAGATCGGTCATCGGATACCCAGCAAAAACGGTGCCGTTTCCCACACTCACAGGAATGCTACCCCCGTCGGCCAAAACGGCATTGGAGGCAGAGACCAAGTACTCATTGTTAGTAAACCCCACAAACACCCTCCACGACTTGAGATCGTCGAGCCCGTTGTTGAGCACCGTAAGCACCGACTCGAACCGGTAGGGCTGCTGGGACCGGTTTTTTGACCTCGGGCGGGAGCTGGGCTCCGGTGGTGTAGGCGTACGACAGGAAAACGCCGTTGCAGGAGTCGGAGGCCGGCGGCGGAGCTTGGGCGAGTGAGTAGGGGAGGATCGTGACGGCAGGGAGAGTCGCCTGGGGACATTGACAATGCTTGTTCAACGAACCTGGTCATCGAAGGGAGGGAACCCGACCCAAATACCTGCTGCTCGACCGCTTCGAATGAGTGACCCGGATCCGGGTCCACGAACTCGGCGTCGTCAGATGGAACCCCGCATGCCACCACTGCCCTTTGGATTGGAGGACGAAGACAGCGCCGGCGTTGCTTTCGCGGCGGGCTCCGAGGAGGTTGGCCTGGTGGACGCGGGCATCGCAGCGGGAGCAGAGCGAGGCCTCGTCGGCAGTGCAGAACACCGAGGCGTCGTCCTTGTTACACACATCACACTGGATGTTCATCAGTTTTGAACTTCCAAAACAGAAAGAGAAGCTAAATCTAAGGGAAATAGGTAAAGAGGAAAAGGAGGCAGTGGGGAACGGCAAGGACAAAGGAGAGGAAGGAGAAGGGAATCTTTGCCAGCGCGGAGTTTGTCGTCGGCTTGCAGCAGAGAGAGACAGAAAGCAGAGAGAAGAGAGAGAAGAGAGAGAAGAGGGCACAGTGTGTTTGTGTTTATGTGAGAGAGAGAGTAGTGACGCGGCTTTTTTAGATCTGTCGAATTGCAACTATAATTGCAATACTGTAGTTAAAGATCCGAGCTTTTCTCTGAATATTTTATTTTGGGGGTCATTGGAGCATTGGAGCATTGGGTAATTGGGAAGCTCCTCCTTCTGTTTTTTTTTTTTTTTTTTTTTTTTTTTTTTTTTTTTTTTTTTGATGGAGAATATATATATATATATATATATATATATATTAATACATATGTTTTTTTTTTTTTTTTTTTTTTTTTTGATGGAGAATATATATATATATATATATATATATATATTAATACATATGCTTTTTTTTTTTTTTTTTTTTTTTTTTTTTTTGATGGAGAATATATATATATATATATATATATATATATTAATACATATGCTTTTTTTTTTTTTTTTTTTTTTTTTACAGGTACTTACTGCATTCATAGATTTCCTTGCTGTCTTTTGACGGATTACCCACGTTCACAATTGGTGGCAGCTTCTTGTGAATTTGGAATTGGTGACGGAGTGAGCAGGATGTGGGTGCAACTGTACTCTTTGCCTGGTGCTTGTTGCAGTGCGCCACTTTTTACCATGTGGTGCTGTGCAAAAGACTGCAGCGGGATTTCGCTGTGTAGTGCCTTTTGGTCACGGTTTTCCCTCGGCGGTGACTTTGTTGTGCACATTGACCTTACTGCTTGTCGTGGGCTCTTTACCACTGCTACTTGAAGCTTGTTCCAAAGTGTCACTTTTATCGTGTGTGGTTGTGCAAAAGACTGCAGCGAGTTTATGCTGTGTAGTGCCTTTTGGTCACAACTTTCCTCGGTGGTGACGTTGGTGTGATGCTCACCCTTGTAATACGGCTTTGTAACCAAATCATTCCTTTAAAGAAATAAAGTATTCATAGTTTGAATTCGTTTTTTTTTCTTCAAAGTGTTTGTGTTTTTGTTGGTGATGTGACTGTACTTGAAGTTTTGAAGTTTCAAGTTGCCTACGTACCCTTGGTTGAGGAGGGATCAAGTCATGACGTAGTTCAAATGAGTGATGGTTTTAATGATGATTTTGCCGTACACAGTTTATGCTCTTGCGGGCCAGGAGCGTTTGTTGTCGCCTTTTATGCTCGTGCGGACAAGGAGCTTTGGTTGTCACCTTTTAGGCTCGTGCGAACGAGGAGCTTTTTTTTTTTTTGAATTTGTCAAACGATCTTAGAGAAGCATTCCTTGCAATCTTTATAGCAAGGAGTCTTGACTGAGTGCTTGAAGAAGTCTTTGGGGAAGAAATCGCGCATTGTGATGGCAACGGACGATCTTTGTGTCATAACTTCATCATCCTCAACACTTTCATGTAGCTTTGAAGGTTGACGGTAGCTGCTTTGCCCCCTTTCCGATTGGTGAACTTGTGGAGGAGACCTATGTTTCTTGTGCATCTTCTTTGGAGTGACATAAGTCCATCCTTCAACTTCACTTGGCTTGACTGACATGGTTTTGGAGCATGCCCCCAGCGGTTGAGGTGGAGATTTTGAGTTCAAAGAGCCAGAAGTGACGGTGGTATAGTTTGACTTCACCACATCATTAAGATCTAGCTCGATGATCCCTTTCTGCGCCAACTTCATGATGAGATCTTTTAGCACAAAGCACTTTTCCGTCGGATGACTAATGAAGCGATGGAATTTACAGTACCTTGGACTGTCAGTACGGTTCATATCTTCTGGCCGTTTGCACTCAGGTAGGTCGATCACCTTTTTGTCAAGCAAGTCTTTCAACATGGCAACCACGTCAGAGTCGGGGAATGGATAAGTCTTCTCCTCAAGCTCCTTCAAAGTGCGTCTACGTACCTCTTGATCACGAAAAGCTTCGGTTTGAATTGCCTTGCTTCGTGTAGGGATTTTGACTGGAGTTGTGTTGACCGTCATTGCTTCCTTGGTGGGTTTCCATGTAGCCTTATCCACCTTTGGCCCCAAAACTTTGTCATTCTTGTAGTCGGCGATCTGTTCTTTCTTCCCATGACGGTTGATGCTTAACTCCATATCATGGGCGCGGGTGGCTAACTCCTCAAATGTTCGTGGTTTGATGCCTTGAAGGATGTAGTGTAGTCCCCACTGCATGCCTTGAATGCACATCTCAATGGCAGAGGTTTCAGAAAGCCGATCTTTGCAATCCAGACTTAAGGAGCGCCATCTATTTATGTAGTTGACGACAGGTTCATCTTTCCACTGTTTCGTGCTGGTTAGCTCTAGCATGCTTACAGTACGACGAGTGCTGTAGAAACGGTTGAGGAATTCCCTTTCTAGCTGGTCCCAACTGTTGATAGACTCAGGTTCGAGGTCAGTGTACCAGTCAAAAGCGTTACTTTTCAGCGAACGCACGAACTGTTTGACGAGGTAGTCTCCTTCTGTCCCAGCATTGTTGCAAGTTTCAATGAAATGGGCGACATGTTGCTTCGGGTTGCCTTTTCCATCGAACTGCATGAATTTTGGGGGCTGATAACCCCTTGGCATCTTCAAAGCATCAATCTTCTTGGAGTAAGGCTTTGAGTACAGTACGGAGTCATGCGAGCTTCCTTCGTACTGTGTCTTGATAGTGCTTGCAATCATCTCCTGTAGTTGCTGGATAGAGAGAGATCCCATGGACGCCGTTGCTTGGTCTAGTTTCAGCTTCTCTTCGACTTTCTCTGCTGGAGGCTCCTCTTCTTCGTCGCCTTCTTTCTTTAATAGGCCAACAATTGGGTCGACTTTCACGTCGAGCTGCGCATCTAGTTGGTTGACGAGTGCGGCAATCTGCAAGTCCTTCTCTTCCACAGTCCGTGTGAGCTTTGCAATTGCTTCATTCATCTGAGCTAGCTGCTCCTCGATTGAAGTTGCTCCAGTGGTCATGACTTGCATGGTTGTACTGCCGCTTGAATCAGCGTCGGAGAGTAGGGACTCTGAGTATTTCCTTGGGCTCTCCCCTTTTGATGCCCTTAGCGAGGCTAGGGTGATCACAGGCTCGTACCTCAGGTGCTCTTGTTCCTTTGACAGAGTTAATGCAGGGGCGGAAGCCGCGGCAAAAAGATCTCTTGCCTTACTTCGGGTTATGATGCCCGAAATATCACCACTTGCGGCGATGATGTTCTTGTTCTTTGCTTTGATTGCAGGAACAGCTTGATCCTTTCTTGATGCCATTTGCGTTTTTGATGATTTGAGGATAGAGATGAGAGGTAGAGATTGTCCCACTGGGCGTGCCAAATTTGTAAACACGAGAAATTCCTGAAACAAGCGACAAGAATACGTGTACAAAATAATATTTTGTATTAATGATTTTGGGGTTACAATCTCTTTGTAATTTGGTCCTCTGATTCTATCTTCGTAGGGTGTGGGTTTGTGGATGAGTTGTTGATCCAAAGGGCCGTCGGGGCTTGATCTAAGGATGCACAGCTGATGAATGGATCTTCAAGGGGCGTTGGGCTTGATCTTGAAGGTTGATGGATAAACGGATCTTCAAGGGCTTTTGGGCTTAATCTTGAAGGATGAACGGATGTGTGGATTTGTTGAGGTTGTTGATCCAAAGGGGCCGTTGGGGCTTGATCTTAGGATGAACGGATCTTCAAGGGCTTCTGGGCTTAATCTTGAAGGATGAACGGATGTGTGGATTTGTTGAGGTTGTTGATCCAAAGGGGCCGTTGGGGCTTGATCTTAGGATGAACGGATCTTCAAGGGCTTCTGGGCTTAATCTTGAAGGATGAACGGATGTGTGGATTTGTTGAGGTTGTTGATCCAAAGGGGCCGTTGGGGCTTGATCTTAGGATGAACGGATGATGAGCGATGAACACTTTCTTCAAGGGCCGTCGGGGCTTGATCTTGAGTTGGTGGAAGTTCTTCAAGGGCGTTGGGGCTTGATCTTGAAGGATGAACGGATGATGAACGATGAACACTTTCTTCAAGGGGCCGTCGGGGCTTGATCTTGAGTTGGTGGAAGTTCTTCAAGGGTGTTGGGGCTTGATCTTGAAGGATGAACGGATGATGAACGATGAACACTTTCTTCAAGGGGCCGTCGGGGCTTGATCTTGAGTTGGTGGAAGTTCTTCAAGGGCCGTTGGGGCTTGATCTTGAAGGTTGGTGGATGAGCGGATCTTCAAGGGCTTCTGGGCTTGATCTTGAAGGTTGGTGGATGAGCGGATCTTCAAGGGCTTTTGGGCTTGATCTTGAAGGTTGGTGGATGAGCGGATTTGTTGAGGTTGTTGATCCAAAGGGCCGTTGGGGCTTGGACTTAGGATGAACGGATGATGAACGATGAACACTTTCCTCAAGGGCCGTCGGGGCTTGATCTTGAAGGTGGATTTGAAGTTCTTCAAGGGCCGTCGGGGCTTGATCTTGAATTGAACGGATGATGAACGATGAACACTTTCCTCAAGGGCCGTCGGGGCTTGATCTTGAGTTGGTGGAAGTTCTTCAAGGGCCGTCGGGGCTTGATCTTGAAGGTGGATTTGACGAAGAACGAAGATTGCTTCCTTGATCCTTCGGGATTTGCTTGAGAGCTTTAGAGTTTCAAGGCTTCTTTCTTTCTTCCTTCATTCCTTCCTTCCTTCCTTCCTTCCTTCAAATGAATGCCTTTGGCCTCCTATTTATAGAATTCCAAAACTTGATTTTTGGATTTAAATAATCAGATGAAATAAATCATTTCTGCCAGGTATTGACACGTGTCCTATTTGATGACTTTTCCAATTTATTTCGATTTTTCGTTGAGTCACACGCTACATGTAAAATTTATGTGATACGTGAGCGTTGAAATTTTAATTTTTGGTCAACATTTATTTCACCGAAATTTTGATGTCTACAAGCACGTAGTTGGTGGCTTATCGTGATAGTTAAGGTCTTTTTCTTCGATATAATGCATTTTGAATTCAAATAAAAACCCTATAAACTAATGAACGCAAAATCATCCAAAGCATATATTCTTATATTTTGGAATCATCCCAACCCCTCTAGGCAATATTCCAAACTATTATTTATTTTCATAATCATCACTGATTCGTCATCATTTTGAATGATTCTAATAAAAATGATATATAATTGCACACGGTGTCCTCTGGTCCCTGGACGATAGTCTTTTTTCACGTTGAAAATTTTGATTGTTTTATATTTTGATACATATGTGGCCATAATTTGTTACGCGATAGAGATGTCTCTTACAGATCTTAACAAATAAAAATATATGGCCAGTGTCAAGATTAAGGACAAACAATTTGTTGTGGTAATGCATTATGTAGCATAGGTGTAAATCACTTAAAGATAAATTTTTAGGTCTTACTAGAATTATTGCTCGATCCACTTCAAGGAACATAAAGAAATAGGTAGTGATAATCTACAGTTCTACTTTTTTTTTTTCTTTTCTTTTATTAACTTTTATGATTTTTGTTTCTTAATTCTCGTATGATTTATTCAATTTAAGGTCAGAAGAAAATTTATTTTTTTATTTATTTAAAATTATCACTGAGATTGACAAAACTCTTCAATTTGGTATCTAAGGTTTAAAATCGATAAGAGTGGTCTCTGAAATTGTCTACCGTCAATCACATTGGTCATTCTGTGAGAGATCTCCGTTAAAGTGGAGTATTTTTGTTAAATCAATCTCTGCTATTGAACTGGTTTCTTCAATTCAACATAGATTATTCACAAAATAACCAAAATAATCAACGGTGGACAATATCAGGAATCACTTCTATTGATTTTAAATCTTAAAAACCAAGTTAAAGAGTTAAGTCAATCTTAGAGACTATTTTCAATAAAAAGCTAAAGATTTATAATGCAACAGAGAAAGCGCAACAATCACCTCTACGTTATTAGCATACTATTGAAAATAAAGGGCGCAAAAGAGTTTATATTAGTCTTAACCGTAACCAATGATTGGGCTAAAGCCCAAAGATCACCAAATATCCATTCTTTTGATTATTCACATGTTCGCCCCAAGTTTTTTTCTTTTTTGTCGAAACAGCCCAAGCTTTCTTCAGTAATTTAACATCAAAACGTTGTAATTATTATTTTTCATCGATGAGGAGAAATTTGAATTCAGAACTTTGGATGCAAAGGCGATTGCTCTTAGTTTCAGTGGTCCTATTCCTCCTAGTGCTCGTATTTTTTTTTCCCTAACCCTGCAATTCCCATTTCTCCTCATGTTCCTACCCCTCGTGGTCGTCTTGGATATAAACGGAAATTTTGTGAAACATCAAATTAGTACGGAATAATTCACCACTTTTTGTATGGAGTAATTTCTCCTAGTATTTCTATTTGTTAATACTCATATATGATGAGGGCACAATGTGCGTGAGATTTAAATACAATAAAGTTTAAGCGGTTCACTTAAAGAAATACGCTATCCACTGAAAAAGAAATACAATGTACAATAACAAGCCTATTGTTTTGGCAGAATCCAACCTCTTCTTTGGGTCTCTCCTCCTTATGTAGGCCCTGCTCTATTAGCCCAAAAGGCTTGTATTCTGTTTTTGGGCCTCTTTGTGGGAAAGTGGGCCATAGGTGAGGGTCTTCTTGCTGATGACTGACACAAGGTGCAGAGTTGGCAATCTGCGCATACATATTCCTTCGGAACTGTGTGTCTCGTGAGACATAGCTCTCGATCAAGGATGCAAGTACTATGGTTTCAAATTGGGAAGAGGATTATCTTTCTTCTTATTTTCGATCCATTTTTCTTTTATTTTATTTAAACATTTATAATTAAATCACGTCAATATCTTATTTTGTATTTTGTATATAAAAAAAAAACCAAAAAAAAAATGTGAGACAAAAGAGAGAAAAGAAGAGAATAATAAAAAGACAAATAATCATACTTTTCTAAATGAAGACAATATAATTAATGGAACAAAACAATAGTTTGCAGTCTATTTTAAATCTCAAATTAAAATCTACATAGTAGGTGGTTAACTTCATTCTTTTGGTATTTAAATTCAAGGATCTCAACCATCTAATACTACAATTTTGTGGCATTTATCGTCACTTATAAGTGAAATACCTTAGGTTTGAGACCTATAATGGTTAATTCAATATCAATTTGTTCTCCCACTCTTTAGTGCAAATATATCGCTCTATCAATAAATAAATAAATCCCAAATAAATTATTAAATAATTTAAAAAACAAAAGAAAATCAGTTAAGCACATTACGGGTGGGCAAGAGGCTAATAATTGGTTCATGTCATTGGACCTAAAGACTAGTAATGGAACAATTATGATGCCAATTTACAAATTTTCGTGAAACATCACAAATAATAGATCAATTTTATTTTTGTTCAGCCTTTATGTTGGGTGGAAAGGTACACAGTGAGACGGAAAATAGTTCGTCTCACGTTTGGCACGAAAAATAGCGTGTGACTCCATTGTTTTTGGGAAAAAAAAAAATATGGGTTTTTATCTTCTGTGCAGTTGAAAAGCACAACTCCATTGTTTCTATGAAATCTAGAGATCTTAGTAAGGTTGCAGGCAGCATTTTAAAGGCACAAACCTGGAGATCTCAAATTTTAATGTTGTGCATGTAATGTTGGATTTTGTGTATGAATTAAAATTTCTTGTTCAATTTCATAATTTGAATATGTTGGAATGTTGATTTTTTTTTTTTTTGTTGAAAAGCGGGTCTTTTACATTATCAAACGCACAAAAACATTACAACGTCCAAATATACAGAAGATGACCTATCAAACCACCAACAAACCCAAACAACAGTTAAGGCCCAAATCATAAAATGCAACAAAAGAAGACCTAGTCTTCCACTACATCCCCCACTACTGAGCATCACTACCAACACAGGCCCACACCACCAACCGACCGACACCTCATCGTTTGCAACATCCAACCACGAGCACCTGTCCGAACACAGCCACAAAGTCGAGAACCAAGAACCAAGTAAAGAAGCTTGCAGGATTCCATGAGCAACATTGCCAACAAAGGCAGATAATGAGTAGGTGGTGGTGTTGAACACCCGAGCCGGTGGGAACACCGGAACTCTACACACATCTCAAAGTACCGCAACAAATCGTGGTTATGAAGATGATGTAGATCGAAGCAAAGATGAGCAAGGAGGAGTGACACTAATGGGGTGTGAAGAAATGGGCAGGTCGGGAAGGAGAGCAAGGGAAAATAGCAAAAAGGAAGATGAGAACAATGAAAGCACGATCACCGACCCCAACCATAACTAGGGTCAGTGGTATCGGATTTGAACACAAGTGAAACCCTCACACAAACAATGGTGAGAAAAGTCTCTCAAGCAGAGAGAAAAGTTTGTATGGTAAAGTAAGTTTGTTTTGGCCTCTGTAGTAAGCATTGTGCTTTTTCGATGTCAATTTTGTTGGAGAAACCAATGTGGAGAAATGATAAAGTGTTGAGCCTTAGATTTCAGGTTTTCTATGATAGTTTTCATAGAGAGGGTACATATGGGTACATTGGTTATTTAATCTTTTTGTTCCATTGTTTGCGTCCTATGCATATCAAACGAAAAACAAAACAACTGTCCTATTCTAGTTTGTGCATACCAAGCGTAGCATGGAACTTCCGCTCCATCCGATCTTCGTACCAAACACTCAAGTATTACTTAGTTTCTTGTGTTTTAATTTTAATCATAATTATGTGCATGTGAATCGCACATTTTTTTTCTATTATTAAAATCGAACGAAAATATAAATGTCTTTCAGTTAGATTGTTTGCTAAATTAAATTACTGAAATTGAGACAATTAAAACTATAAGGACAAAAAGAAAACTTCAACTAAACTATAGTCCACAATATAAACATTGTTGTAAAATCAATGGTATGTGTGCAATGGAATATAAAATAAATAAGACACAATATTTATGAGGTTCGGCAAATGTGCCTACGTCCTTGGGGTAGCAGTAGTACTTTCTTTCATTACGTGAAATAATAGGAGTACAAAGATAACTCTCACTAGTTTCTTTCTTCTCTCTAACCCAGCTCACTAGTATTTTGTTCTGTATCTCTCTTCTTTCTCTTCTTCTTTTCCTCTCTCTTCTTTTCTTTCTCCCTTTCTTTCTTCCTCTGTATGCTCTCATTTTATAGGTAAAAGGTTACTGTAGCAACACTATTTGCTTTACAAACTTTTTTCATATAAAATGATAACCCATATGATTTTTCTTTGGATGAATAGTAACAAACTATTCATGTGGGTCATCCACATATTACATTACAACACTCCCCCTTGGATGATCATATATCAATTTCGGTTGCCTCATTAAAACTTTCATCCATTTTGGATGCTCCCCTTGATTTCGAATTCTTTAATCTGACTGACTACCATTTTGATGTAATTTGATACCATTCATGATGGTTGGAGTGTTTGCTTCTAAAGGTGGTTCGCATGAGCCCCAAATTGTAATAATCACAAGTTTTAACAAACTCTTGTATTTCTGAGAGATGAAGATGTGGCAATGAATCCTTCATGAATTTTCTACATTTTATGACACATTCTCCTTTAAAATTTATACAGAGTAACCTGCTTCCATGTATACTTGAGAGATTTACTTGTGGAGATATGTTTTGGGCATGTATAATTCTCCACTAAAGTGAATAAGCTTCACAATGGGAAATCATGTTTCCAAGAGTGTATTACAATTTCAGGTTTCAATTGGAAACTTTGTATCATATCATGTGAGTGTATTTCACTATATTACAAATGCCCATATATAACCTTCTGGGTTCAACATCATTTGGCGATTTGTACTATAAGTCAACTTTTCCACATTCTTAATAAATTGTAATGGAATTGCCTTTCTCCATTTTTGGCCAATAATTTTTCTTTTTTTTGTCGACGAACAAAAGAATGTGGTTCAATATCAATACAACTCATTGATGAATTTAGTAGCTACTGTAAAACCAAAATTATATTGGTAATCATCAATTCTAGATCCCACAATTCTCATGTGCATACGCATGCATATTTATAAGTATTTCATTACTTTATATATCATTGCCTCTTCAGGGGCTTTACATTGTCTCTTATAAGACAATCATTTCTTATTAGATGAATTGTTTGAGAATTTGGATCATAATCTCCTTTAGCCCTGCGTTATAGAGCTTGGATTTTTTTTAATCTCCACTTTTGGGGAGTTGAGTCATTGGAACCTACACATCAATCATGTTTTAGGCATGAGATATATTCAGATTGCCGTGTTCATGGATTATCCCTTTTGGAACTTGAATCCATGTGACAACTGTCATGCTTCAAGCATGCAACAGTTCAGTAGTGTCAAGTCTATGATAGTCTGACTAAGACTTCAATCCGTGCAGTATCTCTGTAACTTGTAATCAATTAGTAATTTTCATTACCTTTTTTGTACATAATGTGAATGATATAAACTGGTAAATTTTGCTGAGGCTATGAGTAGGATTCCCATCATTGAACTTTAGTCTTCGATTTACTCAGTCAACCACCAATTTTCTATATTTGGACTTCCATGGGCTTATCTTTGATCATTTTGCTTCAGTCTCTTGCCCAGTAGAAGTGGTGCGCAACCTTTGCTCTTGGATGGTCCATCACCTTTTGGTAACTCGTCCATGTTTGATAGCTTCAGTGTAAAAAGTCAACATCATATCAACTGTTTTGAGGTATTTGCTGAGGAAATTTGAGACTTAACAACAATTGAAGATGACTACTCGAGGGCAATGCAAGGTAAGCAATCAGGGAAATGGTTCCAGGCAATCAGTTCCAGATCGAAAGTTTGATTTCAAGTTTCGACTGATTGCTCTCTTTCTCTTTGTCTTGTAGGTAAGAACAGCAACAAAGAAAAAGGACAAGGAAAAGCATGATATGAGATACTTTTGCTTTCGATCCTGATAATACGAGATACTTTTGCCCTTGAAAAAAAACAGTAGAAGGTTTTGATACTGATGCAAAACTTTCAGATCAAAACTATTTTCTTGCTGAGGAAATGAGTTGAGTATTTTGAGTGACTTGTTTGAAGATGTATTCTCGAAGAGAAAGAAAACTGAGTATTTCGAATGCTTCGTTGAAAATGCACTTTCGGAGATGAGGAAGAGTTAGGCATTCTTGCAGTTCTGCTTTGCCATAGAGGACGGAGGTCAACATATATAAGGATTTCCCAATAACAAGTAGTGGTACTGTTGGAATCATTTCCTTTACGTTTGTTAGCAACAATGGTGTAATTGGAACTGTAAAATTCACGCGTTTCAACTTTGTCAAAGATCTTTGACAAAGTTTCCCCTTATATCCAAAAAGCTGAAATTGCGTCTGAAAAGTGTCAACGAATTTTATTCAGGATAATCTGGCTTTTCAAATTCGGAGAGCGGTGCTCTTCGATTTTTGAACAAATGGCAATGTTGCCTCTTCTTCTTTTATAGATGCATCAATTGTGTTCAAAAGCACGCTCCAAAAGTTGCTACCTGTAGAAATTTCCCATTTTTGCACTTCTAAGATTTCAATTTATCTGACCTCCTTTTCCTTCATCATTTTTTAATATGGCTTGCTCATCTAACTGTCATTTTAATTTGAATGTTATGGAAGATGCAGACATGTCTCCTCAAGACAATATATGACACCCATCATTCTCATTTGCCAATGGTCCTCTTACGATTGGAGACTCTGTGATGAAGAATAACATAACTGCTACAGAGATAGTTAGGAATCTTCTCATTCCTAAATATAATAGGATACTTTCAAAACTGTCCAATGAATTAGTTGTTCAAGACTCTCTGGCTTTCAATGTTCTGTGTGCGGGCTCTGTATCTAATATGGGACAACGCCTACTTGCTCGAACTCGCCAAGTTGAATCATTGATGGCTGAGATGGCTAGTCTTAGACAAAAGATCAGAGAGCTCAAGCACGAAAATAGAGAGTTGCACATGCTTGCAAATAATTACTCAACGAGCATAAAAAGAAAGCTTGACCAGATGCAGGAATCTGAAAGTAGGATTAGGGGTGGGTTCAGTTCAAAACGGTTCGGTTTTTTGCCAAAACCGAAACCAAACCAAAATTTCGGTTCGGTTCGGTTCATTTTTTTTTTGGTTTTTTTTCGATTCGGTTTTTTTTTGTTTCAGTTTTTTCGGTTCAGTTTTGGTTTTTTTCGGTTTTTTATTTTTATTTTTAAATGATGTAAATGGAAGGAACCTACCTATCAACCTCCCAGTTCTCATATATCAGAGAATTGAGAGCCTTAAAATCCTGAATATATTCAAGTAATTCAACTCCTTGTGATGAAGCAGAACGAATTCAAATTTTCAAAAGTTAAGCAAATACATAAACATATATTCTTCAAGGAAATATACATCACCAGGATTCAAAATTCAAAAACTTTAAAATTTACAAAATCATGAAATAACTCAACAAATTAACTGATCGATGCAAATCGAAAAAAAAAAAAGCAATTGGGTTCTTCTAAATACCATAATCGGACTTCAATAACGCATGCCCAGTGCCCACATTCAAATTCATAGTCAAGTCCACAATAGATCTAGAAAATTCCAAAACATATTTAGAGAAAAATACAAACTTTTTCACCTTAAATTACATAAATTTCAAATGGGTAACCATACAATTAAAAACCTATGAACTGACAAATAAATAAAACCACAACCTTTGTTGCAGCGATATAGCCATGATCGTCGCAAGCTCTTTCAATTCCTCTTTTTGTCAGATCTCGAAAAGGGTGAGGGAAAATCATGGTTTGGAAGAAGGAATCCGCGAGGAGGACAGGAGAAGACTGGAGAGAAAGTGATTTGGAGGAACAGAGGAAGGAGAGGGAGAGGGAAGGAGAGAGAGAGAGAGAGAGAGAGAAAGAGAGGAAGCAAAGGCAAAGAGGAAGCAACGGACGGAATAGAGAGGTGTTTGAGATCTGAAATGAAATGGGAGTGAGACAGCTAGGGTTTGTAAAGTTAAGAAATTTTATAAAGCATTAAACATAAGAAACCTATAAATAAATTACTGGTACAATTATAACAACACAAAGCCTACAGTCAAGTTGGCTTGCAACAACCAACCCCAACCCATAGGGAAAGGGTTCAAACCCCGACGACAACATGTATTTTTTAGTATTTATATATGATTTTTTTTTCGGTTCGGTTCAATTCGGTTTGGTAGTTTCGGTTCGGTTTTTTTCGGCCTCGGTTTGGTTTGGTTTTCGATTTTTTTCAGTTTTCGGTTTTTTGAACCCCACCCCTAAGTAGGATTCAAAGTGAACACTGGGGCATCACATAATCAATCTTCAGTGCCTCCCCCTTCTGGGGTGCCGCCAAGTATTGAGGCTTCACATGAGCAACCTTTGTGAAGGCCCCATATTTGTTTGTTTTTGTTGTTGCAACTCATGTGTATGCACACACACACACACACACACATATATATATATATATATAGAAAAATTCCTTATCTTCTGGTTTTATACATGCTTGAAACTTCTAGTTCAGTTTGTTAGATATAGGAAACTATGGAAACTTCTGGTTCCATTAATATGAATCAATAAGCCTTTAAGCAAAAATGTTTACTAATATCATATGTTTCCGCATGAATTCTCGGGTATTATGAATTCATGAAAATATCACTTGTGTAAGATGTCGATGGTCATAAAATTGAGTTTTGCTAAGTTCACCATTTCCTTATTTCCAAAAAGAAGAAATTTAGGTATGATAGAAATTGCGATAATTAACTCATACCACATGTAGCACATGTCTACACAAGATGTTAGAACCTCAAGTTCTTAACATTATTCATATTTTGAACTTCAAGTCAAAACATTATTCATATGTACTCAAAATTTATTCTCAAATTTGACATCATTAGAATCTTTAGGTTCATATTTTTGAAATTCATACCCATACTTAATCTATACATGGATTAAGGAACTTATGGTCCTCATTTACGTGAACCAAAGAACTTTTGGCCCTTATTTAATTTAATAGTTTGTGGACTAAGCCACTTATGGCCGTCATTTTAATTTAATTGAGGAACTGCTACTCTCTCAGTTGATTCAAAAACTTCATGTTTTGATTTGATCAAGGAACTTTGGGTCCGATCTTTTTTAATGGTGGAACTTCAGGTCCAATCATTTTATATGATGATGATGAAAAAACTTCAGGTTCTAATCTGATCAAGGAACTTCGGGTCCTTTCATGCTCTCATCATAAAATGTAGTACACTAAATAAATTAAAGCAATCGGCGGTAATTCCAGCCATGATAAATAAATTGCTTTTAAGTAAATAAAGTTTGTGACAAGGGCTTTGATTCAGTACCATTCATATAAATATCAAAGCTTAAAGCAAAGGGTAATAACTCCACCCACTGTAAATAAATTGCTTTAAATAAATAGAATTTGTGATAGGATTTTAAACGAGGACCATCCACATAAATATGCAAAAATAGAAAACACAATGATTAAGTCTCCATCTTTTTTTTTTTTCTTTTTTCTTTGTCTGCCACTTTCTTTTGTTTCATCCCTTTTATTTTATTTTCATTTCATAGTTGTAAGTCCCTTTAGTTACCCAGGGAGTAATAGTAACAATAAGTCCCAGTTGGTGTTCCTCATCCAGTGAGTTTCGAAAAAATTGAAACGGTTCCCATAAGTTTTGGAGTCAAGAGTAGTGTCTGTGACTTATGAGAAGGTCAAACTGTTAGATTTGGCTCAAATTTTAGTATGATATGGATAAGAGTATAACGAACAACTTTCGTGAAGAAACAATTTCGATCTGAGCTACCAAAAATGGAGTTTTGGTACTCATAAGATGGTTGTCCAGTTTTCTGCGAAAATTGGAAATTGGGTTGGTGTTTTAGACATCTGTGACGATCGCACCGTTGGAATGTTCTGAAAACTTTGATATGTTATAGGTACTGGGTGGACGAACAACTTTCAAGATGGAAGTATCTCAATCCAAGGTCCACAAGTTGGAGTTCAAAGGCTGTTTGCATGATTGTCAGATTTTGTCAATAATAATGATAGTAGTTATATAACCAAATGTATATTTACTTTAAGAAAATTAGTCATACAGAGATATGAAGATGAAATGAAAAGATTTTCATATCTGTGAGATTCCAGCCGACAGAGATGAGAGGTAGGTAGTGCTTCATCGGATTTATGGCGTTATGCTTTCCACCGACACGAGAGTTTCTCGTTCTGATGACATGTTGTAAAATCAACGGTATGTGTGTAGTGGAACATAAAGTAAATAAGACACAGTATTTACGAGGTTCGGCAAGTGTGCCTACATCATTGCGGCAACAGTAGTCCTTTCTTTCCTTATGTGAGATAATAGGAGTACAAAGATAACTCTCACTATTTTCTTTCTTCTCTCTAGCCCAGCTCACTGTTATTTTATTATGTATCTCTCTTCTTTCTCTTCTTCTTCTCATCTCTCGTCCTTTCTTTCTCCCTTTCTTTCTTCCTCCGTATGCTCTCATTTTATAGGCAAAAGATTACTGTAACAACACTATTTGCTTTACAAACTTTCTTCCTATAAAATGATAACCAATATGATTTTTCTTAGGATGAATACTAACAAACTATTCATGTGGGCTATCCACGTATTATATTACAACAAACATCAAATTTTTCTTTCTTAGAACCAAAATATATAATTATCACGAAGTATAGTTGTCAATTAAAAAAAAAAAAAAAATGAAATGAAGCTCACGTGATGTCACGAGTAGGTCACGTGGTAGGAGAATGAACGACAGTACATCATCGTATCGAAGCCTTTTCCCCCATGAAACACACTCATCGGGATCCAGTGTGGGTCGGAAAAAGGTCACCCACTTATTTTTTGGTCAAAAAAAGGTGAGTCACTTGAATCCCAAACCATCGCTTTGTCAGTGTCAGCAGTAGTAAAAACAACCCAACAACAAGGGCAATAACGTGATATCAGCCCAGTAGCCAACCGGAACGTTTAAATGCGGGAAGGGAGATTGCGAGAAGTCGGAGTGATAAATGGCACAGCTCACGTTCATGGGACCACATGAAGTATATTTATTACAACAAATTTAATTTCTTATTTCTTAACAATAATAAATAATAAATAATAAAAAAATGGAAGCTGAAAATCCAGTTGTTCATAGGCCACCGCTAAATGCGCTAGCTCACTGCCCAAATTTAGCGAACGCGTTTTGTCCAATTTATTTATTTAATTTCTTGTAAGTTTATTTAATTTTAATTGGGGAAGTTGATTTAATAATTTTTTATTTTGCTAATTTATTTACGTTTTTTTGGTTCGTGTTATTAATGGGTAGCATCTAAATCTGAAATCATATCCAATTGGGATTATAATTATTTGGGAATTTTTTGTTGTCGGGGCCTCGTAAAGATTTCGGCTTCTGAATCTCTCCGTCTCCGGCTACGGAGGAGAGAGAGAGGACAAAACCAAAGCTTATCTGTTTGTAGATTAGGGTTAGGGTTAGGGTTTCTCTTTTTACTTCTTTTTGTATGAATTTTAATTGATTACATCGATGGAAGCTTAAGGGATGAGTTGCTTTAGTTGCTTCAGTCCTCACCGGAAAGATGTTAGCAAGGTCGAAATCGATAACGGCACTCGATCCTCCGGTCAGTCTGCCTTTCACTCTTTTTACTTATATAGATGTATGGATACGTATATACTTACCCAATTGGAATTTTTTTGGCTCGATTTGTTGAATGTGAGTGGTTTTTATTGCAAATTGCAGCAGGTAGTGGGAGAGGCAGAGGAAATTCCAATGACAGCGGTAAGATTCTCAAACACCCCTAATTTCTGAAAGTTTGGAATTTTAATTGCTTGTTTGGTTCTGTTGTGACACCCATTTTTCTGGATTTTGAGATTCAGCTGTTTAACACACTATCTGGAATTTTGGAATTTCGTGTTTTTGTTTTGTAGTAGCGAAATTGAGTTGAGTTTTATTATGTTTATGTATGTGCAGAGTGTGGGAGGGGAAAAGGCAGCAACGGACAGAAAAATGTGGCACGGAGTTTCACATTTCGCGAACTTGCAGCAGCCACCAAAGGCTTCAGGGAAGTGAATTTGATTGGGGAAGGAGGTTTTGGAAGGGTTTACAAAGGCCGGCTTGATGCAGGCCAGGTAAGTGTTGCACGGCTTTTCCAACGTTCATATTACCGTTATTCCGTTAATCTTTGTATGGAAATTTTAATTAGGGTCATGTCCGCCGATATATGTTTCTGGATGTTAATGAAACTGGAATTGCTCGTTCAAATCAGAATTAATATCTTTCCATAAACCCTTCTGTAGATGGATGAAAACTTGATCCACTGGATGTAGTCCAAATATCATTTTATAGACTAGTTTGTTTTTTATGTTTATGTGTTGCGGCTTTTCATTTATATGAGCAGGTTGTCGCAATTAAACAACTTAATCATGACGGTGTTCAAGGGTTCCAAGAATTCATCGTCGAGGTTCTCATGTTAAGCCTGCTACACCATACAAATCTGGTCACCTTGATTGGCTACTGTACTGACGGAGATCAGAGACTCTTAGTCTATGAGTACATGCCAAGGGGTAGCTTGGAAGATCATCTTTTTGGTATGCATCTTGATGCTTAAGTACAGTACATTCTCATCCATTTTACAGCCTCTAATTCATCCATTTTCCTATTGTATTATCCCTCATGTTAAATGATAGCTTGATACTTTATATTTATCACATTGGGGGAAATATGGGTGTTGTACACCAAAAATATTCGTTGGCAGGAATAGTTTAGAAGGCTGAATTTCCGATCATTCATTTCTGTCGCTATAATTGTATTTTTGGTATGTTGGTTTCACTTAAACTTCAATTTCAGTTACAGTTGTCCTGCTATTGAGGATGGCTTAAGGAAAGAATGGATAACATCTAAACAAGACATATAATCTTTCTTTAGCAGCCTCTCTTCTTTATTATTGTACTCCATTGTAATTGACCTAACAAATGTGGTATTTTATGTTTCAGATCTTAGCCCTGGTCAAGAGCCACTGAGTTGGGACACTCGAATTAAGATAGCTGTTGGTGCGGCACGGGGCCTTGAATACCTCCACTGCAAAGCTAACCCACCAGTTATCTACCGTGACTTGAAATCAGCAAATATACTGCTGGATGATGAATTCAATCCAAAGCTTTCAGATTTTGGGCTTGCTAAACTTGCACCTGTGGGTGACAAAACTCATGTCTCAACAAGAGTGATGGGAACATACGGGTACTGTGCACCAGAATATGCCATGAGCGGCAAGTTGACTCTGAAATCTGATATTTATAGCCTTGGTGTGGTTATGTTGGAGCTGATTACTGGGAAGAAGGCAATTGACTGCTCTAAGAGGCCAGGAGAACAGAACCTAGTATCTTGGGTGAGTTAACTCTTTCTATTTCTCAGTTTTCATTCAAATTTTGGACTATCAGATTTTCAGTCTCACTTACCTTTGTGGAACTACTGCTGGCTTGTATCACAAATAATTTCCTATTATTATTTTTTTCTAACCTATTGAACACCTCTGTTGAGTTGTAAACGCAGTCTCGCCCATTTTTGAAGGATCGGAGGAAGTTTGTCCAATTAGTTGATCCTCTGTTGCAAGGACGTTTCCCAGTTCGTTGTTTGCATCATGCAATTGCCATTACTGCCATGTGTCTTCAAGAGCAACCAACTTTCCGTCCTCTTGTTACTGATATTGTTGTAGCACTTGAGTACTTGGCGTCCCAGAGCCACAAACCTGACCCTCGTAAAGCTGGGGTCCATAGTCCCTTATCGGCATCACCTTCACAGCAGAACAGGGATATTGTCTCGCAGGATTCTTATTGCAGAATGAGTTCAACTTCTACTTAGAAGTTCTTCGGATCAACTTGCTCAAAAACAGCTTGATTGATGTAAGGCACAAAATCACTTTTTGGAAGGAATTTCGATCATATGGTCATGGTTTCCAATAATTGTGAAACAATATTTTATTATGCTGTTTGAGAAATCATATGTGTTGTCGCTAGGAAGACTTCTTGCATTGATTGCATAAATTTTTCTAAACCATGAAATTCATATATGTTTTGATTGCATAAACATTTAAAAGCAAAATGTACTCCTCAAGTTCATCTTTGTTTTCCACATTGTGGTTGATGATTTACTTGATTTGTCAACTTAAGTTGCTAAAAACGAATAGCATAGGCTAGCGAGTAGGATAAATGGGTATCCTACTTTGTGTTTGCCCTTTATCTTGTGTTAGCTACTGTACCCTGTCTGATCCCCCATTCGGAGGATATTTCAAGTCCTCGAATTCATTTGAATTCTTTTTCTGTCACTGGGTTCTATGCCATTTTTCCAAAAGTAAAAGCATACAAGTGTCATATCAATGATTGTGTTAGGATCCCGTGAGGGTCCCCTGCTTTGTATCCGAGTTTGCAAAGTGTCTTTGGGAATTTCTGGGTATCAAAAAAATAAAAAGTAGAAAGAAATCATTTGCTTCATACATCTTGTGTTTCTTTACAAGTTGTATACTGCACTTTTAAAACATTGTTTCTGAAGTCTTGATTCTTGAATGACACGAAAGTAGATTGTTCGATAGTGTTTGCTAATGAATGAAGCTGTAAATTTCATATTCCCCTGGTCATTTCATTGCATTAATTTACTGTTGTCTAGCGAATTGCGCTTTTAAATTTCTGAAGTGCAAGTTTGATGTTCATGATTCATGCTGTTCTGTGATTCAATGTACCAGAAACATTTATCGTGACAGTTCATCGTCTTTTCATCTTCCCTTTTTGTTCTTTCCTTGGCCGTTGTAGTTCTGTAAATGCTAAGCGCTGATCTGTCTGTCATTGTTAATGAGTTCTGAATGCTCATTGTTGGAACATTTTCCCACTTTGTTCTTGCAGGTGCCTACCCTCGTTGAACACCGAAGATAATCCCAAAGGAAACCCCGGAATACCAAATGTAATATACACACATGAACAATTGGTATATAAATGTGCACAAATATGTATATATATGTTTGGGTTTGGACGTGTAGCTTTTTGATAAATTAAAAAGATTCAGGTTCTTTGTATTTTTGATCTACTGGTGTGGATTCTTTTAATAAAAGTGAAAATAGGATTGGAATATAACTGAATCAAAGGAGCATCGTATTCGCATAATGTATTATTTATATTTAATTTTAAATTTTAAAATAATTTCTGATCACACGATGTACGATAAACGGTTACTATCATCGGATTCCTACGATCCCCAGGAAATGAATCCGGCGAGGATCTTTTTCCTTTATTGTGAATGGAATGAACAGTGCACAAGCTCGAAGATTTTATAAATACTTTATACATGGCATTGTGCATGACAAAACCCTCTTTCAAACTGAATAAGGTTAACTCAATAGGTTTTTACAGAAGAAAAGTGTCTTCTGATGACATTTTGGTAGTTTTGGCAGGATAAAAACTCAAGTTGTGATGTAAATTCATATCCACTAACAGCAGTCATTACAGCAATTGGGAACGTAAGGGATTAACTCGAGAGATATGTGGTCTTTATTATTAATAGATATGTGTTAATAAATTTAACTCACCTTAACTTTGTTGTTATAAATTTAATGCGTGTCAATTAATGATAGAGGCTACAGAGATGCCACACACAAGAAATAAGTGTAGAAGACTTAATCTGAAAACTGTGGGACAAAACCATTGTACTTTATAGGTTGCTTTCTAAATTACTATAATTTAGAGAGTAAAAATTCGAACTCAGTGAGTTAAAGCGGCAGACTTGTTTTTTTCTTTTTCTTTTTTTTTCTTTTCTATACCAGGGTCCCAGACTACAAAATAATGTGCAATATAAAAGGTATGAAAGTTGAAACAGATGCATGCATTAAGGTGGTTGTCCACTAACGTGGGGCAATGCGTTTTGTATGGATAATTGTACGTGGACCAACAAACATGTTATAACTTTACCCACAAAGAATAATCGAAAACTTTATTCTTCTTCTTATCGAGTAACTTGGTGTATTTTTACTCACTATCATACTTATTATTAGATTGATCTAAATTTTGAGAACAATATTTTTTCATCTTATAAATCTCAAAATTTAAACTCATCTAACGATGATACATTAAGTGGTAAATATCGTTATCACGTGGTGGAGTAAGAATATTCCCTCAATAATTTGGAGTGGTCAGACACGAAATCGATTAATTAATAAATAATAAAGCTTAATGGCATGGTCAGATACAAAATCGGCTAATTAACTAATATAGCTTAATGGCAGTCTGCCGGCCAAGTCAAAGGTTAAAAGGACAGCGTCATTGCATGACTAATCCATTTTTCAAGAGAGTAAAGACCATACTAATAGACTTTTCTTCACTTATAAGAATAATACAGTTGGCTTCCATATCTCAATCACCATCATTTACCATGAAAAAAAAAAAGGAAAGGAAAAAAAGGAGCTGGTTCCAATTTTAAACTGTGCGTGGATGAGTTCAAGATAACATTTTTGAAGTAACTATAAGTCTTTCGTATTCGGGTAAAAATTCGAATTCGATTCAAATATTTGAAGTAACTATAAGCTTTTCATATTCGGGTAAGAATTCGTATTTGATTCAAATATCGTAGAAATCAAAATCTTAAATTGGGCCGGAAAATTCGAGTTTTAGAGTTTTAGAGAGCGATTCTAATTGAGCTCACGAGTTTGGTTCATGTACAACAAACGACCAACTTATGGAACGAGAGAGAAAAGAGAACAACTGAAAGTAAAGTGGGAAAACAAATAAAAAGTCATTGGGTCCCTGATAGTGAGGTGGGAAAACAAAGAAAAAGTATATGGGTCGCGCATGCAATTAATACATACAAGGGGCTAGAAATTCATTCGCATTTTTTCCCTTACACGTGATATGTGGTGTTGGAGTCAAAATTTTCAAATAATGAGGTCATAATATCAATCACAATAGTTTTATTGGCCTATTTCGTCGAGCACCTAGTAAGCATCTGCCAACATATGCAAAATCTTATGCCAACGTATGTCGACAACTATTACTATTGTAGAGACTTGTCAATGGTGGATGCAGGGTATTGTGGAGTAATGTTAATGATTGACACGGCTTGTCAACTAAAGTATGTCATCGAGTACATGGTGCGCGCAATGGAGTCGCATACAAGAAGAGAGAAAAGAAAGACAAATATGATAGAAGAAAATAGAAGTATGCGGAAGAGGTTGTAATTTAGTTTGCCATAACTTTTATAGGGGTTATATACAATACACAAACAAATATACATAGAGTTTTTGAAGTTATTGAGGTCAAAGATAACCATCGTCACTATCTCTATGTATTTTTAGTCATTGAATTAGATAAACAATAATCTAGGACAAATAAACATGAGTGTGCAAAATGATGAAAGAGTGTGTAACTCATCCACTACATAGAACTCATCTTTATCAAACTTACCATTGCAATAATGTTAGAAGAATCAAACTTAGTATGTCTAATTCTTATATATAGGAATCAAACTAGGCCTAACAGCTCTCAAAAAATCTGCAATGACTAAAATGAGGCCAGTGCTTTCTCTTTGCCCTCGTTTAGTATCTAGGATTGGATTGAAATAACCTCTAAATATTGAGCATGTATTAGAATGATTTTCATTTTGGAGGAATTACAAAAGATTTGGCTAAAAGAAAACTTCTTCCTTTTACTCTTACAATTATAAGGAGGATTGTAATGTATAAATTTTATAAGAAATGTTAAGGGGACTCTCTCAAAAATGAGACTTTCTATGGACTCTCCGCCACTGTGCCAACATTCTAAAACATTGTGGCAAAAAAATGAGACGGTGAAAAGCCCATAGAGAGTCCTACTTAAGAATGTCCTTTGCATTTCTGAAATTTTATTATGTAATTCATCTTCTACCTCAAAGTTACAACTTTTTTGTTTTTTTTTTCTTTAACAACCCTTAAAAAAAACAATTGTTTAATTATTCCAATCCAATTTTCAATACCAAACGAGATCTTTCGAGTCTGAAAAGAGATCACGCTATATAAAAAAATAAAAAATAAAAAAAAATAGATAGTCATTAGTCACAGAAAGAAATAACATAGATTGCATTTTTGTTTCTTTATCGTGTCTATTTTAAGGGAAAGGGATCATTTTCGGGCTCCCTTTTCACCTAATTCATCAAGTTCGGGATTCGGACCGTTGAAATTTGATCCAATGACTACAGTTATTATAACTTTTAAAAGGACCTCCTATTTGTAACCGTTGGATCAAATTTCAACGGTCCGGATCTCAAACTTGATAGATTAGGTGGAAAGGAATCCGAATCCCTTTCCATTTTTAAGGTTGGCTATAATTTTCTTCTGGAAGATAAAATGCAGTTTTATATTTTGTTTACATGTCGAGAAGACAAACAGTACTTGCTGCTACTTTCAATTAGCTTATTAATTTATTTATCCACGCTTCAGTCCAACGCCATTTGGCTGCTACTTTTTACTATCGTCCAGTAATACGTTCAGACTGGAATGTTGGCCGGGAAAAGAAAAAAAAAAAGGTGACAAATATTATGGAATATATGTCCTTTTTGTTGTTATGTCATTGAGAATTCGCTTTTCTACTAAAATTTGAATTCTGCCCAATTCGAATTGATCATATGCAAATTGTGGTGTTTTATTGAATTTACTAAATATTGGGCCAATCTATTTAGTAAATGAGGCATAATCTAGTAGCATCATCTTGATGTACGTGGGATTTGTCACTGACGAAATGCAAATCTGACCAAAATATGTTGAAAGGGATTTGGCAATTCTTACAAATGGCCTTGGATTTTGTTTAGTATGTAGGATTGGGTCGGAAAGGATAATTTCTTAATTTTATCACATATTGAAAGGTGAGGGAATGCTTTTTTATCTGGAGGGGATTAGAAGATGATTAGACATGAATAAAGCTCATCCCTTTTAATTATGACATCCCACATCACCCAGGGGAGTGATCCTTATATGTAAATTCTCATCCCTACCTAGCACGAGGCCTTTTGGGAGCTCATTGGCTTTGGGTTCCATGGGAACTCCGAAGTTAAGCGAGTAACGCACGAGAGCACTCCCAGGATGGGGGTTGGGAAGTTCTTGTGTGATTCCCAGAAACAAAACCGTGAGGGGGTAGTCAGTGCCCAAAGCGGACAATATCGTGCTACGGTGGAGTCGGGCCCAGGAAGTAGTCTCGCCCAGGCTCTGATATCAAATTGTCACATCCCGGCCCGGGCAAGACCACTTCTCGGGCCCGACTCCACTGTAGCACAATATTGTCCGCTTTGGGCCCCGACTACCCCCTCACGGTTTTGTTTCTGGAAATTCATACGAGAACTTCCCAATGGGTCACCCATCCTGGGAGTGCTCTCGTGCGCTACTCGCTTAACTTTGGAGTTCCCATAGAACCCAAAGCCAGTGAGCTCCCAAAAGGCCTCGTGCTAGGTAGGGATGAAAATATACATATAAGGATCACTCCCCTGGGCGATGTGGGATGTCACATTAATACTATTATTTTAGAGAGGATTGGAATAGATAAACTTTCTTCATGAGGGCATCTCCAATTGAAGATGTAAAATGTTTTGAAATGAGCATTTTATATTTTTGGTTGGCCGGAAAGTCCTCCAATGAAAAGATGTAAAATTGACATCTTGATCGAAAAATGTAAATTAAAATGCAAATTTGCATATTTTTTTACGTCTTTTGAAGGAGGGCCTCGTCAGGGCCGTCTCTGAAATTTCGGAGGCCCTGCTTGAAATTTGAAAAGGGGCCTCTCCTTAAGATAGTCTAAAAAAATGACAATATATTGATACTAGAAAACAATCAATTAAATCGAAATAAATTTTAGCACTAACTGATTGCAAGTTTACAAATGTCATTAATTATAAGTAAAAAGAGTTACAAACATAACATTCACTGAATAAGCAAAAGTTGTTTATTCTTGAACAACCAAAACTCTAACTTTGAAGTTCACTTGAACATATAACACTATTATCTAATAAAATTGGAAAAAAAAATCATTTTGAGTGTGTTATTACTAGAAAATATCTCATCTCATTGTATCCAAATTTTTATATTTAGAAGAGAGAGAGGGGGGGGGGAGTGGGGGAGAAATTACTCTTATAAGTGGTGCACAATGAGATTTTAAAGTGCTAAAAAATCATTTTTTTTGTAAATATAGAACATTATTACATAATATTAGATGGTAACAATTTTTTTTTTTTTTTGTGTGTGTTTGGGGGAGGGTGGGCTTCAAATTTGGGGCTCTCTGTGCGACTGCACTTTTTGCTCTCCCTCAACGACCCTTCTAGGGGCCCCATAAAAAAAAATAAAAAAAACTAAATGAGATTGTAAGTTTACATCTCTACCATTGAAGTACAACTCACATTATTTACGTCTCCAGAAAATGTTAAATGGAATGCAAAAGTGTAACATTACTCTAACTTTAGGAATTTACCTCTTTAGATAAGGTGTGTTTTTCGGTATAATTTTTCTTATGGATTTGATAAATCTGTTACATTTTTTGGGTAAATCATGTAACTATAAATTGGTTTTTTTTTTTTTTAAAAAATCTTTCTCACGTAAATTTGGTTTAGTTCACTTACATTTGATTTGTGTTCTTGTTGAAGGTTGAATGCTCAAGCGGTGGATGTTGAAGGTGTCATTGCCTTATAATTTTTAACCCTTGTTCTTGTATTCAGAAATCTTCTTCATCGTTACTTTTCTATAGATTTTGTTTTGGTTAATTTGTGATTTTTTTTTCTTCTTTATACGACAGATTCATTTTTCTTTGTTTACAGGTCATGGCCTAAATCAAATTCTAATGGCAGACTAAAGCGGAAGAACATACATTCACTTAATTAATTAATGAATTAAAATAAATATTGATGATATAACATAATTCAGGATTTGAAAACCAAACCGACATTTGACTATGAAAATTAACCAAGGTTTACACAGATATGGAGAATAAATAGTATAATGCCCCTAATAGTTTGATTATCTGAACCTATTGTTTTTTCAACAATAAACATGCTTATGTGGCAATGAGAGTATTAGAGACGGATGCAATTACGTCATCTATCCCTCCTTACTATTAGATGCAGAGTTTTCATTTTTTGCCCCTAAGATTATCTAATGGATGCAACTATTAACGTAACGCCTCTACTTCTTCTTAATTTTGTAGTGACATTAAGAGAATCACTCATTCGCAATTCTATGTTTCTCTGGGTTCTCAAAAGAGTCCCTTTTGCAGACCATGGCCAACGCGAGCTGCAAGAACACGGGGCTGGAGGCCTGCCTAAAAGAAACCAAAGAATATTGTGTCTCTGAATATTCCTCTTTTCATTGTTTTGGTATATATAGCCAAACCTATTTACATACCTACTATAACAAACTAACTAATTACATACACATGTAACTAAATGATCGACTGATTATGCTAACTAAACTGTCATGACTTGGCATCTTCATCTTTACTGCCCACTGCTGAGAATCGGCAACGCTTGTCCTCAAGATAATCGTCGTACTTCGATTCTTGTCGCCAGAGTCGTCCGAATCGCCATTCCTCTCGTCGATAAAAGTCGCAGCTATCTTTGCATGATTCTTGCAGCTGCCGCCCAAAGTGGGGATTGGTCTGCGTGACTCTGCCATTGACCTGCCTCGTAAAATTCCACTTTTTTATCATTTTGTCCTAATCCTCTAATAGCCTGAGCTTTTATTCCCATTTTTTTAATATATATGAGATAATGTTATTCACACATCTATTTTTACGTCTCACATATCCTTATTAATTTGTGTCTATTAATCTTCTTCAATTTATTCAATTCAAAGACCAGAAATTGAAAAGATTATGTAAAAAGTAAAAATGAGTGCGTGAATAACACCATCCTATATACTAGCTTCTGTCCCTCAATACTAGCACAAATATTGGGCAAGAAAGAGTACATATTGACTAAGATGCGGGAATAATATGAAAAAGCGACATAACACTGTGAATAATATCGTTCTATTTAAAAAATATATATATTGAAGCCTATGTCTCTGTCTCAGTGTTTGTGAAAAAGTCCAAAGGCAAAAGTCTCAAATACACACTTATTACGTACATATCGAGCTCTATAGGTGGCTACTTTTTTCTTGCTTGGCTATTTCTATGTTGCTTCTTCCACTCTTTCCTGGAACTTGGAGACAGACACCGGAAGACCACATCACTATATATCTGGATCAAATTAAGTGATCATCGATCGGTTGCTTGCTTGCCATGGGAATCTGTTTTGGAGCTCCTGTCAATCATAGTTCAGCATCTACAACCAAACCGGCTACCCTAGGTATATATATGTGTGTGTGTGTGTGTGTGTATATTATATGCATAGTTACTACAAATATTCCCCTCCAAAGTATTCTTCAATTGCTTCTTTCCTTTATTTTCTGTTTGGTTGCCATGAAAACTTCAATTTTCTTGCGTCCTCTCTTTGCCGTGAAAGTTGTTTGGTTTTCAACTTTTAAGTGTTCATTAATGCGAATTTATTTAAGAGGATTTAATCACATGCAAGTTTATGAAAATATTTATATATATTGGCAGTAGCATCGAGATACATTAACAAGAACAATGGATTCGTAGGAAAAGGTGTCAGCACCAAAAAAGTTCCCAGGAATATTAGTGGCAAAAGAAGTACTGGTGGAACAACGGAGAGAAGGGATAGCAAGGCACAAGTGATATTAAGCAAAAGCAGCAGCAGAAAGAATTATACCGAAGCAGCTGGAGGTGTGGCTCTTCCTCTTCCTCCTGCTGCGGCAGCAACAGCTGCTCCAATTGAATGTATACCAAAGTTGAAAGAGTTCACGTTAGCAGATCTGAAGAAGTGTACTCGAGATTTTCGACCAGATACAATACTAGGTGAGGGAGGTTTCGGAAGGGTTTTCAAGGGCTGGGTCGATCCCGTCACATATGCCCCGTCTAAGGTCGGCGTTGGCTTGGCCGTCGCAGTCAAGAAGTCCAGCGAAGACAGCTATCAAGGTCACCAAGAATGGCAGGCAAGTCATTCTTTTTTATTTAATTAGCTAGGGTTTGCCGATAGATTAGTAATATAATGCACATATTTATACGCACAATATTTTTGGCTACTAGGTAAAGGCTTAATTACTTTTGCCGGCCAAGTAAAATTAATTTGCATGATATTAGTATATATAACTTGACATGATTATATGCCTAGTATTATTAATTAGTATGGCTTAATTAAGCATAAGGCACCCTACATTTGAGTAAAATGTTTCTCCTCATGTTAGACATGGCCTGAATTATTGGGCACAAGATGTCGTTGCAACTAATAGTTAAATTTTTAAAAACTTGTTTCCTAATTGTTTTTAGTTTTTAGTTAAAAAAATGAATATAAAAATTAAAATCAAACCAAAATTTGAAACTCACAAAGCTTTCAGTTTTCCGTTAAAAACAACTATACTAAATAAAATAAAAAAGTGAAAACAAAATTAAAAAATAAAATGTTTATCAATCCCTCACTAACACATAAAAGGTGATTCCAATAAGAGTAATGTTAGAGAGATTAAATTTTCAAACTAAATGATGTGTCACTAATATGAATAAGCATGTTTATCAACGTTTAAGTAATCAACAAATCATCAACTTTCATGTCTTTTAATTTTCAAAACTTAGTCTCCAAATTTAATCGTCATAACATTACCCTTCCAATAAACCTAAAAAACCCTAATGTATATAAACTAGTGGATCGAACAGTACGACTTCCATGATTGCAGGCTTTAGTTGTTAAGGTAGCAGTACTACGTACTAGCGGCTGATGAATCATGATTAGCTTTAGTCGTCTTCCATTTATAAACACAAAACATATTTGCATTTGCATGAAAATAAATTATTAGCAGTGACTAATTAATAAATAGATAATTCTTTCCATATATGATATTAAATAGTTGGGTTGGTATATATGCAGGCGGAGGTTAATTTTTTGGGGAAGTGTCATCATCCAAACCTTGTGAGGCTGCTGGGACATTGCTGTGAAGAAAGCCAATTCCTTCTTGTCTACGAATATATGCCGAAAGGCAGCTTGGAAGGCCACCTTTTCAGAAGTAAGATTAACATATATAAACAAGGATACACCAATGTTTAAAACTTCTTTGATACAATCAATATTTCTTTGTAAATATCCAAAAAAAAAAAAAAATCAAAGAAAGATTTGGAAATGGGGCTTCATCTCGTATCGGATAAACTTTTAAGTTCATGCTAAAATCGACAAATATTGTTGATATTTCTAACACATTTGTTAAATATCGGGTACTCTTATATTTTGTCCAAATCAATGTTTGACAATCCCTAAAGTTTCAATTTAAATTTTCGTCATTTCCATCGAAAATAACCGATATCAATATACGATATGTCCGTCGATATTTTCACAAATTTACATATCGATATTTTCATCGATATCGATATTTTAAACACTGGGATACACGCATGTTTCACGTTGATTAGTTGTAATGCAATATTGCATGCATGTCTGTTTTGGTCTACTACACTTCAGTCAAAAAGTAGGCAGTAAATATATATGATTAACAAGAGATCATGATAATTCTACAGAAGGTCAACAACCACTTCCATGGGAAATAAGACTAAAGATAGCAATTGGAGCTGCGCGAGGCCTTGTCTTTTTGCACACCTCAGAAAAAGTCATCTACCGTGACTTTAAGGCCTCCAATATTTTGCTCGATCCTGTACGTTCTTCTTTCTTCGTTTTTTTTTTTTCCTTGTCATTTACCAAACAACAAAGTAGAAGAAAATGAAACACCAATTTCTAAATTGACATTTTTTTTTCCTTCGTTTATTGACTTTTATTCTTGGTGGTAATTTTGTTATCTAGGCCTACAACGCAAAACTTTCAGATTTTGGGCTGGTGAAGACAGGGCCGATGAATGGAAACTCCCATGTAACCACGCGTATTATTGGAACTCACGGATATGCAGCTCCAGAGTATGTCGCAACTGGTAATACAATTTTCAAGATAAATATATTTTTTGTGACGCTAAAAATATCATTTTGCACTCCTCTTCATTGATTTTTTTTTTTTTTTGGGGTATTTTACAAGGAAGTGCATGATAACTTTTTATAAAGTGCAATTAATAACTCTCATTTCGTTAGAACTTTTCCTCAAAGAAGATAGTGAGGCTTTAGTTTAAATTCTAACATTTTTCTTATAAGAAAATTGTAAGGCTTAGCCAACTCCAACTGTCTTAGTCTAAATAATATCGTCTGTTCAAAAATTAATAATCTATTATGTAAACTTCAACTTTTTTATTGTGGTATCTTATTTGGACATTACTACAAAATCCTTCACCATAAATTATAACTACCATATGTTATCTTAATTTATAAAATTTATGACCAAACATTTAACGGCTTCTCTTTACATTTGATTATTTTTAAAACACTAAGTAGTTTCTATACAAACGTACATCAACACTAAACTGGCCCTGAGCCACTTGGTGGTGTTTAGTAAGGGATTATTGTGTATATATATATACAATGGAGAATTCAGCATTTTTACACCTTGGAATCAAAATTTTTAGTTGAAGTATCTATAGATTCCGAACTAGCTTCTCCAAAGTTTTTCTTGTAATTTCGGTCCATAATTTTACATATATCAATCAAACAAAAGAAAAGCGCAACTAATTAATCACTTTATCCACCATAGCATGTAATCAAATTGGCACGAGATATCAACTAATACTACTGAAAAAGTATTACCCACCATGGAATTCCCAAAAACACTAAACTCCAAAAATCAGATCCCCTGTGCCAAGTACAAAAAAACCTAAAAATGGGAAACAAACAAAAGGCTACAGTTTTGAACCATTAACAAATCCCAAGACAGTGAGAATATCACTCTGTTTCGAAACCATATATATTGTATGGTTTGGTCTTTGGTGTCCTGTCTTCATTGATCTGCCCTACTTGCCTTCCTTACCATTAAGCCAACGTGAATCCAGTTTTATATCATTATCAAGAATAATAATGTCACTCAGTACTATGGTTTGGTGGTATTCCTCTTCACTTAAAAATGAGACGTCTTAAGTTCAAATCACGTGGATGATGAATTAGATACCAAATTATGCTGCTCATTATGTGGCTTAGCCAAACTCTTCCAATAATTACAAGTATTTAATACAATTATGTATTCAATAGTCGGATGTAATCTCCTTATTTAGATATATTCACATGAAAATGTATATAAACTAGCTCAATCATACAACTGTTTCTTTATTATCACTGAGCATTGTTTTTATTTGGCGTTTAATTATATGAACTCTAGCCTAACTCCAACAAATTTTAACTTAGGAACTTTTCAAACTTTGGAAAGAAAATAACACTCGACCAAAAACTAATCGATTAAGTTAGATTATCCATTGTTTGATCAATTAAGTCCAATTTGTTTTAACCAATATTAGGAATAATCCATTTTATTAGAATAAGTCCAATCCTTTAAATTTAGGATTTTTTTGTTATCACTAGTTATTTATTTATTGATAAGATTTACTATAAAAATTAATTTCTTCCTAATTATCTCTTTAATTATTTCTTCTTCTTTTTTTCTTGTTCTTCTTCTTTCTACTCTAAACCCCATTTATAGATTTTATTTTTAATTTTTATAATCTACTTTTATCACAGGTTAATTTTATTTATCTATCTATGTGAAAGATTCTTTTTTACATCAACAATGTATCACTGAATAATATGTTTTGCTTGAAGGTATATAAACGTTTTTGTATCTTTTAGCTAGGTTTCATATGCTTATAGGTATAATATATGTGTCATTGTTCATCTACATATATCATAGGTTTTTGTTCATTGTCTACTTATAACACAGGTTAATTGTATTACATACTTTTTCTTTTTATAATCTAACTTTATCACAAAAGTTAATGAATTGAGATATCTTTATTTAAGAAGACAAAATTAGTATAAAAATATATAATTAAATAACTGGATTCATCCCAAAAAATAATCTATACTTTTGAACTTGAATCTAAAAGTGTCTTATTTCATATATTCAAATCACTCTTTTGTCAGTAGACCCAGCTTTTACGCTGCCTATTTCTATTGGAGGGAGGTCCTTTTTAAGTAGTGACTTTCATTTTGGAAAACTTTATGTCGTCTTCCTAATATTTATTCTTTTGAATTTTTTGATCAAGTGGAAAAAGGAGAGAAACTCTACATTGCATATGGTGGGGACATGGGTCCTCTTCGGATTTATGTATCTTAATTTACCAAATTGATGTATCTAAATTATTGAAATTTGATTCAACGATTATAAATAGAAATTTATTTTAAAAATTATAACAATTTTAACCGTTAAATTAAATTTTAATAATTCAAATACATGAATTTGGTAAATTAACATACATGGATCCTCCCATGTCCATTTGGTGGGGTTCGACGAGATTTGAGTCAATGATCAAAAAACTTACTTTTCTCAATAGTCAGAGATACACGATTTCCACAGAAACTATAATAATATATTAACTTACGGCCAAGAAAAATATTGCATTGGGTGACTTGACTGCTAAATGATTTTTTAAGCTAGTATCAGCTTATCGTACGTATAGGGTATACCGTATACCAGTAAGCTATTAACAATACTTAACGTACGTGTAGGTGACTTGACTTGACTGCTATATATATATATATATATAGTTATTTATTTATTTATCATACTATCGACCCACTGTGACAATTTCCTCAATAAAAGTATATAAAAGTGATTAAATTTCAAAATATTTAAATCAACAGATGTAATGTATTTCATTTATATACTGAATTCTACTATATATTTTAAAACAAGGAGGATTAGATTTAGAGCACATAATATTTCATTTTCAATAGATCATGCGACTTCAACATGCTTTAAAATATAAGACGATGAGAAAGCCTGTGGCAAATATCCTGCAATTGGTTCTTTATATGCCTTTATATATTTATTTATGTTTAAAAAAATAAATTATACATGTTAAGTAGTTGAGCAAATGAACATTTTCCAAACACTTAACATGCATGTTCAACTGCAGGGCACTTGTACGTAAAGAGCGACGTGTATGGTTTCGGTGTCGTATTGTTGGAGATGCTAACGGGATTACCGGCAGTTGACAGTAATCGGCCATCTTGCGAGTACAGTTTGGTAGACTTGGCGAGGCCGTCGCTTCACAAGAAAAAGTGGCTGAAGAAGATAATGGACCCAGGGCTTGGAGAGGAATACTCGTTAAAAGGTGCCTTCCAAGCGGCTGAGCTTATTCTCAAATGCCTAGAACCTGATCCTAAAAGCAGACCTTCCATGGAAGAGGTTTTGACAGTTCTGGAGAAGATTAACGACATTAAGAAGAAACCAAAATGTACAAAATCCAATGGGAGACGACATGATCAGGAACCATATTCTTCAGCACATAACCATCATAGTAGTAACAGGTCTCCATATCACCAAAAGAACGGCGGTGTTAGAGCTAGTTCTCAACATCGTCCGTACTAATTAATCAAGATTTGTAGCATTGTAACATGTTTTGAATTGAGGTGTTTTTTCTCCTTGTATTGTACTTATCTACTTTGTATTTCACGTGTTGATGTTTTATTATATATAACTAGTTTAAAGTGTGCTGTCGAATGTCGATGGATGCAAAACTTTAAGTTACTATTGCGCTCACACGTTATATAATTCCATAAAAACATGCAAATTTAATTATACCTTATACTTGTTAGAGTCAAATAATAATGTTCTACCCTACTTGGTTTACGTAATTGTATCTGAATTGAACTGAGTTAGGATTTTAATTAGTCAGCCATCCCTTGTGCTGTTAGGATGCCAGATGGCATCAACTTGTGGTGACAGTTAGAGTTGAGTATTAGTACAAATAGTACATTGTAAGAGAAGAAAAATTGTATTGTTTGATTGTTCTTCTGTTGCTCTCTCTCTCTACAATTGTGGAAGATGTAGAGCAGGTCCTAACATTGGTATCAGAGCCTAGGTTCCTGACGTGACTGAGGGGGCTACCTGGAAAGGGCTACCTTAACGGGACGACCAAAGGGTGCGCCGCTGTTAAGAGTGAAAGCCACCAGAGTAAGGGTCACCGTGGGCATCGGCTTCCGAAGGGTGGTATAATATTATGATCCCACATCGACTACACTTATGGGGGTGTAAGGGTTCTTAAGTCTTTGGGGTCCTTCCACCTATTGGACTAGTTTTTTGGGTTGGGCTCTTCCTTGGGCTTGAGTACCTAACATGTGCCACATGGAAGAGTGAAACCCAAATAATTCCTATAACTCTCCATCATTTCGTTGTACAAGGAGCAACCGTGCATAAAAATGATTCAAGCTATTATGCCCTTGAATTTGATAGTCTAAAGCTTCATCATTTCGTTGATATGAACTGATAAATTTTATGATACTAATAGTCCTATGGAATAACAACTGAATAATTTAGAATCTCAATTTAGGTGGAAGGTATTTGCATTATATGTTCATATCATGCATCATTCTTAGTATTGGTTACATGTTTAATTAATTTCTGAACCTTAGGTTGGTCTTGAACTCTTCTCGATGCTTCCCTTGTTCCTTGGACGTTTTTTTTAATTGAAATTTGACACCTTATGTTATTTCGCAATCTCCGCTCATGTTTTTACTAGCCTGCGTCGTAATGTCCTCTTGAAAATTAGAAATCACGAACCGTAAAATTTCTCAGAAAAATTACTTCCATATATTTCCAGTGGTACAGGGCACAACTGTTTCCTATTGAGAAAGTAAATTTTAATCCGTCAAGTTGGTTGATCTGCATAAACATTTCTGCCCCTTTGACCCACTGGGCCTTAAAACGATTTGGGGTTTGAGTAATTAAATGGAATGTTCAACGCAACCCACCAAGCCCTATTTTCTCTCTTATTGGGCTAATTACAAAATGAAGCCCAAACATATGTAAAAGTCAAATTGGTGTTTTATGGCTTATGTTGAAATTTGACGTAATCTTCATTATTTTGCTTCACTTTTAAAAGCTAACGACCACACAAATTCTTACAACTCAACCCGAAGAGATAAATTTATATGGAACGGTTTTTTAACATCAATACCGCAACATCATTTTTGAAAGCCGAAATAAATTACAACAAGGATCCTCTATAAATCCTTACCCATACAAGTCAGATTTTAACCTAGTAATACTAAACTAGAAGATTTTCCAAACCAAACACATAAATGGTCATAAAGCATGTCCTAAATTTGCTAGACAGCACGAAAAATATGTTTAACTGAAAACTGTGAGATCCGCTCCAACTTATGCCAAATATCTTGAACAACAGAACTGATATTTCATGGTAATTGAATGTCTCCATTAATAATCTATATTAGCACTTTAGAATCACCTTCAATTTCCAATCTGGAGAGTTGTAGTCAACACTTGAGCCTTCAGTTTCCGATCTCTATTAATAATCTATATTAGCACCTTAGCATTACCTTCAATTTCCATAATTATTTGGTTGTTATTGTTGCAGTAACAATTATGTTGTCAATGACAAAAATGTGACAAAAATTCAAAAAGTAATAGCCATACCACAATGGTGACTAATGCATTAATATATAAATATATATACACATATATTTTTTTTTAACCTTTTTCCACCATTTTCACATTGATAACATCATTGTTACTCCAGCAACAGCAACCAAATAGCTACTATATGGGGTAGTTGTTGCTCACTTTTCTAGTTCACGTTGTCTACATGTTTCAACACGCCAATCTAAAATTGATATAGGTATATTTTCTTGTAGGGAAAGTTTTCTAGGCATTGATTGTGAGACCCAAAGAATTTATTATCAAAGACGAAGAATTTTGGAAAAATATGTTCAACTCCTCAATATTTATATTTATGGTTACATAGAACTACCATACTATTGTAACCTTCGGTTGGCGATTGTAAAATATTTCAAATATTTTTAATTTCTGTTGTTACTATAACGTCTGATCCACCAGTTTTTACTTATTTAAAAAATGATCAATGTATCTTGAAGATACTTGGGAATAGAACGCTCTGACGATTGAGCGATACATTCTTGGAATTCTATGTGCCGTTGTCTTGTGACAAATTTTCGGGGTGTGACACTGACGAAATTAAATTCTTACTTTCACATTTGAAAGTGTAAACATAAGCTCACATTTTATTACTTTATCATGTGAATGCGTTGGAATCTCATTCTGACATTATCACTGTCACGGAAGGAGATGTACAAGTCCCATGACTCCCATCCCTGTACTTGGATCCATGCATGCATCATGTATAGAAGAGAAGACTACAGCTATATATGGCAGCTTGTGTTGTGCAGATTGCAAATCTATATGGGACACCTACGTTTGGTTTTGGAAGGACCAAACAAAATAAGATATATAATATGCAGATAGAAGAATAAGTTCAAAACTATGTAAGACAATGCAAGACAATAATTAAGTGTTAAATAATACAAAGGACAGATTAAAACTACAAGTCTTTTCGTTGTTCGGAGATATCTCACAAAATTAGAACGATAGAGAAAAGGTTAGAATTCATAACGTGCATGAATTGAGAAAAATTACAAACACAAAAACAGAAAGCTGGTTAACTTTGCTGAGAGACCCAATAAGATCTGGAGAAATCAAATGGGAGTTAAGATTGCCAATCCAGTTGTAGGATCAAATTGTATGTGATGACTGATGAGACCCAAAAAGTAAGTTGTGATTGTGGTTGTGGTCACTCTCTTTTTAGGAGGAGAGTTTTTGTAGCAGTTATGATTTACCACTCAACCATGGATCTTAAAGTGATAATTGTTGTTCAAATTTAAGGTGGTGATGTTGGGGTTTGTGTGCTTGGCAAGGATTATGTGGAGAAAGCTCGTCTTTTGGTTGAGATGACTCATGGCAGGAATTTTTGCCGACGATTGCAAGCTCTTCAAAGAGTGATTTAGTCTTTTCTTTGTTGGGTAGTTATAGTGGTTCAAGGGATTCATAATCATGTTTTCTTGTTGTTGCAAAGTCTTCAAGTGATGGTACGATGTTTACCTCATGTGTCTTGACGGTGTTAGGTCTAGCTCGTAGGGTTTAGGCCTTGTGAGCTTATCTTTCCTGGTGGTTAGGTGTGGGTGTCTTCCGTGATTGAGGAATTGTAGCTCTAAAGAGTTTATTTTGTGTTTATCCTTTTCTTTTGTTGTGGTTTAGTTGTTTGCTTCCTAACAAAGGACTATGAGGACATCTTCGTGATGTCTCATAGCTTGTCGAATGAGCGTCATCTTTTCCAAGTTCATCAAAAGATGATGGAAGGTTTTGTCCTTGTGATCATTTTCTTTCCGTTTGGTTAGATGTGGTTATATGGATACATTTTGTATTGTATTTCTGTTACGTTTATAATCATGAAATTGTATTCCCAATGGATGAGTTCTTCATCTTATTCGCTTAACAAAATACTTGTTACGCTAAAAAAAAAAAAAATTAGATAAGTAACCTGGATTATGAAACTTGTGTTGGGGAACCTACTTGTTACACCACTAATATTTAGTGTATCTTAACCATACAAACATCATGATCGGATCCGTTTATTCTCTTTACATCATCTAAAGATTATATATGTAAAAAATCATTCAATTCGGAGATTGTTTAGCCATCAATGCATGTAAAACCAAAAGGTTTTGATAACAAGTATCATCCCCATGATGAAATGTCCATTTATTTGAAGCATATGAATGGCTAAAAATTATCCAAATTGAGTAATTTTTCGTGTACATGATCTTTAACGGGTGATAAAAATACGTGTAACTGAAAACTGTGATATCTTGCTCCAACGAATGCCAAATATCTTCAACAATAGAGATCTGATATTCCATTGTAATTGAATGTCTCGATTAATAATCTATATTAGCACGTTGGAATAACCTTCAATTTCCAATCTTGAGAGTTGTAGTCGAAGAGTCAACACTGGAGCCTTCAATTTCCAATCTCGAATAATAATCTATATTTGCACCTTAGAATTCCCTTCAATTTCCATAGTTATTTGGTTATTGTTGTTGCAATAATAATGATGTTGTCAACTAAAAAAATTTGACAAAAATCTAAAAAGTAAGTAATAGCTATACCAGAATAGTGACTGTAAACACGAATTTCCTGCGACAAATGAGACAAGAACACATGTACAAAGAATAGTTGTATAAACGAGTTTAGGGTTACAATCTCTTTACAGTTTGAATCCTCTGATTCAATCTCCAAACATGTAGTGTTGTTAATCCAAGGGTCGCGATGACTTGATCTTGGATGAACGGATGTCGCAAGGAATTGGCTAGTGGCGAGGGAAGAACCGGCATGTGTAGTGATGCTTGATGATTCTTCAATGGTTTTGGCAAAGAATGTAGAGGGCTTTTTGAATTCTTCTGTGTATTTGGGAATTTGAGGAATTTGGATGTTTGAGAGCTTTAGAGTTTCAAAGTTTCACTACCTGGGCGTGAAATGATTTATCAATCTTTCCTTTGTCTTGGAGCCTCCTATTTATAAACTCTCCGAGCCTTGACTACAGATGGATTTGGCCTTGATTTGTGGCTTTGTTAATTGAGGAAAGAACCATAACTCGATTTGTGGGTCGATTCGTGATTTGACTCCATCAATCAGTATTTAATTAAATTAAATTAAAATCAAATCATTCATTCCGCCAAGTGTTGACACGCGTCCTTCTGGATGACTCGTTTGATTTTGTTGAATCACATGCTATGTGTACAATTTGTGTGAATGTGGCACATGCCACATATATCCTGACACGTCGAAACTTTAATGCATTGATGAACATTTATTTCACTGAAATTTCGTTATCTGCAATGACTAATGTATTAAATATATATATATATATATATATATATATTAATCTTTTTCCATCATTTTCACATTGATAACATCATTGTTACTCCAACATCAGAAGCCAAATAGCTACTATATGGGAGTAGTTGTTGCTCACTTTTCTAGTTCATGTTGTCTACATGTTTCAACAATCCAATCGCAAATTGTTATAGGAATATTTTCTAGTAGTGAAAGTTTTCTAAACATTGATTATGAGACCCAAAGAAATTATTATAAGAATTTTGGAAAAATATTTTTCAGCTCCTCTGTATTTATCTTAATTATGGTTACATAGAACTACTATACTATTGTAACCTTCGGTTGGCGATTGTAAAATATTTCAAATATTTTTAATTTTCGTTGTTATTATAACCTCTGATTCATCCGTTTTCACTTACTTAAAAAAGGCTCAACATATCTTGAAGGTACTTGGAAATAGAACGCTTTGACAATTGAGCATTATATTCTTGAGATTCTACGTGCCGCTGTCTCGTGACGGGTTTTCAAGGCGTGACACTGATGAAATTAAAGTACGTCTTTCACATTTCAAAGTGTAAACATAGCTCACATTTTATTGCTTTATCATGTGAATGAGTTGGAATCTCATTCTGGCGTTATCATTTTCACGGCTGGAGATCTACAAGTCCCATCCAAGTACTTGGATCCATGCATGCATCATTTATAGAAGATAAGACTACAGCTATATACATGGCAGCTTGTGTTGTTGTGCATATTGCAAATCTATATGGGACAGCTACGTTTGGTTTTGGAAGGACCGAACAAAACAAGATAATAAGTATGCAGATGGACGAATAAATTTAAAAGTACGTAAGACTTTGCAAGATAATAATTAAGTGTTAAATAATGCAAAGGGCAGATTAAAAATACAAGTCTCTTCGGAGTTCGGAGATATCTCATAAAATTAGAACGATAGAGAAAATGTTAGAATAACATGCATGAGAAAAATTACAAACATAAAAACAGAAAGCTGTTAACTTTGCCAAGAGACCAATAAGATCGGAAGAAATCACGTGGGAGTTAAGGTTGCCATTCCAGTTGTAGGATCAAATTGTATGTGATGACCGATGAGACCCCAAAAGTAAGTTGTGGTCACTCTCTTTTTTAGGAGGAGAGCTTTTGTAGCAGTTATGATTTACCGCTCAACCACAGATCTTAAAGCGATAATTGTTGACCAAATTTGAGATGATGATGTTGTGTTTTGTGTGCTTGGCAAGGATTATGCAGAGGAAGCTCGACGTTTGTTTGAGGTGAATTAGGGCAAGAATTGTTGCCGACGATTGCAAGCTCAGCAAAGAGTGATTCGGTCTTTCCTTTGTTGGGTAGTTGTAGTGGTTCAAGGGATTCACAATCATGTTTTCTTGTCGTTGCAAAGTCTTCAAGTGATGGTACAATGTTTACCTCTTGTGTCTTGACGGTGTTAGGTCCGGCTTGTAGGGCTTAAGCCTTGTGTGCTTATCTTTCCTGGTGGTCAGGTGTGGGTCTTCTGTGATTGAGGAATCATACCTTTGAAGAGTTTAGTTGTTTGTTGCTTGACAAAGGACTATGAGGACATCTTCGTGATATCTCATAGCAGGGCTTCTTTGCCAAATGAGCGTCATCTTTTGCAAGTTCATTACAAAGTGATGCAAAATTGTGTCCTAGTGAGCATTATCTTTCTATTTGATTAGATGTGGTTATATGGATAGGTTTGGTATTGTATTTCTGCTACGTTTATAATCATGAAATGGTATTCCTAAGGAATGAGTTCTTCGTCTTATTCAATTAATGAAATACTTGTTACACCTAAAAACAATCTTTGGTTAGACAAGTAACCTGGATACCATTCCCTAATAAAATAACATACACTCGCATAATTTATGAAACTTGTGTTGGGGAACCTACTTGTTTCACTACTTATAATTAATGTATTTTTACCATACAAATTAACATCATAATCGGATCCGTTTATTCTCTTTATCATCATCTAAAGATTATATATGCAAAAAATCATTCAATTTGAAAATCGTTTAGCCATCAATGCATGTAAAACCAAACGACGGTTTTGATAACAAGGATCATCCTCATGATGAAACGACCATTTATTTGATGAATATCAATGGCTAAAGATTCTCCAAATTGAGTAATTTTTTGTAAACGTGATCTTTAACGGATGATAAAAATAATAAATTGTTCCGATGTTTATATGGAGAGGATACTTTAATCATAAGTAAGAAGAAGAATACAAACCAATCTCAAAAACTTATTTTCTTATTATTCAACACATTCTTCTTTAATTGTCGAAATAAGTACATGAGAGTCGGAGCGTGAATATGCTGAACGGCCATGTATATATCTATCATCAGTCCAGGCGTGCCGCTGATGGTGATGATGACATTCCAATGAGTGGCAATCATGAACCTGAATGGCAATCCCTCTCTTTTTTCTCTTTCTTTTTTCTTTTTTCTCTTCTTTTGAACTAGCTAAAAAGCCTAATCTAAATCTAAAAGGCCAAAAGCCCCTTCTCCGAGTGTGTTGTGTTCCTCCCCCTCCCTCTCTCTCTCTCTCTCTCTCTCTCTCTCTCTCTCTCAAATTAATCATCATCCGGTGTGGTGAGTCGCTGACCGAGTGAAGAGTAGGTCCTACAAGTAGAATCTGGTTATCACTCGCATCATTAATCCCACCTAGCTTTGGATAGAGTATCATCTTGCCAACTGTTACATGGCATAATGACTTATATAATATGAATATATAGTCATGTTTGCGTTCTATGTCAATAATACAAGAATATGTGTTAATTTTTTTTTATGTATTTTCGTATTATTGATAATAAACGTTATTGTAATAGTGTACTCGTGACTGTTACATGGCAAAATGACTTGTATAATATGAGTATATAGTCAGGATTGCGTTATATGCCAATAATATAAAAACATGTGTTAATTTTTCTTCATATATTTTCGTATTATTTTAATAAACATCACCGTAATAGTGTACTCGTGCCATCTCTTGTCCTACTTAATGAATATCATTTTTATCTTAATTAATCAGCATGCAGCTCTAGCCTTTATTTATTTTACTTAATTGCCCATCCCCAAACTGCATGGTATTTAAGCATATATATATATATAAGGAAACTTTAACGAAAAGCTCTCGGTACTGTTCATTTTAATGAAAATCATATTTTTACACTAAAAAATTTATCATGGTACTATTCACTTTACCCTTTATTTTGTCGTTATCGTTAAAACTCAAAATTTTCAAAATCTTTTCATTAGTTTTCCTTATATATAATGAGCATCAGCTACTTACTGGTTTGACCTAATACTTTTCTTAATTTTATACGGTAACTTAGTTAATCTATTAATTTCATTTTAATTATCTTCCTCCTTCTACCTATCTGGATCCCTATCAGTCACGGCAATGGGTGAAAAAAAAAACCTCACTAAGAAAATCTGACTGACTGACTCTCAGATTGATTACGGAGGGGGCTGCTTGGTTTAAACTTCCAGAGTTCGAATCTGCTGTGCCCTGCCAGCATTATGCTGGTGACCGCAGAAAAACAAATTAAGCTTAGAAGGTTCCTTTATTTATTCATTTATTTTTTTTTTGCATTTCAGGCTCCTTTTTGCTTAACAGTGAACAAAGGAAAGGGCAGAAACAAGCAACCAATAAATAGCCAAATTATTGAAACTATTTATATCATCAGCAAAATATCACCAAAGAAGCAAGTTAATTTGCAACAACCTAATAATAGTATAAAAACATATCTTGAGGTATTATATTTGAACCTGTCTAATATTGTGAATAAAAATGAAGACGATAATGTCTCTAGCATTATGATCCATTTGTATTTATCTTTACTCGTAAGTACAAGTTTTAGATTCGACACTTATAGATGACAAGTTCATTAATACTAGTCGTTCAAATTCTCCACTTCTTAGTATAGATATTATTGTTTTAAAAAGTGGCACTTAGATGGTAGAATTACTATCGTAAACGTCTATCTCTTTAAATTATACATATCTTATCGGGTAATGCTAGGAAGATCATTCATTTAAACTATATTTTATAAACTATATGACATGATTGCTTATTATTAAATTATTACTGAAGTGTTGATTAAGATACTTACCACTTATTAGTGACACATTATGTAGTTTACAAATTTAGTTTAAAATATTATTCTACCTAGCATAATTCATATCTCAAAAATGCATGCATACATATCAATCATTAACAAACCGGCCAACTATTCAAAGGATGCAAAGTAGTACTATAAACGAATTGATTTTCTCTGCGTTGTTGTTCTTCTAACTTTTTGAAAGGTATAGACCTATACGACTAATTGGCTTAAGTTGTCATCTTTTTACAAAGATAGCTCAAAAATGAAAGACTTCTCATCCTTGTTAATTTTATTTGAACTTACTTCCAAAGATGGGTAACTAATCATAGGCTTATACATATACATGACGACTGAAGTATATTGTACGTTATTGGTAATTTGGTATGCAAGCGTTTTCATCCAAAATATATATAACGTTACAATTTTTTTTGGTCGAATAACGTTACAACTACTATTACATATAAAAGAAGATAAAAGACGCATGCAGAATATATGTAACGTTACAACTACTTACATGCAAAAAAATGATAAAAGACGCATGCAATATTATGTGCAATGCAATTCAACTTGTGATCGATCACTTTGCCATGTCTAGCCAAAAGGAGCCTTTGCTTTAAGTGAAAGTCTTGACCTTTACTTTTGCACAGAAAATTGAGCTGCGTGCAGAAAGTTGGTTAACCCATACCCATCCTAGGAGAAAATGAGTTCCACTCGTAAAAAGTACATATGATATCATATATATATAGCCTGCAGTTTGCAAAATATGAACTATGATGTTGTGAGTTCCTCAAAATCTAGTGAAAGATAATGTACAATATATATAGGTTATGATCTGACGACGCTAATATTTTTAACATACTTTAACATCCATTTTGTAAAACCTATTTCATAATTTTTTTTAACGATTTAAACTGTTTATATTTTAAATCTTAAGTACTGGTCAACATGTTTAAATTTAATAACCTAAAGATAAATTTTTAAATTTGTGTCTAAAATATAGCCCCATGTTATCACCCAATCACCTCACCGTCCATATTCGACTTCTGTCGTCATGTACGTACCCATGCGAAATCATGAAAGTTCTAGATATGCATTGCATTATAGTTAACTGACATAATCATTTACTAAATGAGCTGATAATATATATAACTGCATCGTTAATTTCTCTTAGGCTGTGTTAGCTTCATCGAATCAGCACTGACAGTGTGCACCCTCTAACTTACGGCAACAAGTGGATATACAACAACAATGTTATTTAGGCACATATTGACTAACGCTTGTGAGTCTTACGTTATGTTAAGAATAAATTTCACATTGATGAGAGAATAGACATTGCATATGCTTATAAAGTAGTTGAGTTACTCTCTATATTGCCAATTAATTTTACGGTAGAACATCAATTTTTTTATGATATCAGAGCAGCAGGTTGTCTCATGTACTAAATATAGCCCCATGCATCAATTCCCATGTATATCACCCAATCACCACACTGTTCATATTCATATACGTACCTATGCGAAATCATGAAAGTTATCGATATGTGTGACATCCACATCGCCTAAGGGAGTGATCCTTATATGTATATTCTCATCCTTACCTAGCACGAAGCCTTTTGGGAGCTCACTGGCTTCGGGTTCCATTGGAACTTCGAAGTTAAGCGAGTAGCGCGCGAGAGCATTCCCAGAATGGGTGACCCATTGGGAAGTTCTCGTGTGAGTTCTCAGAAACAAAACAGTGAGGGCATGGTCGGAGCCTAAAGCGGACAATATCGTGCTACGGTGATGGAACGGGTCCGAAAAGTGGTCCTCCGGACCAAGATGTGACATATGCATGCATTGTAGTTAACTGAGACAATCATGTACTAAATGAGCTGATAATATATATAACTGCATTGTTAATTTCTCTAAGGCTGTGTTAGCTTCATCGAATCAGCACTGTCAGTGTGCACTCTCTAATACGGCAACAAGTGGATATACAACAACAATGTTATTTAGGACGTATACGAGTCCTACATTATGTTGAGAATGAATTTCACATTGATGAGAGAATAGACATTGCACGTGCTTATAAAGTAGTTGGGTTACTCTCTATATTGCCAATTGGTTTTACGGTGGAACATCAACTTTCTTTATAGTTTCAAAATAGGTTGTGTTATGTGTGAAGCCCAATGGTCACACACGCTCCACGTCACCCGAGTTGTGTTGTCTACATGTTAAGCTTGAAAATTCGCCACACATACGAGGACGTGTTGAGAATAAATTTTACAATATTAAGAGGAAGGAATTTACATGCTCTTATAAAATAATTAAACTATTATATATATTGTCAATTAATTTTGAAAATTGTTATTAGTACTCAAAAAATCTCATTCTATATTCCTTACAAGTGTATTTTTCTTTCTAATTATAGAAAGTTTGGAATGTCAGATGAGATTTTTAGAGTGCTAAAAACAATTCCCTTAATTTTATTGTAAAACCTTAACATTTTCCACATCAATAGTACTTCCCATCTCTAAATACTATAAATCTAATTAGATTTTAATGTAACACGTCGCACCGCGGTATATATTCAATTTATCTCTCAATCAAAAGAATGAATGGTAAGCCATTATTCTAAACTTTTGACTTACGAGGCAGCGGCTCCTAAAAACCCTTAATAAAATAGGCTCGACTACGATGCGACGTCTCATTAGTGATATGAGTTTTATGCTACGTGCCCTAGAAAAACATCATCTTTTATAATATCATATGGATTGGTGCTAATTAGCATTAGTCACTCACGGAGTCACTAGGGTTTGTTGGTAGTTGGTAGTGGATTAGGATCCTCTCCTAATTTAAGGATGAGGATTCTCATGATCAAGGAATGTGGGTCGTTAGATGAAAATCCAACGATTATAATTATTATAACTTTAAAAGAACCTTCCTGTTTGTAGCCGTTAAATTTTCATCCAACGATCCATATCCCTTAATCATAAGGATGCTCATCCTTAAATTAGGAGAGCATCCTGGTCCGTTGGTAGTTGGTAGTTGGTTCGACCCATTAAAATCCACAGCCACCGAACTGACCCTTTGATGTGTCTGGCAGTGAAATTACCTGGCACCATCTAGAAGCCTACGTACAAGGTATGTAGGGATTAGGGTTTATGCCATATCACCTAATTTTGAGTCAGGCTATGCTGTAAATTCGTCCTAATAATTTGATATGACCACTGTCAATCATAGAAATTAAATTAAGATAGTGCGATTTATATAGTTCAAACATTTTTCTTAAATTTCTATTCTCAAATCAAATGAATTGAAAAATGTTAATGAATAAAAATTAACAATGATGTGTGGAAGGTAAAAAAGTTTGCGTGGAAGGTAGAAAAAAGTTTGTGTGGATATCGGTAAAGGTGGCAAATCAACCCGTAGGGTTGTGAGTGGATACATGTTAAGAGGCATTTAATTTAAGATCACTTCAATACAGATGTGAGATTGGTATTTGAACTAATTGTGATAATGATGTAAGTTGAAATCAAACTAAATAAATTTTAACGAGTACAAATTAACAACTCAATATGTTAATTTGCCCCCTTTAAACACCACTACCCTAATTTTTTTATTTTTTATTTTTGGTAAACTCATCACTACCCTAAATTTAAAACCTGAGTACAAATACAGAAAATAAGATGAGACCGTAATCCCAGTTGCGACCGCACAAAAGTCAAACTAGTTAAAAACAGCTTTGGACCCATAGAAGTTCAAATCATTTTAGGATCTCAAACTACCGCACCCGAAATAATAAGCTGCACTTTTTGGTGGGCATTTTATTTTATTTTTTAAAATTTGTTTATAATTGTTGCCTTTGTCTTGTGTTGAACTGAAATAGTTTTGTTTAGTATAATATTATGGGCCAAAAAATAATTTAAAATGAATGGCAATAATGCTGAACAAACTTACTATTTCTAAAACTTTTAACCATAACGAGATGGTCTGGTGATTGGAGACAAATTTCAGGTCTATATTCCATATGGCACGTTCTGAGTTCGATTTCTGATGCTGAAAAATCACACGATAGTGGGCATAAAGAGTTTGAAATGCCTCTATGAGTCTTCCAGATCCTTGAAAAGATAAACTGCCACCAACATCTAGTCTTTTTGAAAAATAAAAAAAATAATAAAAACTTTAGAGTATTGCTTGGCATAAATCAGAATGTGTGTGAAGCTAAATTATATAAATGTTATATGTTTCTGTAAAAGTAAAATGAATGCTAATATTATTGGAACAACTTTGAGTATTTCTCGAGTCCTTACTCACAATTAGCTCAATACATATATAAATAAAAAGCGATTTTCGAACTTTTATTTTCTTCTTTGCATTCACTTGTATTCTCTAGCATTTAGATATCAAGAAACCCAAAAAAGGAGTATAAAAAGAGAAAACAAAGTGCATGTGAAAATCACTGCTAATAATCATGAAAAACTACTCATTCCAAAATTTCAAGCATAAAATTATTTTTCGTAAAGTCATTAAAAGCATCAATTAAAAAAAAAAAAAAGTTGAGATACACAGATCAGCAAAGTGTCGAATGGGAGTTGTAACAGGGGTGACTCTATCTAATTTTATTTATTTATTCCTTAAAATAAGAAACAAAATGCCTAACGGGACAAGCTTATCTCATATTTCAAAGTATTGAGAGACATAAAAATCAACACAAAAAATACCACGATATTGAGACCAAAATTTCTTACTATTTTAAGGAGTTTATTACATTATAGAGTAATATTTTAGACTGTCAGTCGTTCTTATTAATACGCAATTCGTAAATTTCTACATAATTCATACCGATAACAGTTGATAGATAAATGTCATAGATAAATCTTTTGATTTGATATTGTGGGCATGCCATACGTCTTTATCGCTTAACAACCACACTCAATCCCAAGGCCATATATCATAGGTCTGCGTAAGATTTTGCACACTTTCACACTAACAAGAAGAAAATTATGTTCACACTTCTAGTCCACCACTTTGGCTTGTCTCTCTTCCAAAACGGACTTAATTCCAGCTCACAAATCAACCATCTCATCTCATCCTTACGTAATCACTAAATCAATCCTCTCTATCGACCTAAATCCACTCCTTGTCAACGTATTTTCAACTTACTAAAACAGCCACGTCCCAATAACGCGAATGACTAAAATAAACTAAATTTATTGTCAAATAATGTTTTTATTCAATGTTATAATGTTATATGTTAATTTTTATATAAGAATTGAATTGTTATAGTTACAATAAATCAATTTAAATGATCATTTACCACAATGATAAAAATATATCAACCATTACGTGATGATTTAGATACAAATTCAGTCGGTGATTAATCTAATATTTAATCTAATAAAATCAATTATTTGACAAAAAAAATCAATAAATCAGTTTTATGTACTAAGTGATATGAATCCCTGTCGTACTTGCTTAAAAATCATTGAGATGCTCCGACAAACCAACCGAAAGCAAGGGCAAATTCGTAAATGAAACCGGTAATTTTCTTATTGCCGTCGTGTCCTTGATTTCGCTGCCCCTTGAAGATGGTGCGACTTGTGAGAGATAAAGAAAGAGTGGAAGAACCTACCCTAAAACCGTGTTCAAATCATATTGAAATTTTTTTCAAGAACATAGGTTGTATATCATTTGTTTTTATATAAATAGTGAAATTTTTTATTTTTTAAATTATTAACATTTTATCACACACATTTCACTACTATTAATGTAGTGATATGTGGTGTATCATTCTGTGTTTCAGGATAAATTTTTAGTTGTGACAGGAAGACGGGTAGTATATCACGTGTTTTTATGCAAGTGATAGAAAATTTTATTTTTTAAGTTATTAATTTTTTAACATAGATATCCCATCATTTATATAACGACACGTGATGTACTACCTATGTGACGGTCATACTGAAAAATATCTCACTCACTGAAGCTAAATTAATACACGTGTCATCGTACAGGCGAAAGCCAATACAAGCAGCGAAGGGAAGGAAACGTTATATTTTTTTGTAGTTATAAATACACTCTCTCACTCTTTTCTCTCAGTCCTCTCTCTCTCCTCGCTTTCTGTCTCCAACATACAAATACAGAGAGCACAGAGCGATAAACGCGCCGACGCAGTTACAGAGGAGTGGTCGTCTCCGTCTTCCTCCGCATTATTCGCTGCGTTTTGGACTCTTCCGTACTGGATTGAGGATTGAGGTCGCACGCAGAGGATAATGGCCCTCCGCCGTCCGGGGCTCCTCCTCCCCCTCTCTTTCTTCCAGGCAAGCACTTTTAATTCCTTTTTCCGAATATGTCCATAAAAACTCCGACGGAATTTCTTGCTCGTTTCCCAACTTTCCAACTTTTTTTTTTTTTTTTTTTTCCTGAGGACCACGAAAAGCTGAAGAAACGGAAAAAGAATTTGAGCTTTTTTCTCGATTTGTTTCTTTTTTTTTTCCCAAGTTTTTCTTACAGTTTTCTCAGTAACCAAACAGAATTTTCACTTCAATATTTAATTGAATTGAATTAGTTGAGGCGCGTTCGACTTCGTTTCGAGTGTAATTAACAACATTTTCACTTTGCTTACTTTCACTGATGCAAGTGTTGTTTATGCAGGTGTTATTTATTCTGGGCGTAGCATATGCTGCTCAGACCTCCGTGACGTCTAATGCTACGGCGGCGGGGTGAGGCGGCTTCCTTGACATTTTACATGCACAAGATGTCAACTTTATTTTTTGTATTAGCAAACTTCCGAGGCTTCATTGTTATTTAATTTAGTTAATTCTGCTTAAGTTTGGCACTTCATGATACATATAGTGTGTTTTAGTTAAATTTCACTAAAATATTGATAGTAATAATAAAATAAATGGTGACTGGAAGTTAATTTTAAATTAGCTGTTTTTAAATCGCTCCTGATCTGAATTATGTCCTGCTCATGTGGTGTTTCTATGATGGTTGTTCAATTAACTGTCTTTAGTTCCGGGAATCGTAATTTTAATTTCCTGGATTAATTATCCAATGAATAAAAAATAGTATGACGATTGAACTCGAGGTTTCTTGAATTTGTTCTTCACTTTATTTTTCTTGTTGTCTAGGGAAAGACATTCGGAAGGGTATTGCGCAATGTATGGCATTTGCGGGCAACGTAGTGATGGAAAGTACATAAACTGCCCCTTCGGTACCCCATCCGTTAAGGTAGAACCAGTCACTCTTTTATCAGTAAAAGAGCTGATAAAAAAGTAGCTTTAAGTCCTCCTTGCTTCTTATTCCATCATAATGTGTGTGTTTAAGATTTTTAATTAACCCAAATATCGCATATTTTATGTGTTCCAGCCGGATGATTTACTTTCGTCCAAGGTCCAAAGTCTGTGTCCAACAATTACTGAAAATGTTTGTTGTACAGAAGCTCAATTTGACACACTACGGGCACAGGTCCAGCAAGTAAGTATTTTTTTTCTGTTCGAGTTGGTCGTAATCCCTCCCTGCTAAGAAACTAGGTTTTTCATTTTTCTCTCCATAATCTTTTCACCCTCACCCCACAATATATAATTAGTATTCTTTTAACTTGTGTTTTATTTTTGCAGGCGATTCCCTTACTTGTAGGTTGTCCGGCATGCTTAAGAAACTTTTTGAATTTGTTTTGTGAGCTTACCTGCTCTCCAAATCAGAGTTTATTTATCAATGTGACTTCTGTAGCCAAGGTCAGAAAACCCTCTTTGTATTTTACCGTTCCATATTGAAATATTTTATGCTCCCTTCATCCTGCAGTACAATCGTATGATTTATTAATTATACAAATAAGAAGGCTATATATGATCTCAAGCACAACAAGAGACATTGATTCATGCTTTTACAAAATTTCTTGCCAATCGGGATGTGTTTACATCTCTTGGCTTGCCGAAGCAACCTAGTGCAGTCGATTGTTTTTTGTGATGTATGATGTCTGTATAGAATATTAGAATTATATCTAACATGCCAATATGGTATCAATTGGTCTCTATGTAGTCTTATAACTGTTGCATCAACTAAAAATAGAAATGAAAGCTCTGAGTTATATGGTAAAAGGATTAAGTCCCAGAAATCGTTTGATATTCATCCTTATGTTTAATTTACTTGATAGTTTGGTACACATTTAGTTGATGAAAAATGGGAAAAGGAAGCAGATAATTCTTTTATTACTTGAGCATGTTGTTACCCTCTTGATTCGTTGATTAAAGTTTGAATTTTGCAAGGATTTAGTCTTTTACTTGGAAATAATTTTGTTTTTTAAATTTATTTTTTATCGAATAGAGAATATGATTATGTCTTCTTAGAGAGAGACAATACTTAATGAAGCTTATTCCGTATTCAGGTTAACAGAAACATGACTGTCGATGGGATTGATTATTATATAACTGATGACTTTGGTGAAGGGTTATTTAACTCCTGCAAGGATGTCAAGTTCGGTACCATGAATTCTCGAGCTATAGAATTTATTGGTGCTGGTGCTAAAAATTTTAAAGGTAAGTTTATTCTTTTGAAATTGCAAATTAGGTCTCTCTCTCTCTCTCTCTCTCTCTCTCTCTCTCTCTCACACACTCTCCATCTCTCTTTATCTCTCTCTCACGTACACACAGACAGACAAATGTACACTACATGGATTTTACCCTTAAGTGGGGCATGATAATGGAAAGATAAGCATATCAAAATGGCATAAATTAATCAAGTGACATGGCTACTTTTGCAATAGCTGATAAGATCTAACTGTGGAAATAACGCTTCACTATTTAGTTTATCATGAAACGTGGGTCTTTTAGCCTCTTGCTTTTGCTGGTAGTGGGGATTGATTGGCCATTGGATACTTAATTGGCAGAGACAAGGCATCTCTGAGTGATGTTCCTTGTTCTATAGAATTCCAAGAACATCTCTTTGTTTACGTTATGCAATTGAGGCCTACATTTTTGCTCTAAGGTCAAGTGCTTGTATGCCTGGCCTTAGTTTGTGCTGTTTAATAACTAGCTGTGCTTTTACTGTTGGTTATGGCAGACTGGTTTGCTTTTATCGGCAGACAAGCACCTCCTAGTATGCCAGGTTCTCCATATGCCATTAGATTCCCTTCAAGTGTTACTGAGTCATCTGGGATGAAACCTATGAATGTATCTACTTATTCATGTGGTGATAATTCACTGGGCTGTTCCTGTGGTGATTGCCCTTCAGCTACAGTTTGTTCTAACACAGTTTCTCCGGTTTCCCGAAAAGGAGGTTCATGTTCAGTGAGAATTGGATCGATTAAGGTGAGAGAGCATGTTTTAGTATATTTTAAGCTTTTGGCTCTCACATGAATTAGCTTGGTCATATCGGATGAATATTTCATGTAGGTACGTCAGGAACTATACTCTTTGTTCATACGCTTTACTTCTGTGACAACTGCAGGCTAAATGTATTGACCTTGCTGTTGCTGTTCTATATGTTGCACTGGTTTCTGTGTTTTTTGGGTGGGTTTTGTTTCATCGGACTAGAAAAACCAAGCCAGCTTCTGGGACAAAACCATGGTGGAGTGCAATGGATGATGGCGAAGTTCATTCTAACAGGGAGAAGAATGAGAACCCTCCGATGCAGGTGGAAACCAATTTCTTTTTTTCTTTTCGTGATATACATATGTAATACGCGCATATATTAATAGTTTACTTATTCATATGTTGATCTGAAATTTATATCATTTTTGTCTTCCGTGTTTACATGTTTAAATCTGCTTTTTGGTTTTTTTCATTTGACAGTTTGTGTGCATTCTATCATACATACGCCATATATTTCTGCTACTTTTAGCTAGCTGTCTGTTTCATCTATCTGCGAAGCTTTATGGATCATATATGTCATTCCTGACCTCACCTGCCCCTTCCTCGATTTATGTTTTGTTTTGTTTTCCTTGCTATGTTGTCATTTTCATATTTATTGCAAATTCTCCTGTTAATAATGAATTTATTATTTATATCATGTCAGATTACCAATCTACATTGATGAACTAAGCACATAAAAGCGGGGATATGCTTAGGATTTTTTTTTTTTTTTAGTTAATTTCTTCATTTTCTAACAAAAGATGAATTCTCACTGGATTTTTTTCTATCAGCTCTTCTTCTAGTATAGTCTTCCTCATTAGCTTTCAGTAGTATAAACGCTTGATATATTTTCTGTATTGTGCCCAATTATTTTACTGTTATATTCTTTAGTTTACTGATACTGCTCTCTAGTTGACATATGCTTACAGAATTTTTCTTTGCTTCTATATAGCAAAGTTCTTTGCCAAAAAAACTGTCCCTGTAATATGTTGCTTTCTACCAGTATTGTCTTCCTCTTTAGCTTTTGGTTAACTCGCTTCATGAAATTGCTTTGTGTGCTTCTGGTGTGCTCAACTTATATCACTGCCATCTCGAGTCTGTAAGCATATATTTCACTAAAATTGTTGGTAATAGGTATTTGAAGATGCTCCTCACGTTAGAAATGATGTCCAACTTTCAATTGTGCAAGGATACATTTCAAAATTTTTCAGGTGATTGCTATCCCTTGCAGAGTGATTGCTCCATGTCAAACTTTTCTGTCAGTGACTCAGTTAAGGCAGAATTATTTTCTTAAATTATTACATTTTGATGTACAGGAGATATGGAACATGGGTTGCTAGGAATCCAATTATAGTGTTGTGCTCATCATTGGCTGTAGTTCTTCTGCTTTGTTTGGGTCTTATCCGTTTCAAGGTGGAAACAAGGCCTGAAAAGGTTCGGTTCGGTACTTGAATGGTCTTTTTAAGTTAAATAATTTATGCTTTTAAAAAATGTGAATGTGATCGGTTGCACTATTTTGAATGAAATGAGTTCTAGTGCTCTCAGTTATTTTACAAAATTTTCTTTTTCTCGTTTTTGGCCTTTGGAACCATGACTGTTTTTTATACAATGGAACGTGTGCCTAGATAACTCATGAGGTTCATCAATTTCAAATCTTGTGAAGTTAGTATTCAACCCACTGTTTATTCACAATTATACTCTCTCCCCTCTGAACCTTGACGTGGGTTCTTTTGTGGGCGTTTAGCATTTAAACAACTATTGTATGCATGCCACATTTTTTTATGTCACTAGATATATACGTTTTACATTTTAATTTGTTATGGCCAGAAGCATTCTATGTTATTGTTGGAGTTGTACCATTCTGTTCAACTTAAGTTGTGTAATGTTGCAGCTGTGGGTAGGGCCTGGGAGTAAAGCAGCAGAAGAGAAGCAATTTTTTGATAGCCACCTAGCCCCTTTCTACAGAATTGAGCAGGTACTACATTGTTACACACTGTTTTTGGTGAACTATTTTTCATCTTATGAGGTGTTGCACTTTACGCGATGCAATGAGGTTACCTTTCCAAGGTAGCAGAACTGGGAAGTAAAAAAGGTTAAAAAGCATAGAGCCAACAGACATATATTGGAAATGAGTTGCCTTTCCTTTTTATCTGGACGTTATGTATCATCATCACTCTGTTGTTGGTATGAGAAGCCTGCCGTAGTATAGGGTGAAGTTGTATTTACAACTCAACTCCTTTAGCTTTCAACTTGCAGAGAAACTTATGTCACACCCTGTGTTATATTTTGCAGCTAATATTAGCAACAATTCCAGAGGGTAAGCATGGTAACTCACCTAGTATTGTGACAGAGGACAATATTAAGTTACTTTTTGAGATACAGAAGAAGGTACTTATCCTTCCAGACTGTAGTGTTACTTTTCAGAATTTAAGTATTTATCTTATAAGATAGGATGGGCTATACGAGACTAGAAATGTTCATGGTTTTGATATGTACTCCAATTGATTTTTTGTTCTGTCTGTTTTTTCTGCATTGACGTGTGGTAAAAGAATACTTCTTTATACAACATTACTCATCTTTGACAGGTTGATGGAATTAAAGCAGATTATTCTGGATCCGTGGCATCTCTTGCTGATATTTGCATGAAGCCCATGGACAAAGATTGCGCCACTCAAAGTGTCCTGCAGGTACAACTCTTTTTGATGGCCTACATTTAGTTGATGCATTCTGGGTGACCATATGGTAAACGAAACTTGTGATTTTTTGTTTGTTTAGCTTATCCTTATTTTCACACTTTTTGCATGTTTGTAATCATTCTGAATGTGATACGAGTTCTTGAAACCGGTACCTAAATGTATAACTTGCACTGACAGTGTGTTGGTTTTTTTTTAAGGTGTTAAACCACAATTTCTTCATATTCCAAAAAAATTATTGCATTGTGGCTTGATATTTTTAAAATTATTTAACAGTTTCTCTCTTCGTTCCAGTACTTCAAAATGGATCCTGCAAATTATGATGGTTATGGTGGGGTTGAACACCTAAAGTATTGTTTTGAGGTATATTCTTATAATTTCCATCTACAACTTATCTGAAGTGTAAATCTAGTTTATTGTCTAATGAGATTCATGATCCAGGGTCCATCATATGTGCATCTTATAGTAGTATGCTTGATCACTATTTTATAGGTATGTTATTTTTAGAATATCAGGGTTGGTAACACAAAACAATATTGTTTTTATTTAAGGCTGATGGATAAAACTAATATCTCTGTTGCTCATCACACTGCTTGATCTATATTATTATTATGTGCTTCTATTTTCTGCTCAATTTCTCAAATAATGAGAACATAGAGATCTCTCCATATTTTCTCTTTTTTTCCTTCTAGATAAGCCGTAGTCATCTGGTCCAATGACCAAATTCACATTTTAATATACTTACATTTCTCTCCAGCTTGTTCTATAATTGATTTTCTTGCTTTTTTTACCATTCCAAATTTCTCAAAGAACATGGCAATACTGTTACGGAAAGTAGACCTATTAACATTTGTGTTTTGTGTTATTGAAGCACTATTCATCTGCTGAGACATGTATGAGTGCATTTAAAGGTCCTCTTGATCCTAGCACAGCATTAGGAGGCTTCTCTGGGAAAAACTACTCTGAGGTAACGATTTTTCTGTATTTTCATGAACAAATTCATTTTTTTTTTTCACCTTTTTAAGTTGATAAGAAGATCGAATTCTTTGAGTATTTATTGACCATTATGATTCTTTTCAATGCAGGCGTCAGCATTTCTTGTAACTTATCCTGTAAACAATGCTCTTAATAATGATGGGAATGAAACTCAAAGAGCAGTGGCATGGGAGAAAGCCTTTATTGAGCTTGCAAAGGTTTACTCTTTTTCTAGCATAATTCTTGTAATTGTTTACTTTTTGCATTCTTGTTCGTGTTACCATCCTGTCCCGAATGAAAGTAGACATATTTCTCTCATAACCGTTTATTGTTTCGTTTTTGTGATAGGATGAATTGTTGCAGATGGTGCAATCTAGAAACTTAACACTTTCTTTTTCATCGGAAAGTTCTGTTGAAGAAGAACTTAAAAGAGAAAGTACAGCAGATGCTATTACAATATTGGTAAGTGTTTTCTCTCTTTCATTTTAGTTGCATGTTTCCTTTTACAATCAAGGCTCAGAATATCTATAATGCATAAGTACTGTACATGATATAGTATGTGGGTTAAATAATTTTTTTTTATTCATTTATCATTTGAATCTTTTAAATTACTAATCTATTTATGGTTTTGCGTTTCACTGCAGATAAGCTATCTTGTGATGTTTGCTTATATATCTCTTACTTTGGGTGATTCACCTCGTCTATCATCATTTTACATTTCGTCTAAGGTATGTTCTCAACTATTTTAGTTTGTTTCAAGTTACTGGAAAATACTGCCCTATTTGTATGTGTTTGGTTTTCCTCTGATTCAAAATTGAGAATCATTTATGTCACTATAATTGTGCACGTTTGAATTCCAGGTATTGCTTGGTCTCTCTGGGGTTGTGCTTGTCATGCTGTCAGTTCTTGGATCAGTGGGATTTTTCAGTGTTATAGGTGTAAAATCTACCTTAATCATCATGGAAGTTATTCCATTTCTTGTTCTAGCTGTAAGTTCCTCGACATTCTTACATATATTATACATACAATGTATGTCTATATATATACATATATACATATCGCTTGAAAATTTGGTTTGCCAAATTGTTTATATCATATACAATGTGTGTCTACACACACACACACACACACACATATACATATTGCTTGAAAATTTGGTTTGCCAAATTGTTCATAATGTGTATAGGTTGGGGTAGATAATATGTGTATTCTGGTGAATGCTGTCAAACGGCAACCCTTGGAGTTGCCTTTAGAAGGGCGAATAAGCAATGCACTCGTGGAAGTTGGACCATCAATAACACTGGCTAGTCTATCAGAGGTCTTAGCATTTGCAGTTGGAAGTTTTATTCCTATGCCAGCATGCCGCGTGTTCTCCATGTTTGCAGGTTGGAAATTCTGATCCATAATAACTTTTAGATATATGAAATATTTGTTATACGTTTTTGTTGTCTTGCTGTCTGACCTCAGGCCTCCAAACTTACTTTTGCACGTTCTTCTGCAGCACTGGCTGTTCTGCTGGACTTTCTCCTTCAAGTTACTGCATTTGTAGCTTTGATTGTTTTTGATTTTAGGAGAACTGAGGATAAGAGGGTTGATTGTTTCCCATGCATGAAAATTTCATCATATGCTAACTCTGACAAAGGTATCGGAATGTTTTTATAGCTTGATTCAGGTTGATGCATTTTCCCTAATGCCAACACTAATTTTCAATCAACCCTACTCTTATTCTCATATTATGTTTTTCATTTGAATGCTGTTTTATTTAGGTATTGATCAGAAGAATCCTGGTTTATTGACTCGTTATATGAAGGTGATTGCTTTTTTTTTTACTACAGTAAACGGTCTTACAAAACCATGTGGATGGATCGTAGGGATGATATTGGCAGTTGGAATTACAAATCTACCATGATTTTCATACTTTTCTATGTACAAGGGCTTAAACCTTTAAGAAATAGAATGTTGGCTTGTCAATAAAAACTTGGGAACTTTAACAAAAAACTATTGTTACTGTTCACTTTAACAAAAAACCACATTTGTTACACTAAAAAGTCAATCCTGGTACTATTCACTTTACTCTTTATTTTGTCCTTATCGTTAAAACTCAAAGTTTCGAGCCCTTTTCATTAGTTTTCCTTAAAAACTTTGATGCTATTTTTTCAAAAACCCTGGTAGATGATAGTCATTTGCTTTCTGCTTACCTAATTTCTAACAATGTTGTTTTTTCTCCTTTTTTTGTTTGTTTTACATTTCCAGGAGATCCATGCTCCCATTCTCAGTCTTTGGGGAGTCAAGATAGTTGTCATTTCCATCTTTGTTGCATTTGCATTGGCTAGTATTGTGAGTTTTGATTCTTCCTCCTAACATATCATATATTTCATATCTATGTGAATATCCAATTTACTGTTTGTGGCCACACCTTCCTCAGTTAACTTCTGATTCTTTTGAACTTTATAGGCATTATGCACCAGAATTCAGCCTGGTTTGGAACAAAAGATTGTTCTTCCCCGAGACTCCTATCTTCAGGTCTATAAGTCAGTTGCCTACTTATAAAAATGCGTTTTTGCTATTGATTACTCTGTTCTTTCTTTGAGGTAACACTGTCTTTCATATATTGCAGGGGTATTTCAATAATGTTTCAGAGTATCTCCGAATTGGACCCCCACTATACTTTGTTGTGAAGAACTTCAATTATAGGTATCTTACTGTTATTCATGTTCACTCTTGTTTGATGTATGTAAGATGTAACCAAACTAGTTATGAATGTCTTCTTAGGTCAACATATAAACCATATCGTATAGCAGTCATGAGTTCTTGAGATTGCTGCTGATACTCTACCCAGAAAATCACATATAATCTGATTGAAATGTTCACCTTTCAACATTGTGCTTCAGCATTTCATTTGATTTTCCATCCAAATGCCCAATGGTGGCTATCTATCAGAACTACTATTTCCTTTAGGAATGGGCATCCCATGGACAGTTGGCATGCATACATCTGCATATGAAAGCAACTATTTGTAGTCATAAAAGGAATTTTCTCCATTTACCTTTTCATGTATGCATTTACGATGCCAATTATTATTATTATTATTTATTTATTGCAAACACTTATCTTAATGCTTCTGTTTGCTGAAACTCTGCTTCATTCTGATGTTGCTCTGTCCCTCAGTTCAGAATCAAGACATACGAACCAGTTGTGCTCAATTAGCCAGTGTGATTCAGATTCTCTTTTGAATGAGGTAAAACGTTCTTTGTTCTCTTTATAATGGGAAAATTATAAGATTTTGGATGCTGTTTTAGAGCATAAAATGCCCCCTGCATTTTTCTTGTTCACATGCCAGTATTTCCTTGATAATCATACAATAATTAATATCTCTTGCTAATTCAAGCTGGTTCTTTTCAATCTTACTGCTAATCCAGAGTGATTGATGTGTTAAGCTTAATTCATATTTAGCGTTATTAGTATATTATATGTTAATATTTTCTCAATCTGTAATTATAAAGAGATTAGTACATAATACATTTAATATGATATGTAATGCTGGAAAGTTCTAGCTTTTTAATATCTGAATTGTCTGTTCATTTTCTTATGAATGTGAATTGGTACATATCTCTTTGAGCTTTTATTCTTTAACTCGGCTATTAAATTTTCCATGTCCTTCATTCTTTTGCCTATGGTTGGTTCCAACCAATACGTGTCAGGGTTTTGGTATCCATTATGTTTGATTGCCCCTTAGTTTCTGTTTTGGTATGTGTGTGTGAATTTGTGAGTTGCCCTTCTGCATCTGCAGAAATGCTAGACCATCCTTAATTTCAGAATTTATGTGTTTGATTTGTCTGTTTGTATTTGAATCATTTGTTTGTTTTTCTATGTCTAAATTTGAATTGTCCTTTTCTTTGTGTTGATTGTCCTTTTGTTTCCACAGATTGCAAGAGCATCCTTAAATCCAGAATCAAGTTACATTGCTAAGCCTGCTGCTTCATGGCTTGATGATTTTCTTGTGTGGATATCTCCAGAAGCATTTGGGTGCTGTCGGAAGTTTACAGATGGGACTTACTGCCCTCCTGATGATCAGGTGACAGTGCATTTTTCTTAGTATGATTGTTAGTATGCTTATGGAAGCGTGGTCTGATGTTTGGAATTTGTTTTACATTCAAAATTGTTGAATTGTCTTCAGTTTTGGAATTTCTTTTACATGCAAAAGAGAATTTATGATAATGATGCTTTTCTTGTCCGCTTATAAATCTGTTAAGAGCACAAATCATCTTGTTTTTGTTTTGCTTGCAATCCCCTTGGTACTAAATTTAAGTTTTTCCCTTTCCACTTTTCCAGCCACCTTGCTGCTCTCCCAGTGATAGTTCCTGTAGCCTTGGTGGAGTGTGCAAAGACTGTACTACGGTAATATACACATGGCATGACAGAAATATTTTAACTGAATTTCTTTGTTTATAAGGGAACACATCCATTCTCATTTTCAATTTTGTTGTTGTCAGTGCTTTCGTCATTCAGATCTTCACAATGACCGTCCCTCTACCACACAATTTAAAGAAAAACTTCCATGGTTCCTCAATGCTCTACCCTCTAATGATTGTGCTAAAGGTGGCCATGGAGCTTACACTAGCAGTGTGGAATTCAAAGGTTTGTTGATGGAATATTGTGCCTTTATGATGACTTCTCTTTCCAAACGGCTTATCTGCTTTCAGGTTAAACTTCCATTAGATTTAGCTTTTTATTTGAATTTACATTTTAACATGTTAATCATATTTTTGTTATCAGGCAATGAAAGTGGCACTATTCAAGCATCATCATTTCGTACATATCATACTCCTCTCAACAAGCAGGTATCTCATCCTGTGATCAATCAAAAAAGATTACCACTTCCCGTCTTTTCTAGGTTTCAACACTAAAGTAAGCCCCATAACTTGAATATCTACAAATTTATGTTAGGTTGACTACGTAAATTCAATGAGAGCTGCTCGGGAGCTCAGTTCTAGACTTTCTGATTCTTTGAAGGTAAAAATTTGAAGGCTACTTGCTAAGTCGATTGATTTATTTACAGTACAACTTTAATATTATAAAGCTACACCAAAATCTGTATTGTAAATAAGTAGAAAACATAGCTCAAAACGGAATTGTGGTGAAGCAACCCTATATGAAAACTATGCAAAAGGATGACTCCTATACTTTACTTTGTTTTTGTTTTTGATACAAGCAAATATTCTAGTTTTTTTAAGCAGTATTCTAGTTTAAAGTTTAAACTAATCTAAATTGTGGGGAGGGAGATTCGAACTTGAGTGCATAGGGGGTGGCACATCTGTTCTAGCCAATGTGGTTGTGCCCACATCTGCAAACGACTCGGTGTCTATTATGCCGACATCACAACCCATGCAAATGGGAAAAGGGTTAATGTCCATTGGTTCATTTGATTCATTTGACAAGAGACCCCAAATTCTACATTTAGATTGAGTACAACAGTCTTGTGCCGCCCCTTTCCATAAGCCACTGCTTCAAAATTTCATTATTTATTCACACTGGGACAGTTAAACTATAATAAGTTAGCTTGATTCACTAATGCGTTGCTCGTGGTATACCTGTGGAACTGATATTTATTTTCTGGTGCAGATTGAGATATTCCCATATTCAGTTTACTATATGTTCTTTGAGCAATACCTTGATATTTGGAGAACGGCACTGATCAACCTTTCTATAGCCATTGGTTAGTTTTTTTTATAGCTTTGAATACTATATCTTAGTGGGGAAAAAATTGATAAAATTCAAATTTCACCTCTCTGGAACTCGGATTTTAATTTCAGCTTGTATCTATCTACTATAGATATGCATATGGTAGATTTGTGGTTTCATTTAGTAAAAGGATTAATCTGGATATATTGTTGGTGTACCAGCTGCTGTGTTTATTGTTTGTTTAGCTATCACATGCAGGTCAGTATTCATATTCTTAGCCTCGTTTAATTCTTGTAATTGTGTGCAAGGTTACTCGTTGTGTTCAGCTTCCTTAGCAAATAAATTTGCAAAGAGGTGTTTATAATGATACATTGATGCTTCCTTCAAATTTGTTTTGTAGTTTATGGAGTTCAGCTATTATTCTGTTGGTGTTGGCAATGATTTTAGTGGATCTCATGGTGATCTTTCTTCGTTAAAATTTCTCTTTTGAAACAAATAATACCTCCTATTAGTGGTCACATTTGCTCACTAGATAACATACTACAGGGTGTGATGGCAATTCTGAACATCCAATTGAATGCAGTCTCTGTCGTGAATCTTGTAATGGCAGTGGGCATTTCGGTTGAGTTTTGTGTGCATATGACACATGCTTTCTCGGTCAGTGTCAAACTCTTAAACATTATCTTTAGTTATTTACTTTTGCCTTCTCTTTCTCGCTATTGTTAGTTTTTGTGATGCCTAAAGTCCCTTCAAATCTTGGGGTATTTTGATTTTGGCTTCACAGAACAGAATCAAAGTTATCATTGGCGACAACACGCTACCTTTTTCTTCTGAAGTGTATAATTAACATTTGTTGTGCAGGTTAGCACAGGAGATAAAGACCAGCGCACCAAGGAGGCTCTGGCTACAATGGGTGCCTCTGTATTCAGGTACTTGGCCCAATTCCAACCCTCCTTCGTAAGAAAGGGAGAAACTCCTACTTTGTTTTGTTCCATCTCCGAGCATCTTCTGCGATTGATCATTCTTTGCCAAATAGCTAGTCTCAAGTGCAGTGCCAATAGGATTTTGTGTGATAAATTTTATCCGATCTAAGCTTACATTTCCATTCTCTCTTGACATTCTTTTGCAGTGGAATCACATTAACAAAGTTAGTTGGGGTTATTGTACTTTGTTTCTCGAGGACGGAAATCTTTGTGGTACTAAATCTTTCACTCACCGTCTAATCATACTGGCCATTACTGTCGGATCCCCCTTTGAACACATCTTTTCCTCTTATGTTTTGTAGGTGTATTACTTCCAAATGTACCTAGCATTGGTTCTTCTTGGTTTCTTACACGGGCTTGTGTTCTTGCCGGTAAGTTAGTACAGTTCCCTTATCACGTCCTTGCCATCCTCGACGGAAATTATAAAATTCTTGAACAATAACCAGCATCTGAAAAGAAAATATGTTGAACAGAGATAGAAACCATGTCTTGCATTAGTCTGGTTTTGAATTTTGATCAACTAGTACATAACGACGTTTTGTTTACAGGTCTTCTTGAGCATGTTTGGTCCGCCTTCAAGACGCGTGCCCGTTGAGCAGAGACAAGATCAGACATCTGTTTCCCCACAACTATGAAGATAGCGGATTACTACCTCTCCAGTTCTTTTTCGTGTTGTTTTACAGCTGAATTATTATGTACGAACAGAAATATCGAAATAGTTAAATGTGTAAATTATAAAACTGCCGCTGCTGACAAAGGAACAGAAAACAAAAAAGAGCAAGAATATGGTAGATTTTGAGATTTGTTTGTTTGGCTAGCATCAACTTCCCTTGGCGTAAATATCATACATCACATCAATGTATAAAGATATGTTAACCTTAGAACAAAGGAAGAACTCAGAAAACTATTCCGTTTAGGATGCATCCAATTATTGATTTATTAAAAGGCCGTTTGATAACTATTTTGTTTTCAGTTTTTAATTTTTTATTTTTAATTGAATACTCGTTTTGATGCGGGAGTCAAACCTTGAAAAGAACTGTTTTTTTTCTTTTTTTTCTTTTTTTTTTTGAAAAGAACACTTTTTTTATTGAAAAAAATAAAATCGAAGACCACTAATTGCATTGGAATAATAACGTAGGAATTTGTTAAGTCATATTTAGAGTATGGCGAGAGTTTCTTACGAAGTTCATCCTTTGTTTTTAGTTTCTTTGAAAAATGATGTACTAGAGGTCTTAGGGAGAATTGATAAATTAAAGATTATATTTGCGTGTGCAATTGAAGTAAATGATTTCTTTCTCAAATCAAGCGTGACTTGGTAATATCGATTGAATCCACGATTAATGATATTGATCTTGTTTTGTTGTTCCTGATTGAGCAAGTTTCAACTTATCTATGTGTTCTTTTAAAATCTTTCTTATTCGTCCTACAACACATTTGGTAATACTTTCAGTTTTCACAATTTGTGTAGTTTCTAAGACATTATACACAATTTCTTGAAGCTTATAGGAGGTTTTTTTTTTTACTTCCTTTTTCTTTTAAAGGGACCAGCTAGTGGTTTCGTTACGAAAGTCCATCTTTTCGGGAGCCGATGCTTATAGTAGTCGACATTTTATACTTCAGTGATAAACGTACTTTCGATCCTACTTCAATTATCTATTTTCAATGTATTTTCTTCGATATCTGTAATAGACAAATGAAAACTAGAAACGAAATAGTCCTAAACCCTTTCCTTTCTTCCAATTAATACCCTTGACGGAACATTCGCATTATAAGGCAGAAACCCAATTAAGCATCTAAAGTCTCCCAACACCCTGAAAAGATTTACCAACATCTGATCTGATAGGAAACAAACCCATTTAATTGTTTTATTAAAGCTTCATCTGAAAGGAAATTCTTCCTCTGGAAATTGACTCAATGCTTAGAAATCTGGCACAATTATTCCCAATTCACATATTAAAAAAGGAACTTCAACGAAAAACCCTCGGTACTATTCACTTTAACGAAAAACCATATTTTTACACTAAAAAGTCAATGCTGGTACAATTCACTTTATCCTTTATTTTGTCCTTATTGTTAAAACTCAAAGTTTTCAAGCATTTTTCATTAGTTTTTTCTTAAAAATAAATATATAAACAGCACTGTTTTAACTGGCAAAAATTATGTAAATACACAGACAACTATCCACTAGTAATTAACAAAAGGAAAAGAAAAAATTAGGAATACACTAAGTCACTAACTGCTAGCTACTAGACTAACAAAATACATTCAAGCTGCTGCAGTTTCAGATGGAGATCCCAGATGTTCCTTTCCACCATCCTTTCGTTTAATTCTGCACGACGCAAAACTTCCATCTTTACATTGCGAAGATTTCATATGCTCGGAGCAGCGATCTATGAAGCAAGGTTTCAACATCCCTACTAAAACTAACGGATGCATCCCCACTTTATTGACTGCAGACTTCTGCTACTTCAGTGCTTGCAAACTCAGACAAACATCTTACTATCATGACGGTCTACCTATCAACCTCTCAAGTGATGACGAGATATCTGGAGAGAGAGCTTAATTGTGCGGCTCTCTGAAGATCGGCACACATCAACACACTCCTCTAAATCATCATCACATGTTAACAAGACCCACTCCGAGTCATCATCCAAGTATTTTATATCATATGTACTCATGTCTTGTATGCTAAATCGCTTTGCGATTTCTTGCACCAAATCTTCATGTCTCCAATTACTCTGCATGCGGAAGCGGGTTTTCTCATCCCCATATGCAACTTTTACTCTTTGAACCTTGCTTTCTTGAGCTACCCGGCCATTATTTTTCAGTGAATGTGGAATAGACTGCAGATTTCGTTGCTCGCAGAGAAGTTTCTGGCTTTGGGATCTTGGCAGTAGCTCCGCTCGATCTTGGCCAAAAGCATGCAATCCTGCCTCACGTCTGACCCTCTTTAGCACACTATCTCTTGACTTATCTCCAACAACTGGATCATCATTACCAGCAATGTTACATGAGAAGGGACATTGCTGTGTCCTGCTGGAACAGCATTGGCTTGAACTGGAACTCTGACAACATGAAGATGGCGGAGATTTTGATGCGGTAGCTTGGGGGCTCAAAACACCACCTTTGGGTGACAAGTTTGTCTGCTTTGGTTGATCACTCAGCTTTGAACTTGAAAATGGGCTGGTCCCCGATAAATTTGGAGATGTTAGCTCTGGGAAGTTCGTATAGAAAGAGTTGATCTGGAAAGCACCAGATGCGCCTTCAACTGAGTCGATTACAAGTTGGAGTTTCTGTAAAGAGTGACCAACCTTCTTGATTTTTCGAGATGGCCAACGCTTAATCCCATGTTGTCTGCATATCCTTTTCAAGGTTGTGGAGCAGACTAAACATGATCAATTCGAAAAGAAATTCATTAAAATTTTGAAACACAAAACCTTCATAGTAGAAAGTTCAACATAAGCCACATAAACATAGAATGCTGCAAGGCATTAGCGTGCTAGCAGATATTTTTAAAGTCCAATTGGTATTAGCCGGAGAAACAGAAAATACTAACACGAAAAACTTAATTTCGGAAGATTGCAAGGTGCATACGTACACCATACAGATTGTACAAGTAAAACAATTATAAATTGCATCAAGTATACACAGCAGTCCCATTACTCTAAAGGCCACCAAAATGCCATACGAATATTCACAACTAAAACATCAAACAGGAAGCAGGTTTATCACAAGAAATGCTTACCTCCAATACTCTTTGCAGCATCTTTTAGACTACCGGAAAAATATTTGCAAAGAACTTGCAAGTTGATATCTTTTTCTGCCTTGGTACGTCTTTTCTCTCTTGTCTTACTCACACCAACACTTGAAAAGCTACCCTCACCTAGAGCAGAAAACTCTTGTCCACACTCAACACCACCTTTTAGGTTTGAATCTTCTTGATGCTGCCTTAACTTCGACAATTTCACACTCAGCACCTTGCGTGGTTTTTGGTTTGGGAACATTGAGACATCCTTACCATTCTGTTGGACCTCTGTGAAACAAGCAATATTACTTGGTCCGGGCTCTGACCGATCTATCACCTCACTGACATGAAAATTAGTTTCCTCCTCAACTTCCTTGTCTGTGACAACCCGTAAGCTCCGGCATGTCTGTTGCATAACCAAGGACAGTGATGTGAGCATCTTTTCCTGTTCTTCAGGATCCCTGCACTCCACTGGCAAGAAGAACTCCAGGACAAAATCAGTTGAACCAGTGTCAATGCTCCGCAGACGTATTGCAACAGCTGCATGCAAATCAAACATCCTGGCATGGTGAGATAGAGGATACTCTGTCTTGACAAAGGAAGTTATGTCATCTGAGAAGCATGGCTGATTGGTCATAAAAGCTCTCCCAACGATGCCTTGGCCTCTTAGCAAGTGATGTTCAGAGCACGCTTCATGAAAACTCTGGATACAAGGATCAGCCACATGACAAGCATGCTCCACAGTTGAAACACAGTGGACGTAGTTGTCATCAGAATGCCGGCACCCATCTTTACCTTGTTGGACGCATGACATCCAGGTTTGTGCCAAGGGCAACTTGTGCGTCTCGCATGCAGATCTCAAGACCTCTTGGATCTCGGGTAACGCAGCGTGAAAGGGATTGCCACACCCCTGCTAAGATAATCCACCAAATAACCTTAGAACAAAAATCAGAATATACTAATATGTGATAAATCAATCTTCCCTCAGGGTAATTATGCATTTACCTTTACATTTTGAGTACTCAAATTTCTAGAACTTCGAAGATCAACAGCCTGCAAATTTTAAAGCTTGTCGACATCAGAAAACAAGATTCATGTGAACAGCCTACAACTAATTATAAGCCCCTGTGATATGAAATTCAAAAGTCTATTTATCTAGGAGCATGGACCTATGAAGGTTTATCTAAGTAAATTGAATGAAAACAAACACAGTAACGAAAAAAAGAGGTTTCTACTCATATGTCCATCCTCAAATTGGTGTTTATGTGCACTGATTCAGAAGCTCATAGGGATAAACAACAGAACTGAGTTTCCAATTCATGGGTGGGACGGAGTCTCTGTTGAGATAGCCTTGCTTTCACTCCCGTAGTTTAAGTTTAATTCTTTAAGTATTCTCTCGGTTTGGAAAACAGTGTTAGATGCCGCATATACAAAAAAGAATATAAAGCAAGAAACTTGCAAACCTAATAAACTCCAAGTGCCTATTGCAGTGACGTGAAAGGAAGAAGGCCAAATGAATGAAATTTTGATACAAGGAAAGAGCACAAACCTCAAGTGCCTTGCAAACGCTGTCAATGTCAGGTTGATATTTAATCTTCTGGTCGGTCGTAACAACCTCAATAACGCCCAAGCAAGTCCTACTACCTTGTTCAAAGATGGGAAGGGCTAGAGTTCCACTTACATTATGCTGTTGAGCATGGCCAACCCGTGGATATTCATCATGTCTAAAGTATCGAACATCAGGAGTCCACTCAGGAATCTTACCTGAGAAAACCCGGCCAGGCAACCCCATAACCATTTCTGTTGAATCCTCCCCAGTTGCGAACTGGTATTTAGCAGAGATGTCTCGATATTTAGCAAGCCTGGAACAGCTAGAATCAAGATAGAAAAGATCATTCATTGTTAAAACATGTCTACCCCCTCTATTCACTGGCACCCATACTTGTACAAGAACATCTTCGTTTCTCATGACCTCTCCAATGTTCACGAGAGCCCTCATTAATCTCTCCGTCACAGATGATGCAAAACCTTCATTTCCAGTGGGACCAATCCACCACCTTCTGCTAAATTCACGACCTTCAATTGTAGGATCCACTGATTGACCAGAGTACGCCACAGCATCTTTTATCATATTCTCTCTAGGAGACTGAGGATTCACAGGACCTTCTACGAGTTGTTTAAGGAATGGTCTTTGCATCTCCTCTTGATTACTGCTGTGAGACGTGTTCATGGCCATATTGCCATTGGTCTCCAACGTATGCCAAAAAAACGAGGGGTTCAAGGGGGCAGCGGTACTGGGAAGGCTCTGATTATGAAACTCAGGTCCATGTGTGGTTTCCAACCAGCATCCCTCCAAGAAGAGTTCGTCCATGAAATCTAAATCCGTAGCGGAATCAGGTTGAGCTCCCAACATGGTAGCTGGTGACAGAACACCATCATCCATTGCAGAAGCCTCACTTTCCGGATTATCCCCCAACCAGTAGGTTCCAAAGCTCATTAATCTTGGCAAGAATTCAATTCTTGAGCGTCCGGCCTTCAAATCCGAGTCTGTTTGAATTCCCCAAAATCATTAAAAAAAATTCTTCCGAGTACAACAAATAACAAAAGAAATTGCAAACAACTCTTCTCGTAGAATTAACAAGGTAAAGTAGTAACTAAACAAAAGCAAAGGAACAAGAATTAAACTGTAAATATATATATTAGTTATTGTACAAAGATTAGATTCTCCTTTCCACTAACAGAAATTCCATACGAGTCAATGACCATAGAACCATCAAATCTTCCAATATCAATGGTTCAAATCAAAAGGCAAAAACAGAAGAAATTAAATAAAACCCACTTTCCACAAATTCTTAAGAAAGAGGAGGGTCAAATCTTGTAAACAAAAAAAGGAACAATCTTTCATTCACTTACAGTCAAGATTCCAATTGAGAATTCAAGCATTTCACTTCACAATACAAGGAGCAATCCAGTTTCTGAGACCCAGAAAAAGCAACAGAAAAGAAAAAGGAATAAGAAGAACTCACTGTGTGAAGATTCTTGGAGTTTTTTATTTATTTTTTTCTCGGTTTATTCAGACACTAGTTTCTGCATAAACCCATAAAAAGCTATCTGCAACTGCAATATAACAAACAAACTCAGAAAAGAGCTCTGAGTTGAAGAGGTAGTTGTTTCCTAGTCACAGAGAGTTCCTTCTCCCCTTCTCATCCCCACCACAATTCCAAAGTTCCCATCTTTCCTTCTAGGAATATATTATAATTCCAGTCCAGGCTACCTCATTGGTGAGAAAGATTCTAACTTGCACAAATGGTCCCCACCGCAGACGTATGCAGCCCATCATGGACATTGTACTTCTCGCTTTAAAGTCAACCAATGGCTGATAGCTCAGCAAAGTACAAACAGAGATGTTGAGTTGTGTTATTCCTCCCTATTGAATCTACAATGAAACCTCAATCAAAGCAGGTTATCTTATGTGTGAAGTTCAATTTTTATTTTACTTTATTTATATTGTTCATGTGTTAGGTATGAAAAATTCGTTACAACTAAAAGACGTGTTGCGAGTAAATTCCGCATTAAAAAAATAAAGAATCTTTAATTTTACAGTGTACCTCAACTTCTTCACGAGAGACTGAGTCAGTTGAGTGAGCTTGGAAAGAGATTGGTTGAGTTGTGAGGAGAATCGTAATCAAGGAGGAACGTTTAAATTTAACTAAAAATTTGAAAAGGAGATTGAGAGAATCAGTGGGGGTGGTTATGAAATGGTGATGGAGGCTGAAGCAAGCAAATGAAATCAGAAATTATTAGAGGGATGAGTAAAATAAGGAGGGATCGTGCCCCGGCACTAACCATCTCCCACTTCAGATGCTCTCGCACGGCTCTGACTCACTCTCCTTCCTTATTTTATTCCAGTTCCAATGATATAACTTCTGCATCATAATAATATTTTTTTCATCACCTTAAATGACAGTGATGGTTGTATCTTAAAAAAGATATAAGCTTAATCGATTTACTTGTATCCTTGTGACATACGCATTGTTGAAATGTTATAATTGTTAAATGGAATGTCTTTCAAGTATGCTCGGATAACTGTATGAGATGTAGTTAGAAAAAAAAATCGAGTCCTAATCAAATTAAGAGTTGAGGTTGTCGTGCATTGTCAATAAACTTTAATGCTACAAGCCTGTAGTTGTGTCTATTAAGTGCAGGTTAATTTTGGAGGTATTTTTTAGAAACTTTAAATCCGAGACGAATTTTGTAAGTGTCAACCGAGTCTGGACACTAGTTGTGCACCAGAGGCATTGTACCTACAAGCAATGAAATGGTCTTTAAGTGGAAGATAGCATGGCACAAAGCCAATTCCCCTTAATGGCCCATTTTAAAGGCATTGTGCCTACCAGCAATAAAATGATCATTATGGAGAAGATAGTGTGCAGGCAATTAATGGCTCAAATTCCCTTTAATTACTTAATTCCCAAAATTATCATATTAATAAAAATGACATAAAACCACACCGCAAATCTCAAACGGCACAAAGTTACTTTAAAATTCAAATTATTACTGCTTGTGGTTTGATATCTCACAAAGATAGTATGTAAGCAATATAGTACAAAATTTTAAATAAAAATGCGCATCTGAAACAAATGGATTTTAAAAATCAATCTCGGCAAGAGCAACTTCGTATTCCTATTCCCCAATCCCGTTGGGGTCATGCAAACATCCATACTATCTGGTGGTGGTGGATGAGTACATTGGTCTCACAGAAATGAATTTTGGATGAATGTTTGCTATGTTGCTTCTCCTTAACCAGTTGAGACGGGTACTCAATTCCTTATGAGCAATAGTTATACTCTGCTGGTTGGACAATATGAAATTACACTTCACCTTTAACCTCGTGAATCAGGCAATGAAATACTCTGTAGACTCATGTTCGTATTGTTTCACTTCGGTCATATCACTGATAATCACTTCGAGCTCAATCCAATAGATCTGCTCATAGGAATCTCTCTCCATTTGTCTCCATGTGCATGAATCTAATTGGCTGGTAGGTTGGAGTACCAAAGAAAAACTTGTCTAGTTGTGGAAATTAAATAACTTTTCTTGTAACTTTTTATATTGTTTTTAATAGACGACACGCCTCGTGACGACCGAAATTTGTCAAATATACATTATGTGAGGAATTTTTAGTATTTTGTAATGCTTTGCAATGGTGACTTGATATTTTTGAATTTATTTGATATAAAATTTGATTTTTTCAATTTGTACGATCTTTTCAAATAAATTTATATTATTTAATATTTTTCAATATATTTGATCTGAGGTCAAAATTTGAGAAGATGCGTGAGAGGTAAAAAGGGGTATGTTGATAGCACTACCCTTTTTATATTATATAGAAGATGATTTTCACACACTCAATTTACCTTCTAATACATCTTCTTCATTTCTAGTCAATTGATCGAGTAAATCAAACAATAGTAACGGACATGATTAAATAAGAGAGTGAAAAATTAAAAAAAAAATCATGTTCCCTATTGTATATACACATCTGCTCTCACAATTCTCCTCTTTCCATCTCCTTCCATCTCTTCCTCTCACATTCTCTATTTTATCTTTTTCTTTCTATAAAAAAATTAATATAAGATGTTGATGTGGCTTAATTGTGACTGTTTAAATAGAAGTGAAAGGAAGAAAAAGAAAAAAAAGAAGGAAGAGAATCCTACTCCATTCTCAAAACTAGCCCCGACCATCTTGTAGTTGATTAACAAGAGAAGCTGGATGAAACTTCTGGTGAAAAGAACAAATATACAATTTGGAAATAGGTGTTTAAAGTTTCAATATTAGCGTCAATTCTTTAATTTCTTTGAAGTTTCAAAAATGCCAGGGGATGTAGACACTATTTATGCTTCATCTTTTGTTTCAAACTCCATATAAAGAGCCACGTAGTCTTACATTTTAGTGTTATTCATCTTCATTGGTAAGTAAGAGATCTTAGGTTCGATTGTCGCCAAATATGAATTTGAACCACATTATTGCTAGTCCATTATAAGGCTAAGCCCACTCCATCCCCCTTAATGTGGATAATATTGATTGTTCCAAAAAAAAAAAAAAAAAAAAAAACAACCTCCATATAAAGAACCGGAATTACTTCTTTTTGAATATGTTTTATCATTACCTTTCTTAGCTTCGAATGGACCCTCATTACTTTCACCTTCTATAGTATTCAAATCAATGCCACATAATACAACGGTCTAATTACATTCTATTTCATTTGTAAGTGAAAAAACTTAAATTTGACTACCGAGTTCGAAATCAATTTAAGGGTTAGGCCAAATCTTCCTTACCCCCTTAGACCCTCTCCAACCCTTGGCTTAAAACCTAAAATTTTTAATCTAGAAAATTTAGGTTTTAACCCAAAAACAATTTTTTTTTTACTCCAATAGTTTCAGTTTAAGATTTTAGCCCGAAATTATTAAAGAATGAATTTAGGCTAAATTCTTTTTTCCGGTAACTTTTTGTTTTGAATAAAATTTATGTAGATTTCGAGAAAAGTTGAAAGATTCACTGAACCGACCCCATGAATCATGTATTTATAGAGTTTTGATAAATTTTGATTTAAATATTTTTTAAATTATTTCATCTGTTAGATTTAATTTTGAGCTGTTAAATCTCTTTTTTTTTTTACTATTAGATTTGATCATATTCAATCTCAATCATTGGATTTAATGTATTTAACAATTAAATAGGTTTGAATATGGACAGTTAGATCAACCAACGATCCAATAATTGAAATCGTCGGATCGAAATAGAGTCGTTGGGCTCATTTTGGGTGGCTGACATTTTCTTCAGGGGTAGGCCCAACTTCCTGTCAGCCCTCATGCTTCTCATGTGTTGGACACGTTGCCTTGCTGCGACCACCACTTTTATGGGCGTGTCCACGTATATAAGGTGGGCCAACATTTTAACTTTGCCGGATTCTAGGTTAAATGTGCTCAAATTTTAAGTTTTAAAACTTACTTTAGGCCCAACCCATTGAAGAATAATTGAGTTAGTTTAAACCTAAATTTTAAATTTTAATGTAAGAATTGAAGATGATCTTAATATAAATAGAAATTCCTCGATTAATTTATGAACCATACAGAACTCAAAGCACATATTAGCCCACACGATCAGAAAAGTAAAGTGACATCCCCCAATCTAAGTAGCAAAAAATAATAATAATAATTTAAACTAAAAAATATATAAAAAGAGATTTGAGAGAATCAGTGGGGGATGGGGGGTTGATTCTAAAATGGTGACGAAGGCTGATGCAGCAAATGGAATCAGAAATTCTCGGAGGGATGAGTAAAATAAGGAGGGATGGTTGGTGCTTCGGCACTCACCATCTCCCACTTTAGACAGAAGCCAGCAAAAGAGGTCCTATCCTCAACATTTTTAACCAGTTTTTCTTGTCTATTATTTGACCAAACCATGCAAGGATTTAACTACAATGGAATAACAACGTTTACATCTTGGAGAAGATATAAAGTCTAACTGATTTACTTGTATCCTTATGGCGTATGCATTGCTAAAACGTTATAATTGTCGAGTTTAATGTCTTTCAAATAAGTTCGGAGAAGTATATGAAATGTAGTTAGAAAGAAAGTCGAGTCTTAATCAAATTAAGAATTGAGGTTGTCGTACATTATTAATAGACTTAATGCATACAAGCTTTTGATTGTGTCTATTAACTACAAATTTGTGAGATATCCTTTAGAAACTTTAAGTCCCATATGACTTTTGGAAGTGCCAATCAAATTTGGACACCAGTTGACACGCCAAAGACATTATACCTACAAGCGATAAAATGGGTTTTAAGAGGAAGATAGCATTGATCCAAAATTGTACAAAGTCATACGTCAAATCTCAAAAGTTCCCGTTAATTCTCAAAATTACCAAATTAATCTAAAATGGCACAAAGTCACGCATCAAATCTCAAATGACACAATGCCGCTCTAAAATTCAAATTGGAACTACATATGGTTGATCTCTCACAAACATGGTTTGTAAACAACATAGTACAAAATTTTAGACGTAACCGTGCTTCCCAAAACAAATGGATTCTTCATATCAATCTTGGCAAAAGCAACATCGTATTCTTATTCCCCAATCCCTTTAGGGTCATACAAACATCCATGCTCTATCTGGTGGATGAGTACTTAGTAGTTGCTAGTTGCTACCACCATATCTTCGAGGTCATAAAAGGTAACATCATCAAATTTCTTGTTGAAAGGGTACTCAATGCCTTATGAGCAATAGCTATGCTTTGCTGGTTGGACAAGTTGAAATACGCTCCATCTTCAACCTTTTGAATCAGGTAATGAAATCATTTGTAGACTCATGCTTGTATTGTTTCACTTTGGTCACGTCACTGATAATCACTTCGAACTCGATCCAATAGACCTACTCATAAAAATTTATCTCCTTTTGTCTCCAAATGTGAATCGAATTGGCTGGTAGGTTGGAGTATCCAACTAGATGTTGCCTTATCACCCTTTTAGGCTAATGTCATATGCTCGACTTTCTGCCTCTTGGGCTAGTGGAATCCTCATTGGGCCTTACTTGGCTTGATAAGCCCACCAACTCTATTGAGTGGAGGTGCCCAACTCCTGGGTTTTCATGAATCTATCACGAGGGAGAAATTTTTCAATATGATCGGTAACGGAGTGGTACACTACGTGTTACGATACAAATAATGGAATATGTGTACTAAAAAGTTAATAACTTGAAAAATAAAATTTTCACCACTTCTACTAAAACACGTGGTGTACCACTTGTGTTTCCGTCATAATGAAAAATTTGTCCACGCGAGGCATCGCGAATATGAGAAGACGGGCGTAAGAAAAGGATAATTCAAGTTGATGGTCTCTCTAGCATCACCCCTGAAAAAATCAAGAGTTAAAATTAGGTTAAATGAGAAGACAGTTGTCAAAAGGAGGGGTTGAGTCACAGCGGAGGCTGGGCAGTGGCTCTTTCGGCACAGCGTGGTCCCTCGTATATTTAATCAAATTTTAAACGTTTTGACCTCCACCTTTGGAGCCAGTTTTCCTGTTTTGAACTCTCTCCTTTCCTGAGCCAAGCCTGAGAGTGAGATCCATTGTCCATACCACTTGCAGTTGCAGATCTCCACAGCTTCAACTTCTTCACCTCCAACGGTAATCCAATACTCTCTCTCTCTCTCTCTCTCTCACACAGAGATGGCAGATATGTATTACTTAATCAAATGAATGAATCTTTGTTCAACTTAATTTCTTATGGCTCTTGGAGTGTTACCCAGCTCAGATCTGTAGTGATTGTGATACTGTTGCTCTCAGTTTAGTCCATAGAATTGCGATATGAGTTCCTCTTTCGTTCGAAATGTTTACATATCTAAATCGGACTCGCGGGCTCGTCGATTTTGTTTTTCTAGTGAGTAATTAGTGAATTTGAATTGTTGAAATATAGTTTTATTATTTGATTGCAGAAAGTGAATCTTGTAAGTTTGAGATTACTTTCGTTATGGAGGGAATTTACAAATTCAGCATAGATTGTTGCTTCCATGCTGAAAATGTTGCAGTTGCCCCTATAATAATTGTTTGTCTTATGCACAAAGGGCATCTGAAAACCTTAGCTTAAGATACTGTGTTGTAGCTTGATAGTAATATCTGCAACAAGGATGCATGTATTGATTTCATCTTTCATTTTTATGTAATGCCTCTGCAGCCAGAACCTTAATTCCAAGCCAAGTTGGTTCTGCTGGTCCCTCGAATAATGAACTCGAATCTCAGCAACAATGCACTGGCCAACAGTGTGCTTGGTTCATCTGTGTGCCATAAGCAATCCACATTACCGGTAAAAAAGGTAGCGTTGAGAGATGTACAGAACGATAATAGAAGCTGTACGCCTAGTTATCCTGAGAATTCTTTTCTAGGACGGCTGCTCGCAGATCCAATTAAGGTTTCTGGAACTAAGATACTCAGCCCTGAGTTTGCGCGGAGCCCTCCTTGCCACCAGTTCACGAGAATCAGCGATCCAAGTGATCATCTCATGCATGGTGGGGTTGTGAAGAAGTTAGATTCGGAACTAGGAAAGCGAAGAGCTCAAGGTGTTAAGGAAGACTGTCTAAATTTCAAACGACATTGTTCGCAAAAGCAGCCAGACCTACCTAAAGAAAGAAACAAGAAGCAAGAGTTAGAGCCATCTTGTATACCTGCATATTCACCAACGCATTGGGCTTCTCCGATTAAATTCTCACCTAATAGACCACCAGTTCCAAATTTTCTTAGAAAGTCTAGTAATGGCCTTCCGGCTGCTCATTCCAAGCACCTTAGATTTACTCCTGAATCTGAAGTTCCCCAATCAGTTCTTTCTGAGAGGAACCGCGATGAGGAAAGGACAGAACGGTTTCTACATCTGCAGAACCTCTTGAAACACTTTGACGAGTCTGATCAGAGCGAATATCTCCACAGTATGTCACTGTCTTCTGGCTATGCCTTTTTAAGATAAAATTTTGCTCTACTAAATGTTTCCAGGACTGAAAATCTCTTCGTTCTGAATGTGTTATCAGTGCTTCGTTGTTTACCTTCATCCGAGCTTAGCAGACATGCCGTTGAGCTAGAGAAAAGATCAATGCAGCTATCAGTTGAGGAAGGTAATCCTATACAAATGTGTGCTATGATTCACAGTTTAATGCTTGCTCTCGGATCCTCCCTTTGATTTCTTTAATTAAATAACTTCTAGTAATCAATGCATATTATGCAGCAAAAGAGATCCAAAAGATGAAAGCTCTAAATATATTGGGGAAGTGAAAAGCATTCAAAACACATTTGTATCGTTAGCTGTGAAGTTCATATCGAGAAACTAACGCTGTCTCATCTACTGCAATATGTCACTCATGGCGTTTTCTCCAACAAGAGCAATAGGTAGGGTTTTACTCTTACCTGTGTGCTATCTCAATTCAATTCGTCACTGCTCCGAAATTGTTCAGACTACAAGTACCTTTGTTTTCACATTTTTGGTGTCTTTTCTACGGCAGAAGAGGTTGTAATGCTTTGCTTCAGTTTTGGTTAGGTTTGATGTTTTAGACAAACAATTTTTTATATAATGATAAACTAGAAATCTCACAGACAGAGAGACTTGTATGTCAAGTGATTAAGAGCGTTTATTCCTGTTTTGATGTTTTTATTCAAATATCATTCTTCAGTATCGCTTGTATTAAAAAAGAAACGTCACACATTCTATACACGTGAGAACGAGATATCGAGAGTTTAAATTGGACAATAGTTGTTGAATTATAGACCAATAAAAAGAAGAAAAATCTAAATGAGCTTCTGTAGCGAAGCAAGGGCCACGAAAGTGTGATTTTTTTCTGGTGGGTGTTTGATGTAGCAAAATTGGTGTGGGCGAGAGAGGCACAGGCTTTTGTGGCTAGTCTTACCTCACGGCCCATTCCAACCTTATCAGCATATTGGCAGTATAGGGCAGCTTTCACACACTACTTTTCTAATATTATTTTTTGGGAGTTTTTTGGTAACTGTGTAGGCCCATTTAGTTTTTGCGTTGTCAGTTTGCTAATTTGGTTATCGTGTTTATTTTTAATTTATTTGTTAATAATCAATTTTGTTTAAGATTTTTAGAATTATGAATGGATTCTGTCCTGGATTAAGCTAACAGAGTCCAATACGAGGATTTCTAGTTTATCCCGGAATCGGACAGTCATTGTGCAGTTACAAAGAGCACACGTTTCAAGGTGTTCTTGGTATACGTGGCGACGTAGGAGTGGGCAATGTCACCGGCATCAGTGGTTGTGCATAGATGTTAGCAAAACACCAAAACTAGGATAAGGAAGGATGAATGCATGACGTTCTCAATTATTCACATTATTTTTTTCCACCTCGCTCTCTGTCTTTTTGCAATTACCATACAAAATATCAGCGACGTTTCGCAATATATCGCATACCTGCACGCTAATATTAGTTCTTGTCGTTTGAATGATTTTGCGCTTGCACCCAATTATATGTTGGCTGGACTTATACATTTATATAGGGCTGGTAAAAATTTCCAAAAATCTCAAACCAAATCGAAAAAATTTCAAACCCAAATCGAAATTATCTCGAACTTTGGTAATCCCGTACCGAAAAATACCAAAATATTCGGTATGGTATTGGTTTTCAGATTTCATTTTTCGATAATCCTGAAATCCCGAAATCTTCTTTTACTTTTGCTTTTGGTTCGTACTTCCCACCCTATCAAAGAACAAAGTGTGCAGAAAAGCAAACAGCAATATCAATTATATATTATTAAAATAATCAAAGTGTGTAGAAAAGCACATGAATGTTGTGTGTTGTCTAAATTACTATCAAGCAAATTGCAAACATAGCCTATTGTATAATATTAAAATAAGAAAAGTTTACAGAAAGATGTCTAAAGACTCAGACTCTTTAGACAAAATGTCTCTCCCATCTTTGCCTTCGCCAAAGTCTCCATCTCTGCCTTCGCCAAAATCTCAGACTCTTTCTGTCTCTCCTCTCAAATTCGAAGATCTACGTATCCTCTCACAATTAGACTCTAACCAACTCTCTCCACTTCGGCCACCATCACACCTCATTGCTTCATCCCCACCTCTGATTCTCTCCAGCGATTCTCTATATGTGTGGGGTTTCAAATCAAGGTTAGGGTTTCAAATTGGGGCTTAGGGTTTCGAATTGGGGGCTCAGGTCAGGAGAAAGACGAAGGTTTGACTATCTCTGCACTCTATCTCTCTCTCTCGACCTTCAATTTTCATCGATTCACCACTGTTTCTGATTTTAAATTGGGGTTTTAAATTTTAAAATTTTAATGCAGGTTCAGATGATTTCATGTTCGGTTTTGGGAAATCCTAAAATACTGAAAATATTTCGGGAATACCGAAATTTTGATTTGGGATCGGTCCTCAGATTTCCATCCCGAAAATAATCGGTTTGAGACTTGATATGCCGTTTTCAGTTCGGTATCCCATACCGAACCAGGATCAATATTTATAATTTTGTATATTTATTATTGAATTGAATAAACCACGAATAAACCTTGTCTAATATTTATAATTTTGCCATGTAAATGCACCAAAATTCCATTTCAAAGGACTTGGCGATAATCATTCCGACTCGTGACGATAAATTGGAGAAGATACGTAGTGAACTTCCAGCTGTGCGTGTGGATAAAAATAACGTGAGGCTGGGAGCGGAAAATGGTAATTTCACACAAAAGATTGAGCCACGCCCACGACCCATACCCAAAGCCGAAACTCAGCGTTTATAAATCCCCCGAATTTGCTTTCATTTCCTCTGCTCTCCTCTTGCCTTCTCCATCAAGCTATCTCTCTAACCTGGCCTTCCTCCATGGATCCTTACAGGGTAATTCTCTAATCTTAATCTTAATCTTTCTGGGATTTTTTTCTTTTTTACTTGTTTATGCTCTTAATTTGATTTATTTAAGTTCGTTGAATTACTTTTCTTGTTTATTTTCTTGGCAACCAAACAGAGCCCTCTCTAATGGATTTGGATTGGTTTGTTTTTGTGTGTTGTTGCAGCACCGCCCTTCAAGTGCTTTCAATTCCCCGTTCTGGACCACCAATTCCGGTGCTCCAGTTTGGAACAACAACTCTTCTCTGACTGTTGGACCCAGAGGTTATTTCATTCTTAATCCACTTTTGATTTATCTATTTATTTATTTTCTTTTGACGGATTTTCAATTGCAAATTTGCATTAAAGTTTTACATTTTTGTGTTTTTTTAGTCGCACATCGCTTTTCAAGCACCTTGGGAATAATCATAATCATGTTTTGATGCTGTTATCTGTGTATGCATATATACATATATTATATATATATATATATTATACATATATATATATATATATATGTGTTGTGTGTGTATCTGTGTACACACAGGCGTACATATATATGGCTTACGAGAAAGTTTCGATATTCTATCTATGTGTTATTGTGAGCTACAAGATGACTTTTTGGATGTTTGTATCATTACCAAGTTGAAGATGATTACTATTTTGAAACTCTTGTTGTTTTTGAGATACACACACACACACACACACACACACACATATATATGTATGTATATTTACTTATTTATATAGTTTGTATTTGAAGTTAGAACTTTACCTATTTGACATTTATGTTTAAATTTCTCAATTATAGTTCTCAGTCTGTTGGTTTTCAATGAATTCTTGCTTCTCGGGTCACTTTTTTTCATTGCTTCTCGGGTTGTCAAGATGGATTTTTTGATCGTCTGGTTGCCTGAAACTAAATAAAAGTTACTATCTTTACAAGGGAGAGCAGTTTTCTATATTTGACATACTTTATAAAATGTATAACCGGTAGTTTCATTCTTATCACATCTTTTGCATGTAATCGGGATGGTTGATTATGTCGAGTTGAGTAGATGCAGTTAAGAATTTAATTCTTTGTCTATTTGTCAGGGCCAATTCTGCTTGAGGACTACCATCTGGTGGAGAAACTCGCCAATTTTGATAGAGAACGGATCCCAGAGCGTGTTGTCCATGCTAGGGGAGCCAGTGCAAAAGGTTTCTTTGAGGTCACCCATGATATTTCTCACCTTTCATGTGCTGACTTCCTTCGAGCCCCTGGAGTTCAGACACCTGTCATTGTGCGTTTCTCCACTGTTATCCATGAGCGTGGCAGCCCTGAAACCCTGAGGGATCCTCGTGGTTTTGCAGTGAAGTTTTACACCAGAGAGGTGAGGTTTCAATGGCTTATTGATGTTTTATGACCTCTGGATAATGATAGTTGAGTTTTGACACGTCGATGATCGTAATTATATTCAACAGCATATTTATAGTTAAAAATACGCAGTGGTATCTCTAGTCACAGCTCCAGTGACAAATACTTAAGTCATATTTAATTAACTGAACCCAGTAGTCTTGTGACTTCCATGAAATATTGCATTCTTCCTTTTCTTTTATTTTTTATTTTTTAAATATTGTTTTGATTCTGCAGATTGTTGATTTCTTTGTAACATTATTATTAACTATTATTAACCCTTGGAAATCATTTGGTCCTAATGTTGTTGTTTGTTTATACATGCATTCCTTTCTTTGCTCATGCTATGACTTTATTTTTCTTAAACAGGGTAATTTTGACTTGGTGGGAAACAATTTCCCCGTCTTTTTTGTCCGTGATGGAATGAAATTCCCGGACATGGTCCATGCTCTCAAACCGAACCCTAAGTCCCACATCCAAGAGAATTGGAGGATCCTTGACTTCTTCTCCCACCATCCAGAAAGCCTGCACATGTTCACCTTCCTATTGGATGACCTGGGAGTTCCACAAGATTACAGGCACATGGAAGGGTCTGGTGTTAACACCTATACTCTTATCAATAAGGCCGGGAAGGCACATTACGTGAAATTTCATTGGAAACCCACTTGTGGAGTCAAGTGTTTGTTGGAGGATGAGGCTATTAAGGTTGGAGGAGCTAATCACAGCCACGCTACCAAGGATCTCTATGACTCCATCGCAGCTGGCAACTACCCGGAATGGAAACTTTTTATTCAGACAATTGATCCTGATCATGAAGACAGATTTGACTTTGACCCACTTGATGTTACTAAGACCTGGCCTGAAGATATTCTTCCCCTGCAGCCGGTTGGCCGTTTGGTGCTGAATAAGAACATTGATAACTTCTTTGCAGAGAATGAACAACTTGCTTTCTGCCCTGCCATTGTTGTCCCTGGTGTCTACTATTCAGATGATAAGTTGCTCCAAACTCGAATCTTCTCCTATTCTGATACTCAGAGGCACCGTCTTGGCCCGAACTATCTGCAGCTCCCAGTTAATGCTCCCAAGTGTTCTCATCACAACAATCACCATGAAGGATTTATGAATTTCATGCACAGAGATGAGGAGGTACTTTTGCTCTTTTGAATTTCTTTTCCAAGTACGATACCACTTTTTCCCTCAATTGCTGACGCTTATTGAATATCTTTGTGCCTTTTTACACTTGCATTGCTAAAGATTCAGACATGTGCTTAAATTTTCACTTGTTTGTTCATCAAAGTTTTCTCTGCTCAGATGCCATACTGTGTTCTGTAGGTTAACTACTTCCCATCAAGGTATGATCCTGCTCGCCATGCTGAGACCTTCCCAATTCCTTCTAATATTTGCACTGGAAAGCGTGAGAAGGTCAGTTTGTATCAATGTAGAAGAATTCATTTAAATTTCCCTTAGTTTTCCCATGTTCTTGTTTTCTGTGTTTTTCTTTTTACTTTAAACTTGAAAGCACTTGGAATGTAAAAAGTTAGATACATGCATGAATGCTTGTTGCATTTCTGAATCCTTTTGGTGTGCTGCACATCATGATTCATGTAGCAACTTTGCGTTTAATTTGCGTATGTTGGTTTTGTTGGATATGCAGTGCGTCATTGAGAAGGAGAACAACTTCAAGCAACCCGGAGAGAGATACAGATCTTGGGCACCCGACAGGTTTGTCAACCCTATAATGTCTCTATGTGGAAATAATTGTATTTAAACGTCATGTTCATAATCTAAATGTTCATTGCAGGCAAGAGCGATTCCTCCACCGATGGGTTGATGCCCTATCCGACCCTCGTGTCACCTATGAAATTCGCAGCATTTGGATCTCGTACTGGTCTCAGGTGAGTGCATACGTGCAAAGTATTCGCTTTTGTGAATTGATATAATTGGATGTGATTTCGTACTGGAATATGATGTGTGCTGGTGGTAATTGAAATGCAGGCTGACCGATCCTTCGGTCAAAAACTGGCATCTCGTCTGAACGTGAGGCCGAGCATTTGAGGGCGATGCCAATGCAAGATGTTTGAGTTTCGAGAAGACATAGTGAAAGGAAAATGTGGGAGGAGAGAAATCAAATGTTAAATTGGTTTATCCTTGTGTTGTGATACTAAATTTCGCATGTAAAAAAAAAAAAAAAAAAAAAATTAAAAAATTAAAAAATAGAAAAAGAGATTTGAGAGAATCAGTGGGGGATGGGTGGTGATTCTAAAATGGTGATGAAGGCTGATGCAGCAAATGGAATCAGAAATTCTTAGAGGGATGAGTAAAATAAGGAGGGATGGTTGGTGCCTCGGCACTCACCATCTCCTCAACATTTTTAAGATTAACCAGTTTTTCTTGTCTATTATTTGACCAAACCATGCCAGGATTTTACTAGATTGGAATAACAACGTTGACATCTTGGAAAAGATATAAAGTTTAACTAATTTACTTGTATTCTTATGGCGTATGCATTGCTAAAATGCTATAATTTTCCGAGTTTAATGTCTTCCAAATAAGTTCGGAGAAGTATGTGAGATTTAGTTAGAAAACAAGTTGAGTCTTAATCAATAAGAACTGAGATTGTCGTACATTATTAATAGACTTAATGCATAGAAGCTATTGATTGTGTCTATTAACTACAAATTTGTGTGATATCCTTTAGAAACTTTATGTACCTATAAGCAATAAAATGGGCTTTAAGAGGAAGATAGCATTGATCCAAAATGGCACAAAGTCACATGTCATATCTCAAAAGTTCCCGTTAATTTTCATTAATTCTCAAAATTACCAAATTAATCCAAAATGGAACACAATCACACGTCAAATTTCAAATGGCACAATGCCCCTCCAAAATTCGAATTGGAACTATATATGTAAGCAATGTAGTATAAAATTTTAGACGTAACCATGCTTCCCAAAACAAATGGATTTTTCATATCAATCTTGGCAAAGGCAACATCGTATTCTTATTCCCCAATCCCTTTAGGGCCAGACAAACATCCATGCTCTATATGGTGGATGAGTACTTAGTAGTTACCAGTGTATCTCGGAGGTCATAAAAGGTAACATCATCAAATTTTTTGTTGCTGGTTGGACAAATTGAAATTACGCTTCATCTTCAACATATCATGCAATGAAATCCTTTGTAAACTCATGCTCGTATTGTTTCATTTTGGTCAGGTCACTGATAAGCACTTCGAACTCGATCCAATAGACCTACTCATAAAAATTTATCTCCTTTTGTCTCCAAATGTGGATCGAATTGGCTGGTGGGTTGGAGTATCCTGCTAGATCTTGCCTTATCAGACCTTTTTAGGCTGATGTCATCTGCTCAACCTTCTGCCTCCTGGGCTAGTGGAATTCTCATTGGGCCTTATTTGGCTTGATAAGCCAGCCAACTCTATTGAGCGGAGTTGCCCAACTCCTTGGTTTACGTGAATTTATGACGCGAGGCGTCGTAAACATGAGAAGACGAATGTCAAAATGATTTGACCTCCACCTTTGGAGCCAGTTTTCCTGTTTTGAACTCTCTCCTTTCCTGAGCCAAGCCTGAGAGTGAGATCCATTCCCAATACGACTTGCAGTTGCAGATCTCCACAGCTCCAACTTCTTCACCTCCAACGGTAATCCAATACTCTCTTTCTCGCTCTCTCTCACACACACAGAGATGGTAGATATGTATTACTTAATCGAATGAATGAATCTTGTTCAATTTAATTCCTATGGCTCTTGGAGTGTTGCTCTCAGTTTAGTCCATTGAATTGCGATATGAGTTCCTCTTTCGTTCGAATTGTTTACATATCTAAATCGGACTCGCGGGCTCATCAATTTTGGTTTTCTAGTGAGTAATTAGTGAATTTGAATTGTTGAAATATAGTTTTATTATTTGATTGCAGAAAGTGAATCTTGTAAGTTTGAGATTACTTTCGTTATGGACGGAATTTACAAATTCAGCATAGATTGTTGCTTCCCTACTGAAAATGTTGCAGTTGCCCCTATAATAATTGTTTTAGTCTTATGCATCTGAAAACCTCAGCTTAAGATACTGTGTTGTAGCATGTATTGATTTCATCTTTCATTTTTATGTAATGCCTCTGCAGCCAGAACCTTAATTCCAAGCCAAGTTGGTTCTGCTGGTCCCTCGAATAATGAACTCGAATCTCAGCAACAATGCACTGGCCAACAGTGTGCTTGGTTCATCTATGTGCCATAAGCAATCCACATTACCGGTAAAAAAGGTGGCGTTGAGAGATGTACAGAACGATAATAGAAGCTGTACGCCTAGTTATCCTGAGAATTCTTTTCTAGGACGGCTCTTCGCAGATCCAAGTAAGGTTTCTGGAACTAAGATACTCAGCCCTGAGTTTGCGCGGAGCCCTCCTTGCCACCAGTTCACGAGAATCAGCGATCCAAGTGATCATCTCATGCATGGTGGGGTTGTGAAGAAGTTAGATTCGGAGCTAGGAAAGCGAAGAGCTCAAGGTGTTAAGGAAGATTGTCTAAATTTCAAACGACATTGTTCGCAAAAGCAGCCAGACCTGCCTAAAGAAAGAAACAAGAAGCAAGAGTTAGAGCCATCTTGTATATCTGCATTTTCACCAAAGCATTGGACTTCTCCGATTAAATTCTCACCTGGTAGACCACCAGTTCCAAATTTTCTTAGAAAGTCTAGTAATGGCCTTCCAGCTGCTCATTCCAAGCACCTTAGATTTACTCCTGAATCTGAAGTTTCCCAGTCAGTTCTTTCTGAGAGGAACCGTGATGAGGAAAGGACAGAACGGTTTCTACATCTGCAGAACCTCTTGAAACACTTTGACGAGTCTGATCAGAGCGAATATCTCCAGAGTATGTCACTGTCTTCTGGCAATGCTTCTTTAAGATAAAATTTTGCTATAGTAAAATTTTCCAGTACTGAAAATCTCTTTGTTCTGAATGCGTTATCAGTGCTTCGTTGTATACCTTCATCCGAGCTTAGCAGACATGCCGTTGAGCTAGAGAAAAGATCAATGCAGCTATCAGTTGAGGAAGGTAATCCTATATAAATGTGTGCTATGATTCACAGTTTGGTGCTTGCTTTCGGATCCTCCCTTTGATTTTTTTAACTAAATAACTTCTAGTAATCAATGCATATTACGCAGCAAAAGAGATCCAAAAGATGAAAGCTCTAAATATATTGGGGAAGTGAAAAGCATTCAAAACACATTTGTATCGTTAGCTGTGAAGTTCATATCGAGAAACTGATGCTGGCTCATCTACTGCCATATGTCACTCATGGCGTTTTCTCCAACAAGAGCAATAGGTAGGGTTTTACTCTTACCTGTGTACTATCTCAATTCAATTCATCACTGCTCCGAAATTGTTCAGACTACATATACCTTTGTTTTCACATTTTTGGTGTCTTTTCTACGGCAGAAGAGGTTGTAATGCTTTGCTTCAGTTTTGATTAGGTTTGATGTTTTAGACAAACCATTTTTAATATAATGATAAACTAGAAATCTCACAGGCAGAGACTTGTACGTCAAGTGGTTAAGAGCGTTCACTCTTGTTTCGAGGTCTTTTATTCAAATATCATTCTTCAGTATCGCTTGTATAAAAAAAAGTAACGTCAAACATGTTATACATGTGAGAATGACAGTTACTACACGAGAAAGCCAGAGTTTAAATTGGACAATAGTTGTTTAATTATAGACCAATAAAAGGAAGAAAAATCTAAATGAGCTTATGGACCAAGCAAGAGCCATGAAAGAGTGATTTTTTTTTTTTTTTCTGGTGGGTGTTTGATACAAAAAAATTGAAGTGGTCCAGAGGCACAGGCTTTTGTGGCTAATCCCACCTCACGGCCCATTCCAACCTTATCATCATATTGACAGTATATGGCAGCTTCCACACACATTACTTTTCTAATATTATTTTTTGGGAGTTTTTTAGGTTACTGTATTGGAGCATTTAGTTTTTGTGTTATCAGTTTGTCTATTTGGTTATTGTGTTTATTTTTAATTTATTTTGTAATAATCAATTTTGTTTAAGATTTCTAGAATTATGAATGGATGCTGTCGTAGATTCGTTAACGGAGGCCAATACAAGAACTAAATTAGTCAAATTGAAAACACGTGGATTAAATTAATTTTTTATTAAGATAATATATTTATATTACTGGTGGTCACTATGTTATGTTACACAATGAGTCAGCTAATAAAATTTAGTGTCAACTCGTCATCTACAGAAGTCAAACTCAATAGTCCTGTTTTATAATTAACAAAAGTATCACTAAATTGTCGTACGAAGTGACACTATTCGTTTTTGTAAAAACTAGCTAAAAGCATCTTTTAGTGAAAGCACTAAATTTTTGTTAAACGGGCAAGTGAACTGTATCAAAAAAATTGCAGTAGCTACTCAGTTTAACTTTTTATATAGAAATTTTAAAAGACTTTGAATATTTTATTATTAACGAACCCAATCTACTTGTTTCATAATAAATAAATAAATAAATAAAACTGACACTAATTTTATTATTTTTTTAATATTTAACGGGTGAATATTATTCTCTCCTAAAACCTAGTGGATGACTACTGTTCACTAACACTGTCCACCCGGTTTTGCCCCTCATTCACTTCAAGGTGTTTTGGTTTTAGTGGGGTTGTATGGTGAATTGGCCGTTTTGCCCCTCTCTCATTTTTCTTCCGTGCATGCGTCTCCTCATTTCCACAGATTTGAAAAGTCTTCCTGATCAATTCAACCCTTCCGAGACTCCTTCCACGGATACTTGAATTGCGTACTCTGTTTTTATAGGAAGGATTTATCCATTTACGTCAAGTTTGTAGATTGACACGGCTGGTAAACAATAGAGCGAAGAAAAAAGAGAATTGTAGGGTTTTACTTTGTTTTCGTCGCGATTGGATAACAATGTGCCAGTTGAACATCTGCTTATAAAAGTATGTTTGAATGCATGTTTATCTTGGTTAATTTTCTGACTATGGTTTCTTACAGGCTGGTGCTCATACTGTATTATAATATAAATAATATAATGTATTATAATGTATATTCGTATGTTGATGGATTATAGTATAATGCATGTTTATGTTGGTAAAAGTAATATTGGAATGATATTTCATCTCTCCTCTTTTTCTATGCCAATTACATGATTATAGTTCCTCTTTTTGTTCAGCTCTAAACCCCTCTCCCCTTGTAATTATTGAATTCCTTACGAGTGATGTTTTGGCTTTTAGTTAAATTAGGCCAGGAAAAGTTCTGTACTTGCTGACTTTTGGAATGATAATTATCAGTCTACTACATAGATATATTGAATTTATTATAAACAGTTATGTAAAATAATGAAAAATCAAAAAGAAAAACAACGGAGATACTGCACAATTAAAATGAATCAGGGATTATATATTAGTATTTAAGCTATATAACGCTTATGGATGTGTACCTCACCTCGTTGTGTCAAATAAAATATCGTTGTATAACAAAATGGATCTTATACTCATGTAAAATTTGGATCTACTTCAAATTTGTCATTAAATATAATTGGGTTTTAGTACATTTTTCATCATTTTGTAGATTTTTGCTAACTTTCTGGGTGTCGGAGAAAAAAAATTTATCTGAACTTAGTAGTTTTTTAGTATGTTTTGTACAATTCTTAGATTAAATTTCTGATTTGGTAGTGATATGCCAAATTCAAATTTGAAAAGAAAAATATATATTACACATCACATGTGATTTGTTGTTTATGTGGTAAAAAAATAGGATGTCTTTATACTCACAAAGAAGGGTGGAGGAATTTTGAGATTAGGGTAATGAACTGCTTTGGAGCTTAAGGTTGTTGGTTGAGAAGTTAATTAGCTTTTTCTAAGGCCCGGTTTTAAGTTTTGAATTCTGCCCGAACGAAACTGAAGTCTATTTCATCTGCTTGATACAGGATGAGCCTCACTGGACAATAGATTCTGTAAATACTAACCTTTGAACATTGTGCTCTATTGGGTTGATGAGTAAGTGATTGAAACAGATTCTGTAAATCAATGTTGGTGGAGGTGTTGTTCTGCAGCCTCAAGAAGAACAGAGCAATGTGTTTGAAATAAGGTCTGACTGAAACTTTTCTCTTAAATTTTGCATTTTTTGAGTTTTAAGCCATTCAAATTGGTTTGTTAAGTAGGAATAAAAATACCGGTTAAACAAAGATTACTAATTACTAACCAAATTCACATTTGTCTACATTAATCTTTAAGTAGGTAAACCAGACATCAATCATGGGACTAGATCCAGAGGCTTTTTGGCCTGGAGGTAACTATGAAGGTTCACATTATTATTTATCAAAGACTTCTGATTCAAATTCACAAGAGGGTAATTTTAGTGGTGGTAATAGCCCTTTTTAGCCCACTTTGAGTAATGATTTTGGAATTATAATGTTTGATGGTTATTTTGTGTTTCGGTTAAAGCATTGGTCCATCTCATTTTTCATGGATGTGCTCACTGGCTCAGCTTTCAAGGGGAACCCAGCAGCGGTTTGCTTGCTGGAGGAAGACAAAGACGACCAGTGGTTGCAGGTTTTGGCTGCCGAGTTCAATCTCTCTGAGACTTGTTACTTGACTTGGCTTACTGACTCGGGCTCAACTCCTCCGTTTGGTCACATATTCCTTTCTCCCATCTTTTTAAGTTCTTCATGTTTCCTTGTTATTAATTTTATGTTTTCTGTCCCTGTGTTCTTTGTTCAAAGGTTGGTTGGTTGTCTTCTTTTTAATCTTTTAAATTTGTTGCTATCATTATGTCTGGCTTTTTTGAATCTCTGATTGTGCATCACCTCGGGGTTGATTTTCATACTTTCTCATTATTTTTTTGGGGATATTAAGTTACTTCTTTTTAATCTTTTAAATTTGTTGCTATCATTCTGTCTGGCTTTTTTGAATCTCCGATTGTGCATCACCTCGGGGTTGATTTTCATACTTTCTCATTTTTTTTTTTTGGGATATTAAGTTACTATCAATTTTTGTCAACATTTATTCATATTAATTGTTCTATGGCAGGCATTTGCAGTTGGATTGAAGAAACTTGGAACCGTGGAAGTTCAGAGCCTTCCCTTCTTCAACACTGTGAAGGTTAAGGTTGCTGATGCACATGCAATTTCGGATGCTGCTAACAAGCTTGGATTAAATTTGAGGGCAGTAGACTCGAGCACTGTAAGTTTTTTTATTTTCATGAGTCGCTTGCATCGGTTATTTCATTAATTGTTCTCTGAGGACGAAGGATGGAGTGCTTTTACTTCATGAGGTTATTGAATGTTAAACTCATTTCAGATCACTGTTTCGTTTGGCGAAACAACTACCTTAGAGGACGTTGACAAGCTTTTCAAAGCTTTTGCTCTAAACAAGCCTTTAAGTGTTATATATATTTACCATAAAGTTGATATTTTCAATTTATTATAATGTTAAACTTGCTGTTGTAGAAGAGTTAATTTCTGGTAGGCAGATGATTATAGTGTTTTCCTATTATGCATAAGGTTGTGGTAATAATATTGTGAGATTTTGTGTCTGCATAACTCCAAGAGTGATTTTGATAATTAGAAAGTAATCTCTCAACTTCTTTGTGATTATAGTTGCTTTGATACTGTCATAGGGACTTTTATCATATGTTCAAATTGATTTTGATATATCCATTTTCTGTTTAGTATTTATAACACTCTTTGCATATTTACATGTTAAAAACATTATCTATAGTTATATTTTTACTCTCGCAACAATGTGCGGGTAAAATTTACTAGTTACTTTCTAAATTTCAAGAATGATTGCTCTTTTGCTATAATTAAATAGTCTTTGACAACATTTATTAGAGATAAATTTTTTAAATTTAACTATTTATTTTTAATTTTTTAACAAATGATATTATCAACATTAAAAAATAGAAGGTGGACTTAGTCTTATAATGAGTTAGCAATAATGTGGTTCAATTTGCCTTTGGCGAGAATCAAGCCTAAAACCTCTCATTTATAAGTGAGAAAGAATACCACTAGACAGTAATACTGTGTGGCTAAATTTAACTTTTTAAAATAGTAGAAACTTTTCAGTGTGTTGAGAATACGGCTCAGTTTACTAGTGTCATAATATTATTAACTGACAGAAAAGGGTAAATTGTAGCAGTGATCCTTTAACTTTAATCAAATTGGAGAAATGATCCCTCAACTAAAAATCTATTATCATGGGTCTCTCAATTCATCAAAATATATAGCTATGGTTATTTTCATCAACTTCGTCAAAATGAGTTATGTTGGAAAGATCATTACTACAATTGAGGTCTCTCAACTCATCAAAACGTGTAGTTATGGTCCTTTTCGTCAACTTCGTCAGAATTCTGTCAAAACAAGTAGTGTTGGATGGATCATTGCTACAATTGGGTTAAAGTTGAAGGACCATTGCTCTAATTGAGTTAAAGTTAAGGGATCATTTCTCTAGTTGGATTAAAGTTGAGGGACCAATAGTAATAAATTTTTAGTTGAGAGACCAATAGTAATGAATTTTTAGTTGAAAGATCATTACTCAAATTGAGTTAAAGTTAAGGGACCATTGTACAATTTATTCAACAGAAAATTTATCTCATAATATAATGACACTTAATGCACAAAACTATGTTTCTGACCCATTAAAAATCTCTTCTAAGAGTTTTGATTGTTTTATATAAATCTTCAAGAGATTTCTCCAGTTGGATTAATGTTGAGGGACCAATGGTAATAAATTTTTAGTTGAGGGATTATAGTGGCACGTTTTGATGAGTTGAGAGATCAATGGTAATGAATTTTTAGTTGAGGGATCATTGTTCAAATTGAGTTAAAGTTAAGGAACTATTATTACAATTTACTCGACAAAAAATTTATCTCATAATACAATGACACTTGATGCACAAAACTATGTTTCTGACCCATTAAAAATCTATTCTAAGAGTTTTGATTGTTTTATCTAAATCTTCAAGAGATGCCTCTAATATTAATAAACCACCAAAATGGGGTTTTCTAAGTCTACTTTTCAAAGCGTAGGAGTGGACAATGTCACCCGGCATCAGTGGTTGTGCATAGAAGTCAGCAAAACACCAAAACTTGGATAAGGAAGGATGAATGCATGACGTTCCCGTTCTCAATTATTCACATTGATTTTTTCCACCTCCCTCTGTGTCTTTCTGCGATCACCATACAAAATATCACCGACGTTTCGCAATATATCGCAGACCTGCACGCTAATATTGGTTCTTGTCGTTTGAATGATTTTTCACTTGTACCCAATTATTAATATAATTATATGTTAGGTGGACGTATATTTTTATATTTGAAATTGATAAAGTATAAAAATAAGATAATTGGTGTTAAGTCACGATCACAATCACGTCATGAGTAATTGCCATGCCATGGCTATGAAAGAGAGAGACAGAATATCTGGTGGTGAGATTGGATGCAGCACCTTCTTCGAGCTTGCAAGGAACCGTCTGCAGCCAAGCTTTGGAGTGAAGGAAAGGAATGCCCCGCGGGTTCATGGAGGTGCAAGAAGAGGGAGAGAGAGTCTGATTTGGAGGAAGAGAGGAAGAAAGCAAAGCAGCATGGAGGTGCAATAATTCCACGGTGGAGAGAGAGAGAGGCTGAGAAGTCAGAACAAAGAGGAGATGAAATTGGGTGGTTACTGCCTTCTGGGTTGTAGAGAGAGAGAGAGAGAGACAGACAGAGTTGTCTTTAGAAAGCAAGCACCCATGTGCTTGATTGATCAACTTTTGTCAGCCACACTTTATTTTAATAATATAATAATGACCCATTACACATTCCAACACATGTACATATCCAAAACAAATAATTAAACAAAAAAATATTAATTTAATTAATTCGGCTTGATTTTTTTCAATTGTTTTTTTTTATCTTGATTCGGTGTTCGGTTCGGGTTTTTTCGATTTTTGATTTTTGATTTTTTAAATCCATCCCTAATTCCAATGATAAAGCAAATTAAGTGGCAAAATTATATTTCTTTCATAACATCTTATTTTATCTTTTAGCTTTGTCATATTTCTCTACTTTTATTATGGAGATATATGTGAGGCCCTATTGGCCTACTTTGAGAGAATAGGTAAAATTTGTCAATTGCCTATTACGTTGGAGTTAGTTTTTGACTATGTGACTCATTAAAATGAATTATCTTCCTTACACGATTAGAGATGTTCTAAGACTAAAAGCATATTCAATGGACTTTTTAATGAGCTTTTTTAACTAGATTTAGAGAAAATGTAAAAAATTTAATCTCTAATCACACTCCACATTAATAACTTGTTAATCGAAGATAAAATCGAGTTCCCACTCTAATTTGTCATTTAAGCGAAGACAAACTCAAATATCTTCTTCTCAAATGTGGGTACAAAATTTGTGAAATTGGGTTGATTTTCTTTGATGAGACAATACTCTAATTTTTTTTTAAATTATTATTATTATTAAGAGGAGTGGAAGGGTTTGAAAACTATTACAACAATGAGTTTTAAACCCAGGGCTCATGAATGAAGCCAAAATCATGTTCGCTTGAATGCTGGACTACATGCAAAACAATACTATAACTGAGAGAAGAGAAAAATGATATTGTACATGCAAAGATGAAAAGCATTCAAAACACATTTGTATCGTTAGCTGTGAAGTTCATATCGAGAAACTGACGCTGCCTCGTCTACTCGGCGTTTTCTCCAACAAGAGCAACAGGTAGGGTTTTACTCTTACCTTTGTATTATCTCAATTCAATTCATCACTGCTCCAAAATTGTCCAGACTACATATACCTTTGTTTTCACATTTTTGGTGTCTTTTCTATGGTAGAAGAGGTTGTAATGCTTTGCTTCAGTTTTATTAGGTTTGATGCTTTAGACAAACAATTTTTTAAATAATGTTATGTTACACAATGAGTCAGTTAAGAAAATTTAGTGTCAACTTGTCATCTACGGAAGTCGAAACTAATACTCCTGCTTTATAATTAACAAAAGTATCCCTAAATTGTAATACAAAGTGATATTGTTCGTTTTTGTAAAAACTAGCTAAGAGCATCTTTAAGAGAAAGAGCTAAATTTTTGTTAAAAGAGCAAGTGAACTGTATAAAAAAAATTGCAGTAGCTACTCAGTTTAACTTTTTATATCAAAATTTTAAGAGACTTTGGATATTTTAATATTAACAAACCCAATCTGCTTGTTTCATAAAAAAAACAAAAAACTTCACTAGTTTTATTATTTTTTTAATATTTAACAGGTGGATATTGCTTCCTAAATTTCAAAAATGATTGCTCTTTTGTTATAAATAGGCAAAAAATATAGAGATAACATTTGCTAGGGATATGAGCGAAGAGGCTGCAAAATATTATACTAACACAAAATATTGCAGAGGAAGTGAAGGATACTGATCTTATTGCTTTCAGTTATTTTTCTCTCACAATGTGCATTTTGATAACACACGGAACACTCTATTTATAGAGCTACTCCCGTGAAAACATACAAAAATGAAATGATGGCCACTTTTGACAATATCACATAGAGTAATACTATTCATACCATATTTTTGTATCACATTTTCATACCACCTTAGGTGGCATTTGATGTGGCTAGCCACATCATTTGAATTAATCATATTTTTAAATTTAATTCATTATTTAATAAACTAATAATTAAGAAAAACTCATTAATTAAATGATAATTGTTGTATACAATGAGTCTTTCTCCTTCCTTTCCTTGGGTTTTGTAAATTTTTCAAATGATGTGGCTGTTCACATACCAAATGCACGAGGGCATACACCATACAACTTTCCACTATCAATTTTATTATAATTTTGTTGCGTAGGATGCAACCAAAACTGCACCTCATGAACATTTGTCCCCATTTTTATTTTTTATTATTTTTTCTTGTTCAATCACGTGGTTTCACGAACAAGGATTGTCTAGCCTCTCACTTTCGTTGCCCTCCCGTGCTCTCTTGTTTTGTGTGGTCACGGTTAAACCTCGTCAACATTTTATATTGTTTTTTTTATAAAGATAATAAGACAAAAATGAATAGTAATATAAAATATTGACGTGGTTTAACCGTGACCACACAAACAGGAGGGTATGGGAGGGCATCGGAAGTGGGAGGCAAACAATCCTTGTCCTGGTTTCACATGGTGCTATGTACCTTTTGCATTTATTCTTTTTCAAGCTCAGCAGCTCTCTCTCATTTGAGCTCCGGAGGCAAGGCCTCAAAATCCGACAACATCAATAGCCGATCCGTGCAAAATTCACAGTTTTTCCTTAGTTAAGTAGGTAAAGGATGGCCAACTCCTCCATAATCCATCAGAGAAGTACTGTTTGGCTGTGCAACTATTCATGTGTAGAAACACGTATGTATTACTATTCATGCACAATATTTTCACTATTCATTTACGGAAATTTTGTAAAATGAATAGTGTTGCTACAATAACATTTTTCCTATAAAATGAGAACTTACAAAGGAAGGAATGAGTGAAGCCACAAGGCTCAAGGTTGAGAGAAACATGAAAGGATAGAAAGTTATTTTTGTACTCCTATTATTATAAATGAAAGCACTACTACTGTCTCAAGGACGTACTCCCGTCACATTGACTGTAGAGGAATCTCGTAAATTTTGTGTCTTGCTTCATTCATTCCACAAATTGGAGCAATGATTCCTCAACTAAAAATCCATTGTCATTAGTCCCTTAACTCATCAAAACGTGTAGATATGGTCATTTTTATCAACTTCGTCAGAATTTTGTCAAAATGAATTATGTTTGAAGGACCATATATACAATTGGGTTAAAGTTAAGAGACTATTTCTCCAATTGGATTAAAGTTGAGAGACCATTTCTCCAGTTGGATTAAAATTGAGGGACCTTTGGTAATGAATTTTTAGTTGAGGGACTATAGCTGCACGTTTTGATTTTTAGTTAAGGGATCATTATTCCAATTAAGTTAAAATTGAGAGACTATTGCTACAATTTGCTCTTTTAGATAAATCTTCAAGAGATGCCTCTAATAAAGCACCAAAATAGGATGTTCTAACTCAGGTTTTTAAAGCATATTCGAGAATCGGATAGTCTTTATGTAATTTCAAAGAGCACACGTTTGAAGGTGTTTATAGTATACGTGGTGTCGTAGGAGTGGACAATGTCATCCGGTGTCAATGGTTGTGTATTTCCGTTACAATTAAAAATTTCTCGTTAGGATAAGGAAGAATGAATACATAACGTTCTCAATTATTCACATTGATTTTTTCCACCTCGCCCTCTTGTCTTTTTGCGATCACCATACGGAATATCAGCGAGCAAAGCACTTACGATAATCATTCCGACTTGTGACAATAAGTTGGAGAAGATATGTAGTGACCTTCCAGCTGTGTGTGTGGATGAAGATAACGTGGGGCCGATAGCGGAAAATGGCATAGGAAAGTGATCGAAAACCTTAAGCTTTAATAAAAAAAGGAAAAAAAAGGAATTACAAGTGAATGGTAATAAAAATTTTCAATTTTTAAAGTTAAAATATCATTCATGTTAAAAATAAACAGTAACTGTTTCCTTATAAATTTGCTTGCATTTCAGCCTTGATTGCCGATCTGAGCGAGTGGCTTACCCCCCCCTTCCTCTGCTCACCTCTTACCTTCTCCATCAAGCTCTCTCTCTCTCTCTCTCTCTAACCTGACCTTCCTCCATGGATCCTTACAAGGTACTACTCTAATCTTAATCTTTCTGGGGTTTTTCTCTTTTACTTGTTTATGCTCTTAATTTGATTTTTTTTTATTTTTTTTAAAGTTTGATTTTCTTGTTGAATTACTTTTCTTGTTTATTTTCTCGGCCACCAAACAGAGCCCTCTCTAACGGATTTGGGTTGGTTTGTTTTTGTGTGTTGTTGCAGCACCGCCCTTCAAGTGCTTTCAACTCCCCGTTCTGGACCACCAATTCCGGTGCTCCAGTTTCGAACAACAACTCTTCTCTGACTGTTGGGCCCAGAGGTGATTTAACTCTTCTCTGACTTTTGCATGTAATAGGGATGGTTGGTTACGTCGAGTTGAGTAGCTGCAGTTAAGAATTTATTTCTTTGTCTATTTGTCAGGTCCGGTTCTGCTTGAGGACTACCATCTGGTGGAGAAACTCGCCAATTTTGCTAGAGAACGGATCCCAGAGCGTGTCGTCCATGCTAGGGGAGCCAGTGCAAAAGGTTTCTTTGAGGTCACCCATGATATTTCTCACCTTTCATGTGCTGACTTCCTTCGAGCCCCTGGAGTTCAGACACCTGTCATTGTGCGTTTCTCCACTGTTATCCATGAGCGTGGCAGCCCTGAAACCATAAGGGATCCTCGTGGTTTTGCAGTGAAGTTTTACACCAGAGAGGTGACGTTTCAATGATAGTAGAGTTTTGACACGTCGATGATCGTAATTATATTCAACGGCGCATTCATAGTTAAAAACACGCAGTGGTGTCTCTAGTCACAGCTCCAGTGACAAATACTTTAAGTCATGGATAGTCTCTAGTCAGCTCCAGTGACAAATACTTGACAAATACTTTAAGTCATGGATAGTGACAAATACTTAAGTCATCTATCTATCTATATCTATATTATCTATATTATCCATATCTATCTATCTTCTATATTATTAAGATTATTAAGAGAGCACACTTGCGAACCTTTTTGTCCATTTTTTCAATTTTGCCCCTCATTTTTCAATTCTCAAAGTTGAGATGAAAGGGTAAAATAGTAATTTTGTACCTTTTGATAAAAAGATAATTATATCCTTTTTTTTTTCTTCCTATTTTGCTCTTATTTTTTATAAACAATATTTATATAAGAAGGATAAAATAGTAATTTTGTATCAAAATTTTTACATAAGATTATATTATTAAAAGAACACACCTTGTGAACCTTTTTGCCTATTTTTTTCAATTTTCCCCTTCATTTTTTAATATACAAAGTTGAGATGAGAAGGGTAAAATAGTAATTTTATACCTTTTGACAAAATGACAATCCTATCCCTTTTTTCCTCATTTTTGATATAGAATATTTACACAAAGAAGGTAAAATAATAATTTTGTATCAAAATATTTACAGAAGATAAAAATATTCACTTATTAAGAGAAATTATCCTACAATCATTTTTTCATACAGGTAAGTGAAATCATGATGTTTTTTGAATAATTTGAATGAATTGAAGCGGTTGCACTTGAGGAGAAAGTGGAAGGAGGTGGACAGTTGTTGACACACACAAAGTGTGCTCTGCTAGTATTTAGGGGGTGTAGTTAAACTCGGATTTGAGAGAATTTTAAAAGACTTTAAAATTTTAGTGTAGTCAATTAAAAGATTTTAAAGGAATTTAGAATCCATTCAAATCTAGGTGTAGTCAATTAAAGGATTTTAGAATCTTTTAAAATCTAGATGTAATCAATTAAAAGATTTTAAAGGATTTTAAAATCCATCCAAATCTAAGTGTAATAAAAAAATTAAGATTTTAGAGGATTTCAATAAATTTGGATTTTGTGGAATTTGAAAGCCAAAAGTATATATAACTAAGATTAAAAAGAATCTAATCTCATCCCTAGGATTTCAAATCCTTCCACCACAATCCATTTAAATTCTTTAAAAATTCATATGAATTTTGTTGAAGACTCTAATCTTCTTAAATCCTATAAAATTTATCACTTTTAAAATCCTTTAAAATTTTAGTTCGGCTACAGCGGTAGTCTTGTGACTTCCATGAAATATGGCATTCTTCCTTTTCTTTTCTTTTCTTTTTTAAATATCGTTTTTATTCTGCAGATTGTTGATTTCTTTGTAACATTATTATTAACTATCTATAGCTCCTGGAAACCAGTTGGTCATATTGTTTTTGCTTGTTTGTACATGCATTCCTTCCTTACTCATGTTGTGACCTTATTCTTCTTAACACAGGGTAATTTTGACTTGGTGGGAAACAATTTCCCCGTGTTTTTTGTCCGTGATGCAATGCAATTCCCGGACGTGATCCATGCTTTCAAACCGAACCCTAAGTCCCACATCCAAGAGTATTGGAGGGTCCTTGACTTCTTATCTCACCATCCAGAAAGCCTGCTCACGTTCGCCTTCCTATTCGATGACGTGGGAGTTCCACAAGATTACAGGCACATGGAAGGCTTTGGTGTTCACGCCTACACTCTTATCAGCAAGGCCGGGAAGGTACACTACGTGAAGTTTCATTGGAAACCCACTTGTGGAGTCAAGTGTTTGTTGGAGGACGAGGCTATTAAGGTTGGAGGAGCTAATCACAGCCACGCTACCAAGGATCTCTATGACTCCATCGCAGCTGGCAACTTCCCGGAGTGGAAACTTTTTATTCAGACAATGGATCCTGATCATGAAGACAGATTTGACTTTGACCCACTTGATGATACTAAGGTCTGGCCTGAAGATATTCTTCCCCTGCAGCCGGTTGGCCGTTTGGTACTGAATAAGAACATCGATAACTTCTTCGCAGAGAATGAACAACTTGCTTTCAACCCTGCCCTTGTTGTCCCTGGTGTCTATTATTCAAATGATAAGATGCTCCAAACTCGACTCTTCGCCTATTCTGATACCCAGAGGCACCGTCTTGGCCCCAACTATCTGCAGCTCCCGGTTAATGCTCCCAAGTGTTCTCATCACAACAATCACTATGACGGATTTATGAATTTCATGCACAGAGATGAGGAGGTACTTTTGCTCGTTTGATTTTCTTTTCCAAGTTCAACACCACTTTTTCCCTCAATTGCTGACGCTTATTGAATGCCTTTTACCCTTTTTACACTTGCGTTGCTCAAGATTCGGACGTGTACTTAAATTTTCACTTGTTTGTTCATCAAAGTTTTCTCTGCTCAGATGCCCTACTGTTTTCTGTAGATTGACTACTTCCCATCAAGGTTTGATCCTGTTCGCCATGCTGAGACCTTCCCAATTCCTTCTAATATTTTCACTGGAAAGCGTGAGAAGGTCAGTTTGTATCACTGTAGAAGAATTCATTTTAATTTCCCTTGGTTTTCCCATGATCTTGTTTTCTGTGTTTTTCTTTTTACTCGAAACTTGAAAGCACTTGGAATCTAAAAAGTTAGATCCATGCATGAATGCTTGTTGCATTTCTGAATCCTTTTGGTGTGCTGCACATCATGATTCACATTGTAACTTTGCGTTTAATTTGTGTATGGTGGTTTCGTTGGATATGCAGTGCGTCATTGAGAAGGAGAACAACTTCAAGCAACCTGGAGAGAGATACAGATCTTGGGCACCCGACAGGTAGCTGCCAACCCTATGATGTCTCTATGTGGAATTAAATGTATTTAAACGTCATGTTCATAATCTAAATGTTCATTGCAGGCAAGAGCGATTCCTCCACCGATGGGTTGATGTCCTATCCGAACCTCGTGTCACCTATGAAATTCGCAGCATTTGGATCTCATACTGGTCTCAGGTGAGTGCATACATGCAAAATATTCGCATTTGTGAATTGGTAATAGTTGGATGTGATTTTTTACTGGAATATGATGTGTGCTGGTGGTAATTGAAATGCAGGCTGACCGATCCTTTGGTCAAAAACTGGCATCTCGTCTTAACGTGAGGCCGAGCATTTGAGGGCGATGCCGATGCAAGATGTTTGAGTTTCAGGAAAATGTGGGAGGAGATAAATCAAATGTTAAATTGGTTTATCCTCGTGTTGTGATATTGTCATACTAAATTTCGCATGTAAGTGACATGTAGCCTTAATGTAATAAGTCCGAATCGTTCGTACTATACAACTCCAATGTAATCCCTCCTTGGTGCCAACTATCTCCTATTAATGGCTACGATCTGGTTGTTGTTCGGGGTGGGATTGGCGGTGGTGTTCGAGGCGGCGATGCTCGGTGGTGGATGACATTTCCGGTGGCTGGCTTGGATCTCTGTCGATGGAGGAGATTTCAGTAGAAGCTTCTCGGTTGGTTGTTCTGTGTTTTTTTGAGGCTTCACTGTTGTGGGGCCTCTTTCTTGTTTTCTTTTGGTTTCAGGCCTTTTTGGCTGTGTATAGTTGTAAGTTGCATATTTGGTTTGCTTGTAATTTTGGACTTGTTTAATAAAAGTGAGGGAGTTTTGACTGTAGTTTTGCTACAGTCAAACTTTTTCCAAAAAAAAAAAAAAAAAAAGAAAAAAAAAATGTTCCGGTTGCAGGCACCAAATTTTCACTGTTTCTATGCGAGATGTTGTGTAGTTATACTTGCGCTGGACTTGCACATGATATGTGGTTTCTAATCGGATGTACTGTTATAGCCATGCGGATGCGTACGTAGTTTATAGGACAACTGGTTTTACAAGAGTCTACCATAATCTAATCTAGTCCGTTCTAATTTGAGGCATGAACGTTATCTTTTGTAAGTTTATTACAAGGTTATGCAAGGTTGTCTGTGTGAGCGTTATTTTTTCGTTTGGTTAGATATGGTTACGTGGGTTAGTATTGTATTATCTTTCAGTTATGTTTGTACTTATGTTCCTAATCAATTATGTTCCTCATTTTATTTGATTAATGAAATATTTATTACATTAAAATCAGTTAAACAAAATATTTCGTAATTCGACGCAATTCTAATACATATTTGTTTCTTCCTTGGAAAACAAAGAAACCTACAGAGAACAAAACACAAGGCAAGTTCAATAAGTAAACCTCATTAAATACGTAAATCAAATTAAATAAGTAAAACCTAATTCCTTGGAAAACAAAGAAACCTACATTTCTACTCTAATATCCGAGTGAGTGGCTTATCCCCTTCCTCTGCTCACCTCTTACCTTCTCCATCAAGCTCTCTCTCTCTCTCTCTCTCTCTAACCTGACCTTCCTCCATGGATCCTTACAGGGTACTACTCTAATCTTAATCTTAATCTTTCTGGGATGTTTTCTTTTTTACTTGTTTATGCTCTTAATTGATTTATTTAAGTTTGATTTTCTTGTTTATTTTCTCGGCTACCAAACAGAGCCCTCTCTAATGGATTTGGGTTGGTTTGTTTTTGTGTGTTGTTGCAGCACCGCCCTTCAAGTGCTTTCAATTCCCCGTTCTGGACCACCAATTCCGGTGCTCCAGTTTCGAACAACAACTCTTCTCTGACTGTTGGACCCAGAGGTGATTTGATTCTTAATCCACTTTTAATTTATCTATTTGTTTATTTTCTTTTGACAGATTTTCAATTGCAAATTTGCTTCAAGTTTTACTTTTTTTTGTGTTTTTTTAGTTGCACATCGCTTTTCAAGCACCTTGTGAATAATCGTAATCATGTTTTGATGCTGTAATCTGTGTATGCATCGATATTCTGTCTATGTTATTGTGATCTACAAGATGAAGATGATTACTATTTTGAAACTCTTGTTGTTTTTCATTGTTTTTCGGATATATATATGCACGCACGCACACACACACACACACACACATATATAGTTTGTATTTGAAGTTAGAACTTTCCCTATTTGACATTAATGTCTAAATTTCTCAACTATAGTTCCCAGTCTGTTGGTTTTCAATGAATTCCTGCGGGTCCCTTTTTTTCATTGCTTCTCGGGTTGTCAAGATGATTTTTTGATCGTCTGGTTGCCTGAAACTAAATAAAAGTTACTATCTTTGCAAGTGAGAGCAGTCATCTATACTTGACATACTTTATAAAATGTATAACCGCTAATTTCATTCTTATCACATCTTTTGCATGTAATCAGGATGGTTGATTATGTCGAGTTGAGTAGATGCAGTTAAGAATTTAATTCTTTGTCTATTTGTCAGGTCCAATTCTGCTTGAGGACTACCATCTGGTGGAGAAACTCGCCAATTTTGATAGAGAACGGATCCCAGAGCGTGTTGTCCATGCTAGGGGAGCTAGTGCAAAAGGTTTCTTTGAGGTCACCCATGACATTTCTCATCTTTCATGTGCTGACTTCCTTCGAGCCCCTGGAGTTCAGACACCTGTCATTGTGCGTTTCTCCACTGTTATCCATGAGCGTGGCAGCCCTGAAACCCTGAGGGATCCTCGTGGTTTTGCAGTGAAGTTTTACACCAGAGAGGTGAGGTTTCAATGGCTTATTGATGTTTTATGACCTCTGGATAATGATAGTTGAGTTTTGACACGTCGATGATCGTAATTATATTCAACAGCATATTTATAGTTGAAAATATGCAGTGGTATCTCGAGTCACAGCTCCAGTGACAAAGACTTTAGTCATATTTAACTAAACCCAGTAGTCTTGTGACTTCCATGAAATATGACATTCATCCTTTTCTTTTCTTTTTTTAAATATTGTTTTGATTCTACAGATTGTTGATTTCTTTGTAACATTATTATTAACTAACTCTTGGAAATCATTTGGTCCTAATGTTTTTGCTTGTTTATACCTGCATTCCTTTCTTTACTCATGCCGTGACTTTATTTTTCTTAAACAGGGTAATTTTGACTTGGTGGGAAACAATTTCCCCGTCTTTTTTGTCCGTGATGGAATGAAATTCCCAGACATGGTCCATGCTCTCAAACCGAACCCTAAGTCCCACATCCAAGAGAATTGGAGGATCCTTGACTTCTTCTCCCACCATCCAGAAAGCCTGCACATGTTCACCTTCCTATTGGATGACCTGGGAGTTCCACAAGATTACAGGCACATGGAAGGGTCTGGTGTTAACACCTATACTCTTATCAGTAAGACCGGGAAGGCACACTATGTGAAATTTCATTGGAAACCCACTTGTGGAGTCAAGTGTTTGTTGGAGGATGAGGCTATTAAGGTTGGAGGAGCTAATCACAGCCACGCTACCAAGGATCTCTATGACTCCATCGCAGCTGGCAACTACCCGGAGTGGAAACTCTTTATTCAGACAATTGATCCTGATCATGAAGACAGATTTGACTTTGACCCACTTGATGTTACTAAGATCTGGCCTGAAGATATTCTTCCCCTGCAGCCAGTTGGACGTTTGGTACTGAATAAGAACATTGATAACTTCTTTGCAGAGAATGAACAACTTGCTTTCTGCCCTGCCATTGTTGTCCCTGGTGTCTATTATTCAGATGATAAGTTGCTCCAAACTCGAATCTTCTCCTATTCTGATACTCAGAGGCACCGTCTTGGCCCGAACTATCTGCAGCTCCCAGTTAATGCTCCCAAGTGTTCTCATCACAACAATCACCATGAAGGATTTATGAATTTCATGCACAGAGATGAGGAGGTACTTTTGCTCTTTTGAATTTCTTTTCCAAGTACGATACCACTTTTTCCCTCAATTGCTGACGCTTATTGAATATCTTTGTGCCTTTTTACACTTGCATTGCTAAAGATTCAGACATGTGCTTAAATTTTCACTTGTTTGTTCATCAAAGTTTTCTCTGCTCAGATGCCATACTGTTTTCTGTAGGTTAACTACTTCCCATCAAGGTATGATCCTGCTCGCCATGCTGAGACCTTCCCAATTCCTTCTAATATTTGCACTGGAAAGCGTGAGAAGGTCAGTTTGTATCAATTTAGAAGAATTCATTTAAATTTCCCTTAGTTTTCCCATGTTCTTGTTTTTCTGTGTTTCTCTTTTTACCTGAAACTTGAAAGCACTTGGAATGTAAAAAGTTAGATACATGCATGAATGCTTTTTGCATATCTGAATCCTTTTGGTGTGCTGCACATCATGATTCATGTAGCAACTTTGCGTTTAATTTGTGTATGGTGGTTTTGTTGGATATGCAGTGCGTCATTGAGAAGGAGAACAACTTCAAGCAACCTGGAGAGAGATACAGATCTTGGGCACCCGACAGGTAGCTGCCAACCCTATGATGTCTCTATGTGGAAATAAATGTATTTAAACGTCATGTTCATAATCTAAATGTTAATTGCAGGCAAGAGCGATTCCTCCACCGATGGGTTGATGCCCTATCTGATCCTCGTGTCACCTATGAAATTCGCAGCATTTGGATCTCATACTGGTCTCAGGTGAGTGCATACGTGCAAAGTATTCGCATTTGTGAATTGGTATAATTGGATGTGATTTTTTACTGGAATATGATGTGTGCTGGTGGTAATTGAAATGCAGGCTGACGGATCTTTTGGTCAAAAACTGGCATCTCGTCTTAACGTGAGGCCGAGCATTTGAGGGTGATGCCAATGCAAGATGTTTGAGTTTCGATAAGACATAGTGAAAGGAAAATGTGGGATCAAGTGTTAAATTGTTTATCCTCGTGTTGTGATACTGTTATACTAAATTTCGCATGTAAGTGACGTGTTGCCTCAATGTAATAAGTCCGAATCGATGGTACTACGCAACTCCAATGTAATAAGTGCCGGTTGCAGGCGCCAGTTTTCACTGTTTCTATACAAGATGTGTAATCATACTTGTGCTTGACTTGCATATGATATGTGGCTCCTAATCGGATGTACTTTTATGGCCATGCGGATGCGTACGTAGTTTATAGGCTTCTAATCTAACCCATTCAAATTTGACGCGTATTGTATCATCCTTTATACATATGAACTTGTATTCCTGATCAATGATATTCCTTATTTTATTTGATTACTGAAATATTTAAGGCCGAGTTTCGACCTAATCCTCCCGCTTGTTTTACTATGTCTTCATATTATTAATAAAATAAAATAGAGGGGCCCGGCGGAGGGTTCAAGGTACAACAGTCCTTTCCCCATTACCTCGCACACGTCAATTGTCGTAGAACTAGTCTCGCCTAATATTTTTCTATTTTCATATGGAAAAAAATAGACGTGCAAATTAATATGAAGTTTTCCATTTCTTTTATTGGAGCTACATATGAAGATTATGAATGATACACCTGAAAAAGATTTCTTTAATACACAACACTATTTCTCCCGTTCTTAATATGGATCGGCATTCGGTACAGCCTCTCCTCCGTGTACAAACATGGATGCAGTCCTCTTCCTGTCTATTCATGTAGGTAAGTTAGGAACTAATTCGTTTGTCAGATACTTTCCCATACTCCTCGTCTTTGTATTTCCTTTGACAGATCCACGTACAGATATTGCTCCGTTTATCTTACGGTGGTGGGTGATCGTCCTCACGGGTTTGAGGAGGGATAGGTCTCCAACCTGGTTTCTCATCCCAGTACATGTCATAGTATATGTGACCAGGAGTGTGTTCAGCCACACAACACCATATACCAACATACCGCTTCGCACGATTCCTGAATTTCTCTTCCCTTGCCTGACCATAAATTTCGCAAAGCGTCAGATCAGCGCATGATAACGAAGCATGTGGTGCATGTACAACCAAAGTAAGAAAGAAAAGCCGAATAAGATTGACGAAAAGACTTGCCTTGTCGGTGAAACCTGGGAATGCATCTTGCATAGAAGAAAACTGAATTACTTTTACATCCTTGAACGAGGAGAATACAGTCTTGAACTGCATATACAAGTGAAATCCAATATCGTGTAAGTCACTCAGAACACCAGGATTCAAAAGACACTACTTATTAATAGGGTTAAGAAGGAACAGGGTTTGTTACACATATAAAACATACATATATTAATCTGTACACTCTTCCAAGAGAGAAATAAAATGAACTCACACACGCACACACGTATCACATTACCGTTTCTTCGTTGCTTCTCTTTGGAAATCTGAGTGCTCCTGAAGGGGTGGTAGTATTTGAAGCTATGCAATCTCGCGTTCCTTGTTGACAAAGCTGGACATCAAGCCATGAGTCCTTCACCTAAAACAAAATTCATAAATGAAGTTGTCTACTCTTAGCTACAGAATCAATGGAACCGATTCTTTTGACTTAAAAAATTTCATAGATACCCATTTACCTGTTTTGGCATCAATGGATTGTCAAAGAATGAGTATTCTCTAACACCGATTGGGGGCCCAAATATCTCCGCTGGCAATTCCTTAAGCATGACATTCACCTGCGACACAGTACACTTTTGTTAGCTACCACCTCCAGAAGGGATTTCACAGTAGGACCTTGAGATACACCAATGTTCCTATGAATTATTTGTGCAATTCTTGGAAGCTTCACTCTGTACAAACCCATTAATCTAAACAGTGGAACTTAATCAGTTTAAACGAGATGTAAGATTTGACAAATGACAAAGGTGAAGGAAAAAAAAACTAGAAAATCGATTGTACACAGGTAGGTGTAGGAAAATAATTAAATAACCGCTGTATGCCTCTTTTTCTCTCCTTGAATCTTTTTTTTTCTTTCCAGTTTATAGAAATTTCAGCTTCTCAAATATCCAATCCAACCATGAATTTTCCTTGAAACTTCTCATGTTCTGTTAATCAGGGATTAGAGAGTATTTTGTAGCGCAGCCACTTTTAAATGTTTATAATAAAAAGGGTCCACACATAGGATAGAGAAAAAGGAAAATTATGGAAACACATCTTGTGGTTAGATTGTAAAACATGTATTGTCCTCAGGCATCATGGCACTTATCGTTTATTTCATTCATCAGTACTTAATATGAAAATTGATGGAAGAGAAGTAGAGATTAGGTATGATTTTTATGGCGTCTTACCAAAATCATGTGCTGCAGACGTGCTTAATTACTACCAAAGTCAACTTTTTTATGTAGCAGGGGAAACCACATAGGTATCTATGTGACAAAAATAAAACATTTTATAAGGCCGAAGTTGCGACTGGTTTATCTGTAGTTTAGCTGAAAAAGACATTGTATTACCAGTTGACTATTACGATGTGTATAAATACAGAAAAATACCTCAGGTGAAGCCGATTCCCTAAACCATCATAAGTGCGGTTGCACCACATCCAACCAAAAACAAATGAGAGAAAAGACACTACTAGAAACCATCCCCTCTAAGGAAACCCCACAACCCCACAACCCCAACACCCCCCCCCCCCTCTCTTCCCCTTTTGCAATAAATCATGCTCAGAAATGGCAACTGGGATATCGTAACGAGATGCAATCAGAAAATTCAACTGACACTTCTAGTAATCCTAATAGGTTTTTAGCAAGGGTAGTAACAACAAAGTAATCAGCACAAATAGTCATTCAGACTCCATCACATACTTATATTGTGGAGAGGGGAAAAGTCTAAAATTCTAATCGAGCCCATTGCAAGGAGGACCAAGTTGATAATACGATCACTACTTTTTGTCCCATTTCATTGTAATTCAACTCACTATTCCAAACAATTAAACTCTAGCAGAAAAAGAGCCTTGAGTTAATATGGTAACTGACTCAATTTAGAAAATGCAACTCATATCCTGCTGTTTTTTTTTTGTCTTACACATTCTGCTATTTTAGTACAAAGGCTGATTTAATACAAAATTCTACCAAAGGAATGGCAACTGTCTTACAAGAATTTTTTTTCAAGCAATCTTGTCTACTGTGGAAGCAAAGATAACAAACTGTATAAAGTTAGCTCTGACAAATTGGACATACCTCAAACACATGATCTAGAGGGCAAATAAAAGGTTGTCTAGTGATAGATCCCTCAAGAACGCCAGGGTGGGGAAACCACAGCCTATCCAACCTGCACCATAGTGGAGGCATAACCTAAAAAACACAAATAAAAGAGATGACGATTAAAATACATATGCAGAAAAATGCATTATTTCATCTCAACAATAATGAATTCCAAACTTGTAAACCTAAACCCTAAAACCTTAAGTACATATCCCAGCACACTGTTGTTTGATTAATCAGAGGACTGATTTTGTCCCTTATCCTTATGACCAAACCAATAAGCAAAACAACACAGTATCTAGTGTGTAAAAGGTGACCAATTCAAATTGCACTGTGTTAAAGTTGAACCATCCAATCTAAAACCAAATAGCTACTAGTGGAGAGGACCAAGACTTTATATGTTGAGATACACGAATTTGGATACCAGATGTAAGAGTTTTATATTTTCAACACTAACCCATGTGTGGCTGGTCTGAGCCAAACAGATGGATTAACTTATATATTGGATGACACGGAGCATGTACAGCCAAATTGGGCCTGAAATGTGGATAAATTGTCCCACTCACATACCTTGTCAGAGTTGGACAATGCAACCAAAAACCAGTGGATTATTAGAGGAGAAGCCCGTGGTTTATATAAAGAGATACAAGACTTAGACTATCTGATTTGAGATTTCTATATTCTCATAGAACTTAGAAGACATATCTACGTATGTACTTAAGATTATCAGTCATGATCCCACTATATTGTTAGACATGCAGGTCCTTACAAGGTTTACACCTTTGAACAAGAAAATAATAACTAAGCCTTGTCTGTGATATTTTGTGAAGCATGCACAATGGAACATGTGTTAATAAGCCCCCAATTTCCATATATGATAAATTGATGATGACGATTGCATCAAGGCTTCTGTTAATGGTGAATTGTAATTTCACCCAGGTACATCTAAACAAACCAAACTCAAACTCAAACTCATTTAATGATCCAAAACTAAATTCATTCACACATATACCACCAGAACATTTCAGTCCAAAAGAAATAAAATAAAAGAGAGATAATAGATATATAATTTTTCTTACCAGGGTGCGATTCAACAGAGAAGCAATTGCAAGAGCTGTTCTTATTTGTTTTATCTGAACAAAATCATTTAGAATAAAAATTATAAGATGTAACACTAAGATACAATCCCACACAATGTAAAAAGATTATGGAAGCAGGTTAGCACATACATACTTGGTAATTAATAAGAGTAAAATGTGATTTAACATTATGCTCCCCATCTAGCAACAAGCTCTTAGGAATAGACGGCTTAAATGACAAAAAACCTCCTGCGTAAATTTGCAAAGTCCTTGTTAAGAAAGATGTTAAGCGTCAATTGTATAAATAGTCATCAGTCAGAACAAATGTGCAGTAGTAGCGTATCCATGTATTCAAGTGATCAACTTTTCACTTCTAAATCACAAACTTATTGATTGCTGAAGAGGTTAGAAGTTCTGAAGGAAAAAGAGATTAGCTGGTGTTTTAATTATTAGAGATGGTCTAGTATTCCTATAGAATGTTCATTCCCCCAAATATTGTAGGTAATACCAAATTTTCAATTCTTCCTACTTTACCCTCTAATTCTCAGACGTACCATTCTATTCCAATGCTCATTCTAGCTACCAAACAGTACCTTGGTTTCTTAATGTGAAAGATCAAGTTCCATGAGATTGGAAGGAAATCTTGGCAGAGATGATGCAAAGGATGATACCGAACATTCGCATTAAGCAAGCAATTGAAAGAAAGATGCATCCTAATAAGATTTAGAAGATATCCAATGTACAGTACAATATCAATGATATTTCCTTTTAGTACCTGGTGCATCATAGTATTCTGGTGGGTCATAGAAAACCATGCCTTCCCGTAGTCGGTGGCGTTTTCCTTCAGTACCTGCATACTGGAATGTGGTATGCACTGCATATGGCTCCAATCTCAATTGTTGATGCATGGCCTGTCATTAAAGCGTTAAAGCTTAGGGCTTAAGTGAAACATAACCTTTTATAGCTTAGTTGCATTAAGTCCTTGAAAGACACCTAACTTTGACAGCAAAATTGATGAAAATAAGGAATAACACTGTAAATTGAAAAGATACCCAAACTATCAAATAAAAACTACAGGATCTACCTGGACAAAATATGTATGCCCACTACAAAATATACTCGCAGGCAGAACTCCCAGCTTGAGACTTCCATCAAAAGCATATACAAGTCCACTCTCTCCATCAACTGGTGGCCCTAACTGTCTTCGTACGAGATCATTAAACCCATTCTGGTCCCATATCTTCTCATCAGCTAGAAGCATATCTTTCCATTCCTTAGCCAATCTTTTAGCAGCATCTGTTGGCCGCCAGTGAAAAATTCCAATGTTGTACGCAGCACCAACTGTTATAGGTGAAGATACATCTTTTAAAATTCTCAAATTTTGATTTAACTTTAAATCTATTGATCATGAAAAAGAAACATAACCGAACAAATAACTTCTAAAATAAAAATAAACAAGGGTGACCAGAGACAAAGAGGGAGTCAAAATTAGACTGCACTAAACAATGTGGATAGAGTGTGAATGGTGAGCATATTAGTTTGACACGGGCACAACTCCTATGTTCAAAAATAAACACTGGGGTATCTTTTAAATCCAGGAACGGAGCTGCAGCAATATACATCATGTGTATGAATTCCAGAGTATACTACAGCCAACACTGACATATATATTAATCCAACTTGGTATGTACATGAAGAATATTCATATAGTGTTAAATAGAAACCAGAATAACATATTAGTATAGGTTCGTTAGGAGTAGGACAAAAAGCACATTCAGTAGTTCTTTTTCTTTTCTAAGTGCCTAAACATCCAAGAATAGTAATGAAGGTATCTACAAAAATAAGGAGAGTTTAGGATCCTATACTAGTTCCCTGATGGGTAGACCCATAGTAATCATTTGTGGTGGGACACATTTTTATATCACCAGATCTTATGCAAGTTATACTGAAATCCTCCTCATGGAAAAGCTGCAAACAAAGGATAAAGGAGATAGAAAGAGAAATATTAAAAAAAATCTTTACCTTGTTGCCAAATGTCCAGCCTGTCATCGGTGACCGTTGGTACAACTTGATCACTGGAAGTTAAGACATCTGCTTCTGCATAACGAGCAAGATACGGAAGTGGGTCCTGTTCCAAGAAAATTGATAACTCATAATGCCATACGAAGCAACTAAACAATTAAAAATTTGAACGCTAGCTAAAAAGTACCTTCAACCAAACCATGTCTGTATCACACATCAATAGTTCAAAACCATAAGGGAGAATTGAGTCTATCAGTATAACTTTTTCTCGTCCCATCTTGTGGAATGTTGGCGACCCCCATCCAACGTCTATTGTGCTCATGTGGCTGCCCATGTCAAATACCGGAACACCTTTCCAATACAAAGCCTCCAACAGTTTGGTGTCCATTGCACCTAAGCCACCAAGGTCAAACTCAGAGGTGCAAATGAAAATAGAAAGACAAGCACATTTTTTTTCCTTGGGAAGTGGAACAAGAAATGTATACAAATTGCAAAGGCTGTAAAGAAAGAAAAACGCACGCCTGAGAATATGGGGTAGCTTACCAATGAGAAGGTTAGAAAGCCCCCGATCAGTCAAGTGTTTAACCCAAGTCAGGATAAAATCCATGAATGCATAGTTCCCAAAGGTCACTATAACAACGTTATCCTTCACTCTTTGCTGAACTAGTTCTTTGCTCAGTCTAAATTTCTTCAAAGGTGGCATTTTCTTTGTGCGTGGGGGAGCTTCCCAAATAGGTCTTGTTGACATGCTTTGAGGCCCTACTGAAGGTGTGGCCATTGCTTGAACTATTTCTGGTTGAGAAACATTGGGTGCTTGCTCTAAAGGAGGAGAACCTAAATCTGTAACAATTCGTTCATTCACATAAATAAAACACATGCACGAAGAGGGAGAAGACTGGGATCATAGACAGATTGCTTATTGAATAAACGCAAGACATTGCAACAAAGGGTGCATTGAACAAAACAAAAAGTCCCGAGTTATACAATATTACTGACTGCAGGGTAATCGATAATAGAACGTCAAAATCACATACACAAAATCTGACGCATATATCCAATGCTTGGAGTCTGCTCAGAAGTCAAACACACATACTTAGACCGAACGGACTAAATCAGCTCCAATGGCAACTCCAAAACACAACGGCAGTAACCACAATGTGTAAAATTCACACTCTTGGTGTATAAGAAGAAACAAGAAGCACAGAGTTGATCGCCTTTAGTTCTACCCAACCCGAAAAGATTATAAAAAAATACCAAAGGTAGAAAATTTGATCATATAATTCCTAAATGAGGTTGCATTCATGTTCGCCGGTTACGATGTAATAGCTGAATCAGTTTCATCACTTGGACATGTAAGCAAGGAGTTGAAAATTTGTACTTGGTTAGAAAGACAAGGTCCATTGCGTTAATTATTAACTGAGCACATATGTGCTGAATTATTAAAATCTCAAACCCCCGTTTCGAATATGCAATGTAAGTGATAAAGATTGAAGCTTTTGCAGAAAATGAATTGAAAGGTACTTCACTTGTAAGCAAATCAAGAGAGAGGGATAGAGGGGGAACTGACGGGAAAGCCAGGAGGTGGTGGAATCAGCGGCAGACTTGCCGGAGTAGATGGCGGATATCACATACAAAGACGAGAAGACGATCCCAATTATTACGGTGGCGTATATCGTCACGAACACTGGCTTCGCCTTGTCGAACGCATTCTTCCACGCCATTTTTCTGCTTTTTATTGGGATTTTTGGTTTATTTGGTCACCATTCCCGCGTCATTATCTTCTTCCTTCTTTCGTCTGGGAGGAAAAACGAGAAGAAAGAAACTGAAACCCTAATCGAAATCCCAATCAATCAATCTGAATCTAAGAAGAGAGAGAGGGAGAGATTTATTTCAGTTTTTCTTCTGAGCTGCTCTCACAGGCTGCCCAACTGCCAAGGTCAACTCTTCTAGGCACCATGTTTGTCCCATCCTTCACCCTATTATTTTTTTAATACTGAAAACCCACATGATTACCAAAAAGGATTAACTTGGCTCGATGGCTGATGAGAGTTCCTCCCCATTCACTTTTGCTACGTATTCCTCGATTTCAATCGTACGGAATTCATCCTCTCTTGAACTTGGGCTTAAGAGTTTGCTGCCTAATGGATCATTGAATTTGATCAAATAATTACGAACAAGAGGTATTTTAGAAGTTATAATAATTGTAATCGTTGAATTAAAATCCAACGATCCTTATGTGTTAGTCAGGAGGTTCCTGAGTCCAAGCTCAGGAGAAAATCCAATTCCCAATCTTACGATCGAAATCGTTTAATATTAAAATTATATTATATCTGTGAAAAAATAATACAATATAAAATCATTTGATGATCAAACTATACAAAAATAAATAGACAAATTCTGTAAAATTATCATTAATCATTTATTTATTTGTGATTAAATGACTTTAATTCGAAGAATTTTAATTGATTTTTATAAATTCCATTTGAATTTCAAAAGTGAATTCTAAGTGGATTTAATGGAGTTTGTGAGTTTTTATTTTTTATTTTGAACAATTTTTGTGAATTCTATTAATTTTAATCTTGACCATTAAATGCATTTGAAGGGTTAGAGTGTGCCACATTGTTCATACTCATTGCAATGTATTTACCCATTTTTTCAGTGAATAACTATTTTTCTCTCTTTTCTCTTTGTTTTTCTTCTACAGCTGCATATTTACCCTCAATTTCATCTCTCATCTCTCATCTTTCCTGTAAAAACTAACTAAATTGCAACTTTGTGATGTCGTGAAATTACTAAAATTGAAGATCAGAAATTATACCTGATAAACAAATTACAGGTCGAAATCATACCAAAAAGTTGCATCTCCTTTGCACCTACATCCTCCTATGTGAAAAACCATGGTATTACCATATAAGCAATCTTTTTATAAAACCAATGCTTTGGGACAACCAAATTTCTCTCCAACGAAGTCACTAGCCATCACAACCTGCAAGCAATTGCCAAGTATTTTGAGATTCATTGTAGGATACACACTGGCTTAAACATTTAGGCTTGTGTTTTCATGCAAAGACAAAATCATGTTTTGAGATTAGAGGGACGATCGTACTTCTTGGTTGTGCAGTAGTTAGGGAGACTCGGATTCAATTGTGGTTGAATGAATGAAGGTGGGAAATGAGACTTTTGTGATTTGGATGAGGCATGCAATGTGACGTGGAGGAAGCCGGAGATGAAGATGATGAAAATGGGAGAGCAAATGATTGTGATGGTGAGAGTGATAAATCAGTAAGATATCATGAGAAACAAGGTAAGACAAACTCATCAAAATCTTATAGAAAAAGGCAAGATTTATTATGGCTTAATTTACAATATAAACTCCAAAATCCATCACTTTTAAAAATCGTATCAAATCAATGATATTTGGAATACACATAAACTTTTGTAAATTTATTTAAAATCATAATTGAATACATTAATGGTTTTCTATAATTTTTTGTAAAATCATTTGAGATCTTGATTGAATACTTTGGTATTTTCATAAATTCATTTACACATTGTGTTTGGATGAGAAATTCCAAAATGACAGAAATAAAAATGACGGAATCTTATTTTCTATAATTTGTCAATTTTCTTATTTAGTTAACCTAAAAGAATAATGAATACAAAATTTAACGAGTGTATAGTGATGAGTCGTTTTTATACTATACATTTTTCTCTATTTTCTCTTTGTTTTTCTTCCACAGCTGCATGTTTACCCTTGGTTTCATCTCTCATCTCCCCTCTTTCCTATAAAAACTAACTAAATTGCAACTTTGTGATGTCGTGAAATTATTAAAATTCAAGATCATAAAGTTATAATTCTGGAACACTTACATACATTTGTTAAATTTTTCGTCAAAACCTCGATTAATTGATGATGCGGCATCCACGTAGACAATGATTAGACATCACATGGAAATTAAACTAAAGTAAATCTCATTTTACTATCTTGAAGTTTCTTGGTTTTCAACATTTCATACTTCAAGTTTTTTTCATCCTAGTTTGGTACCTAAAGTGAATTCTTGGACAGTTTCATACATATGTTAAACTTTCTGTTAAAACAGCAATTAACATGTGACGTGGCGCCCACGTAAATGATGACTAGGCGCCCCGTGTCAATCTAGGACCCACGTGAATATTAAAAAAATTTTAAAAAAATGAAGGGATTGAAAACTTCCCAATATGAGAATTTTAATCTTTTGCATTAAATGAATTTATATGAATTCTATGAATTTAAATCCTGACCATTAAATGCATCTGAAGGTTTAAAATTGTCACATCATTCATACTCATTGCACTGTACTTGATGCGTACTTGTTGCAGGTATGATTTTATCATTTCAACAATACGAAATTAGTTACAGAGTTATATGACTATGAGTTATAGAGTTAGTTTACCAACTTCAATTTGATTTGGTTTGTAACCTTAATTTCTATCATGAATCTTGATGCATCATTTTACTTATATTTATATATTATATGTGTGTCTGAATATGTTCAATTTTTCTATATATTCTTTGGTTCGTTTATTCATGTTGAGATATGTTATTATTGTTGTTCCCGTAAATGCAAATTCAAATTATGTGCCTTCGTTTCATGTGGAATCAATAAAAATATTTCAAGATTTTAGTTTCGTACAGTAAATGGGGGTTTCTCTTTAAGCATTTTGTAATGTATAATGTATTGCTATCATCATGTGTTTCTATCAAAGTTCAAGTTTTGCACCATCACCGTCAGCCTATCTTATGCAGACTTCACCTCTAAGCCTCTAACAAGAAATATCAATGTCAAGAAGCTTACAAACTTTCAGTTTATTGGGAACAGACTCGCGGATTGAACCTTTGCATATATTTTTAGCCCCTTTTGTGCAATGTAATTTTTGCGGTCTTTCACTTTGATGATGCTATTTATTATTACTGTTGTTTCTAACAAATGTATTTACGCTGCCTTCCCTACCACATTCTCATTCCCAGTCCATTTCATTAAATTGCTCCATCATGGTTCGGATCCTTGCTTCCCACTACCGTGGAATTTGCATAATTTCTTTGCAAGATCAACTTGTAATTTGTATATGTGATAGGTTTTGATTAAATTGACTGATTTCTGTACATGATGTTGCCTTTCTATTGATTAAAGTCTTATTTTTTTGTTACCTCCCATGTAACTTGAACTTAATGTTTTTTTTTTTAAATTAAAATATCACCACTTTATACCTAAAACTCAATGTTCGCTTCATTTTGACAGGATTTCGTCTATTCCCATTACATATTTGTTAAGTTGCTTAGGTGGCACAAGTCTAATGCTGACTTATGATACCATCCACTAAAAAAAAGCTACCTGTCATACTAAAAAGGAAAAGTATAAACACCCCATTAAACCCAGAAATCTTTCAGCACCACTGACCCTCACTGTCGAAAATCAGGGACATAACAAGGACAATGCCAACTTTCTCAAGTTTTTGATTACCAAAGATGAAATTTTTAGTTTTTCGAACTTTTTTAGGTAGGGGGTTCTGTACCATGTGATGTTTTCTATTTTATATGAAGAAAGTGTTAGTACGTTCAAGGAAATACTAAACTCGAAAACAAAGAGAGAGAGAGAGAGAGAAGGCATGGATGAGAAATGAAGAAGGGTTCATTGAAAAGGATGGAAACAAGCATGATTACACATCTTGTTTTTGTCTATTTATTTGCCTTTAATTTATTCAAACTTACTAATATTAAAACAAGAACGAAAGTAAGAGGACAACAAAGGAAGAGCGGAAAAATCAGTTCCTTGCTTTTAAACTATATTGTGCCAATCTTAAATTAGGTTATTCCAATTCCAAAAAATAAAATGAAACTTGCATGTATCATGAGGCTGGCAGTATACAAGTACACCGGACTTGATTTTGAGATTGTGGTAATAAATTAGAGGGGAGGAAGGAAAGCAAAAGGGAGTAGAAGTGATATTTATGATATGCAGCTACTTATATGAGGATTCAATGGTTGAAAATGATGTGTAATAAGTGCCTTAGTTTTGTTTCCTTTCCATGCATGTGGATGTGGTTGCCATTTTTACCAATTGTCATTAAGGATGGTATTGGTACGGTTATCGTACAAAAATTCATGTACCAATTACCATACCAAACTTTTGGTATGACAAAATATATTACAATTATTGTGCCAAACTTTCGGTCTATTGATTTTCGACATGCCAAATGGTTCGGTTGGCATGGTATGGTAATGGTAATTACCATTTTGTTTTGGACCATTCTTTTGGGCCAAAATTTGATTTTTTTTTTTTTTTCTTTTTTAACAACCCAATTTAAGGTCCAAACATGTTTTGGCCACTCCCTTTGGGTATCTAAAACTTTTTTATTTAATTATTAGAATTTTATAGAGATTCATTTAAGAAACAAGAAGTAAATAGATGGAAGAATTACTAAAAGAATCCAATATCCCTAAAAAAAATAGTACAAAGATTCATAAATTCCATCTCTACATTCTTTAAAATTGTACAAAAATTAACTTGATAGACGAAGCCAGGGAAAGACATCCCAATTTGATGAAGAGAAGATGAGATGGACTCCGGAGAGAGAGAGAGAGTCGCCGGAACTAGAGTAACAGAGATGAAGTTGGTGGCTAGATGAGTGAAAAGATGAAGAGTCGCAAAACAAGAAAGCTAATGTTTTTTTATTGGGAAAGTAGAGATTAGAGTGTGAGATGATTGGATAAATGATTAGGAAAAAAATATAAAGCGCATATATAATGATAATAATACCTAATTATATATAAATGAATAAATAAATGATATAATAGTAATAGTAGTGGTACGGTACGGTATACCACTGGTAATGATTTTGAATACCATTACTGTACGAAAAATGTATGGTCCAGTACAAATATTGTACCATTACCAATGGTACAAATTTTTTGGCACAACTTTGGTATGGTAATTTGGCAAAAAATTCCACCCCTACTTATCATATAATTTCAGCATTGTATCCTTATAATTTTTTAGAGGAAAGACACATGCAATTTTGACCTAAAAGTGAGTAAGTCATATGTGGTGAAAGACAGAAACATCCACTCAAATTTTCACAAATCCACCTCGAACTCAATTTTGGCATTCGTCATCGTATATCTGAAAAATACAACACTTTCAGTACAATGTGTCAGTTGAAACTAAATATTAAACACACCACAAAGTCTAAAGTTAGATCGAACTTGAAATTTCTTCTCCTTAGAAACAACCATTGTGAGATCAAAATCAAGCTGATTGATGAACTCTATAGTTGTGGCATGTTTTTTATTTATTTATTTTTTTTCCTGAAGTAGAGCATGACATTCATTAATGTAGGTCAAAATGAATAAATACAAAGACGATAGAGCGTTTTATTGGGGTCTTGATAAAATCTAACCAATAATTTCAATGAAGAAAAAAGAATTTCAATAGTCTTTTTCTTTTTCATTTTTTCAAGTAATTAAGAAATTCTTCCGTCTCCTCCGAATTCTCCTCCACTTCGTCCAAAAGCCACGGAGCACTCGAAATTCTGCGGAGGGGAACCTGCTACTCCTGCACACAATCTGGGGAGAAGATGAAAGGTATCGACGATGAACCTGCTGATGCAGAGCACTTCCACACTGCTCTTGCAACACGCAATTCATCTGCTTTGCGTTCTTTGAGGAAAGGCGATACATTCACTCTCGGGAGTCTAACGTTCAAGGTCACTGAAACTTTCGGAGAACGTTGTGTGGTTTACCCTGAAATCTTTTGCCAGGGGGAACCCGTGAGAAGGGAGGATGACGTCGATGGTGTTTGGAAGCAAATGGCTCAAATCCGTGAAGTGATCGAGCTGCCCGTAAGTTATTCGGAGCTTTTTACATCAGTTGGTGTGAAAGCTCCAGAAGGAATTATGCTTCCTGGACTTCCGGATTCAGGAAAGGCACTAATAGTCAGAGATAATTATGCTGGTGGAACAAATGAGCACTTCCATAATGCTCTTGCAACAAGCAATCTGGCTGCTTTGCATGAAACAGTGAGTGTTTCTTGTCTTTCTTTTCTGATTTCTTGTTATCCTTGCATGAAACTGTGACTTTTCTCTGTATTTGTGTGTTTTATGCTTCGCTTATATGCATCCAGCGTTGGAAAGTGACACGATAAAGTGTCATGATAGACTGATATACTGATAGCTACCGTTCATCAATTTAATACCGGCCTAACAGATTGAAATAAGTGTTGGAAAATAGCACATTGTATCTAGTTCTTGTTCAGCCATTAGAATTTGCCCTTGGTCAAGAATTAGGGTTGGAAAAGCATGCTGCTAAACATAACTTGATCCTTTAGCCTGTATACTTTTCAAATCTTTGTTGCAACATGCATACTACGAATACATTATTAGATTTACCCAATTGTTATTTCCTTCCATGTATGATGGCAAATTATTACTTTACATTTTCTGTTTTTTTTCTTCCTTTTACTGTGAACCCTTAAACTAAAATATGTATCTGATGGAACTTGACAATGTTATTTCTTTAGATTATGTATACATACGGGATGATTAGTCATTTTATACGAGAGCTGGGTGGCGAGAGTGGTGGAGAGAGCAGCATCAGTGCTAGGTATGATGAAATTAGAAGTGATGATGGCATCGATGAACGTGCTAGTGCCAGTGGTGGTGGGGACGACGAGGTTAGCAGTCAGGATGGCAACGATGAACAAAGTGCTGATGAAGAAGATGTACCAAAGCCGCCCACTGCTTCTACTAGGTTTGTTCACACTTATATCAAACCTTTATGTTCAAACACCTGATATATCTGACTTTTTTGAATTTGTTTTGTTTAGATCCGCATGGGGTAGAGTTGCCCGATGGACCATTGGTGTGTCAATCCCACTAATAGCAGGGAGCGCCACTATAGTGTCTACAAGGTCAAGGGGCATCACTTTTGATGTGTTCAATTTCTTTACGAACGGACTATCCTTTTTAATGTTGTTGCTCGCTACAATCATTTTGGGGTTAGTATTTCAGACATTCTCTTTTCTGAATTCAATGTGAATTAGTTTGTTTATTAACACAATGTTAAATTTCATGCTGCAGGACACCATTTCCTACATTGACACCTTCCCTGTTCATACGCATAATGGGTCTTCATGTATTCGAGTAAGTAATTACATAGGGAAAAACAGATTTAGTTCTTTTCAATACAGGTTTAGCTTTATAATAACTATAGTATAACTGTTTTCCATTTCGTGAACAGGCCTTTATCCCAGATTTGGTTGTCTTTTGGTGCCCAATTCTTGCCAGCCCAATTTACTGTTTGCTTGCAATCGGTTGTCCCCGCGTTGACATACTTGATCTCATTAATCTTCAGGTGCGCTTCAACCTTGTTCAAGTTAAATAACACTGCATTAGAAGCTAACTTATTATTTACCGTTGTGATAACAGGATACAGTCGATCTCTATTCGCAAGAAGAGCGACCAAGCAAAACTGGGGGGTCTAGTAATAACTTTTTGTGGGGCGTTCTTGATTGGAAAATATAATGGCCCCACCATTGCAGCTCATCGACTTGTCAATGAAAACTGGACGTGGCCATTGTGTCTTGTGATCGCTTCAGTACTGTGCTCAGCTTGCCACAATGTACTCATGGTAAGAATATTTCAATTTTAGATCATAAGTTGATTTATAATCTTTAAAATGGTTTTGGTCTATTTGTTTGTTAATGGCTGTTAAACGTGGTGGAAATTATATAGCTCTTCTTTCAACTCTATTTTTTTAGGAAAACACCATGGAGAAGTATGACGTCGAGGCTCTATGGCTTGCAACTATAGTACGGTTTTCAGCTGTGATCCCCAGCCTCATTATTGCCCTGGTCACCACTCGTGGACGAGCCTACAAGTGGGTTATGGGTTGGGACTTCAACACGTTTTGCTGGGTATTTGCGGTTAGTTTCATAAACTAACAACATCTATATTATGAAGCAACTTATGTTAGTTTACAGTTTGTATTTTGTTTACCTTTCTCTTGTAGGGCATTTCTGCTGGTCTAGTGCAGTATTTGGGGACCAATTTGACGAAGAAGACGGATGCTGTATTTGCGTCCTCATTCACCCCGATATCCATGATTTTAGTTATTGGGCTGTCAGCTATGATCTTGCATGATCGCATAAAAAAACCGAGGTAAAATCTGCAAACTTAATTCTAATAGGCATTAATTGAGTTATTTTTGAAGTTGATTGATAACAAAGTGCATCATTGAATTTTCAGTATTGGGGGTGTCATAATGATCGTGATTGGGCTTTTCATTTTTCATTGGGGAGAATATCGATCAACCTCTAAGGAGGAGGCTCGAGCTGAGGAGGAGCATTTGAGGTGGAGGCTCAATCTGCAGAGGAGGTTCAAGCTATGGAGGACATTCGAGCTGTGGAGGAGGTTCGAGCTGATGAGGTAGTTACACTTATCGTTTCTTTTATTTTTATATGTTTTAATCTAATTATTTGTTGTTGTTGTTTGTTCATACAGGAGGAACCTTATGCATGTGCAGAAGGAGGAGCATTCTGTATGAACTGCTCACCTCCACCATAACCCAAACCTCTGAAAAACCAAGCCCATTAATAAAGGCATGACCAGAAAACTGCTAAGGCCGCCACAGAACCCACAGCCCAAGCAGCATGCCACGTCCCAAGAAGACGAATTTCTTGACAAGTGCGTGAAAGATTTCAAAAAGACACTCATTTGTTGCAGTTTGTAGCTTCTGCAGATCAGTATGCTGACATTTTCACAAAAGGATTGTGTTCTCTTTAGTTTAGTGTTCACTATCAAGTGCAAAGAGTGGCAATGTGTCATTGTATCAATGGGAGTGTGTTGAGTTAGTGTAAAAAGACTCTGTAATCATTATCCAATTATTGAATGAAAGAAGCAGTTATACAGTTTCTTCTGTCTTCGATTCTTCTGATTTTTTCGGCTTCTCTCTTACATTTCTTCAGATTACATTTCACTGTTGGCATGACATTGAGTGTGCTGGTTGTAAAGGTCATTTTCCTGAGCCTACCCATGATCCTGTTATCCAGGTTCTGTTCTGGTCACTCTTGGTGTCTTAAACAAAGCCTTAGGTCACCAACTAACCTAGTTACTTTGCTTGGAGAAAATCGGCCATTTATTCGTATGTTGAATTGCTCTGCTATAGTTGGTATTGGTGTGATGTCTTTTGATACAGGAAGACAATTATTGCTGGTGGCTTGGAGCCTTGGAGAATAAGATAATTGAGCATACATACTCTTTCTTTTGCTCTGCTATAGTTGGTATTGATGTTCAATAGCTCTGCTGTATTTGTTTTTGTTTTCTATAGTTACCATGTGTAATTGTATGCCACAAGGGAAAGGAAAGAAGCATACATATTTGAGAGTAGCATTGGAGATGAATATTGCAATTGTATGTTTTTTATACATGCATCCTTCTCGGTTGTATAAATAGAATATTGTCTTTGCTGGACTGATTTTTTCAGTCTTTCAAGTGCAATTCAGATTGCAGATTTATGGGCATGATTTTTGGGAAGATAATAAAAAATTACAAACGATAAACACACATCCTTTTTAGTTCGGGGAGTTTTGATCTAGGTGCTTGACTTTTGAATACGTGTGTCCGAATTTGTTCAACTTTTTTTATATATTCTTTGGTTCGTTTGTTCTTGTTGAGGTATGCTGTTGCTGTTGTTTCCGCAAATGCAAATTTTGTGCCCTTGTTCAAAATATTTGAAGATTTCAGCTTCGTAGAGCAAATGGGGTTTTCCCTTTAAGCATGTTGTAATGTATAATGTATTGCTACATCATGTGTTTTTATCAAAGTTCAAGTTTTGCACTGTCACCGTCAGCCTATCTTATGCAGACTTCACCTCTAAGCCCCCAGCAAGCAAGAATGCAGACTTCACCTTTAAGCCTCCAGCATGTTAGACAAATAAGGAATATGGTTGGAATCCTTGTGTAATTGTATATAATATTAGTATTGGAAGAATAAGCCGTCCTACAGCCGTCAAACCGTCCTAGCTTGTCTCCTAGCCGTCCTAGCTTGTCACTAGCCGTCCTAGCTTGTCACTAGCCGTCCTAGCTTGTCTCCTAGCCGTCCTAGCTTGTCTACTAACCGTCCTACCTTGTCCTACCTACACATTTGTATCATGTATATATATCCTTGTAATCTTGTAGAGAAAGATAATGAAAAAATAAGCATTCTCTTCCATAAGCATTCTCTTCCATTTGCATTCTCTTCCATTTTTCCACATTTATGTATCAATAACAAATATAATTTTTAGCCTACACACCTTTTTCTACATGGTATACAGAGCAGGTTTATAACCCTAGCCCTAATTTTTTTTTCGGCAGCTTTCTCTGTCGTTCCCATGGCTGTTCGTGGCCCGTCCCGTCCCTCCTCTGCTCGTCCTCCCCTCCACTGCACCTACTGCAATTTTGATTATCATACCCGAGACACCTGCCATAAACTTCATGGCTATCCCGTTGGCCATCCCCTCCATGGCCAACCGTGGCGACCACCGCGCCGTGCCACTGCTTCCAGTTCTTCCCGCAGCCATGCACCTTCCAGTCCTCCCCAGCAGCCACGGTTTTCTGCTTTCCGGCCCCATAATTTCACCCAGGCCCATCACGTGCAAGGCACCCAGGCCCTCGCCTCCTCTTCTACTCCAGCGACCCACCAAGTGCACGGGACCCAGCCCACTTTGCATGACTTGCAGCTTGTCATGCCTGACCTCTCTGCCGAGCAGCACTCCCGTGTTCTAGCTGCTCTACGTGACACCACCACCCCTCCTCAGGCCAATGCCGTGCTCACTACTGATTTTGCCCAAGGTTTGTTACCTGTCACCTCTCGTCATGGTCAATGGATTCTTGACAGTGGTGCTACGGATCATATTACTTCTTCCGCTTCATGTTTGGTTAATCGTTCTCCTTCACATTTGCCGCCTGTTTCTTTGCCTAGTGGTGCTTCCGCTCCCATTACTTTTACCGGCACTCTTCCTTTAAATTCCTCAGTTACTTTGAAGGATGTTTTATGTGTCCCTAATTTCCGAGTGGACCTTTTATCGGTTGGTAAACTTACAGATGGATTATCCTGTTCCATAACCTTCTTTCCTTCTTGGTGTGTTTTGCAGGACTTGGTTTCGAAGGCGATGATTGGTGTGGGTAAGCGACGTGGCGATCTGTATTACCTTGTGGCCCTTACCTTTTCTTTCCCCACCCATCAACCTCTCTGCAACATCATTACCATCCCCTCCTCCCTCTGGCATAGGCGTCTTGGTCACCCCTCCTCCACTCGTTTGCAAGCTTTAGCATCTAGCTCTCTTAATTGCACTTTTGATTCTAGTCATATTTGTGATGTTTGTCCGTTGGCAAAACAAACTCGTCAACCTTTTCCTTTGAGTTCAATTTCATCAACTTTCCCTTTTGCTTTAATTCATTGTGATATTTAGGACCCGAATCGTCAATCTTCTCTTTCTGGTGCTAATTATTTCTTATCCATTGTGGATGATTTTTCTCGCTTTACGTGGGTCTTCCTCATGAAACATAAATCCGACACTCAACAATTAATTAAGGATTTTTTTGCTTATGTCACTACCCAATTCCGCACTACCATCCAATGCATTCGTACTGACAATGGTGGTGAATTTTTATTTCTTCGTAGTTTTTTCTCTGATCATGGGGTGCTTTTACAAACTTCTTGTGTTTATACCCCCCAACAAAATGGCGTTGTTGAAAGAAAACATCGTCATCTTCTTGAAACCGCTCGCGCCCTTCGTTTTCAATCCCATCTTCCTATCAAGTTTTGGGGGGAATGTGTTCTTACCGCTACTTATCTCATCAATCGTCTCCCTACCCGTCTTCTCCATCATAAATCCCCATTTGAGGTTCTATTTTCGAAAACCCCATCTTATGACCACTTCCGCGTCTTTGGTTGTCTGGCATATGCCACCTCTGTCACTCCCACCACCAAATTTTCCCCTCGGGCTCATCGTTGCATTTTTCTCGGTTATCCTCATGGACAAAAGGCCTATACCCTTTACGATCTCGACAATCACCGCATTTTCACTAGTCGAGACGTCATCTTTCACGAAAGTACTTTCCCTTATGCCGTTTCTCACCCTCCTATCCCATCCTCTTCGCCTACCCTACCCATCCCACCCCCTCTGGACTTTACATATAACTCACCCCTTCCTGCCCCCGACGCCTCACCCTCCTCCACCTTCCTCCCCTTCCACGCCTCCCACAGATTCCCTTGCTGCCCCATTACCCGTTCCTCCCCATGCCCCTGCCCTCTCGGCATCCCCTCCTTCCCCCCCCCCCCCCCCCCCCCCGCTACTTCCTTACCATTCACCCTTTTACCCACGGACATCCCTACCCCCCCACTACCTACCAATCCTCCCCTTCCCCGCACCTCTTCCCGTGCCCATAAACCTCCATCCTATTTAAAAGACTACGTTTGCTCGCAGGTGATTCTGCCATCCCACCCATCTTCGACTTCGCAACCCGGTTCTACACAAGGTACGCGATATCCACTTTGTAATTTTCTCTCTTATCACCGTTACTCTCCCCGACATTTTTCTTACATTAACTCTGTCAGTCGGACTATGGAGCCTTCCTCCTTTGCCGAGGCTGCTACTGACCCTAATTGGCAACGTGCTATGACTGAGGAGCTTCAAGCTTTACATGCTAATGGTACTTGGACTTTAACTTCCTTGCCACCTGGCAAAATTCCCATTGGTTGTAAGTGGGTGTACAAACTCAAGCACAATTCCGACGGCTCTATTGACCGCTACAAAGCTCGTTTGGTTGCTAAAGGCTTCACTCAGGCTGAAGGTATTGATTATCATGACACTTTTTCTCCTACTGCTAAGATGATTACGGTGCGTTGTCTTCTTGCTCTTGCTGCTAGTCAGTCTTGGTCTCTTCATCAGCTTGATGTTAATAATGCTTTCTTACATGGTGACTTACATGAAGAAATCTATATGTCTCCTCCTCCTGGTCTTCGGCGACAGGGGGAGAATCTTGTGTGTCGCCTTCACAAGTCACTTTATGGTCTTAAGCAGGCTTCTCGCCAATGGTTTGCCAAATTCACCAGTGCCATCATTTCTACCGGTTTTCAACAATCCAAAGCTGACTATTCATTGTTCACTAAAAAGTCTGGTATTTCTTTCACAGCTTTGCTCATTTATGTGGATGATATTGTGATTACAAGCAATGATGCTAGTGCCATTAATTCTCTGAAGTCTTTTCTCCGTGATCATTTTCGGATAAAAGACCTTGGTGATTTAAAATATTTTTTGGGTATTGAGGTTTCTCGTTCCAAACAAGAGATTTATATTTCTCAACGCAAGTATGCATTAGAGATTCTCAAGGACTATGGTTTTTTGGGAGCACGACCCATTGCTTTTCCTATGGATGACACAAAATTATCTGATAAAGGAGAACTTCTCAAGGATCCTGAAAAGTATCGACGATTAGTAGGTCAGTTAATATATCTCACTATCACTCGGCCGGATATCACCTATTCTGTGCATGTTCTAAGCCGTTTTATGCACGAGCCAAGGATATCTCATATGGATGCTGCGCTTCGTATTGTTCGTTATTTGAAGGCTACTCCAGGTCAAGGTTTATTATTTCGTTCTGACAACCAGACCAAGTTAACTGCGTTTTGTGATTCTGATTGGGCAGGTTGCCCTATCACTCGCCGTTCGACTACTGGGTATTGTGTATTCTTGGGCGGTTCTTTGATTTCTTGGCGGACGAAACGACAGAAAACCGTTTCGCTCTCTTCAGCAGAGGCGGAATATAGGGCCATGACAGGTGCTTGTTGCGAGATAGTTTGGCTTCGTTTTTTGTTGAAGGATTTGAACATTCCTTTGGATGGTCCTTCCATTTTATTTTGTGATAATCAAGCAGCGTTACATATAGCTGCCAATCCTGTTTTTCATGAATGAACTTGTCACATTGAGATGGATTGTCACTTTATACGAGATAAGATTGTAGATGGCACAATAGAGACCAAGCATGTGGGTACGACACAACAGTTGGCAGACTTGTTTACCAAACCTCTTGGGAAAGAAAAGTTTTCGGGTATGTTATGCAAGTTGGGAGTTCTTGACATCCACTCTCCAACTTGAGGGGGAGTGTTAGACAAATAAGGAATATGGTTGGAATCCTTGTGTAATTGTATATAATATTAGTATTGGAAGAATAAGCCGTCCTACAGCCGTCAAGCCGTCCTAGCTTGTCTCCTAGCCGTCCTAGCTTGTCGCTAGCCGTCCTAGCTTGTCACTAGCCGTCCTAGCTTGTCTCTTAGCCGTCCTAGCTTGTCTACTAGCCGTCCTACCTTGTCCTACCTACACATTTGTATCATGTATATATATCCTTGTAATCTTGTAGAGAAAGATAATGAAAAAATAAGCATTCTCTTCCATAAGCATTCTCTTCCATTTGCATTCTCTTCCATTTTTCCACATTCATGTATCAATAACAAATATAATTTTTAGCCTACATACCTTTTTCTACACAGCAAGCAAGAAATATTAGTTGGATTAACTTAAATATCAATGTCAAGAAGCTTTCAAACTATTAGTTTATTAGGAACAGACTGGCGGACTGAACCTTTTGCTTATACTTTTAGTTCCTTTCTGTAAGTTGTCAATTGTAACGGATTTTGGTCGTACCTTGGGAACTGCTAGTTCAGAACAGTTTCTTAATTTCGATTTCAAGGACGCACCTTTCTAAATTTATCGAACTGAATGTGGCGGGGAGGTTACATATCATGGTCTGGATCAGGCACTTCAATGGCTGAATTTAACATTTATGTTTTTGGAGATGTTGCCTATTATGAATCTACGAAATCACAAGATGGATCTTCATTGGCACCCCAGGTCACTTGAGGTGGTGATCATCAATGCTCAATGAAATAGCAGACTGAAATAGCAGATCTACCAGATCCCCGATGATGGCCAGCTACTTGACATTGCTTGTAGATCTTTGATCAATGAGTTTTCAGAAGTTCTTCATGTTAGAATCAATTACGAAACCATGTCAAGGTTGGAAATAGACATGGCTGTCGACGCTCTCCTTAGAAGTCACAACCCAGCATAAGGTCATACAGATAGCATTCAATTCCTGATGGATGTTCTTAATACCGTTGTAACAACTTTTGCCGCAACAGTATTAATAGAAACCGCCGTATGAATGAATACTTAGGCGTACTTAGATTGAAATTGGTAGAGCTCTCAACTTGTAGTTTGTTATGCACGTTATATAACTACATGAGAAGATTAAGGTTCGAATCCTTGCTTCCCACGACCATGGAATTTGCACAAGTTCTTTGCAAGAACAACTTGTAATCTGTATATTTGATAGATATTGATTAAGTTGACTGATTCCTGTGCATGATTATGTCTTTCTATTGATTAAAGGCTTATTTTTTGTTATGTCCCAAGAACTCAGAACTTAGTCTCACATTCCTCTTAAAACTAAAATATCCTCAATTTTGTCACGATCTTTTAACAGAATTGACGGAACCTCATAAAAGTGAGCGACTATTGAGTTCCAGTGTGCAAAGTGGGGATATTTCCACCACTATTGGTAAAGAGTCACTTGCAAGTAATCAAATTGATTAATTAGAATTTAGATGTAACCACCAAACAAATGTAAATAAAAATAAATATTATTTTGCAAATTGCGCTTTATTGCTTAGTCATTCGTATATAACCTGATGCACATGTTCGATTTCAACTAATTTTCTTCGGGTTAATTACACTAACACTCTTTTAGGTTTTGCCAGTGTGCCATGGAAGATGTCAAATTGTGTCGAGAACGATTTTAGCCACTACGACACTTTGGGTTTAGCTGATGTAGTGATATGCCTTCTGAATGTCCGGAGGACGTGGAGCATTTGATTTTATCCTTTTATTTTGTTTATGTTTAATAATTTCCAAGAATTATCTTGGAGTTTGGTTTGATTTATCTTTGTATGAGAGTTTGCTAGTTTGATTGCTTTCTATAGGAGAGTGCTTGATTTTAAGTTTTGTTTTGGTGTGCTATCCCTTTTGGGTCTTGTGTGAAAGGTGGAGCAGTTTGATTTGTTGAATATACCTCATATGGTGTTCTATGATTGTGGCGGTGATTAAGTGATGCGATAGATCCATGGGCATCGTATTCTCTATCCCAATTTATGGTTTGAGAATTTGTTTTCACATGATCTCCTTGTAACACAAAGTTTAACAAGTTTATTAATCTGTGTAGTCATGCAGTTCTAGAAGAACTTGAACAAGTGCTTGAAGTCTACTTTTCACAAAACCCCTCATGTTTGAGGCATTGCATTAATATCCCCTTAGGTTTTAATTCACTTTTCAAATAACCCCTTAAGTGAAATATCTGCTTCTGAGTTTACTAACTTACCCTTATAATTAAACAAAAAATTTATAAATATATAGAAAAAGAATATTAAATTAAAACATTAAATATTAAAAAAAAAAATGTAGACAGACGGTACGCGGTTCAGAGCCTCCACTATTCGAGCTGGGAGTGGAACTGTGGAGAGCAAACAGTACGCAGCAAAAAAACACAAAAATTTCAATGAACCCACTAAATCGAATGAAAAAGTGAAACCAAATTACTATCTTTGAAGAACAATGCCCAGGTATGATAAAAAACCAGAGCCAACAAATTTTAGTAACCATCTTAAAATCGAATTTTTATAACTATAAGTTTACTTGAAATCAGATTTTTATAATTACAGCGGCATTGGCAATGCTGGCAGCTATGAAGCCATTAATGTTTTACAATATTTATATATAATTATAAAGCTTTTGTTTATGAGTTTTAAGTAATTAATAAGGGGTAAAGTTGTTTATGTTGATGTCATATTTAGAATAGGAATGTGATTGTGTAAATCCTAGGAAATCTGAGAAAGTATTATATATAGATTACCTATTAAATGTTGTAATCCTAAAGGGAAAAGTTTTACCTTTTCTACTACTATAAATAAAGGCACAATGGGGTAAATCAAACACACCTCACAATTAAATTCATCTCTCTTCTCTCTCAATATTGTCGAACCCCTCTCTCTCTAAACCCTAGATCGGTCAATTAAATAGGCCTACAACACGTTATCAGCACGCTCTTACCAGAAGTTGAGAAATTGACGCATCGTAGGTGATAGGAGCATATTTAGGCGACTTACTTAGCTTGTTTTCGTGCATCTATGTTGGTAATTCATAGTTATTTTAGTCCTTTATGCTTCTTTTGTATGTTTTCAGGTTCTAAGGGCTTAGGGAGCAAGAAAGTGCATTTTGAGGCTATTTGGGGCACTTTTGGGCATGGATTGGATAGCTTAATCATGGAGCAAAGAGGATGGACGAAATTGAAGCCTTGTATGCTCTTTGGGGACATCAAACAAAGGGCCTAGCCCAATCAAACAAATCCTTTGAGCCATGGAAAATCTCTAGCCCAATCAAACATATTATGCCATGCAAACCAACCTATTTTAGGCCCATTCTATGTACTTAAACCCTAGCCCTTTAAACTAGTCCATTTATCACTTATCACTTCCATTCACTTATCACTCACCACATATCATTCATTTATCACCACATATCATTCATTTATCACTTATCAAACCTTTCACTTATCACTTCCATTCACTTATCACTTATCATTTCCATTCACTTATCACTTATCATTTCCATTCATTTATCACTCACCACATATCATTCATTTATCACTTATCATACTCATAATCATCTACACATTTCAAACATATGCATCTCATCTCATTCACAACACAACACACCACAAACACTTCCCTAGCCGTGAGTTTCTCTCCCTTAGAATCCAAAAACCATCTTCCATTTCCACCAATCCTCATCCATTTCCATAATTCCCCAACACTTCCATCCCCCCAACCAACCTATCCTTAAACCTTGTGCTACAACAACGAGGAAGAGAAGAGTGCCTAAACGTTCATACAATTCAAGTTTTGAGTTGTTGGAATGTTTAGGTGTTTCTTTGATTTCAAAGTTTCATTTTAATTCTCTTTGTTTTGTACGTATGAGAAATGGAAGAAAAGAGTGCTTAAACGTTCATACAATTCAAGTTTTGAGTTGTTGGAATGTTTAGGCGTTTCTTTGATTTCAAAGTTATGAGGAACTAAACCCCCATTAGCTAGGGGGGGATTTGAAATATATGTTTATGCTTGCATTTTGATTTGATTACTTCTAATTGCGTTTCATAAGTCGTGGATTCAATTTGTTTAACTGTTTGATTGATAACTTATTTATGTATGTTTATTGAGAGTGCACGCTTAATTTTCATGCATGAATATGACGCTAGAATATAAGTGAGTTTCACCTAATAGTTACGAACTTATATTCACAAGTAGTGGAGGTTGCTTATAAACAATCGCGTTAAACGAATTCTTGGCATAAGTTTCATGCAATCATAGTAACGAATGTCTCGTCAACACTTATAATTTTCATAGAGCGTAATGATTCTTGCTTGTATCTCTATTATGCAATCATGTAGGGGACTTGTGGGAAATGTTTTGGGTTGTCGTATGCAATCATCCAATTCAATAACGTTAGGAAGATTTGAAGGTTAATTTAAGCGGACCTAATTAACCCGGGGTGATGAGTTTCATAATTTATTGAAATGCAATTGGATATCTTTTTATTATGCAAGTGTAACATGTGTGGAGATGAACCCCTTAGCTAGCCATCCCATCCATTCAATTCCATCACATTCATCTTTACAATCTGTGCAATTAGTTTAATTTCGTCCAAAACTCAATCCCCCCTTACTTTAATGTCCAAATTAGTTTAGTGTTAAAGTATCTTAATTTGTGTTTTAAAGTGTTTTGAATCAACCTTTAATCTTAAATTCGTCCAAATTTGTGTTTAAGGTCAGAAACTGCCTAGTTAGTGTTTTTAGGCAGTTTTGAGTCCTTTGAGTCTTTGTGAACGTTTTTAACTTTGTTTTTATGTTTTTGAGTCAATTTAGAGGTTTTAGCAAGCCCTCCTAATCCCCGGTTTAGAACGATCCCTACTTGCATCCTTACTACAATTGACAAAAAGAGGGTTTAATTTGTGTGTGTATAAATCTCGCATCAGTAGGAGGAGGCTATCATTCACCACATTCAAAGGCTTATTCGTTTTTTACTAATCAGGTATGCTTAAAATAAAGGAAGATATTTGAAATGTCCACGAAGCATGAAAACATTCCACATGATGCATGAACCCCCTTATGTTTACATTTTCCTTCCAATATATATATATATATATATATATATTGTATATGTTCATATATGTTTCAATATATATATATATATATATATATTTGTTTTATGCATTGCACAATTAAATTGTTATATGAAATTTGTGAGTTAAATTATATAAAATAAATTCGAAGCATATTAGGGTTTCCTAAACCCTAAGGGTTTTTATTTTTTATTTTTATTTTTTTAAAAAAGGGAAATTGGACATTGGATGGGACCATCCCTGCGATACAACATCGGTAGAAGCCCTCTGGGCTTTGCTGCACCTACTTGGACCCCCAAGCCTTCAGCCTGATAGATTAGAATAGGCCTGCAGCCCTAATTCTATCACTGAGGAGGCCCGCAGCCTTCATGGATCCAGACCAAACCCACGGCAAGCCTTGTTTGCTGGGTCCTTGTCTCGCATATATCCAGGCCTGCAAACCTACTCTCGCTGGTGCCAGCCCACTCGATTGGGCTTTGTTTCCTTGCGACTCACAGCATAGGAAGCCAGCCTATGCAGCTGGGCTCCCATTCGAACTTACACGCCAGCCCATGGGGTTGGGTTTTGTTCCCCCGTGCATACCCACAATGCCAGCACCTAATGGGCTTTGTCCCGTGCACCCCCTTCAGCCCAAACTGAAACCTAGTTACGGCTGGGGCTTCTCCCTCACTTATGTGGCCTGCAGCCCACCCATGAGGTCTTTTGGGCTTTGCCTTATACTTAAGGCACCCAAATCCGTGCCACTTAACCCACGGCACCAAGCCAAATATTATTTTGGGGCTATATTTTCGATCCAATAATATTATTTTAATATTATTTTGCTTCTACAATCGACCTAGTATGGCCTGATTTATTAAATTAATTAAAAGTGACCTGCAGTCCATTAATCTGATAATGAATCCAACATTATTGACCTGAAGATCACTTTGGACATTAATGATTCAATAATTTATTTTTATACTTTGAACCGTCACATACTTTCGTAATAACGAAGCTTTCACACTTGAGTTCTTGAAGAAACTCAAATCCACTATACTTAAATCAGCATATTGCATTCTGTGTTTCTTGCAGGAACTTCTCATTATGAACTAATTGTTCATAAAACTAAATTGAACCTGTAATTTCAAATTTAGTGCCTTTGAAACCTTAAGTTTTCATTCAAAACATACCACATGAAACCTAAAGTTTTCATGCATAAATTAAACCACTACATGTCTATAGAACCTATATGTTCTACGATATATGTCTATGACTTACCATATGACTAATCACGTTTTCTCCCTCCGTTTTAGGGACATGTCAAACTTGAACAAGCTCAATTTCTCCACTCTAGAAGTATCTGGAAGAAACTATCTAAAGTGGGTTCAAGACGTGAAGCTCCATCTCACTGCAAAGGGTATTAGAGCCACCATCGAGGCACCTATTACCGATAAACTTGTTAACGAAGCTCATAAGGCTACTACAATAATCTTCATCCGAAGACACATCCATGATGCACTACAGAACGAGTATCTCGCTGAGGAAGACCCACGCACCATCTAGGTTACTCTGGTCGATCTTTTCGATCACCAGAAAGACATATACTTGCCTGAAGCAAGACACGACTGGCAGCATTTGCATTTCCAAGACTTTAAGTCCGTGAATGAATACAACTCTGAAATTTGTAGAATCCGTTCTTTGTTGAAATTCTGGAATGTGGAACTAATCGAATCAGATCTCCTGGAGAATACCTATTCGACCTTCCATGCCACCAATATTGTCCTGTAGTAATAATATCGAGCACAGAGATTCACCAAGTTCTCAGATTTGATCTCTGTTTTACTTCTCACTGAAAAGCAGAACCGGTTTTTGATGAAGAATTATCAAGCTCGACCCACTGGCTCGAATGCCAGGCCTGAAGCGCATGCGACCAATTCTATCAGCCATATACGATGAATGAACCGTCATGGCCATGGCAATGGGTGGCAAGCTGATAGGAGCATATTTATGCGCCTTAGTTAGCTAGTTCTTATGCATTTTTGTTATGTTTTATTCGTTAAAGTAGTCTTTTAAGCTACTTTCATGTGTTTTCAGGTTTAAAGGACATATTACATGAAATGATGCAATTGGGAGCTTTTGGAGCAAAACTGAGCTGGAATGTGGTGTATGCAAATGGAGCACGAGGAATGAACGAGGTTGAAGGTCAAAGGAGCTTAAGAAATGAAGAAATGAAAGTGAAGAGCAAGGAAGTCGGAATTGGTAACCAAAGTTTCTAAAGTTGGAAGTTTCTATTCTTGGAGGTTTCCATTGTCGTGAGTTTCTATTCTTGGCTTTGGGCTTTTAGATGACCTAAACCCTAACCTTAGCCCATTTTAGAGCCATTGCCATGGGCTTTAGCCCAAGTCCTTTCCCTTGCCATGCAAGGGGGGGCATTTTAGGCCCAAATCCATGCATTAAGCCCTTCACCCTAATTGGCCCAAATCCATGCATTAAGCCCTTCACCCTAATTCTTCCTCCTAATTAGTGCATCCCACCATTCCATTCCATAATTTCCATTAGTGCATCCCACCATTCCATTCACACTTAAATGCCCATTATCCCATTTTTTTTAGCTTTTAATTCCACACCATCCCATTATCCTTTACATCCACTAAACCATGCATCCACATTCACCTAAATAAACCCTAAATTACATCCACTAAACCATCCATCCACCATAATTCCCACCATCCACACCTTTTCCCATCCACCAAATACCTTAAACAAACATCCATTAACACCCATTCTCTTCCTATAAATACCCATTCATTCCATTCACCAAATCATCTCATTTTCCATTGTAATACACAAACACTTCCCCTTCTCCATTTCCTCCATTTCCACTCCATTCCACACTTCCATCCCCCCAACCAACCTATCCTTAAACCTTGTGCTACAACAACGAGGAAGAGAAGAGTGCCTAAACGTTCATACAATTCAAGTTTTGAGTTGTTGGAATGTTTAGGTGTTTCTTTGATTTCAAAGTTTCATTTTAATTCTCTTTGTTTTGTACGTATGAGAAATGGAAGAAAAGAGTGCTTAAACGTTCATACAATTCAAGTTTTGAGTTGTTGGGATGTTTAGGTGTTTCTTTGATTTCAAAGTTATGAGGAACTAAACCCCCTTTAGCTAGGGGGTGATTCGAAACTATGTTTATATTTGCAATATGAATTGATTAACTTTCGTTGGAATTTCATAAGTTTTGGATTCAATTTGTTTAACCGTTTGATTGATAACTTATTTATGAATGTTTATTAAGAATGCGCGCTTAATTTTCATGCATAAATATGACGCTAGAATATAAGTGAATTTCACCTAATCGTTATGAACTTATATTCACAAGTAGTGGAGGTTGCTTATAAACAATCGCGTTAAATGAATTCTTGGCACGAGTTTCATGCTCATCATAGTAACGAATGCCTCGTCAACACTTATAGTTTTCATAATGCTTAATGATCTTTGATTGTATCTTTATTGTGCTGTTCACGTAAAGGACTTTTGGAGAATGTTGTGAATTGCGTTGCGCAAACCCATCCAATTCATTAACTTAAGGAAAACTTGACGGTTAATTTAAGCGGACTTAATTAATCCGGAGTGTTGAGTTTCATAATTTATCGAAAGACCAACTGAGAATCAATCTTGTATGCAAGTATAACATGTGTGGAGAAGAACCCCTTAGCTAGCCTTCATTCTATTCATTCCATCACAAATTCATATTTACATTCCGCTTAGTTTATTAACTTGTTTTGTTATTTCAATTTTCGTCAAATCAAAACTCTTCCCCCCCCCCCTTTTACTTTCTTGTTCTTTAGTGCTTAGAATCTGTTTAGTTTATGTTTTAAAGTATTTTAAATCAAGCCATAATCTTAAATTCGTCCAAAATTAGTTTTGAGTCTTTTGGTTTGTCTTAATGTTTTAAATTTTAGTTTTGCATTCTTTGAGTCTCGTTTAGTGTTTTATATTGTTTTTACGTTCTTAAGAAAATTTAGAAGGTTTTAGCAAGCCCTCATAATCCCCGGTCTAGAACGATCCCTCACTTATCCATTCTACTACAATTGTCAAACGAGGGTTTAATTTGAGTGTCAAGTAATTATCGCATCACAAGCCCAACCATGGGCCTAAGGTCAACAGAGTGCCGCACCTGAGGGAAGAAATGTGACCCAGCAGCGTCCACCACTCGCCCCTAAGGCCTCAAACTTTAAGAACAAGGGCAAAGCTCCCGTTCAAGTTGCTTCTACTGAATTGAACATGTGCTATCATTGTGGATCCAAGGATCATTGGTCACGCGTATGCCGAGCTTCCCCTGAGGCTATTGCCAAGTATCATTCTCATCGTGAGTCTAACTTTGCACATGTGGATCATCCAGAAGATGCAACTACATCCATAGAGATATCGGACTTTCAGAAGGCATCAGCGCTTATGGATGAATAAATTAGACATGTTTTTAGGGTGTTTTACCCCTAGTGGCTGAACCCACTAGGAGTAGCCGGCCCTACCCCCCTCTTTTGTTAGGTTTATGGTTTAATTTTGAACAATTTTTCTATGTATTTGGAATAATTTGTTTGGTTTTGGTTTGTTTTGAATTATGGATTGTTATTTGAATGGATATTATTCTCTCGAATTGCTTAATTGAATGAATGGACTTATATTTTTGCATGTGACCAATTCAATCAATTTATTTCTAGGTATATCTAGTGGATAAGTTAGTTGTCTGGCAGATAGTGCAACCACGCACACCATCTTGCGTGAACGACACTATTTTACTAACTTAATACTCAAGAAAGCTCATTTGACAACTCTCTCAGGCCCATCCAACCTAATTGAAGGATACAGAAAGGCACATATCATGTTCTCTAATGGTACAATCTTGACCATTAAGGAGACAATCTATTCTCCACGTTCCAGCAGAACGTTGCTGAGTTTTAGAGATATTCGAGATAATAAATATCATCTTGAAACCACTGAAGATCATGGTTCTAAATTTCTTTGAATCACATCATACAAATATGGCCAGAAGCATATTCATGAAAAGTTGGAACATCTGCCGAGTGGGTTGTACATCATAACCATTCGCGGCATAGAAGCCCACAGTGAGTTCCAGGACACTTTGTTGCTTTGGCATGATTGTTTTGGACATCCTGGACGTGACATGATGCGTCGTATCCTCAAATCTTCTCACGAGCATAAATTACATCCCTATGTTGGATTTCCGTCATGCAAAGTGTGTTCTTTAGGGAAGTTGAATATTCAACCCTCCCATACAAAGATTATTCACGACCCCCCTAAATTTCTTCAGAGGATTCAAGGGGACATTTGTGGATCTATCCAACCAACATGTGGACCATTTAAATATTGTATAGTGTTGGTTGATGCATCGACAATATGGTCACATGTTTGCTTATTGTCCACACGCAATGCAGCATTTGTTAAACTCTTAGCTCAAATCATTAAGTTAAGGGCTCACCACCATGATTATCCGATGAAGTCGATTCGACTGGATAACGCTGGAGAGTTTACATCATAGACTTTCGACGATTATTGTATGTCAGTAGGGATTGATGTGGAACATCATGTCCTTCATGTTCACACCTAAAACGGCATGGCAAAAACTTTCATAAAGCGCCTTTAATTGATAGCTCGGACTTTGGTTATAAGAACCAAACTGCCTGGCTGAGGCTATGCAATATTGCATGCAGCTATGTTGGTTCGCTTGAGGCCCACCGCTACCCAACCACATTTACCGTTATAGTTGGTCACTAGATACGAGCCTGACGTCTTACATTTACGGGTGTTTAGGTGCACCATTTATGTGCTAATAGCATGCCATTACGTACCAAAATGGGTCCTCAGAGAAAAATAGGAATCTATGTCGGTTATGATTCATCATCAATTATTTGATACTTATAACCCTTGACAGGAGATCTCTTTACCACACGTTTTGTGGATTGTCACTTTGATGAGTCGTTAGGGGGAGATAAGCATGTTAATGTTCTCGTAGAACGTCGCGAATTATCGTGGTATACTCCCACTATTTCTCATTTAGATCCCCGCACTGCCCAGTCTGAAACTGAGGTGCGATAAATTATAAATCTTTAAAGCATTGCTCAAAGCATGTCAGATGTTTTTAATGATCTAGCAAAGGTGACAAGATCACATATACCCGCTGCAAACACATCTGCAAGGATAGATGTACCCCATGTACATCAATTGCCCGTCTGGGAAGGCCAGACCGTCCCCGAAGGTGGGGAGGCCGCACCCTCTACACGATAAGGTACATTGGCGACTAGCAAATCATCTGCTCCGACCCTGAAGCATGGCAGACCCTCTAGTTTAAAAGATTTACAACCTGGAAAAGGAAAATGGCACTAACTAGTGATCCTAGTTTGAATTCGACCATCGCTCACTCATCTGTTCCAACGCATGGGGTTATTCTAGATTACGGTGATGCTTCAGACGAAACATGCCGGTCTCCAGAAAGTCGTGAAATTTTGGTCCACTACACAGTATTAGATGAGGTTTGGAATAGGAATGAGATGATCATCAACGATGCATTCACGTACTCAGTAGCTATTGACATCATGTTTAGCGATGACATTGAACCACGTTCCGTCGATGAATGCCGACGTAGAATCGTTATTTCAAACTGGAAACAAGCAATCCAGGTCAAACTCAATTCGTTCGTGAAACGTAAAGTGTTTAGACCTATCGTTCCTACACCACCATGTGTAAAGCCTGTTGGCTACAAGTGAGTTTTCGTGAAGAAGCGTAATGAGAAGAATGAAATAGTGCCATACAAAGCACGCCTCGTAGCGCAAGGCTTCTCTTAGCGTCCTAGGATCGATTACGAGGAAACGTATTCCCCCGTAATGGACATTATAACGTTTCGCTACCTAATCAGTTTGGTAGTTTCTGAAAAACTAAATATGCAGCTTATGGATGTGGAAACCGCGTATCTCTATAAGGATCTAGATACAGAAATCTATATGAAAGCTCTAGAAGGACTTCCATTGACTGGTTCAAATAGTTTTAGACCACGGAACACTCTCTCAATTAGGTTGAGGATGTTACTTTACCAATTGAAACAATCCGGGCGGATATGATATAACCGTCTGATTGAATATTTGACAAGTCAGGGTTATGTGAACAACGAACTATCCCATGCGTGTTCATAAAGAAGTCATATTCCGGATTTGCAATTATTGTAGTTTATGTCGATGACATGAACCTCATTAGGACTCCTGCAGAGCTTGAGGAAATTGTTGCACACCTGAAATCGGAATTTGAGATGAAGGATCTTAGGAAAACTCGATATTGTCTCGACCTAGAAATCAAGCATTGTTTGGATGGAATCCTAGTACATCAATCGAACTACACCCAAAAGGTGTTGTGTCATTTTAATGAGAATACCCCCATGGTCGTTCGAACTCTAGATGTTATACAAGACCCTTTCCGTCTAAAAGAGGATAAGGATGAGATTTTGGAACCCGAAGTTTCTTACCTAAGTGCAATTGGGGCTTTATTGTACTTGGCTCAATGCACTAGACCCGACATCTCATTCGCTGTGAATCTATTAGGTAGATATAGCAACGCATCCACACGCAGACACTGGAATGGTATTAAAGACATTTTCCACTACCTCAAATGTACTAAGGATTTGGGTTTATTCTATACCCGCGAATCTCCAAATGTTACCGCCCCCTATGGCCCTCAGATTGATTATCGCCTTGTTGGTTACGCAAATGCTGGATATCTGTCTGACCCACATAGAACACATTCTCAAACAGGCTATGTCTTTACCATTGGAGACACCAATATATCTTAGAGGTCTACCAAGCAAACGCTAGTTGCGACTTCGTCTAACCATGCTGAGATTCTCGCCATGCATGAAGCATCGCGTGAGTGTTTTTGGCTGAGAGAAGTTATGGGACATATTCAAAGCACTAGTGGTCTAGACCTTCCTACGATGATCTTTGAAGACAATGCAGCATGTATTGAGCAGCTGAAGAAGAGATACATCAAGGGAGACAACATCAAGCACATAGGGTCGAAGTTCTTTTACTCACACCAGCAATAGTAGCATCAGAACATTGAAGTTAAGCAAATCCGTTCCCAAGACAACTTGGCCGATTTCTTTACCAAGTCATTGCCCAAGTCTACATTTCAGAAGCTCGTCCAAAGAATCGATATGCGTAAATTATCTTAGTTGAATCGCTTGTAGTTCTCTTATTTAGAAGTTATGTCTAACTCAGCGGGAGTATATTGAAGCATACTCACATGATCTTAATGTACTCTTTTTCCTTACGATTAGGAGCATTTTTCCCACTGGGTTTTTGCTACCTAACTAGGTTTTAATAAAGCATCCATCCCGGGATGATCATACTCCATTGAGTTCACTACCTTTCTCCAATTTGACGAGTGTTTTAGACATTATGCATATTTTCTTACTTTTCTCCTTAGTTTATGGGTTTTCCCCATTCCTTGGGTTTTACCATAGCAAGGTTTTTGTGAGTTTTTACAAATGCATACTTCAAAGTAAATTTGAGACTCGCGATCACCTGTTATACTGATGACTTCATCAACTATTCTACCTTATCTGCTGAAGATCTGATGCGATGGTTTGTTGAGTATTTACACACTCAAGGGGGAGTGTTGCAATCATATTTAGAATAGGAATGTAATTGTGTAAATCCTAGGGAATTTGAGAAAGTATTAAATATTCCTATTAGGATTAGATTATCTATTAAATATTGTAATCCTAAAGGGAAATGTTTTACCCTCTCTACTACTATAAATAAAGCCAAATGGGATGAATCAAACATACCTTGCAATTAAATCAATCTCTCTTCTGTCTCAATATCGCCAAACTCCTCTCTCTCTCTCTCTCTCAAAACCCTAGATCGTTCAATTAAATAGGTCTACAACAGTTTATTTATTATTAGATTTTTTTACTTAAGGTGTTATTTGAAAGTGAACTAAAACCTAAATGGGTGTTAGTGTAATATCTCAAATGTGAGGGGGTTTTGTAAAAACTAGATAGACCTCAGGTGTATTAGTGTAGTTAACCCAATTTTCTTCCTCTAACATGTATTTAACTCACTAACAATTAAAAAGGAATATCACCAAACTGTAATACTGAGTGACAACATTTTCCCTCTACTTGAAAAAAAAAAATTTATTTTAGATCACCAAAATTCCAACACCCCTATCCTTGTGCAACAGGAATCTTCCAAGCTCCAATTAAAGTATAAAAAGATATTTACATATTCCTTCAACATATGTTTCTTCCAATAGAAATTTGATAAATGATATAGGGGCCATTTATTTGATATATATTTTCTAAACCACATAATGTAGCAGTTAATTCTTGAACTAATTTTTTAATAATTTTAAAAAAGAATTCAACCATCAATCATATCAACACGTGGTATACAAAATCAATATATTCTAAATAAATAATATCTCTCGGATCCCCCAACAGAAAATCGTACATTCTCAAAAATGAAAAAAAAAAAAAATATGTATAATGCTTATCCATAATTGTCATATTCCATAAACAGATATTGTCATGAAATATTTGAAGGGTGCGGGCCAAACGAAACTTGTGTGCATGTATTCGAAATACAATTCCGGCAATGTTGAAGATAACGCTGCTCGTCTTGCTCATTTTGTTGCCATTGCTGATGTTATGCAGCGGTAATTTGGAGAGAGTGGTGGTTATAACTAATGATTTAGGTCCAGGGATCGTTTTGAGGATTAGCTGCAAATCCGGAGACGATAACCTTTGCCAGCATTGCTTAATGTTTGAAGACTCGTTTTCATGGAAGTTCAAAACTAATTCGCTCACCACATTGTTCTTTTGCACCATGTGGTGGGAAGATGTCACCGGAAGCTTTGAGGTGTACAATGCCCTGAGAGATGAAAAGCGGTGTATAACTCACTGTTGGTGGAGCATTCGTCAACTTGCAGCTTTTACGTATAATGAATTCAACGGAGCATGGGATATTGGATATGAGTGGCAGAAATGAGAAAAAATTAATTAATTTCTATTTAGTCATAAAAAAATATGCATGTAATTAATTCCCAAGTGATCAATAATAAATAAATAAATAAATAAACCTTTTGGTTGCATGCGCAATTCGATCCATCTCTATTTTTATATCTTCATTAATTTTATTCTGACCAATTAAATTCACCTCACCATTTAAATTTAATTTTAGTTTTTTTTTTTTTCAAACTGTGTGAACGGACGAAAGAAGGCATATACTTCAACAGTTCAACCTCAATATAATGTTTCAAAGTGCGCCACACAAATCATAATAGTTTCTGTTTTTTAGTACGTCAACCTTTTTACATTAAGGAAATGAGGAGTTCGGCTAAGCCACATAATAAGCAGCTTAATTTGATATTGAATTCGTCATTCAAGATTCAAAAGTAAGACCTCTTACTTCCAAATAAAGATGAATACCATCAGACCATAGTACCGAATGACAAATTTCTTATAATAAAAAGAAAATATTGTTCATCTTATTTTGTGCCTTTGTTCAAAATATTTCAAGATTTTAGCTTCGTAGAGCAAATGGGGTTTTCTCTTTAAGCATGTTGTAATGTATAATGTATTGCTACATCATGTGTTTTTATCAAAGTTCAAGTTTTGCACTGTCACGGCCAGCCTATCTTATACAGACTTCACCTCTAAGCCTCCAGCAAGAAATATTAGTTGGATTAACTTAAATATCAATGTCAAGAAGCTTTCAAACTATTAGTTTATTGGGAACAGACTGGCGGACTGAACCTTTTGCATATACTTTTAGTTCCTTTCTGTAAGTTGTCAATTGTAACGGATTTTGGTCGTACCTTGGGAACTGCTAGTTCAGAACAGTTTCTTAATTTCGATTTCAAGGACGCACCTTTCTAAATTTATCGAACTGAATGTGGCGGGGAGGTTACATATCATGGTCTGGATCAGGTACTTCAATGGCTGAATTTAACATTTATGTTTTTGGAGATGTTGCCTATTATGAATCTACGAAATCACAAGATGGATCTTCATTGGCACCCCAGGTCACTTGAGGTGGTGATCATCAGTGCTCAATGAAATAGCAGACTGAAATAGCAGATCTACCAGATCCCCGATGATGGCCAGCTACTTGACATTGCTTGTAGATCTTTGATCAATGAGTTTTCAGAAGTTCTTCAGGTTAGAATCAATTACGAAACCATGTCAAGGTTGGAAATAGACATGGCTGTCGACGCTCTCCTTAGAAGTCACAACCCAGCATAAGGTCATACAGATAGCATTCAATTCCTGATGGATGTTCTTAATACCGTTGTAACAACTTTTGCCGCAACAGTATTAATAGAAACCGCCGTATGAATGAATACTTAGGCGTACTTAGATTGAAATTGGTAGAGCTCTCAACTTGTAGTTTGTTATGCACGTGATATAACTACATGAGAAGATTAAGGTTCGAATCCTTGCTTCCCACGACCATGGAATTTGCACAAGTTCTTTGCAAGAACAACTTGTAATCTGTATATTTGATAGATATTGATTAAGTTGACTGATTCCTGTGCATGATTATGTCTTTCTATTGATTAAAGGCTTATTTTTTGTTATGTCCCAAGAACTCAGAACTTAGTCTCACATTCCTCTTAAAACTAAAATATCCTCAATTTTGTCACGATCTTTTAACAGAATTGACGGAACCTCATAAAAGTGAGCGAATATTGAGTTCCAGTGTGCAAAGTGGGGATATTTCCACCACTATTGGTAAAGAGTCACTTGCAAGTAATCAAATTGATTAATTAGAATTTAGATGTAACCACCAAACAAATGTAAATAAAAATAAATATTATTTTGCAAATTGCGCTTTATTGCTTAGTCATTCGTATATAACCTGATGCACATGTTCGATTTCAACTAATTTGCTTCGGGTTAATTACACTAACACTCTTTTAGGTTTTGCCGGTGTGCCATGGAAGATGTCAAATTGTGTCGAGAACGATTTTAGCCACTACGACACTTTGGGTTTAGCTGATGTAGTGATATGCCTTCTGAATGTCCGGAGGACGTGGAGCATTTGATTTTATCCTTTTATTTTCTTTATGTTTAATAATTTCCAAGAATTATCTTGGAGTTTGGTTTGATTTATCTTTGTATGAGAGTTTGCTAGTTTGATTGCTTTCTATAGGAGAGTGCTTGATTTTAAGTTTTGTTTTGGTGTGCTATCCCTTTTGGGTCTTGTGTGAAAGGTGGAGCAGTTTGATTTGTTGAATATACCTCATATGGTGTTCTATGATTGTGGCGGTGATTAAGTGATGCGATAGATCCATGGGTATCGTACTCTCTATCCCAATTTATGGTTTGAGAATTTGTTTTCACATGATCTCCTTGTAACACAAAGTTTAACAAGTTTATTAATCTGTGTAGTCATGCAGTTTTGGAAGAACTTGAACAAGTGCTTGAAGTTTACTTATTACTTTGCGATTAGTGATGCTTTAGTGTAATATTTTTAGATTTAGTTTGCAATGATCATTTTGGGGCCGAATTCTTCGTGATATTTATTTGTAATGCCTTTTTATTAATGAATGAAATATATGAAATATTGTACTCTTAAAAAAAATATATACTAACACCTCTGAGGATAATTGAGATTTCACAAAACCCCTCACATTTGAGATATTTCATTAATACCCCCTTAGGTTTTAATTCACTTTTCAAATAACCCCTTAAGTGAAATATCTGCTTATGAGTTTACTAACTTACCCTTATAATTAAACAAAAAATTTATAAATATATTGAAAAAGAATATTACATTAAAACATTAAATATTAAAAAAAAAACAAAAATTAAAAATAAAATGCAGACAGACAGTACACAGTTCAGAGCCTCCACTATTCGAGCTGGGAGTAGAACTGTGGAGAGCAAACAGTACCCAAAAAAACACAAAAATTTCAATGAACCCACTAAATCGAATGAAAAAGTGAAACCAAATTAATACCTTTGAAGAACAATGCCCAGATATGAAAAAAAACCAGAGCCAACAAATTTTAGTAACCATCTTAAAATCGAATTTTTATAACTATAAGTTTACTTGAAATCAGATTTTTATAATTGCAGCGGCATTGGCAATGCTGGCAGCTGTGAAACCATTAATGTTTTACAATTTATATATATAATTATAAAGCTTTTGTTTATGAGTTTTAAGTAATTAATAAGGGGTAAAGTTGTCTATTTATTATTAGATTTTTTTACTTAAGGTGTTATTTGAAAGTGAACTAAAACCTAAATGGGTGTTAGTATAATATCTCAAACGTCAGACAGTTTTGTGAAAACTAGATAAACCTCTAGTGTGTTAATGTAGTAAACCCAATTTTCTTCCTCTAACACGTATTTAACTCACTAACAATTAAATAGGAATATTATCAGACTGTAATACTAAATGACAACATTTTCCCTCTACTTTTAAATAAATATTTTTAATTTTAGATCACTGAAATTCCAACGCCCCAATCCTTGTGCAACAGGAATCTTCCAAGCTCCAATTAAAGTATAAAAAGATATTGTCATATTCCTTCAACATATATTTCTTCCAATAGAAAATTGATAAATGATATAGGGGCCATTTATTTGATATATATTTTCTAAATCACATAATGTAGCGGTTAATTCTTAAATTAATTTTTTAATAATTTTAAAAGAGAATTCAACCATCAATCATAACAACACGTGGTATACAAAATCAATATATTCTAAATAAACAATATCTCTAGGATCCCCCAATAGAAAATCGTACTTTCTCAAAAATGAAAAAAAAAATGTATAACGCTTGTCAATAATTGTCATATTCCATAAACAGATATTGTCGTGAAATATTTAAAGGGTGCGGACCAAACAAAACTTGTGTGCATATATTCGAAATACAATTCCGGCAATGTTGAAGATAATGCTGCTCGTCTTGCTCTTTTTCTTGCCATTGCTGATGTTATGCAGCGGTAATTTGGAGAGAGTGGTGGTTATAACTAATGATTTAGGTCCAGGGATCGTTTTGAGGATTAGCTGCAAATCCGGAGACGATAACCTTGGCCAGCATGACTTAATGTTTGAAGACTCGTTTTCATGGAAGTTCAAAACTAACTCGCTCACCACATTGTTCTTTTGCACCATGTGGTGGGAAGATGTCACCGGAAGCTTTGAGGTGTACAATGCCCTGAGAGATGAAAAGCGGTGTATAACTCACTGTTGGTGGAGCATTCGTCAACTTGCAGCTTTTACGTATAATGAATTCAACGGAGCATGGGATATTGGATATGAGTGGCAGAAATGAGAGAATTTAATTAATTTCTATTTAGTCATAAAAAATATGCATGTAATTAATTCCCAAATGATCAATAATAAATAAATAAATAAACCTTTGGGATGCATGCGCAATTCGACCCATCTCTATTTTTATATCTTCATTAATTTTATTCTGACCAATTAAATTCACCTCACCATTTAAATTTAATTTTAGTTTTTTTTTTTTAAACTGTGTGAACATACGAATGAAGGCATATACTTCAACAGTTCAACCTCAATATAATGTTTCAATGTGCGCCACACAAATCATAATAGTTTCTTTTTTGTAGTACGTCAACCTTTTTACACTAAGGGAATGGGAAATTCGGTTAAGCTACACAATGAGCAGCTTAATTTGATATTGAATTCGTCATCCAAGATTCAAAAGTAAGACCTCTTACTTCCAAATGAAGATGAATACTACCAGACCATAGTACTGAGTAACAAATTTCTTACAATAAAAAGAAAATATTGTTCATCTTATTCTCCCAACAAAGAACAAAATCATAGTTCATTCTTTTCTTCACACCATTCAAATTCAAATGTTCTTCCATGATACATCCCTTGAACATTGCTAACATCCATTTTTTGGGTTTCCTTCCTTGTAATTAAAAAGGTGTTTGTAATTTACTGATCAACTTCTAAATGGGTAATAGATTCGGTTCCTATGATTCATTTGTCCAAGTTTTTTGGACTATTTCTCTGACCCTAAAATCAAGCAAGGGCTGTGCAAGGTTTAACTCTCTCCAAGGTGGCAGGTGGGTCATCAATTGTTTTTAAGTAAAATTTTGAAGGAATAGGGTGTTAACCTCGAAACATATTAGAATTAAAAAAATGATAATGTTAAGAATACTAAATTTTTAAATCAAATAATGTGTCATAAATAGAAAATAAGCATCAACACTTAAATAATAATCTAATTATTTTCCACTACATCATTTGGTTTACAAATTTAATTTAAAAATTTAATGTCCCTAGCATCACACATAAAAAAAATGCACTAATGATAATGATAGAAATTGAAATATTACAAAACATTACAATAACTTATTTGGAATCCCGGTTGAACGCCGCGATTACTTTTAGAAACTAATTTAAAATCTCAAAAGAAAAGCCCTCATCTTTGTATTGTGACTTAATCTCTCCCATCTTGGCATCGACTTTATCTATGTTTCTTATCTGGTGAAGCTGATGAAGCTTCATCACGGCGTTTTACAAAATCCCCATTTTTACATATGTTAACTTTTACCACTTCGTATTACAGTCTAGTTGTATTTCTCTTTCTTTGCAAGTGAGGGGTCTTAGGTTCAATTCTCGCTAAAAGTAAATTTGACCCACATTATTACTAGGGAAGTATTATTGTCACTCCAAAAATCTTATTCTACACTCCTCACAAGTGTATTTTTCTTTCCTAATATAGAAAATTTGAAATGTAGAATAAACTTTTTAAAATACTAATAATAACCTATTATGAGAGGTCTTAAATAATATTGTCTGTCAAAAAATATTGGACTTTTGGGTACACACCCCACCATCTTTCTTTATCAGCCTGTTTTTTCTTCTTTCCCAACCGCACCACTCTCTTTTTTGTTTTTTTGTTCCTCGATTGTTCCATTTCGCCCCTTTTTTCTCTACCTGTTCTTCTTATCTCTCTCTCTCTCTCTCTCTCTCTCAAGTTTTATTTATTCTCTTACTTCTTTTTTTTTTTTCTTTTAAGACCTATATCGGTCCGACTAAGGTGCTAGGCTTCAATCCGATGTTCGAATAGTGCATAATGTATTTTCGAAATTTGGTTGTGTGTGGAGTTTCGTTAATTTACCCAAAAACTTTTTTCGATCTGAAAGAATCGAATTTTTGAAGAAGTCATTAGATGATAGGTGAATTTTTTGTGAAATTTTGACTAATAAATCATGTACTTAGAATACAGTCAACATCTTGGAGATTTGAGGATTGATGAATTGAACTGTGTCTTGACGGATGTTTTTGCATAAGCCTATGAGTCAATTGATCCAACTGGGAATACAAATAAATGGAATGTCATCAGTTGGACTCTAAATGGTTACGTTGTATTGAAAAATTATGAAAAACATTAATATTGTCTACAATTCCCTAACATTATGTTTGGATGAAGAAATTTAAAATTACTAAGAAATTTTAAAATGACGGAAATTGAAATGACGAGATTTTATTTTCTAGAATTTGGGAATTTTCTGGTTTTGGTTAACCTAAAAGAATAATGGAATTGAACATATAATTTGTTAAAAAAACAATGGAATTGAACATATAATTTGTTATTTTTAAACTCTTAATCATAGAAATTGAGAAATGACACCTATTTACATGAAATTTAAACTTGGGAATTGGAGGTTTCAAATTCCAATTTTTTTTCCAAAATTCTAAATTTCTATGTTTATGAATCCAAACAAGGGAATTAATATATGTCAATTTATAAATTCTGACTTTTATCCAAATTCCAAGTTTATTTCCCTCATCCAAATATAGTGTAAAAGAATTTGGTTGTCTACATTGTTTGGGACCTTTTACTCTTTTAAGAGTAATGCTATCCATACCATGTTTTTGTACCACATTTTCATACCACCTTAGGTGGCATTTGATATGGACAGCCACATCATTTAAATTAATCAAAATTTTAAATTTAGTTCATCATTTAATAAACTAATAATTAAGAAAAACTAGTTAATTAAATTATGATTGTGGTATACGAGAAGTCTTTCTCCTTCATTTTCTTGGGTGACATCTAAGGTTGTATAAAAATGTGGAATAAGAATATAGTATGAATAACATTACTCCTCTTTTAAATCATGCTTCTCTCTCCAACAATTCCTCAACTCATTAATAGAAAAAAACCAGCTAATCAACACTTAATTAATAATTAAATCATCAACAAATTTCTCATATCACTTACAAAAATTGATAATCAAACCCACATGGTAAAGGTTAGTATGGAAATTGTCTTATTGTTCTTGCTCGACTCCTCCGCTCCTCAACTCCTTCTCACTCTCTCTCTGCGCATCTTATCCAAATCGAATAAAGTTTCAGACGTTCAAACTCTGCTGTCCACATCTTATACTCTCTGGAGACTAGAGACTCAGTTTCCAAATCATTTCATATAGTCGTAATGTCCCATGGAACCCACCAGGTCGACTACGATTTGTGCGAGGAGAAGAGAAGGTTCCTTCTAGTCAGGCATGGGCTAGGCAGAAGAGAAGGTTCCTTACTGCAATTTGAACTTGTTAGCCCACGGTGGTCAAGTAGGAATTAGAATCCGTTGGAACATGTGACTTAATTGGTTACAGGGTCTGTTTTCCTAACCTTGGATGCATGCATTTTGAATCTACCAAATCACAAGATGGATCTTTGTCGGTACCTCAGGTCACTTGAGGAGATCATCAGTGCTCTTGCAAAGACATTCTGTATCACTTGAGGAGGTGACCAATGTACATACAAATATTTAAATTAGGGCATTTTGATAGTGTAATTACAGAGCAAAATATCCTAAATTTGGCATGATGCCAATGCATGGTCAGATAAACTGGTTGCGTGATGCCAATGCATGCTGCCAACGCGGACCACAAGGGTAGAGGAGTGATGTAATGTCAGGGTGTTAGGGAAGGAAGCGCGCAGAGTTTTTGCCGATAACAGCAAAAAAAACAGATCGGTGGCTTTGTGATTGCCATTTCCGGCAACCTAATTGAACTCGTAAAAACTGGCATTCATGACTACTTTCTCTTCTCAGTCTACTCACTCTCGCACACTTTCTCTATTCTTCTCCTGCCTCCCACTCGGCTTCGCCTTTGTTATTGTTTGCCTGGTGTGGAATCGCCGACTCCGACTGTTTCTTCCGACTGTTTCTTCGGCCTTCTTCTCCGCCGGTAATGCTTTTTTCTCTATCTCTCTGTCTCTTTCCTATTCCTATTACCTCTCTGTGTTTTTAATTTGCTTTTTGATGAATGGATCGGTGAGGAGAGGAGAGTGTCTTTTTTTGGGATTTTGGGACGATTCGGGATTTTCTATCAACCCAGAAAATTAGGCATTTCATACCATTTGCAGAGAAGTCAGAATTTGTATAAATTCAGCAAGGAGGCTTCAACGAAAGAATTAAAAGACATATAGAGTTGATAAAACTCCAGATTGAACTGAGCAGATTGGCCACGGCGTGGCATCTCTTGGCGGCGATTGGGCACTAGAAGGAGATGAGGAGGGTTGGGGATCTAGGGTTTTGGGGTTTGGCAGGACTTGTCTTCCAAGTTTGAGAGAACGGAGATTCTGAGGTCTCTGAGGAAGTGGGGAGAGAGAGTTAAGTTTTAAGCCAACGGTTGAGATTGAATCTCAACTAAATCTAACGACTATTATTAATTCAACTATATATAAAATTATATTAAAATATTGATTGGTTTAGTTTGAGATCCGAATAATACAGAACCTTTCGGGATTGGGTACCGAACGATTTGGGATTTTCAATTCGGTTTGGGAATTTCGGTTCCATCCCTAGTCTGGGGCATTTTGCAATGTTTTGGGTTTTGTTTTGTGGGTTTCAGTCAGATTTGGGCTTTAGTAAAATATAAATTAGGACGTGCATGTTTTTTGCTGGCCAATCACTTAGCTTCTTTTTTTTTTTTTTTCTGTCTTTCTTTGAATTTGGCTTTTTTTGTTCTCAGAATATATATATATATATATTTTGGTGTGGTTTACTTTTGTTTCCAATTTGTTCTGATTTGTTCCTGGTTTACGTTCAAATAGCCTAACGAAGCTGTTTGAGAGACTCTAATGGCTGCAAGGACCATTTTCATTATTGTTGCCGTGCTTGCCCTAGGCCAATTTGTTTCAGCAATTTTTTTCGGAAAAATCCATATTGACGTAGAGAACACACTAGTATCAAACACTGTTATTGAACTTCACTGCAAATCCAAGAGTGACGACTTGGGCAACCATGTAATTCCACACGGCGGCGCGTACAACTTTACGTTCCACGACGATTTCTGGGACAGAACCCTCTTCTTTTGCTACATGCAGTGGCGAAGGTCTGATGGGAAATGGGTAAAGGCCGCTTTTAACATATACAAGCCGAAGAGGGATCAAAAACGTTGCATGCATCGTTGCAAGTGGCAAATAAATGACTACGGCATCTTTTCCTTCACCCTTGATACCAAGGTGTGGGAAAATTTCTACAAGAACTTCACTATTGAGGATAGGGCGAGTACACCAAATAATGCTCCGCCCAGTGTTTACTCTTCACTCGGTTTTATCACTCTCGTACTGCACTTTTTATTCATTGTATAACTGAAATATTTTAGCAATATATTCTTATTTAGTTCTATTCCATAATTTACTTCTAAGTTCTATTCCTTCGATATAATGAGCCATTCTCCAAATATGTAATAAGTATAGCATAAGTGAAAATCTTTCCAAGTATAATCCATGATTACAAGGTTGAGAGATCCAAGCAATTTACAATTAGAAAACTGGGGAAAGTAAAATAATTGTTTTTAACTTTTAAATACCTGCCAAGTTCCCATGTTAAGCTTCCCATCCTTAACCCTGCATGAGAACCAAGAACATGTAAAAGTCAACGAGGCCACAAATTCCTCATGTAATTGAGGAAGTTTCTGCCAAAGACTTCAAGAGCGGTAAAATTGAATTTGGTAAGATTTGACATATCATTGTAATAAAAGGAACAAGATTGTGGATAGTACTATGGAAAAAGATATCGATGGACAAAAAGGCAGAACATTTGGGTTCTACTATACATGTTTGGTTTAATTTTAGCATGAGAATCTTCAGGTTTTCATAGGTGTGTTGTTTTACAAAAACTTCAGGTTTCAATGATGATTATTCAAAACTTCGAATTCGATTTTAATGAGCCAGTTCATTGGGTACTTGCAAGCAAACACAATATACAATCTATAACAAGTATAGTGAATTTGGGTAGCTTTCGGACTCTAGAATGAGTATCTACATGACGAGAGAGGATCCCGGAGATCCTCCAATCACATTCGTTCATCGTATATCGTGCGGTCAATTTTCGTCAAATATTGTTTATATTCAATTTTAAATAAAAAAATTTACAATATTTCTGACCGCATGATGTATAATGAACAGATGTGATTTGAAGATTCTCAGGATCCTCACAAAGAGAATCCGCCGAGGATCCTCATAGCTACAGGGCTATTAGAAATACGTCACGGTCCAAAGAAAAAGAATAAAATATTAGATCGGAATACAAGGCGGGTTGCGGGCCCAAAAGCTATTGGGGCTGCTGGCCCAACTAATAAATTGATTTTTTTTCTTCTGGGTTCTGGACTGGAGGTTCAGTGGGCCCAATAAGCCCAGCCCCAACTGGCTGTAGAAGCAAAGAAGAGCCCACGGGGTCTCGGGTCGGGCGAGGTAAACCCAGCATGGCTAAGCATCGTAGTTACATTTTCTGGTTATATTTTAAACAGAAATAAGGATCCAAATTTCTCTCTCGGTCATCTCTTCGATCCAGCCTGCAAGTACCAACTTCTGGTTCCCGCGCATCTAGCGTTAAATTCGACCTGCCCATTGTTTCTTTCTGTCAGGTTCAGCGGCCGCAGGGACCTTCGAACCCAAGCCAGCAGGTTTCAGCTCCAGCTTCTTCCTCTTTTCCATCATCTGGGAGTTCAGTTGGAGCAGGAAACTCTACGTCTGGAAATTCGCAGATTCCTTGGCCACAGATGAAGCCATCTGATGTTCAGAAATATACAAAAGTGTTTATGGAAGTAGACACTGACAGAGATGGGAGAATCACTGGTGAGCAGGCGCGGAATCTGTTTCTGAGTTGGAGGTTACCAAGAGGTAAGGTTTTTCATTTACATGTAAGCATAACCAATGCACTAGGTCAGATGACTAATCTTTGATTTAACAATTTGAAAAAGAGAATAAGTAACCCATTAAATTCTTCTTTAAATGAAGTCCATCATTCGGCATTTCATATGGTTATTTGTTAAGAGTTTCGTGGAATTAGTGGATCAAATATATCACATTTCAACCTTGTGATCATTGAACATGTGATAAGGGACTGATTTGAATAGTATCTTTGAGGTTCAGTAGTGGTAAACTGTCTAGGTGATATGGTGGATTTTCATATGTCAAAAATTATATTAGTAAAATCGTTGAACATGTTCAGGATGAAGGTGTACATTTTTGTGGTGATGTGGCTGATTCAAATCAGTTTCCCATTCGCCTATGAATGGGCATTCAATTTACTTTTACACTAATGAATGTGTTTGTTATTGGACAGGTTAAGCACTTAATTTACATTTATACGGTGGCCAAATTAATTTTGACCCAAGATCTTTGTCACCCTTAAGATGTTTGTATCGATGGAATTATGCTTTTTGTTTTACATGTAATTGGACAATCTTTTTGAAGACTTTGTTTGGTTCAACAAATGCTCAATGATGTCCATTTTTTCCCTTCTCAGAGGTTTTAAAGCAGGTGTGGGACTTATCTGATCAAGATAATGACAGCATGCTTTCCTTGAGGGACTTCTGTTTTTCTCTCTGTTTGATGGAACATTACAGGGAAGGTCGTCCTCTTCCAGACACACTTCCACATAATGTGATGCATGATGAGACTCTACTCTCAATGACTGGTCAACCCAAAGAGGCTTATGGAAATGCTGCTTGGAGTCCCAACCCTGGTAATTGATAAATTTCTCTTTTTATATTTAGTGTTTGCCTCGTTAGATTGCTCATTAGATACATGTTCTCCTTGAATTTAGGTTTTGGACAACATCAAGGGATGCAAGGTGGACAACATCAAGGGATGCAGGGTGTGGCACCTGCTGCAGGTTTGAGGCCACCAATGCAACAAAGTCTTCCCCAGGCTGATGGTGCATTGCAACCGAATCAGCAGAATTTGAGAGTGCGAGGGATGGAGGGTTTGAATACAACCCAACATGATAATGGGAAGCAGGATTCAGCTAACTCAAAACCTGAAGAAGATGCAGGGAAAAAGGCAATTTCCTTTCTTCTTTTTATTCCTACGTACACAATCTTGCTTCAAGTGTCAACAGTCTCTTTTATTTTCTGGGGTGTCATTTGATATATTGGTAATACAAATATGAATTACTCTAACAATCTCAGACAGGAAGTTCATAACCCGCCCTCCCCTTCCCCTCGAAGTGGTCATGTTGTCCCGAATCGTATTCTCCCAAGCATGATAAATCACTTCTTTGAAGTAAAATTTTCACTTAAGAAACTTAGTTTTTACAGAGACACAAAGCCTAAGGTTTATTCAGTTTTGCAAGTCTAAGTAACTTATAAATTGAAAGACCAGCATGGCCATTGTAATACGCAAAAGTATCTTTATGAGATTTAAATGAGAAAATAATAAGCGTCCTACCTGATCTCATTGGGTCAATATTATGCACCGTACAGTCCTATATTGTATAGAACGCTGTTCAACAGTTAGATTGCAAATTGAGTCCACTCTAAATTTCCAGTTCAATCCAATATCTTGAACAAGGAAAGACCAGAGATATTACTGTTATCTTAATATCATTTTGAACTTCATAAAATTTGTTTATGCGGAAACGATCTCATGAATATGTCATAGACAGAATATTTTGTTGAATCATCTGATATACCTCCAGTCTTGGAAAAAAAAGGAGATGAAGCACAACAGTCTTGGAAGTTGCTCCTCGTTAAAATTATTAATTCTCAGTCAAACAATTTAAGAATAACATCGTGAAGTTGCTTATTGTTTAAACATGAAAAAAGGTTTTGTCTGAAAGGGACCAACGACTGTTATTTTTCAACCTTGATTTTTCTTTGTTTTCCATGCTTCGTGTATTTGCTTTTTTTATTTTCCTGCAATATTGTTGGTGTTGACATATTTTTGGAGTTGAGTGTCTCTTGCCTTTGAATTTATGAGTACTCAATTATTCTTATTCCTCTCCCTACCCATATTAGAGATGGAGGAACTTTTATACGATTTTGCAGAAAATAATGTGCTTTGTCAGGTTATCATTGATACTTTGATATTTATATTTTCTTCTCAAAGATTTTTAATCTTTTTTTTTTCATGGGATAAGAAATCATTCTTTTAATCATGGCAGGTTGAAGAAACTGAGAACGCGATTTTGGACTCAAGAGAGAAGATGGAGTTCTATCACACAAAAATGCAGGAACTTGTTAGTAGCTTCTGTCTTTGGCTGTTTTTTGTCTGGTCATTGGTCTAGAGCACTGTTAAATTTCCTTACAGTATAGCTCAGTTGTTCAGTTGTATGTATTGATATATTGATTTGTCCATACGATACGACAATAGAGGGCTTGTTCATGGGGATCGTTGAAATGCATTCTGTTTAACATTATATTGGTGTCTAGTGATTGTATAATGTTAGTTATGTTAGCGTGGGATCATAAAAAACAAATTGCTATAGGAAGTGATTTTAGTAACCTTCCTACCGGGAGACATCTGGCTCAATTGATCCTTGAATTGCTGACAAGCGTGAGGTATTTTCTTACAAAGATGAGTTGTACCACTAACATTTAGCAAGAATGGTTTCCCATTAATTCATGTTAATGAGTTGTATTGCAGGCTGAGTTACTGGCAAAAAAATATGAGGAGAAGTACAAACAAGTGGCAGAAATAGCATCTAAGTTAACTATTGAAGAGGCCTCGTTTCGCGAAGTTCAGGTATTTATATTCTTGCTTCAGGAGTATTGGTTTATTGCAGTCATGCCATATGTTGCGGGCATATACATGTATTGCTTTTTCTTTCTTCTGCTGTTTTCGTACACGAGAAATAATACTCAGTTCTCCCCAGTAGCTGCTTTATTCGAATGTTTTCTATAATGAGTGCTTTTATTACTTTGAAGTGTGCCTTTTTTCACAACAACCTTAAATTTCATAGCTTAGATTTTACTCGATTCATTCTCAGGAGAGGAAAATGGAATTGCATCAAGCAATTGTTAAAATGGAGCAAGGAGGTAGTGCAGATGGTATTCTTCAGGTAAACTCCTTCCCATTAGCTATGATGAACAATACTGTCTGTAACTTTGTTTGTCTCTGATGCATTGTGTCTACTATAGGTTCGTGCTGATTGTATACAATATGATCTTGAGGAGCTAGTAAAGGCTCTTACAGAACGTTGCAAGAAACATGGATTAAACATGAAATCAAGTGCAATAATTGAGCTTCCAACCGGTACTACAGTCACATTCTTTTTCCTGTACTCTATTGTTTCACTTAAGCAATGTCCCATATTCAACGAGGATACAAATAATCTAGTATATCATTGTATACTCATAATAAGGAAAAGGAATAACTTAATCAGATATATATAGAGTGAGCATCAGTTCAGGGATCCTTCAGGTAAGCTTGCTTGAGGGATACTCTTTTAAGACCCACTTCACAAGTCAAGTGCAATCATCACTCAAAATCACGAGCGTCTAAGGTTTTTCGTCGCGCAAATATTTAAAAACGAATTGTAGACGTCCCAAGAATTTTCTCTTGTCACAAAGCAATCTTGTACCCTTTTATGTCGTGTGACGAAAGCCTTTGTCCGTATACCTTTCGCACGACTTGTACTAAAGCGGTGCATAGTACGCGACGAATGTCCACTTCATTGTCGCGCAAGGTCTTTTTTCACGACTTTTGCGCGACGATTGATCCGTCGCCATAGGTTTTGTGCGACCTCAAGATGCTTTGCACGACAAAGTGTCCCTTGTCGCTCAAAGTGTTTAATTTAGTAGTGCTAGTGCCATATCAGTAAATCACAGGCTTCGCCTTTGACTGAGGAGGTGATCATCCGTGCACTTTCAAAGACATTCTGCGTCAAGGCTTCGCGGCTTGAGGGCCTCATGCTGGTGTTTGGCATGGTATGCTTATTAAAACAAAGGCATTATGTATTTCCTTCCTTTTGTATTATAGCTTATTATCATTGCCAGTACCGAGTTTTTGCTCTCATAGCTTCCCTTACAAGTAACGGTTCCTTGTTCCCTAATTTAGTCGTGTTTAGAGAGGGAAAAAAAAAAAAAAAAACCCCAAGAATATTGGTACTCGAACTGGCGGCTGGAATTTTTCTGTGATGTTTATATTTGAATTTTTCTTCAGGAAACCAGAAATTGGCAGCCATTGCAATAGGAGTCAACCAGTGGATAACATAACATGGCGTAGCAGTGAATGTGAACACAGACGCCCTTTTCGTTGGATCGTACCTTGTGGGTACAAGGCTATCAGTTTGGAAGCGTTGAAGGCTTGCTTGAGGAATTTCAGACATCTGCAGAGTGTGGAAGAGTATATCTACCTGATCCCGATGATGGGGAGCTACTTGATGCTGCATGTAGATCTTTGATCAATGAGTTTTCCGAAGTTTCTCAGGCTGGATTCATTATGAAACCATGTCAAGGTTGGATTTACAAGCCGTCTGAATCTGAGGGGCTACATTTCTAAATCCTTTGTGGGTCTGAAATAGACATGGCTGTCGACGCTCTCAGAATGAATACTCCTACTTAGATTGAAATTGTTAGAGCTCTCAACTTGTAACTTGTTATGTACGTTATAAGATCTACATGAGAAGATTAAGTTAGGTTCGGATCCTTGCTTCCCACCACCATGGAATTTGCATAACTTCTTTGCAAGATCAACTTGTAATTTGTATATTTGATAGATTTTGATTAAATTGACTGATTTTTGTGCATGATGATGCCTTTCTCTTGATCAAAGTCTTATTTTTTGTTATCTCTTCTGAAACTCGAACTTGATCTCACTTTCTTCCTTAAAACTTAAATATCCCCAACTTACAACTGGAAACTCAATCGCTTCATTTGGGCGAGATTTTGTCAATTTCGTTACATATATGCTACGTTTGCTTATGTTGCATAAGTGGGGCTCACTTCTTGATGTGGCACAAGCATATGCTGACTTATGATACCACCCAATAAAATAAGCTCAAGATAATGGGGGAGAAGAGAAGGCGGGGATGATAAAGGAAGAAGGGGTTCATTGAAAAGGATGGGGTCTGAATCTTGAAACGAACATGATTACATATCGTGGTAACCTGTAGCTTGGAAAGCTTTGGTAATTATTTTAAAATCTCCTTTATTCTATTCAGAATTATCTTTGTAATATATTTGTAATGTTTAATTTCCTGATTATCAAATCCCGCCAAAGGTGGATCAATGTTGTGCTTGTATTACTACTCATCTTGTTTTTGTCTACTTATTAGCCTTTATTCTATTCAAACTTATTAATATTAAAACAAGAATGAGAGTAGGAGGACAACAAATCAGGAGCGCATAAATCAGTTCCTTGCTTTTAAACAGTATTGTGCCAATGTTAAATTAGACTATTCCAATACCAAAAAAATAAAAAATAAATAAAACTTCCACATATCAAGGTGCAGTAAGTGCCTAGTTTTGTTTCCTTTACATGCATGTGGATGTGGTTACCATTCACCAATTGTCATATAATTTCAGCGTTGTCTCGTTATCATTTTTAGAGGAAAGACACATGCAATTTTGACCTAAAAGTAAGCGAATCATGCATGCTGAAGAATTTCAAGACAAAAATATCCACTCAACGTTTCACAAATTCACCTCGAACTCAATTTTGGTACTTCCTGTCAGATATTTTAAAAAAAAAATACAACAACTTGAGATCTCTTGAGGTGGGTCAAACTTGAAGTATTCCCCGTCGAAATTTTCACTACAAAATCTGAACGTAGATCGAATTTGAGATCTCTTCTCTTTAGAAACATCCGTTGTGAGATCAAAAGCAAGCTAATTGATGAACCCTATAGTTGTGGCTTGTTTATTTTTTTTCAAGTAATTAGGGTATGAGGATAGCATAAGATATTGTCGATGGTGCAATAGAGAATTGTTATTAGCACTCCAAAATTTTTATTCTACACTCCTAATTTTTTATATTTGAAAAGAAAAATACACTTGTGATGAGTGTAGAATGAGATTTTTGGAATATCAATAACACTTCTCGGTGCAATATTAAAAAAGGTAAATTTGAAAGAAATGTAAATAAAAAGAAAGAAAAAATCGAAAACTTCATTTTAATCCTTAAAAAAAGATGAGTTTTAGACTATAACTTTGTGTAAGATTAAAATCCAATTTTAGTCCCTAGTACATTTAATCATCTCATTTATTAGTTCTATTTTGATGTTTTGTTTATCTTTTTATTCCTATTTTAATGTATTAATTACATTTATTTTTATTTTTTTTCATTTATCATAATATTTTAATGTCTACATTTAGTTAACTAATTTTTTTTATAATATATAGTCCGATAACAATTTTGTATGTTCCTCATTTAGGTACATTAATATATTTGAATATTTCGGTATATCCATTGATACAAACATATACATGCATTTCAGTACATACATTTTGGTATACACATTTCATTGTTTTTTTTTTATATGAGTACACGATATATTTTACACTAAGGTGAGAGGGGTTCGGTTAAGTCATACAATAGACAACTTAATTTGGTATCGAATTCGTCTTCCACGAGATTCGAACCTAATACCTTTCATTTGAGTATTGACTTTCAGGTACATTAATTCAATATATTATATTTCGGTACATACATTTTGGTACGTACATTTTGGTACATACATTTCAGCATTGACATTTAATTATATTAATTCAATATAATACATTTTGGTATGTATATTTCGATACGTACATTTCGGTATGTACATTTCAGTACGTATGTTTCGGTACATACATTTCGATACGTACATTTTGGTACATACATTTCGGTATTGATATTTAGGTATATTTATTCAATATAATACATTTCGGTACATACATTTAGGTTTATTATAATATATTTCGGTACAATGTAGGTACAAAAAAACTCAATTATATATATTTCGGCACAGTACAATCATGTATTTATATATTTTGTATCACAAATTTCTTTTAATATTTTCTCATTTATGTTCATTTATAATTAAAGAACTAAATATGTGCATATTAATAAAATTAAAATTTAATGTGGAGAAATTAAATAAAAATACACATGAAGTAACAAAAATTGAATATAAATTTTGATAAAAGTACACTTCAAGGGATTAAATTGAATATGTAATCTAGCACCAGTTTTTTTTTTAAATTTTAATCTTTTGCAAGGACTAATGTTCAAAACACCATCGACGTCATCCTCCCTTCTCACTGGTTCCCCCTGACAAAAGATCTTAGGGGAAACCACACAACGTTCTCCGAAAGTTTTAGTGACCTTGAACGTTAGACTCCCGAGAGTGAATGTATCGCCTTTCCTCAAAGAGTGCAAAGCGGATGAATTGCATGTTGCAAGAGCAGTGTGAAAGTGCTCTGCATCAGCACGTTCATCATCCAAGTCGATACCTTTCATCTTCTCCCCAGATTCTGTGCAAGGAGCAGTAAGTTCCCCTCCGCAGAATTTCAAGTGCTCCATGGCTTTTGGACATAGTGGAGGAGAATTCGGAGGAGACAAAAGAATTTCTGTGCAGGGAGCAGTAGGTTCCCTTTCACAGAATTTCGAATGCTCCATGGCCTTTGGACAAAGTGGAGGAGAATTCGGTGGAGACGGAAGAATGTAGGTGAAGGGTATGGTTTCAAGTGCTCCATGATTGCCATTTTTACTTCAATTCGATTGCCGGAAATGACAATCAGAAACCAACAGCTCGTTTTTGCTATTATTGGCAAAAATGGCTGTTTTGGGTGAAGGGCAATGTGCAGTGTCTTCAAGTAAAAAACATGCTATACTTTAGGAAAAAATATTTAAATAAAAAACATGCCACAACTATATAGTTCATCAATTAGCTTGATTTTGATCTCACAACGGATGTTTCTAAGGAGAAGAAATTTCAAGTTCGATCTACCTTCAGACTTTGTAGTGTGTTAATATTTAGTTTCAACCGTCACATTGTAGTGAAAGTGTTGTATTTTTTAGATATACGACGGCGAATGCCAAAATTGAGTTTGAGGTGAATTTGTGAAAATTTGAGTGGATGTGTTTGTCTTGAAAATTTTTAGCACATATGACTTACTCACTTTTAGGTCAAAATTGCATGTGTCTTTCCTCTAAAAAATTATAAGGATACAATGCTGAAATTATATGATAATTAGGGGTGGAATTTTTTGCTAAGTTATCATACCAACCGTACCATACCATAGTTGTGCCAAAAAATTTGTACCATTGGTAATGGTACGATATTTGTACTGTACCATACATTTTTGGTACAGTAATGGTATTCAAAATCATTACCAGTGGTATACCGTACCGTACCACTACTATTAATATTATATCATTTATTTATTCATTTATATATAATTAGGTATTATTATCATTATATATGCACTTTATATTTTTTTCTAGTCATTGATCCAATCATCTCACCCTCTAACCTCTACTTTCCCAATAAAAAAACCTAAGCCTTCTTGCACTGTGACTCTTCATCTTTTCACTCATCTAGCCACCGACTTCATCTCTGTTGCTCCAGTTACAGCGACTCTCTCTTCGGAGTCCATCTCATCTTCTCCTTCATCAAATTGGGATGTCTTTCTCCCTGACTTCGTCTATCAAGTTAATTTTTGTACAATTTTAAAGAATGTAGAGATGGAATTGAGGAATCTTTGCAATATTTTTTTTAGGGATATTGGATTCTTTCAGCAATTCTTCCATCCATTTACTTCTTGTTTCTTAAATGAATCTCTACAAAATTCTCATAATTAAATAAAAAAGTTTTACCAACCATACCATACCAAAGTTGTGCCAAAAAATTTGTACCATTGGTAATGGTACAGTATTTGTACCATACCATACATTTTTTGTACAGTAATGGTATTTAAAATCATTATCAGTGGTATACCGTACCATACCACTACTATTAATATTATATCATTTATTTATTTATTTATATATAATTAGGTATTATTATCATTATATATGCACTTTATATTTTTTTCCTAGTCATTTATCCAATCATCTCACACTCTAATCCCTGCTTTCCCAATAAAAAAACCTTAGCCTTCTTGTTTTGCGACTCTTCATCTTTTCACTCATCTAGCCACCAACTTCATCTTTGTTGCTCCAGTTCTGGCGACTCTCTTTCTCTCTCTCCGGAGTCCATCTCATCTTCTCCTTCATCAAATTGGGATGTCTCTCCCTGGCTTCGTCTATAAAGTTAATTTTTGTACAATTTTAAAGAATGTAGAGATGGAATTTAGGAATTTTTGTACCATTTTTATGGGGATACTAGATTCTTTTAGCAATTCTTTTATCTATTTACTTCTTATTTCTTAAATGAATCTCTATAAAATTCTCATAATTAAATAAAAAAAATTTAGATACCCAAAGGGAGTGGCCAAAACACGTTTGGGCCTTAAATTGGGTTGTTAAAAAAAAAAAATCAAAATTTCGCCCAAAAGAATGGTCCAAAACAAAATAGTAATTACCATTATCATACCATGCCAACCGAACTATTTGGCATGTTGAAATTCGGTATACCGAAAATTTGGCACGGTAATGGTAATATAGTTTGTCATATCAAAATTTTGGTATGGTAATTGGTACATGAATTTTGGTATGATAATCGTACCAATACCATCCTTAATTACAATTGGTAAAAATGGCAACCACATCCACATGCATCGAAATGAAACAAAACTAAGACACTTATTACACATCATTTTCAACCATTGAATCCTCAGATAAGTAGCTGTATATCATAAATATCACTTATACTCCCTTTTGCTTTCCTTCCTCCCCTCTAATTTATTACCACAATCTCAAAATCAAGTCCGGTGTACTTGTATATTGCCAGCCCCATGATACGTGCAAGTTTCATTTTATTTTTTGGAATTGGAATAACCTAATTTAACATTGGCACGATACGGTTTAAAAGCAAGGAATTGATTTTTCCGCTCTTCCTTTGTTGTCGTCTTACTTTCGTTCTTGTTTTAATATTAGTAAGTTTGAATAAATTAAAGGCGAATAAATAGACAAAAACAAGATATGTAATCATGTTTGTTTCATGATTCAGACGCCATCCTTTTCGATGAACCCTTCTTCCTCTCTCATCCATGCCTTCTCTCTCTCTCTCTCTCTTTGTTTCCAAGTTTAATATTTCCTTGAAGGTACTAACACTTTCTTCATATAAAATAGAAAACATCACAGGGTACAGACCCCTACCTAAAAAAGTTTGAAAAACTAAAAATTTCATCTTTGGTAATCAAAAACTTGAGAAAGTTGACGTTGTTCTTTGTTATGTCCTTGACTTTCGACAGTGAGGGGTGGTGGTGCTAAAAGATTTTTGGGTTTAATGGGGTGTTTATACTTTTCCTTTTTAGTATGACAGGTAGCTTTTTTTATTGGATGGTATCATAAGTCAGCATTAGACTTGTGTCAACTAAGCAACTTAACAAATATGTAACAGGAATTGACGAAATCCCATCACAATGAAGTGAACATTGAGTTTTAGGTATAAAGTGGCGATATTTTAATTTAAAAAAGAAACATTAAGTTCGAGTTACAAGGGAGGTAGCAAAAAAATAAGACTTTAATCAATAGAAAGGCAACATCATTTACAGAAATCAATCAATTTAATCAAAACCTATCACATATACAAATTACAAGTTGATCTTGCAAAAGAAGTTATGCAAATTCCATGGTAGTGGAAAGCAAGGATCCGAACCATGATGTAGCAATTTAATGAAATGGACTGGGAATGAGAATGTGGTAGGGAAGGCAACGGAAATACATTGTTAGAAACAACAGTAATAATAAAAAGCATCATCAAAGTGAAAGACCGCAAAAATTATATTGCACAGAATGGGCTAAGAATATATGCAAAGGTTAAATCCGCGAGTTTGTTCCCAATAAACTAAAAGTTTGTAAGCTTCTTGACATTGATATTTTTTGTTGCAGGCTTAGAGGTGAAGTTTGCATAAGATAGGCTGACGGTGATGGTGCAAAACTTGAAATTTGATCAAAACACATGATGATAGCAATACATTACACATTACAACATGCTTAAAGAGAAAACACGATTTACTATACGAAACTAAAATCTTGAAATATTTTGATTGATTCCATACGAAACAAAGGCACATAATTTGAATTTGCTTTTACGGAAACAACAATAACAACATACCTCAACATGAACAAACGAACCAAAGAATATATAGAAAAATTGAACATATTCAGACACACATATAATATATAAATAGAAAACTTCATTTTAATCCTTAAAAAAGATGAGTTTTAAACTTTAACGTTGTGTAAGATTAAAATCCAATTTTAGTCCCTAATACATTTAATCATCTCATTTATTAGTTATATTTTGATGTTGTATTTATCTTTTTATTCCTATTTTAATGTATTAATTACATTTAAATTTAATTTATCATAATATTTTAATGTCTACATTTAGGCAACTAATTTTATTTTTATTTTTATAATATATAGTCCAATAACAATTTTGCATTCTCTTCATTTAGGTACATTAATATATTTGAATATTTCAGTATATCCATTGATACAAACATATAGGTACATTAAACATATATATGCATTTCGGTACATACATTTTGGTACACACATTTGAGTTTTTATTTTTTTAGTATAACGATATATTTTACACTAAGGCGAGGGGGGGTTTGGCTAAGCCACACAATGAACAACTTAATTTGGTATCGAATTTGCCATCCACGAGATTCAAACATAATACCTCTCATTTGAGTATTGACTTTCAGGTACATTAATTCAATGATACTATATTTCGGTACATACATTTCGGTATGTACATTTTGGTACATACATTTTGGTATTGACAGTTAGGTACATTAATTCAATATAATACATTTCGGTACGTACATTTCAATATTGATATTTAGGTACATTAATTCAATATAATACATTTCGGTACATACATTTTGTAACATCCCACATCGCTCATGGGAGTGGATCCTGTAAGCCTTATATGTATATTCCCATCTCTATCTAGCACGAGGTCTTTTGGGAGCTCACTGGCTTCGGAGTTCATATTGTCACATCCCGGCCCGGGCCCCCACCACATCCTGGGCTAGACTCCACGGTAGCACGATATTGTCCGCTTTGGGCCTCGACCACACCCTCACGATTTTGTTCCTGGGAACTCACAAGCAACTTCCTAGTGGGTCACCCATCTTGGGATTGCTCTCGCACGAACTCGCTTAACTTCGGAGTTCCGATGAACTCCGAAGCCAGTGAACTCCCAAAAGGCCTCGTGCTAGGTAGAGATGGGAATATACATATAAGGCTTACATGATCCACTCCCCTGGGCGATGTGGAATGTTACACATTTAGGTTCATTATAATATTTTTCGATACAATCATGTAGGTACAAAAAAGTCAATTATATATATTTCGGCACAGCACAATCATGTATTTATATATTTTGTATCACAAATTTCTTTTAATATTTTCTCATTTATGTTCATTTATAATTAAAGAACTAAATATGTGCATATTAATAAAATTCAAATTTAATGTGGAGAGATTAAATAAAAATATACATTAAATAACAAAAATTGAATATAAATTTTGATAAAAGTACACTTTAATGGATTAAATTGAATATGTAATCTAGCACCAAGTTTTTTTAAAATTTTAATCTTTTGCAAGGACTAATGTTCAAAAACCCCTAGTATAAACCATGATTACAAGGTTGAGAGATCCAAGCAATTTACAATTAGAAAACTGGGAAAAGTAAAATTATTGTTTTTAACTTTTAAATACCTGCCAAGTTCCCATGTTAGGCTTCCTATCTGTAATTGGAACCCTGCATAAGAACCAGGAACATGTAAATGTCAAGGAGGCCACAAATTCCTCAGGTATTTGAGCAAGTTTCTGCCAAAGACTTTTGGAGCGGTAAAATTAAGTTTGGTAAGGTTTGACATATCGTTGTGACTAAGGAATAAGATTGTGGATAGTACTAAAAAAGATATCTATAGATAAAAAAAATTGAACACTCCGATTCTATTATACATGTTTGGTTTAATTTTAGCATGAAAATCTTCAAGTTTTCATGAATATATTGATTTACAAAAACTTCAGATTTCAACGACGCTTATTCGAAACTTCAATTTGACTTTAATGACCTGCAAGCAAACACAATATACAGTATAGTACAAGTAGAGTGAATTTGGGTAGCTTTCAGACTCTAGAATGAGTATCTAGAGGACTATTAGATATACGTCACGGTCTAAAGAAAAAGAATAAAATATTAGATCAAAATATAAGGCGGGTAGCGGGCCCAAAAACTATTGGGGCTCGTGGCCCAACAAATAAAATTGTTTTTTTCTTCTGAGTTCTGGACTGCAGGTCCAGTGGGCCCAATAAGCCCCGCCCCAACTGTCTGTAGAAGCAAGGAAGACCCACGGGGTCTCGGGTCGGGCGAGGTCAACCCAGCATGGCTAAGCATTGTAGTTACATTTTTCTCTCAATATTTTTTGTTTATATTTTTAAATAGAAATAAATATCCAAATCTCTCTCTCCGTCGTCTCTTCGATCCAGCCTGCAAGTACCAACCTCTGGTTCCCACGCATTCGATTCGACTTGCCATTGTTTCTTTCTGTAAGAAATTTTTGAGAGAGAGATTCAATTTCTATCCACTGTGTATCTATATGTATATGTGTGGTATACGTCCTGTATGATTTGATTTGGGATTCGGGGATTGCGATTGTGTTGAGCGGGTGTGGTGGTGATCTGGTGTGAGATCGGAGGAAAATGGCGGGTCCGTATGCGGATCAGCTGGAAGCCTACTTCAGGAGAGCAGATTTGGATGGAGATGGCAGGATCAGCGGAGCTGAAGCCGTCGCTTTCTTCCAGGGTTCCAATTTGCCCAAACCAGTTCTTGCTCAGGTTCCTCTCTCTCTCTCTCTCTCTCTCTCTCTCTCTCTATTTATGTATATATATATTTGAATCATCATCCATCTGTGTGTGTATATGTGGATTCATAAGATTGAATATCTATCTGAATTACCACAAATAGTAATTAGTGCATGAATTCTGTCGTTTGAGAAACTAGGGAAGTTACAGAGAATGGATTGCTATAGACCAACTTCACATTCCTCTCACCCTGTTCTAATTGACAGTTTTACGACTTCATTGTTTTGGAACGAGTTTATTATTTGTCCTACTTGATATTCAGTGAACATTGTGCCTAGTTGGTCATATGTCTCTGTGTTCTGTTCATCTTATTGTTAGTATTATACATCACGGTGTTGTAACAGCTTAAGATTGTTGGAAAGTTTTCTGTGTTGCTCTTGCTTGTGCTTATATTCGGACTTATTTAATCTATAGAATTCAGAATTTGATTTAGCATGGTACGTCTGGCTGACCAAATGTTGTATGTTTACGAGCTGCAGATATGGATGCATGCTGATCAGAACAAAACTGGTTTTCTTGGTCGGCCAGAATTTTACAATGCACTCAGACTTGTGACTGTTGCACAGAGTAAGAGAGATTTAACTCCGGATATTGTCAAGGCGGCATTATATGGTCCAGCTGCTGCAAAAATTCCTGCTCCTCAGATTAATCTTCCACCCACATCTGCACCTCAATCAAATCCAGTGGCTGCAGCATCTAGGCCACCGATGGGTATGGGAACCCCGCCAACATCTCAAAATTTTGGATTTAGAGGACCAGGAGTTCCTAATGCATCCTCGAACCAGAATTATTTTCCACCCCAGCAAAATCAGTCCATGAGACCTCCTCAAGCCATGCCGACTGGAATGCCTACTGGCGTGAATTCTCGTCCACCCCAACAAGGTGTTGGTGGTGGTATGGGGCCTCCCAATGTTCCAAACGCAAACATCTCAAATAATTGGCTTGGTGGAAGCGCTGGTGCATCTCCTGCTGGGCCCAGAGGGGTTAGTCCTTCCATGCCCTCATCTACACCAAACTCACAGCGTCCAGTTTCCATGCCTTCCCTGCCGACAACTGGTGACTCCAAAGCATTAGTTGTTTCTGGCAATGGAATTGCATCCAGTTCGGCTTTATCAGGTGATTTATTTTCTGCAACTCCCAGTCAACCGAAACAGGAATCTTCTGGGTCTATATATTCTGCTAGAAGCATACCTACCCCATCAGCCACTCTTCCAGTTTCCAGTGGGCCCCAATCTTCCAGTAAGCTCAATGCACTTGATTCATTGAGTGCATTCACCATGCAGCCTTCTGGCAGTCAGTTTCAGCGGCCGCAGGGACCTTCGAACCCAAGCCAGCAGGTTTCAGCTCCAGCTTCTTCCTCTTTTCCATCATCTGGGAGTTCAGTGGGAGCAGGAAACTCTACGTCTGGAAATTCGCAGATTCCTTGGCCAAAGATGAAGCCATCTGATATCCAGAAATATACAAAAGTGTTTATGGAAGTAGACACTGACAGAGATGGGAGAATCACTGGTGAGCAGGCACGGAATCTGTTTCTGAGTTGGAGGTTACCAAGAGGTAAGGTTTTTTTGATTTGAATGTAAGCATAACTAATGCACTAGGTCAGATGACTAATCTTTAATTTAACAATTTGAAAAAGGAGAATAAGTAACCCATTTAATTTTTCTTTAAATGAAGTCCATCATTCAGCATTTCATATGGTTATTTGTTAGAGTTTCTTGGAATTAGTGGATCAAATTGGTAATGTGTAGATCACATTTCAACCTCGTGATCATTGAACATGTGTGAAGGGACTGATTTGAATAGGATATTTGGGGTTCAGTAGTGGTAAACTGTGTAGGTGACGTGGTGGATTTTCATATGTGAAAAATTATATTAGTAAAAGCGTTGAAAATATTCAGGATGAAGGTGTACATTTTGGTGGTGATGTGGTTGATTCAAATCAGTTTTCCATTCATCTATGAATGGACATTCAATTTACTTTTACAGTAATTTAACTGTTCGTCATTGGACAGGTCAAGCACTTAATTTACATTTATACAGTGGCCAAATTTAATTTTGATCCAAGATCTTCGTTACCCTCAAGATGTTTGTATCGATGGAATTATGCTTTTTGTTTTACATGTAATTGGACAATCTTTTTGAAGACTCTGTTTGGTTCAACAAATGCTCAATAATGTCCATTTTTGCATTTCTCAGAGGTTTTAAAGCAGGTGTGGGACTTATCTGATCAAGATAATGACAGCATGCTTTCCTTGAGGGAGTTCTGCTTTTCTCTCTATTTGATGGAACGTTACAGGGAAGGTCGTCCTCTTCCAGACACACTTCCACATAATGTGATGCATGATGAGACTCTACTCTCAATGACTGGTCAACCCAAAGTGGCTTATGGAAATGCAGCTTGGAGTCCCAACCCTGGTAATGGCTAGATTTCTCTTTTTACATTTAGTGTTCGCCTCGTTAGATTCTCATTAGATACACATTCTCCTTGAAATTAGGTTTTGGACAACATCAAGGGATGCAAGGTGGACAACATCAAGGAATGCAGGGTGTGGCACCTGCTGCAGGTTTGAGGCCACCAATGCAACGAAGTCTTCCCCAGGCTGATGGTGCATTGCAACCAAATCAGCAGAATTTGAGAGTGCGAGGGATGGAGGGTTTGAATACAACCCAACATGATAATGGGAAGCATGATTCAGCTAAAGAGCCTAAAGATGCAGGGAAAAAGGCAATTTCCTTTCTTCTTTTTATTCCAACGTACAGAGTCTTGCTTCAAGTTTTAACAGTCTCTTTTATTTTCTGCGGTGTCATTTGATATATTGGTAATACAAATATGAATTACTCAACAATCTCAGACAGGAAGTTCATAACCCGCCTCTCCTTCCCCTCGAAGTGGGTCATGTTGTCCCGAACAAGTTTCCTTCTTCCTTTTCTCCTAAGTCCTAAGCATGATAAATCATTTCATTGAAGCAAAATTTTCACTTAAGAAACTTAGTTTTTACAGAGACAGAAAGCCTAAGGTTTATTCAGTTTTGAAAGTCTAAGTAACTTATAAATTGAAAGACTAGCATATAGCCATTCTAATACGCAAAAGTATCTTTATGAGATCTAAATGAGAAAACAATAAGCGTCCTACCTGATCACATTAGGTCAATATTATGCACAGTACAGTCCTATATTGTATAGAACGCTGTTCAACAGTTAGATTGCAAATTGAGTCCACTCTAAATTTCCAGTTCAATCCAACATCTTGAACAAGGAAAGACCAGAGATATTACTGTTATCTTAATATCATTTTGAACCTCATAAAATTTGTTTATGTGGAAATGATCTCAGGAATATTTTGTAGACAGAATATTTTGTTGAATCATCTGATATACCTCCAGTCTTGGAAAAAAAGAGGAGATGAAGCACAACAGTCTTGGAAGTTGCTCCTCGTTAAAATAATTAATCCTCAGTCAAACAGTTTAAGAATAACATCTTGAAGTTGGTTATTGTTTCAACCTTGATTTTTCTTTATTTTACATGCTTCGTGTATTTGCTTTTTGTTTATTTTCCTGCAATATTGTTGGTGTTGACATATTTTTGGAGTTGAGTGTCTCTTGCCTTTAAATTTGTGAGTACTCACTACTCAATCATTCTTATTCCTCTCCCAACCCGTCTTAGAATGGAGGAATTTTTATATGATTTTGCAGAAAATTATGTGCTTTGTCAGGTTTCATATTATTGATAATTTGATAATTATATTTTCTTCTCAGATTTTTAATTTTTGTCTTCATGGGATTAGAAATCATTCTTTTAATCATGGCAGGTTGAAGAAACTGAGAATGTGATTTTGGACTCGAGAGAGAAGATGGAGTTCTATCGCACAAAAATGCAGGAACTTGTTAGTAGCTCTGTCCTTGGCTGTTTTTCTTCTGGTCATTGGTCTAGAGTACTGTTAAATTTCCTTACAGTATAGCTCAGTTGTTCAATTGTATATGTTGATATATTGATTTGTCCGTAGGATCTGACAATAGAGGGCTTGTTCATGGGGGTAGTTGAAATGCCTTCTGTTTCACATTATATTGGTGTCTAGTGATTCTATAATGTTAGTTATGGTAGTGTGGGATCATAAATAACAAATTGCTATAGAAAGTGATTTTAGTAACCTTCCTACTGGGATCCTTGAATTCAATCAAGTGACTTTGTCCACTTTTAAGTTCTGAGGTATAATATTCAGGCATTGCCTCTGGTTCTATGTTTCTGCTTGGTATTGTTATAAGCTTCTAAAGCAGTGGAATTTTGGCCATAGTGCATGGTTTCTGCCTCTCTTAACTTTCTTTTGGTCATTTCTTACAGGTTCTGTATAAAAGCAGATGTGATAACAGATTAAATGAGATCACAGAAAGGGCAATTGCTGACAAGCGTGAGGTATTTTCTTACAAAGATGAATTGTACTACTAACATTTAGCAAGAATGGTTTCCCGTTAATTCATGTTAATGAGTTGTATTGCAGGCTGAGTTACTGGCCAAAAAATATGAGGAGAAGTACAAACAAGTGGCAGAAATAGCATCTAAGTTAACCATTGAAGAGGCCACGTTTCGCGAAGTTCAGGTATTTATATTCTTGCTTCAGGAGTATTGGTTTATTGCAGCCATGCCATTTGTTGCAGGCATATATATGTATTTCTTTTTCTTTCTTCTGCTGTTTTCATACACGAGTAATAATACGCAGTTCCCCCCAGTAGCTGCTTTATTCAAATGTTTTGTTGTATAATGAGTGCTTTTATTACTTTGAAGCGTGCCTTTTTTACAACAACCTTCAATTTCATTGCTTATATATTACTCGACTCATTCTCAGGAGAGGAAAATGGAATTGCATCAAGCAATTGTTAAAATGGAGCAAGGAGGTAGTGCAGACGGTATTCTTCAGGTAAACTCCTTCTCATTAGCTATGGTGAACTATGCGTGTAACTTTGTTTGTCTCTGATGCATTGTGTCTACGATAGGTCCGTGCTGATCGTATACAATATGATCTTGAGGAGCTAGTAAAGGCTCTTACAGAACGATGCAAGAAACATGGATTAAACATGAAGTCAAGTGCAATAATTGAGCTTCCAACTGGTACTACAGTCACATTCGTTTTCCTGTACTCTATTATTTCACTTAAGCAATGTCCCATATTCAAGGAGAATACAAATAATCTAGTATATCACTGTATACTCATAATAAAGAAAAGGAATAACCTAATCAGATATATTTAGAGTGAGCTTCGGTTCAGGGATCCTTCAAATAAGCTTACTTGAGGGACACTCTTGTAAGACCACTCCACAAGTCAAGTGCAATCATAGATCTTCCAACTCATTTAACCCGCTTAAGACCATCAACTGAGTTTAAGAGATGCACTAGCCTGTTTGTTAGTATATAACACAATTATCCATGTGGGTTTATCTACATGGAAGTCTTAATGCCTTAAAAAAAGTGCACGTGTAATGTGGCCCTGTGCATGGGAAAGTTTTGTGGAAACTTCCAAGGAAGAAAACTCCGAGTTGCTTTAATCTCACACCCTTTTTATATGAGAAACTAACTTTATATATTGTTCAACCCTTTGCACTTATGCTTGAATTTATCATTATTGATGTGTTCATTACGAAGTCCCAAAATTTAGCCTTTGTATTTTGGTTTTTTTTTAACTGACATTTTTTGCATGGGATGGTTCTTAAGGCTGGCAACCTGGAATTCAAGAGGGAGCCGCTGTTTGGGATGAAGATTGGGATAAGTTTGAAGATGAAGGTTCGTCCTATTGTTCACAGATTTTTTATTTTTATTTTTTGTTTTTTTAATGAGTTAGTATCTAGTAATTATTCTCCAATATGTAGATCAGATGCACTTAAAGCATGGTAATCCAACAGAGATGTTACAGAAATACTTGTTCATTCTTATATGTGGACATGTCAACAACTTTTTCAGGATTTGGCAATGATCTGAAAATTGATGCCTCGGCAAAAGCACAATCTGCATCTGTTCAGAGGGAACATACTTCCCCTGATCGTAGTTCCACTCCTGATACATCATCATTTGCTGATGGCAAATCAAGGAATGGGGAACATGCCTTTGGAAGTGAATCTGTTTTCGCCCATGGTGAAGATGAATATGGAAGAAGCTCAAATGGCAGTCCAGCTGCCAGGAATGCTCCAGAAAGCCCGTCAGGAGAGTTCTCTGACATCCATTATGCTAAAAGTTCTGAAGCAGATGCAGAAACACATGGGTATGGAATTAATTCATTTCTTTACTTATCACTCTCTCTCCCCCATAAGTCCTGACGCTGATTTTATAAATTTCTGGTGACAGAAGTTTTGATGAATCGACCTGGGGTGGCGCCTTTGACAATAATGATGATACTGACTCCGTCTGGGGTTTTAACACCAAGGTACTCCTGGACATGCTGAAGCACACCATTCTAGCTCCTGATTATTAGATTACACCAAACATACTAATCTTTCCCATATTTGATGTCAACCTGCAGGGCTCAGAGGCTGAGAAGCATAAGGATTTCTTTGGATCGGATGACTTTGGTCTCAACCCAATAAGAACTGGTTCCCCCCACGCAGAAACCAGCTTTCAGAAAAAGAGCCTGTTCTTTGAAGACTCTGTTCCCAGCACTCCGCTCTCCAAATTTCAGAACTCTCCAAGATACAGCGAGGCTGGGGACTACCACTTTGACAATTTATCAAGGTTTGATTCCTTCAGCAGCAACAGGCATGACGTTGGCTTTTCTTCCCAGCCTGAGAGGTTCTCGAGGTTCGATTCCATAAATAGCACTAGAGATTTTGGGGGCCACACACGGTTCGACTCCATAAGCAGCAGCAAGGACTTTGGTCGGTTTGACTCCATGAGCAGCAGCAGGGACTTTGGTCATGGTCGCGAGCCGCAGCTCACAAGGTTCGACTCCATAGACAGCACCAAAGATTTTGGCCAGGGTGCATATTCTTTTGACGAGACAGATCCATTCGGCTCTTCTGGGCCATTTAAGGTCTCATCAGAGAGTCAAACATCGAAGAAAGGATCTGATAACTGGAGCGCTTTCTAACGGGAAATCCACTGTACCTCGTGAAAAAAGCCGAAAATTCGTTACTTGTTTTCTCCATTTTGTTTGAGGGTTGAGGGTTTGTTGATGGTAGCCAAATTTTTGTGTGATAAATTCTGTGTAAGTGTATGGCTTGGAAGAACCTGTATTGTTGTTTGTATGGCCTTGTATTATTTGATGACAGACCATTTATATTTGTTCAATACGGTGTACAATTTATTACTCTCATTTGATATGAAATAATTGACGAGAATAATCAATCTTGTTGTATATCAAAGTTTGGAGTGCTAATAATAATTTCTGTAAAAATATAGACAATCTTGAATTCTTAGCCTGGACCGGTTTACTTGAGTGTACAATAAAGTTTGGAGTGTTAATAACAATTTTCGTAAAATAAAGACAATCTTGAATTCTCAGCCTTGCAATGCGGGTTAGACCGGTTTATCGGGTCAATTTCGGCACAGTTCGAGCAGTTCGGTTCTTTCCGGTTTTATTTTCTGTCTTAATCATTATCAACATGGAAAAAAATGGTCGTGGACGAAATGAAAAGTCTGCTGGGTTTGGAGTTAATTGTAGTTTTTCAAAGGGCAAAAGGGTCAAGAACTTTGTTGCTGGCCTGGCTTAATGGGTTTTAAATACAACCTTAATCCGCACCCACACCACTCAGCAAGTTGACGCGCACACAGAGAAGCTCACAAGCGAAAGCAACGAAAGATGGGTTCTTCTTCCGCTTCTCTGATCAATCCGCTGACATCATCCTCCCTCTCCGGCCCCTCGGAGGTCGCTGCTCCCATACGGTTCTGGGCGGCGTGCCCCACCATGACTACCGGCCTAAGGTCCACCAGTATAACCAAGATGAATGGTTTGAGGCTGAAAGGCAAGTCTTGGTCTTCGTCTGTGGTGTGCAAGGCTGTGTCTGTGAAGCCGCAAACTGCCGTTGAAGGTCTCAACATTGCCGAAGATGTCACTCAGGTATAACCATTTTTCACTTTTTTTTTTTCTCTGCGAAATGCGAATTCCAGTGGGTAATTGGCTGCTACGTTTGTTGTCAATATTCGAATGCGATTCTTGATTTAAAATTTAATTAGTTTAATCTGCTTACTTGTTACTTGTTGAGAGTTGTCCCATATCGGTGAGGGACAAGGTTTGCCATGTGCTTATATGATCTTAGGCTACTCCTTATATTGCCAATTGGTTTTACGGTGGTATCAGAGCAAGGTTGTCCACGTGTGAAGCTCAACGGTCACGAATTACTGTCATTTTTTCCATGCAATTGATCGAAATTGTGAAGATGGTCGGTTTGCTTTGTTGAAACTGTAGATGGCAAGGTTAAATTTCTCTCCATTACAAGTTCGGAATAAGGAAGTTAGGAATATCTACCTTTCTTACACTGGTTTTGTTATTGTTTTTATTTACTTTTGGGATGCTTTGATTGATGCTTGTGAGGTCAACTCTCACTGTGGATTCACTTGGGGTTTGATTTCCTTGTGGAGAGAAGAAACGATGTTGTGAGTTACTTCAGGTCTACTATTCACTGTGGATACCTTTTAATTAACTTGAAAAACTTGACAATATCTAGGACTAGGATCATTTGTAAGAACAAGAGAGAGGTACTTTTCGCCCTTCTAGTTTTGTTTTTCATTTTTATTTAGTGTACTTGATATGGTCAACTCTTACTTAGGAATGTTAATTTGATACAGATAGCCAAATAAAGTATCTTTCATGTTTTGTTTTATTCAATTAACCCACTATTTAGGTTGCACAGTTTCGTGATCTCCAAGAAAATTCAGAAGGTTGATGGAGCATGTCATCTTTGTAGCTGTTTTGCTTGAAAGTGAATCCATTTCATTGTTATTATCGTCAATATCGAGATCTTTCTGGAGAGTGGTAACTGTGTGATTACTCACACTAGACAAAGAAGGATGAAGTTCGAAATAATTTTAATCAGCATTGTGCCAAATTATGTAGTTATCTATATTCCTGATAACTAAATAAATTTTAATGAAAGCACCAATGGGGTTCTACCCCTTTAAACTACTTGATGATAATTCCCATGCCATCAACTGTCACTTGGTGAGTAAATAATTCTCTCAAACTATAAATGGGCAATATTGTTTTTTTTTTTTTAAATCAGAAAAATTTAAAAGTTATGACATTTTAGAAATTGAATTTATTAGGAATTGAGAAGGTCGGCCCTTGCTGAGATTAGGGTAGCATTTGCTTTTTGATTGAATAAATGAATAGACATCGCCTTTTGTGAAAATCTGGAACATGCTTAAATAGGCTGCAAGATCTAGTTATACAAGGAAGTTCTGGAATAATCCATGGAAGTCAGAGTATTTAGTTTAGCTGCATGGAAATTAGAATCGTATGCTTATTTTATATTTCTATATAAATATTGGCTCTAAAAAAATTGGAGTTCATTGAACTTTAAAATCTGAGAAACTTAAACTATGTTTCTTCATGTGATTATATCGTTTAGATTTATTCTTGTGCAGGGACAGAATATTTTCAATCACTATATCAGATGCTTCAAGCTGTTTTTCTTACCGAGAAGTCTTTGTCGGGGAAAGAAAATTTCAATACGTATAGTATACTGAAAAGGATTAGTTTTGTCTCCCTTGATGAGGCCTGTTCCAGTCCACCCTAAAATCCAATATGAGAATTCATAGTTCGTAGAAAAGCACTCATCTCTTTCTTCTATATTTTTATCAAGATTCAAAGTAAAGCATGGCAGTTCTTTTGCCTTATGTCATACCAAACACAAATAGCTGAGAATGAGTGAAATTTTTTGATGTGGTGTGAGTCTTGAAAATGTAGTTACTTGGGTTGAGTTGAAGTGCTGATCTATGTGATGGTATTATTTGAATTTTGTTGGAAATGCTATTTCCCTTCTTAACACTGAGTACTGTAGTACTGAACGTTCCATTTTCTGGTTAATAGACATAACTAGAAATCATGTGACTACAACGTGTATGTGTTTTTTTGTTCTAAATTTGAAGTGCTTATGTTTCTTTTTAATTCATTTGTTACAATCGCTACTTTGGTGATGCAGCTTATTGGGAAAACACCAATGGTGTACCTGAATAATATTGTAAAGGGGTCAGTTGCAAATATTGCTGCCAAGCTTGAGATTATGGAGCCATGTTGCAGTGTCAAGGACAGGTGAGGAAGCATTGACTGTTAGTCTGGGTACTCAGCACTAGGATTATTTTGGTTTTTTAACGTGATTCTGAAACATTATTCTCAGACTGATATGAGAGAAACAAACCCCTGGATTGATATGTGAAATGACATAGTTACTTGATAATGAACTCTACATTTCATTGCTTAGCTTTCAATAAATAGCAGTTATGGAGAGCAAATTTCCATATATAATAATTGCTGGTTTAAAAAACTCAAAAGCTTATGGCAATAAATGTGCACTACTGGCCTTCTCCCTAGTCGTGTTTGTATGAGTATTGTGTAATGGCACATCTTGTTATGATGAAAGCTAATGTGTTTATTTGTCTTTTGATTATTGTAAATATCATATGTTTTATATTCCTACTATTACTAATGTGTTTGATGTTCATCTTCAGAATAGGTTACAGTATGATAACTGATGCTGAGCAAAGAGGACTCATAAAGCCTGGACAGGTGGCTTATTATGGATATAAATCTCATGATGTTTTAAGACTAAGAAAAGAATATAGCTCTTATGCATGTGCGCTAATGTGTAAGATGGTTTTTAATTAGGTTGCATTGCTAATTGGCTCCTTGGTTATTCCCTAAGTTTTTGCTCTCTGACCAGCCATTAGTTCTTTGGTTCTGATTTCAATTCAAATTAGGGTTCCTGTTGCAGAGGGTTAGTTCTAAAAGATGCCTATATACTAAATAGTATCATAATTCATAATTGCAATGCTGGCCTTCTGTGCATGCTTCATGCTATATTTTCCACCTGTAATTGGATGTCCTTCAAATATTGGCTGCTTTTCGTTGCCATGTCTTGGTGGAGTGTAGACTTGTGTTGAACAAAATTTATAAAAAAAATCATGGAATCATGTAGCAATGGTCTTTTTCCCATAATTTAGTCTTGGCTGTTTAAAACTTGAAATGAGTGCATGGTTCACATGTTTAGCTATTTGTTGTTTTGGTTCATGTAAAATCAGACATGCCTGTGATGCTTCACTTTGTTTCCTTTTCATAGTTTCTTTACATTCTTGACATCGTTTTATTCCCGTATTTTTTTAGAGTGTCTTGGTGGAACCCACGAGTGGAAACACAGGCATTGGCCTTGCATTTATAGCTGCAACTAAAGGATATAGACTCATCTTAACAATGCCAGCTTCAATGAGTTTGGAGAGAAGGGTTCTTTTAAAGGCATTTGGAGCTGAGCTTGTTTTGACTGATTCAGCAAAGGGAATGAAGGGAGCAGTTCAGAAAGCTGAAGAAATATGCAATAGTACTCCAAATGCATACATGCTTCAACAGTTCGACAACCCTGCTAATCCTAAGGTGTCTTGGCTTCCTATCTCTTCTCTGTTTATTATTTAACACGGGTCGTTTTAGCATCTAGGCTATTCGGCCACTTGCATTTGCATTTACTGCCAGGTTTCAGTTTTGGTTTTCTTTCTTTGTCTTTTTGTAATTGTCATATGCCTACGCAAAAGACCAGAGAATTCATGTTAGTTTCGTTTTACATATCCACAGTGATGGTGGACGTGGTGTTTATATCCTGTCCATGGGAATATTTGTACAGTGCTGATCTTGATGCATAAGTATACTGAAACACCTGCGGCCCAAATTTTGTTCATTATATGTCAAAAAGCAGAATAGTGCTTTGCTTAACCTTGGAAAGAACATTGTGTATGAGCTTAACCTTGGAAGTATATGGAGTTGGAAAATTGGATAATATTCAACTCAAATCCCAGAGATATTCACAAGAAAGAGAAAATTGTCTCTTGGGAGATTATTTTTCTTATTAGATAGTAGATACGTTCACTCTTCTTTTATATGTTTTGATCATTTGCATCCTACTTTACTTTTTTTGGCATCCAGAAGCATGTGAGTTTGACCTTTGTCACCTTTCCATAAGGATAGCAAATTGGCAGAGAGATCTTCTAACTAGTTGTAGTGTAATGACATTCTGGCTTCCAATACAGTTAGATGTCTATATTTATATCGGATGTTCTATATGCAGATACACTATGAGACAACTGGTCCAGAGATCTGGGAAGATACAAAAGGCAAGGTGGATATATTTGTCGGAGGAATTGGAACAGGTGGAACCATTTCTGGTGTAGGACGGTTCCTTAAAGAGAAAAATCCTAAAGTAAAGGTATGTTGTTTTTCTGATTCACAGTTTCCAAGACATACACGCAAACATGCTGACCAACCAGGATCTGATAGCTTCACCTTAAATGTGTCAATTATAAGGAAGAGTTAACTCGAATCATATCCTGGTTTATATCTGTATTGGCTGGAGGGAAAATTGTTTTTAAACAGAGGATTTTTCTTCATTTGCATTCCTTTTCTTTTTCGCCGCCTTTCTTTGTTTTCCATTCTGTTATTTTTGTTTCCACCATCTGATCTTAAAAATTAACAGATTATTGGCGTAGAACCAACGGAAAGCAACATCCTTTCAGGTGGAAAGCCAGGTAAGATAGTAGAGCAGCATTCTGATCGTCTTAATGCAGTGTTTTTTCCTAAAATATTCTGTCATTTGTTCGTTAATTACATGCTTGTTTACTATTCATTGTCGAAAATGTAGGTCCCCACAAGATTCAAGGGATTGGAGCTGGATTTATACCTAGAAATTTGCACCAGGATGTTGTCGATGAAATTATAGAGGTCTAAGATCTTATTCCAACTCAATCTAGTTACATTCTTTATACTTGTTTCTCTCTTTACACTTGAAATAAATATCCTTGCATGAAAGCTAGCTTTCCAAGTTACACAATCAATTGTGCTTACGTTGACGTTTGCAATACAAATCATGTTTACTCTGTAATTGATCCTATCAAATGTTATTTTTCTTGTCATTTGTCTATGTATCATTAATTACATCAGGTCTGTTTGGAATTGCTTTCTAGTTGTTTCTCACAGATTGTGGTTTTGGCAGATCTCAAGTGATGAAGCTGTTGAAACTGCAAAGCAATTAGCACTCCAGGAAGGCTTGTTGGTATGTGTTTTCTACTTTTCATCTAAATTTATATTTAGACGAAGGAAAAATTAACTTAATCCTCATTCTTGGGTGTTGGGATTAATCACCTTAAGTGGGAGATCACATTTTGGACGATTGGATTAAAGGGATGCTTTTTTGCACACATAGGTTTTAGATTACAACCGGAGAAGAATTGGAAGCACATTTTAGACGATTAGATTAAAGGGACACTTTTTTGCACACATTTCAGCACATTTTAGCACATTCAGTGGACAATATGAAACCTTTTTCATTGTCAATGGAGCAAAAATGAACTTTCTTTCCTCAACCTCTCCATCTGCGACATTCTTTCACAGCCCATGAATGAAACCAAGTAGGGAAAAAGTCCATGGAGTAGAATGTAGAGTTGAGATCCAATTTCAGAATATTTTCTAATAATTATTTCATATCAGGTTGGGATTTCTTCAGGAGCAGCTGCTGCTGCTGCAATCAAGGTTGGTAAGAGGCCTGAGAATGCAGGGAAGCTTATAGCGGTATATCATCCTCTCTCTATTTTCTCTTAAAGTAATTCTTTTTGCATAGAATTTACGTACTGCAAGTTGGGAAGATATAAAAGGTGTTCATTTTAGACCACGCACACACAACATTATACCGAGTGCAGAAGATTGCATAGGCTCTAGAATTTATATCCTACAACTGAGGTGGGACTATGAAAATGTAGACTTTTTCTTCGAATTTTTTCATGTGAGATGGCTTGAGATGGTTTCCCTGGATGCATAGTTCCTACAATTGTTGCTGGCTCTTATATTAGATTAGATCTTGTCCAGAAAAAGAGGCCATGGATCTTACTTAGCTTGTCACAAGAGGTCTGTGGAATTCATGTAGAGTCAAAACTAGGGAATTCCCAGAGGAATTAATTCGATTGTGCACGTGACATCTTACTTTTTACCAGTTTGGTAAAATAGATAAAAGTCACTCCATGTTTTGCATGTGTGCTTGTTGGTTGGATTCTACGCAGTCAAGGTAAAATCTCGCTTATGGAATAGAGAAGCATGATATAATGACGGGCTGGTAGTCCTGGTTGTTCACACTATCACTACTTTCTCGGGCTGTTTGTTGTCTGATCTGCACGCACTCAAAACTATATTGCTTTCAATTCTGTGTGTATTAATGCACTTGAGAATTTTACTGCTTCCAGGTAGTCTTTCCGAGCTTTGGTGAACGTTATCTCTCCACAATTCTTTTCCAGTCAATCAGAGAAGAATGTGAGAAGATGCAACCGGAGCCATGATTTCCTATGCTGAAGCAATTTTATGACAGCGATGCACACTGTTTATCCCGAAATTTTCCTTTTATATTTTCCCGTTCACACGTCATTTCTTTCTCCATAAATCTCCTTGATGTACTCCTTAGAGATAGGATCAATGGTATAAGATTGTCCATTCGTGACCTGGTTGTTTGACATGAATATTTTGAAATAATTAAGATGGAGATGAATTTGCTGGTGTTGCTTATTTGAGGGCACACCAGTTAATTCATTCAATCAAGTTCCATAATTCTATTTTATTTTTTATTTTTTTATTACATCTACATAAAGGCAAAAGAAATAAAACTGCATTTTTGAATGTTTAGAATGGCCATGAGGTTTCAATTTCCTCACAATGCAGCCTAAAATTTTGTAATTTGTATCCGTTTACATCTTTTGTCTGTTTGATGTCTATTTCTTCATTAAATTGATGAGTTTTTTAGTAAACTTGGTACATATGTGGCTTATATATGTCCACCCAAATTAAGAGTTTCAATGTTTCATGCTCACCGTATAATCAATTTAATTGAGATTTAAATAATTCGTTAGAAAAAAGGCATAAATAGATAAAGTTTTAAAATGTGAAAAATTTAAAATCTCATGATTCAAATCAATCCCAACTTAAAGGGTGTAATATGTAAGCCCCAATAAAAACAAAGTTTAAGTTTGGCCTGTCTGGGGTCCTGCTGTCGTCCAAATTATACGCTTCTTCCCAGACTTTACTTAGGTTTAAATTTTGCCACTCAATTTAGCCTTTTAGCAATCATATATATTCAATTATTTGACTGATGGCAAGTGCCTCTTTATCACAACGGTGGAAAAGAGTTGCACTCTTGCACGACGGTGTGGGTTCGAACCCATCGATAACTAATTTAACATTTAATTTAATAAAATCTATGATATACGTATTCATTCTACTTTCAAAAAATTTCAATTTCTGATAGTCTTGCTAAAGTTTTCTATTCTCCTTCCACTTCTACTCACCCACTCTACTCCAATTCGAAACCAAGTCAAGTCACGTACCTAATACTCCTTTTTGCCTCTTACGGTGTGGTGACAATAAGAAGGAAAAAATTTCACAAATAGAAAAACGTATATTATTTTTCAATTGAAAATGCAAAAGTAAGCGACAATTACATTACCGTTTAGTGATATTTCATTTGTAAATTATAAGTAAGGTATTTTGGGTTCAATTTTTATAGATGACAAGTTCATTCGATCCCGTAATAAAGTATTGTTTGCTTGTGTAGAAAAATAAAATGACACAACGGCACCGTTTGGCGTTCTAATTTTAACCGGTAGTTAAATAGTCGTTGGCATCCGGGTGAAGTCGCCAGCCAGCCAGCCTGGTTAAAGTGGGGTCGGGCGGCGGGTGAGGCTCTGGTTCTCACACGCAGAAGCTGGAAGATTAGAGACGACTATTCTCATCGAGTCAACCTTCTCTCTCTCTTCAATTGTTGCGTACTAATATCAAATTTAATTTTTGTCTTCCTTTTATTTTTTTTTCTTGTTGGTATTTGCTGCTGTTGTTCTTCTCGTTGATTTCTTGCCTTTGGGTTTTTAGCTTTTGCTTCTTTTCTCTCTCTCTCTCTCCTCTTTCTCTCTCTCCCTCTCCCTTTTCCTCAGATCATCGAACTTCATACTTTCACACTGCACCATCATCAACAACCACATATTACAATAAAAGAAAACCCCAATTCCATTTCTTTTATTTTTTATTTTAATGAAAAAGAAGAAATTATCTGATTTTTTGATCCATGGAAGAAGATTAGGTTTGTATTTGCTCATGCTTTCCTCAACCCTTATTCAAATTTTGTCAGCAATTCTCAGACCTAAATTAGAACACCATCTTTGGCCACAACAACTCCATAACTACTCAAAGGTATGCACTTGTTTCTTTTCTTGTGCTCTTTTTTTTTTTTTTCTTTTTTTTTTCCCCGGTAATTTAGTTGAAAGCATAAACCTTTTACTAAATTTAATAGTTGGGCATGATTTTCATTCATAAATATGTAATTCCCTAATCTAATCTTATCTAATCTAATCGAAACCCTGATTTGCGCGGAGATCAATCTGTATCCGCTTCGGCCCTGTGGAAGAAACTAACATAAAGATCATTAATTTGCAGTTTCTTAGACCACATTCTATCTGGGTTACTGTTATTGTGTTGTTGTGCTTTATCTTATCGATCCAATCCTCTTATTGTGTTTTACTTTAGTTTGCTCCCTATTTCTACCGCTTGTAGTTCAAGTGGGAAATGTAAATATTGGATTTTGTAGCTTCTTCCTTAGAAGCTGACATCAAGCTGTTGGTGTTTCGTCCAACACCTGGATTTTAGAGATTCCACATATTAGTTTTGATGATCTGCAGGATATAGGAAATTTTGAATGTTTGATTCTGACGTCCAGTTCTTAGTCGAACATGATAATTTGCTGCAAATGTGCTGCTCTAGTGTATCTTACTGACCCAATCTATTATAATTTGTATAGAACATTCGTGCAATGCAACACTTGTAGTATACTGCACATCCAAAGTAATCCTTTTTGCATTGAAATGGAGTTAGAAAACAGTTCAGTTCATTTCCGATACTCTTTGCACGCGTTCATTTTGGTTCCCCATTTGATTTTAGAGCTGATTCGGTTTTACCGCTAGTTTGTGATTGTTGGTGTGCTGTTCTAACCGTATGCTGTATTACTTTGGTGCAGTAGGAGGATTTAGGTCAGATGGCTGAAAGTTGGCATGGAAATTATGACACCGGCAGTCCATCAGATGACAGCCATAAGTTTGAGCGATTGCACATTGAGCCTATTTATGATGCATTTTTTTGTCCTTTAACAAAGCAAGTTATGCGTGATCCTGTTACCTTAGAAAACGGTCAAACATTTGAGCGAGAAGCAATTGAAAAGTGGTTTAGGGAATGCAAGGAGAGTGGAAGGAAGTTGGTCTGCCCACTGACACTAAAAGAATTGAAATGCGCTGATCTAAAGCCTAGCATAGCTTTGAGGAACACCATTGAAGAGTGGAATGCCAGAAATGAAGCTGCTCAGCTTGATATGGCTCGTAAGTCATTGAATCTGAGCAGCTCAGAAAGTGAAGTTCTTTTGGCCTTGAAGTTTGTCCAGCAAATCTGCCAAAAAACAAGATCAAATAAGCACGTTGCACGCAATGCAGGGCTGATTCCTATGATAGTTGACATGTTGAAGAGCAGTCGTAAAGTAAGGTGCAAAGCTTTGGAAACCCTTAAAACTGTGGTGGAGGATGATTCCGATAATAAGGTAGTCCTAGATTTTTCTGTTTCTCTCGTCATTTTCCATGAAATTGCTAACATGGATGTTTCTAGGGCCTCATATTAATATTTGTTTGGTTGTAGGAATTATTGGCTGATGGGGATACAGTACGAACTATAGTGAAGTTCTTGTATCACGAGCAATCCAAAGAGAGGGAGAAAGCTGTCTCTTTGCTGTATGAACTATCCAAATCTGAAGCCTTATGTGAGAAGATTGGTTCAATTAATGGAGCGATTCTTATTTTGGTTGGAATGACAAGCAGCAAATCAGATAACATTTTGACTGTTGAGAACGCTAATAAAACATTACAGAATCTGGAGAAGTGTGAGAACAATGTGAGACAGATGGCTGAAAATGGTAGACTGCAGCCTCTTCTGACACAAATTCGTGAAGGTACTTGTACTTTCTCTTATCTTTACACTTAGCATGTTGCTAGAAGTAGGACAACCAAACAGCCAATGCTCTTTGGATAATTTATTTCGCACTACATGTCCTGCAAATATGGTAAACATTCATTTTTGTAATTTTTTTTTTTCAAAGACAAAACAAAAAACCGTGCTAACTGCTAAATTGAACTATTGTAGTTTCTGCACCTTGCTTAGCGTCTCGAGTCCACCGCAGCTTGCATGATTCTGCTAGTGTTTGATCCAAGACGAGTTTTCCTACTTATGAGACAACTATCCATTCGTTATTTTTTTTAATAATTAAATGTAGCTGTCCCGCCTATGACTTCTTGGTCTAAACTCGAGTACAGATTAATTTTCTCTACCTCCACCTCTGATTATTTTAGTTTATGGGGGGCTTTACTATTTAGTGGACTGTTGGTATTAGTTTGATCTATACTTCTCTTTTATTGTTTCAAATGAAGATAATTTTTTTCTCTCTCAAAAATTTAAAAAAAAATGTTGAGCATAACTCAATTTTCCTTGCTGATATGATCGCAGGCCCTCCAGAAACCCAACTTTCGATGTCTAATTTCCTTGGTGAGTTAGTTTTGGACAATGATGTAAAGGTGATAGTGGCTAAAAGTGTGGGCTCAGCTTTGATTAACATCATGAGAAGTGGTGATATGCAGTCAAGAGAAGCAGCTTTGAAAGCTCTCAACCAAATTTCATCTTGTGAGGCAAGTGCCAAGGTACTGATAGAGGCAGGAATACTTCCGTCTCTGGTCAAAGATCTTTTTATCGTTGGGGCTAACCAGCTTCCTATGCGACTGAAAGAGGTTGCTGCAACAATTCTTGCTAATGTTGTTAGCACAGACTATGATTTTGATTCCATCTTGGTTGGACCTGATCAGCAAACGCTAGTCTCAGAAGACATTGTCCATAACCTACTACATCTCATTAGCAACACTGGACCAGCAATCGAGAGCAAGCTTCTCCAGGTTCTTGTTGGACTCACTAGCTCTCCTTCAACTGTTTTGAGTGTTGTTGCCGCCATTAAAAGCTCCGGTGCCATTATTAGTTTGGTGCAGTTTATTGAGGCTTCACAAAAGGAATTACGTGTGGCTTCCATTAAACTTCTCCAGAACCTCTCCCCACATGTGGGCCAGGAGCTAGCTGACGCCCTACGTGGCACAGTGGGCCAACTTGGAAGCCTAATAAAAGTCATATCAGAGAATATTTCAATCACTGAAGAGCAAGCAGCAGCCATTGGCATCTTAGCTGAACTTCCGGAGAGGGATCTAGGCCTTGCCAGGCAGATGCTAGATGACGGTGCCTTTGAGCTGGTACATTCTAGAGTACTTAAGATCCGCCAAGGGGGGAGTAAGGGTGGCCGCTTTGTGACGCCATTTCTAGAAGGACTTGTACGAGTTTTAGCAAGGGTTACACTTGTGTTGGCTGATGAGCAAGGTGCAGTTTCTCTGTGCCGTGAACTTAATCTTGCTGCACTTTTCATTGAACTTCTACAGGCCAACGGACTGGAGAATGTACAGATGAGTTCAGCAGCAGCATTGGAGAATTTATCACAAGAATCCAAAAATTTGACAAGATTGCCTGAGTTGCCTACACCTGGTTTCTGTGCTTCAGTTTTTTCCTGTTTTAGTAACCCACCTGCCATAAATGGTTTGTGTCGGCTTCATCGTGGGACATGTTCACTTAGAGATAGTTTTTGTCTCTTGGAGGGACATGCTGTGGAAAAGTTGGTAGCTCTTCTCGACCACACAAACGAGAAGGTGGTCGAAGCAGCACTTGCAGCACTCTCTACTCTGTTGGATGATGGGCTTGATATCGAACAAGGGGTTATGGTGTTGTGTGAGGCAGAGGGGGTGAAGCCTATTCTTGACGTGTTGTTAGAGAAACGGACAGAGAATCTGAGGAGGAGGGCAGTCTGGGTAGTTGAAAGACTATTGCGGAGTGATGAGATAGCCTATGAAGTTTCTGGAGATCCGAACGTGAGCACCGCACTTGTTGACGCCTTCCAGCATGGTGACTATCGAACCCGGCAGACTGCTGAACGTGCCCTGAAGCACATTGACAGGTTACCAAACTTCTCTGGTGTCTTTCCGAACGCAGGATAGGCATCTTCCCCGGTGGTTTTTATTGTTATAGTTTGCAAAGCTGCAATTGGAGGGGGTATATATTTGTTGTATGCAGATTTTTCATTTGTTTTTAAGGATGGTGGTGTCTCCATCTACTTGGTTTCTGTTAATCAGCTGCATTTTGTGTACAAATTGTTAAGGAAAATTCTGTTACACCCAGATTTCAATTCTGGAACACGTACTTCTCAAAACACTTTTTTTAGCATTTTTATATTAAGGAGAGGAGGAGTTCGGCTAAACTACACGATGGACAACCTTATTTGCTATTGAATTCGTCATCTATAAGATTCGAATTTAAGATATCTCACTTCTAAGTGAAGAAGTACTAAGTGACTCTTGAACACTTATTTGAATTTGCAAGTTTTTTGAAACCCATTGCAACTCAAAATATTCCAAATTTGACCCTAAACTAGAGTTTACTTATTTAAATTACATTTTATCATCTTAATTTTTGACCGCATAATAATTTCATACCTTACATCTTAAACATTGCAATGTCATACATCAATTTAAAAATTTCTTGCAATAATAGATCTCCGTTAATCAATTATCAAACTGATTGTTAAGTGGTGGTGCGAAAAAATAAACAAATTTGAAAGGAAATAATTTTTTATTTGGAAAGATTAAATAAAAAGAGTGGCCCCAATCCCCATGTGCAAGCCATTCAGTCCTTCCTCCATTCATGAAAAAGGGAGTGGTGCAACATGCAAGATGGACCGACGACCTAACGAGCCTCTCTCTGCTTCCTCCTTCCAAAGGTCAATCTACAAACCCTAGCTTTTCTATATTTTTAATCCACAGCGCAGCTCCGACGTCGTCCGTCTCTACATTTGAACTTCATTTCGGTCAGTTTCTCGTACACTTTCCGTTCCTGTTTGGTTGGTTCCCGGGAAAAAGCGGGAAAAACAAAAGACAACGCATGCATTGTAACTTCATTCATACATGTTTCTCTTACGATTTTTTTTCTTGATTGATTGCCGCAGTTATTCTCCTGAACATGGCTGCCAAATAGGACAGTCTATGGGTGGGTGTGCTTAGTATTTGTCAACTCCGCGATTCTGATGTCCGAAGCCGGAAGCGTTTACCGATCCCCGTAACGGTAACTATTCCGATCCTTTCTTTTAAATTCTTTATTTTCTTGGCTATTCTATATATATGGAGTAGAAGTTGATAAAGATCGTTGTTTTGAGTCTCCGTTCTGCTGTTTGGTCACCGAGAAAGTTTAGGAAAATTTGAAAATGGATTAATCGGAACCTAGAAACTCTCTTTTCAGGCGATTATATTGAAAAGGTCTTGAAACTCAGATTATAATTTTTTCATTTGAGGATGGAATTTTAATCATCAAATTTAAGTGTACTAATGGTGCGTTTGTTTGGACTCGTTAACTCTCACTGGACTGGACTGAACTGAACAAGAAATCTTACGTTTGTCATGTATACGGACTAAGTTTAATGGGATAAAATGGGACTCGCATGGACTCTTTCACTAGAAGGTCTTAGCAAGACCCCTGAAAACCATGGGATTGCTAAGATCTTTGCTACGTCTGCTCGCGTCGCGTTCTCTCTCTCCTCTCTGCTCGCGTCGCCAACATCGCCTACACTTGCCAACCCAAAATCGCAGAGGGAGAACCCAGAATCTCTTTGTCTGCTCGTTTCAAATCTCGAAGAACCCAAAATCAAGTCGCATCCCCTCTCTCCTCACTCTGCTTGCTTTGTCTGCTTGAGGCGCCACCATCGCATACACTCGCCAACCCAGGACCGCATAGTCTGCTTGTTTGGGTTCTTCTGATAATCCCTCCACGGAGCCTCTGCACCCACATCTTCACAAATTCGCCCAATTATCGGCATGATACGAACCGTAATACATAACTAGGCGAATTTGGTTCTCACCATCGGGAAATCTTGCTGGTTCGGTTGAAGTGTTACAAAGAGAGGTTTGCTCAAATCATTTTTTTCAGTTTCTTGATGGCGCGATCGAGTGAATACAATGTTGAAAAAGAATCAGAATGCTCAACGGAAAACTTAACAGTGCATTTCAACAACCGCTTCTTTAAGATTGACCAACCGTCGATCAATTTAGAAGTAATAGGATATCCACCATTCAAAATCATTAACAGCAGGAGGGACCAAATTCAATTCAATAGAGTTGCAACATATGAATATGATGAGGTGGGAATAATTAACAAAGACGTGAGATTTAAATTACAGAATCAATTTCATGAATGTTGGTGAACAAATTACATTACATCCGAGACTACATGAGCGAGTGAATGAGCGAGCATACCGTATTTCTCCAATGGTCGGGGTTTTTATTAAGAATCTCCATTCAAATCTTTTCACCACAAAATGCTTTGCCCAATGGATTCAACACTGAACTTGACGGTAGCAGGTACGCCCAAAATGCTCTTGAGAAGGGAGGGAGAACGAGAGCATTGACCAATGATGATCATGTGTTGTGTGTAATACTTTGTTTCTGTGAGTTACAACGTACAGAGGACTTTACAGTCTTTAACTTACAGATGTAGCACAGCCATTGACTTGGTCAAGCATGAAGAGGCATCCAGCTCGCGAGTTACATGGTTCCTTGAGATATGACTCCATTTCATCCCCGTATCAGACACATCACATACAGTAAAAAAATCCAATACTTGACCAAATATTTTGAACATCTCAATACCAAATATCATGTTTCCGTCTGACACAAACGCAGCATTCCAGTCCATTGGAGCATCAGGATGTACTGAGACCTCGGTCCAGTTAAGGTGCATGAGATCCAGCTCCCATACCTTTCTAACAGCCTTGTTTCTCCGGCCTATCTGACCATCCCCTTCGCACCAGAAGACAGAAAGCATGAAGAGCCGGCCATTACAAGATACCAGTTTTGGGTAATATTCATGAACACGGGGTGGGAAGGGAGTGGTTTGGATTCCAATCCAGAAACCCCTTTCTATGTCATATCCTGCGAGCTTGTCAGTTTCAGAATAAACATAAAACATCCCATTACAAACAACCCCAGAACAAGCAATCCCAAAGTCCACAGGGAACCCCTGAATTTCTGTCCATTTCCTTGAAACAGAATCATATATTTCTCCAGAATCCAAAGGTTCATCCCAGGAGCCAAGACCACCAACAGCAACGAGCACAAACCTTCTACAACCCTTCATGGATGAGTGATCACTTTTTTGTTTCATAAATTTATACGACTTTCTATTGGGCAACACCAAAGACTCATTGTCATCAGCAGAATGTCTGTGTTGACGCCTAAGAGAAAGCCTGTGAGGATCTTCATAGACCTCTGACACTCCACCTACCCGTGATCTGGGAATACGTCTATCTTGGCGACTTTGATAACTTTGACTGGTGGAAAAATCTGAAGTGACCTCTGAGACTCCTAAAATAGGCATTGATCTTGCATGCTTCATTGGAGCAACTTTGCGCCAAGATTTTGTTAAGGGACTAAACAGCATCACCCCTTTGTGTGTCTTAAATGAGCTCCTATCCACCCTCCCAAAGTTGTTCAAGCTCGAACAACCCCCAACAACATAAATATCATCCTGGACACTAGCAACAGAAAACATGAACCTTCCCTTTAGGATTTCAGCATCTATACTATGCCATTGATTTAGAGACACATCCAATGCATGTATCTCACCAGAGCAATAACCATCTTTAACAGCACCAAAATGAAACAACCATGGGGTCTGATGTGAGCCTTCCTGTCTCATCTGCAGGAACCGAGTAGTAGTAGTCAAGTGTTTCCATTTCTTGCACACGAGGCGTGCAGTCATGAGACTGGTTAGTGGGAGCCTCACCAAGCACATTTCCAGTATGTCGTCTGGAAGAAAAATGTGCATCCTGCTATTTCTAATTGATTCTTCAAGCTCAAAATCCTTTCTGTTATGTTTCTTCCAAAATTTCTCCCTCACCCCATACGAGAAGCAATCCACTCCAGATTCCTCGGTACCACATATTGGTCTGTATCCCTTGCCTTCATCGCTGGCACTTGACCTCCTCCTGTTACTCGTATCTCCAAAATCATCACATGTGTCAGCACCTACTTTGCAACCTCCACCCCTTCCATACAGAGTAAGACATCTCAAAGCTATTCCCCTCACACCATCGTCCTCATCTCCTACAGACCTCTGATTCTTCTTCCTCAACTTCTGGCTAACATTTCTCATCAGACACTTCGATACACTCAAAGCTTCAAAATCTTGATGAAGAGATTCTTCACCAGACGGTCTCCCAGAGTACATTCTGTTCTATAGTCATTAGCAAGCAAAAGCACTCTCTTGCAAGAGTCATGAACCCTAAAAGAAGAAGCAAAACCACAAGTATAAGATACAAATCAAGAGTGCATAAGAGTGAACATAAGCATGCATATCCATATAAGTTTGGCACTCCCAGAAACTCATATAGAACACGAGCGGTGAAATCATGTGCAGCAGCATACTTAAGATTTGGTTAGGTTATTTAAAACTATGCCCTTGAAAAATAAGAGATTAATTTTCAGCATTTCCTTTTCTAATCACAAGAAAAGAAATTTGATTTCTCAAATTTTACAACCTCGCAAATCTTTGCAACAAGAATCCTCCTAAAGTCATTTCCATCTCATTAACCGATAAAAGACAGATACTTACACTTGCATAAAGTGAGAAAACACAGAGCAAAGTTTTCCCTCAGTTTTCTGGGCAACCAAACACAGAGCAAAGTTCTCCCTCAATTTTCTGGGCAACCAAACATAGAGCAAAGAATTACAAAATCGAAATAAACAATGGGTAGAATACCATATTTAGTCAAAATCACCATAGAAGGACTCCAGTATAATACTAAAACAGAAAGGCAAAGAAAATACAGGCAACAATACATCGAATCAATAATTCCAATTCACCAGATTACCCGATAGCATTTAAATCCAATTGAATGAACAAATATACACATATATATATAGCTCATTTGGTTGCTGATAATTACATAAATAAAATAGGAGCTGGAATTTTGCAACATACCGGGAATCAACACCCTAATGAGATCGAAATTTGCAGATACGAATGGGTTTGGCTGCCGAGAAACGAGAGAAGGGAGGAGTGATTTCGAATTTGGAATCGACTGATATGGAATAAATTGAAAAGCTAAAAAAGAAATGGAGAAAAGAAAGGGAAAGGAAAAGATTTGAAAAGCAAACGGGCAATTGAGCGCAGCACTGTTGCAGTGAGCGATCTGAGCGCTATTCAATGGGATTGAATGATGGTGAAGAAGGTAAAGCGAGGAAGAAAGAAAAAGCAGATGAGATTCTCGGATTATCAAATTCAATTTTTCGAATTTTTTTAATCAAAAGAGATCCAAAAGATTTAAGTGTATTATTTTCGTGTTTTTTATTTTTATTTTTTATTTTTTTAATAACTTACGATGGAATTGAATCAATTTTTTATTTTTTTTAGATTGCAATTAAGATATAATTTTAATGGCATTACTCATTCACGTGTTTATAAAATAGTTATGTTTAAATTTTAGAGTCTGGTTAATAATCTATATAAATAATTATGTCCAAACTTCAAAATCAGGTTAATAATCTATTACTAATTGACATATACAACAATCTATAACTTTACTACTTGCGCAAGTAGGTAAGTGTAGGAATTTACACCATAAGACTCGGTACAATTAAAAGTGAAACCATTCAATATAAGTTATTTATTCTTAAGTAGTTTTAACAATTTAGTTAAAAATTCAGTTCTTAAATTAATTTTTTTGGTAAAATTGATGTCATTTTTTATAGAAAAAGGGTGGGTACAGTACAATTACTGTAACCTAACTTCGGTTTCAATTACAATACCAACCCCTTGATGTGACAAAATCTAGTACCACTGCTATTCTAAGTTTTTGGTATGCTAAATTTCAGTATGTCACAAAATTTAGTTGGCGTGGTACGATAGTTGGATTTTATCAATTCGATATTATGCGTTTTTGGGGGCCCAAATCTGATTTTTAGCCCAACCGATTTTTGCTTAATTTCATTATTCACACACATTTAGAAAGTCAAATCATGCAGAAAGATAAAAGTTAGGGTCATAAATCAAATCAATGTTAAAGAATTCAAGTTGCAACTATTAAACATAAAAGTTAGTAATTAGTGTATGTGTGTGTGTATTAGAATTCATGTACACGTATGAGTGTGTGTAGAAAACATTTTTCGAATCATGACATGCTATAAGAGATTTACATATTTTAAATGTATTTATATAGGTAAATTGACAAAAGAAAAGTTAAATATTTGAAGTAAATGAATAATCTTAGATCATGCTAGAAGAAATCCCTCATAAACCAATTAAAGCAGCTAAATCCACATAATAAAATCGGTCTCTATTGAATTTATATTAAGAATAGAGAAAATAATATTTAATAAACAACTGATTGAATCATATTGTTGCTAGCTTATTGTGAGACTAAGTCCACCCCCTTCTCCTTAGTGTAGATAATATTGTTTGTTCAAAAAAGAAAAAACAATTATTAGACAACTAATTTAATCACATTATTATCCGTGTGCGAAAGACTTTTTTATAATCGGCATTACACTCCTCTTAAGATGTTTTGAACATATTTAAAAATAGAGAAAATAATATTTAATGAAAAATTGATTGAATCACATTATTGCTAGCCTATAGTGAGGTACTAATTATTAATAAATAAATAAAAGGGAGTTTTAACTAAAAGCCCGCGGTACTATTCACTTTAACAAAAAACCATATTTTTACATTAAAAAGTCAAACCTGGTACTATTCACTTTACCCTTTATTTTGTCCTTATCGTTAAAACTCAAAGTTTTCAAGCCCTTTTTCATTAGTTTTCCTTAAATAAAACTATACAAAAGAAATTAATTATTAAAAAAATATTGTTTAAATGATGAAAATATTGTGATAGCCCGTCCCAATTTTTGTACCATTAGTGTGAAATAACGATTTTGCCCCTGGACGTTATTTAGCATTGTAGGGTGTTGTTTGAATTGTTTTTGTTTGTGGCTGTCATCTGGATCACACACACCCGTGGACCTTTTCTCTCTCGAATTTTCTTCCAGTTTCTTCCATTTCTTTTGCAAAGGTACGGACGAACCCCAAACTATCTTCTACTGTCACGGATCGACATCGAGGAGGTTACCTTTGTGTTCCTTGTGAGCTCAGAAGCTCATCCATACCCTTAAATTGACGTGAGACCTTCGAAAACCCTAGAACCCGTGAACCCAGTTTTGGTGCATTGTTCATGCACACGTGATTGTGAGGTTTTTAGAAGTTTTTAAGGTTCTAGGAAGCTTTGGAACCTTCTCACGAAGCTCGAAAAAAAATTTTGAAGTGTTTTAGACGTCGAGAAGCCCAGTTTCAGGAAGTTGCAGGTTTGGCGGGAATATTGTGAGTTTTTCCGGTGAGATTTTATTAGTTTTGGATCTCCAAAGTGGTAAGGTTTTTTTTCTACTCGTTGTAAGCTTTATTTTGGTACCAATTTCGTATAATTTGGTTGAGAAATGAAGAAGATATTAAAGTTTGAAAATTTTCCAGTTTTCCGGTAAGAAATCGAGTTACAGACGGCGGCGACCAGCGAGGCTCACCGGAGAAGGAGGAGAATATTTCGTCAGGGTTAATGGAATATTCTAACGGCGTCAGGTAATGCCCGTTAACATCTGTTAGGGTTTTAACGGAATATTCCTTAACGCCGTTAGGGTTCCACACGCGTGCCGGCGCGTGGGAGGTCAGAAAATTATTTTAAAAATATGGGGATGTTCGTGGGATTGAGTAGATCACGTTGGTATATTCAAACACCCCAATTGAGTAATGTATGAGAAGTTATTATCTAAGGTTGGTTATATGCGTTAAATTGACGTTTTTATAGTTGTTTCGCATATAGGTGAGGACTATCTGGAGGACGACTGCAGCCACGCGAGGCTCGGGGCTTACGATCCTTCTACGTATCAGTGAGTGGGCTTTTGGTTTTCCGTATATACCTATATACTTGAGAATTTTCCAGAAAATGCAATTAAACGTTTATATGTTTTTAAAATGCCATGCATAGTGTTTGCATATTTAGTTATGCATTAGTAGTTGCATATATGTATGCTTTGGTGCCGCGGACGCTCAGGTAAGTCAGGTGAGTATGTTTGTTAGTGATAGATGTGGTGTTGATGAGATTGAGTTATAGCTTATATTCCTGCACCTCGGTGATTGTGCTCCACCAGAGTAGGGCCTAGCCTTCACGTGATCGTTCACCTCCACCACCGTACGCTCACCTTGGATCCAAGGCAGGCGCTAGCCTGTCGTACAGACCACTTTAGGTGGTTCTGACTCGTGTGCAGGATAGTGGTTAAGGAGCTATAAATTCAGCCGTACATGTCACTTTAGGTGACTCCGGCTGACGTGTTAATATTATCAACATATTATGATTTGTGTTATCTTACCTGCTTGATGCTTATATTGTCGATCGGATATTTTGGCACGGCATATATCTGGCATGGCATATATGAGTTTTATCGTTTTTAGCATGATTTGATATACGAGTATGTATAATATTTTCTGGAAAGTACACGGGTTTTACAGAGAGGAGTTAGTATTTGACATTGAAATGGTTTGAAAAACAACTTTGTTTTTGCCCACTCACGTTTTCTGTTTTGCGCCCCTCTAGGTTTTAGGTAGCAAAGATGTGGGTGACGGAAGAGGCATCGAGTCAGTTCTGACAGAGCACCCTTCATGTAGGATTTTCTAGTAGTCACTTGTATAGTGTTTGTTTGTTCTGGACTGCACATAGGATACTTGAACTCTTACTTTGCATTTTTCCTTCTATGTTTGTCACTAGCACTCACTGATCTTTTATTGTTAATTATATTGGCGACTTTTTTTTTTTTCTCTCTTTATTTTCACTCTCTTGCTTCCGCACTGTGCATTTGGCTACGTCACCCTCACGTGACGGCCAGCACGCTCCACATTTAGATTCGGGGTGTGTCAATTAGCCCTGCCACATTTGAAGCATTATTTTGGATTGCTTTTGAAGTTTTTTGTTTAAGGGGCATTTTTGGCTAATTTTTTTTTTTTTTTTTTTGTAAAGCTTGTGACACCAAAAAAACATTGTTCATTGGACCCTTGGCTTTATATATAAAGATATATATAAGCGGATCTATGAAACTATTTTTTACTTAACTTTTTACACATATTTTTTGTAACGCCCACTTCTTATTGTATTTTAAGGATTTGAGCAGTTTATCTTTTAGAACATCATTTATAGATTATGTTTGCAAAAAATTAAACAAATTCAAAACCATTAACACATTCATTTGTAGTGAAATAAAAAAAATAAAGGAATATGGTTCTACAAAGAAAACAAAACACTTAATCTAATAGTCATTTAGTTTCAGATTTAGGTGTTTTTTTTTTTTGACATGATCTTTTAGAGAGGACTCAAAAGACAGACGGTTTGAGTCATTAAAAAATACATTACGAAATGTGCTCCACAAAATCAAGTAAAATTTGTGTAAAAAAAATAGTGTCACAAATCTGTTCCATAAAAAATAAAACAAAATTACTTATTTATTTTAAGAGAAATTTTATTTGAACCCATTTAACTTATTTCTACACCCAACTTACTATTTTCACCCATATTGTTTTTTTTTTTTTAGTAAAGAATTAATATCTCTTTAAACCCAAATTTATTACCTAAACTACCCTCTCAAACCCAATTCAAAATGTAAAGTTATTTTTATACCCATTCCCTTTATAAAATAACATCTCTAATTGAATGTTTTTTCTTTTATTCAAAGAGGCGTCCTTTGCCCCTGTATAATTGCATATGACTAGTATTTCCATGGCTTTTTTTTTTTTGTTTTTTTTTCTGCTACCAAACTCATCCATAGACTTAGGATCCAAGAGATCCTTCCATAGATTTGAAATTGCCAAAGAATGCAATGCAAGCTCCAGTTTAGTCCATCACTTTGCCAAAAACATTTGACTTTGATGCTTTGGATTTGGATGGAGACATGTCACCCGCTAGTTAGTGGTCAAGGTTTATGAGGTTGTGCAATCTTTATTTACACCAAGAATCAAGTTATATGTCTTTGCACTACTAATCAAAAGTCCTTGCAATAGTGTTTTGGGGCGCAGATAGAAGGCAAAGAAAAACAAATACAATAAAATATAATAAGTACAAAATTTAATCTAAAGAAGAAACAAAACATTCATAAATCGAGTCACACTTGGAGGATTTAAAACTTCAAAATTACTATCTATCAATAGAAAAACTTGTTCTTCTCTATCAAAACTATTAGGGTTTTAACCAGAATGAACATGTGATAAACAAAGAGTGATGCTATGGTTTAATTATAGTGTCTGGATTTATTGAGAAATTTGAGTTTTATTATTAATTTCATTTTGTGCTTAATAGTAATTATTAGGGGTGGTTTTGGTACATTACCGTACCAAAATCTCTGTACCAATTACCATACCAAATATTTGGTACGGCAAAATCTATTACTATTACCGTACCAAACTTTCGCTATACCAAATATCGGTATACCAAATGGTTTGGTTGGTATAGTATGCCAATGGTAATTGCCACTTTGTTTTACACCACTTAGTTTGCCCAAAATCTAATATTTTTTTAATTAATGTAGAAGTGTAAAAAATGTAGAAAAAATATATAAACGTTCGTAATAACAAGCTTTACAACTTTCGTGAGAAGCTTAACTTTGAAATTCGCCATTATAATCATATAAATCATAGATCAAAATTTAACCGTTGATTGTTGTTTACATTTACTCTTCATTTTTCTCATCAAAATTTGTTTTTTTCGGATTTTGTTTTTTGAAAACATGATCTATTAGAAGATGCAAGAAGATGAACAGTTTGGATTGTTGATATTATGTTCAGAGTTTTATGGTTAGTGAAAATATTGCTTGATGTTTATAAAGTTTCTACAAACTATATGACATCAACTCATATTTCAGTTAACCGTAACTATCGAAACGTGATATCAAATATCTAAACCGTTCATCTTCTTACATCAGCCGGATGATCATGTTTTCAAAAAATAAAATTTAAAAAATAAAATTCAGTAAGAAGAATAAAGCGTAAATGACAATTGACGATTAAATATAAATTTAAGGTTTATGGATTAAAGTGTTGGATTTTGAAGTTTGACCTCTTCATGAAAGTTGTAAAGATTGTCACTATGAGTGATTGTATATACATACATACATACATATATATATATATATATATATTTACATTTTTTACACTTCTACAATAATTATTATTAATTTTATTAATTTTGCCCTCAAATAATTATATGAATAAATACGTAATATAATTTTAATAATATTGGTAGGTACAGTATACCACCGGTACTGGTTTTGGATACCAGTACTGACACACCCCGACGGAAATCAAGGCGTGCTGACCGTCACGTGAGGGTGACGTAGTCATGTGCACAGTGCGGAAGCAAAATATAATAATAAAAGTATGAATAAATAAAACCAAACTACTAAACAATGTAGTTAACATGCAAGTGCAAGTGTAAGTTTGAAAAACAATATTCAGAGCACAGAAAGTCTAAGTGCAGTCCAGAAGAAAAATACTAACTAATCAAACCCAGAGGTGGTCCTACACTAGTGATAATCTGCAGATATGCTGTGGATTCCTCGTAAGCCACCAAAAGAGCAACCCAAACTAGAACCTGGAGGGACGCAAAACAGAAAGTGTAAGTAGGCAAAAACAAAGTTTTTCAAAATTATTTTATTAACAAAAGTTCTAACCCCTCGCCGTAAAACCTGTATAGTTTCCCAGAAAATAGAATATACACATATATCGAAAACAGGCTCAGAAATATGCCATGTCGAATGCCTCTACATAAACTGTAAGTAACTCACGTAATGTCAAACAATGCACATAACATGTTAGCCGAAGTCACCTAATGTGACCTGTACGGCTGAATCTAGAGCTCAAATCCCCAACTCACTAACTACCTGCACACGAGTCTGAACCACCTAAAGTGGTCTGTACGATAGGATTGGGTGTAAATAAATACGCTCAAGTGCTACGATCACGTGAAGACTGGGCGAATAATCGCGGGTCACCTACGAGTCGGAACCACTTATAGTGGTCTGTACGACAGGACTGTGCACCTAACTTGAATCCAAGATGAGTGTGTAGTGCGGGAGGTGAACATCACGTGAAGGACTGTGCCCTACTCTGGGCAGGAGCACTAACACTGGGGGTGCATGTTAAAAGCTCTCTATGCATATCACATAATTACTACGTCACAACTATAAACTATAACTTACCTAGCACTTACCTATACGTCTGCAACACCAAACATACATATATGCAACTACTTATGCATAAATAAATAGGCACACACTAAGCATGGCATTTTAAAACATATAAATATTCTATTTCATTTTCTGGAAAAAACCACAAGTATATAGGTATATACGGAAAACCAAAAGCCCACTCACTGGTATGTGGAAGGGTCGTAACCCCTTGCCTCGAGTGACTGCACTTGTCCTTGAGATAGGTCTCACCTATATGCGAAACAACTATAAAAACGTCAATTTAAAGCACATAACCAAAATTAGGTAATAAATTCTCATACAATGCTCAAATAGGGTATGCGAATACACCAACGTGATCTACTCAACCTCACGAACATCCCCATATTTTTAAAATAATTTTCTGACATCTCACGCGCCGGCCAAGGCACGACTAGACGCGCTAGCCACGCGCGGCCACATGCTAGGCACACTGACGGCGTCAGTTAACGCCGTCAGGAATATTCCATTAAAACTAACAGAATATTCCATTAAAACTAACAGATTCCATTAAAGTTAACCTGACGCCGTTAAGAATATTCCGTCCAAACTGACGGAATATTTCGTCTTCTTCTCCGGCACACCTCCTGTGCCGTCGCTGTCGCTGAAAAACATGAAAATTTTCAAACCTTCGTTTCTCACTCGTTTTTGCAACCAAATTCCATGAAATTGGTACCAAAATGAAGCTTATAATAAGTAGAACAAAACCTTGCCACTTTCAAGCCCTGAAATTCACGGAATCTCGCCGAAGAAATTTCACAAAATCCGGCCAAACCTGCAACTCACGATCCCGATGTCCAAATCCTTCCAACGAACCACCCCGAGCTTCCTAAGGACCTCACTAAGCTTCATACAGGCTTCAAATTCCTTGAAACACAACATTTCATGTGTGCATGAACAGTGACCAAAACGGAGATTCATGGTTCGACGTGAAATCGAAGGATTCCTTACCTGAAATTGGTATGGTTGAACTCGTATGGTCCTCACGAACACAAAGGTATAATTTTCTACCTCGATCCGCAACGTTTTCAAAGGTTTTGGTACTTGTCCGTCCGAAAGAGGAAGAAGAGGGAAAGAGAGAGTCTTCGGGACAGGGAAAGTATACGGGAGAAGGTGATGGAGATGAGAATGGATGTGTGGCTCAGATACAACCAACCAAGCACTCAAAACAACCACACAATTAAGAAATAACCACTAGGGGCAAAATCGTCATTTCACACCTACGGTACAAATAATTCGGGACGGGCTGTCACAAGTATCGTACCGAAACAATATGGTACGGTACAAATACCGTACCATTACCATTTGGTAATAATTTGATATAGTATGGTTGGTAGGGCGGTTGGTATGGTAATTTGGTAAAAATTTACACCCTTAGTAATTATGCAATAAGATGAAATAGACAATTAACATTTAAAATTTAAATTAAATGTAGATAGAAGTTATATGAATTTAAATAAAATTTCACTTATTTTAATCAAATTCCTAGTTGGAAAAAAACACAAAATAAATCCAACCCAAACATCAAAATCGTAAATGTCAAAATACGCGTACTGAAATTGGCCTCTTAGCTGTCTGTCGTCACCAATTTCCATTTCCCAATTGGTTTCCCAGGTCACCACAAAACCCTAAATCTCCAATTGAAAGATCTCTGATTTACTCGATTCGTTTGGATCTAAGAAATGAGACGACCTCTCATCTTCCTTCTCCTATTTGCTCCGCTAATTGAATGTTTGACCAGACAAGCAGCCATCACAGTCCCAGAACCAGAGACCGCGACTGCCCTCTCCATTCCACATTCCTCGCCTTCCAACCGCTTCAATTCTCTCCTGCCGAAGCTGTAAGCACATACTGCTCTCAAAGTCTCAATTTTTTCGGCTTAATTTGTCGAATTTCAAGGAAATTCCTAAACTTTTGAATTCTGAAATTTGATGCAGTGGAAATGATATAACGCTGGTTGTTGCATTGGATGGGACCATATATATGGTCAACACTAACCCATGGAGTATCCTGTGGGGCTTCTCTTCTGGGGCCCCAATTCATACTTCGTATCAGGATGCCAGTTTTTTAAACAATACTAGGAGTGATGATCACTTCATTGATTTGGGCGAAGACGGGGCGCTCTATAGCCATACCCGCAGCGGAAAAGAGGTATGCCGGCTCACAGTATCACCTTTGATAATCCGTGTTCCGTTTTTTCGTTTCATTTTTTACTTCTATTATATTCGAATATGTCTTTTTTGCTTGTAATGTAATGTAATGGATATTTAGTTTTTACGTTGATGATTTATGGTAATCATTTGTATAGTCGTGATCTCAATCTTTGCCAAGATTATGTGGGCAGCATTCAAGCGTCAGTAAATTGGATGGTTTTCCACAGCTTGGATCTCTGTTGTAGTAATATCTTTGTTGTGGTTGCATTGTTTTATATCTGATTATGGTTCATTATATGACAGAAATTGTCATCGAGTGTAGAAGAATTCATAGGAGGTGCTCCGTATTGGTCAAAGGGAGGAGTCACAACGGGATCAAGGAGGAACACTGTGTTCCTTGTTGATGCCAAAACCGGAAAACTAATTCACATGTATAAATCCGCTGACACTCCGTCCAAGTTAGTGGTTTGGAGTACTGAAAGTGATCTGTCTCCGAAAGTGAAAGATGCTCACGGGTTGGTAGAGTCCGGTTCCATAGGCTTGGAAACCGTTGAACATATGCTTTACATCGTGAGAACAGATTATGAAATCACACATTATTCTTCTGGTAAGGTTGTTTGGACCGTGACATTTGCTACATTTGAATCTCGCCCTCAAATATCTAATGCTGGAAATGAGCTTGCTTTAAGACACAGCAGGGTTTCCGACTCAATTTTGCCTAGTCAGAACAAAACTTATATCTCCCGTACTCTTGATCCCATATTGACAGAGTATCTTTCAAAATATGCTGGGATAAATGATAGCCATTCTGGAGACAGTTCTGCCTATGATCGTTCCCCTAATGTCAATGTTCCTGCGATTATTGAAGAGAATCATCCATCTCATGTTCCTGTGATTATTGATGAGAATCATCCATCTCATGTTCCTGCGATTATTGACGAGAATCATCCATCTGGCGGCAATGAAGGCATAATGGCTCAAGCTGTAACAAAATTACTGTCTCTCTGTCTCACACTATTGTCCATTGTGGTCTGTATCTTTCGCTATCCAAGAGCATTTCGAAAACAACATAAACTCAAACAGGTGGCTGAGGAAACTAAGATGCAAGCTGGGGTTCCAAAGAAGAAGAGAACCCGTAGACTGGGAAACAATAAGAGAAATTCCATTGATGTTAAGAACATGAGCAATACGTCACATGAAGATAAGGTTGGAGAATCTAAATTTTTCATACAAAATGAAAGAAGTGAAATGAAGTTTCTCTTGACCTCAGCTGATCATCTTGATGGTCAAATAGAGGGACGCAGGATTGGCAAGTTGTGTGTTTCCAACAATGAAATTGCTCAGGGAAGTAATGGTACCATTGTACTTGAGGGAATCTATGATGGTCGTCCAGTAGCTGTTAAGCGTCTTGTGAGGACTCATCATGATGTGGCTTCCAAAGAGGTTCAGAATCTTATTGCTTCTGATCAGCATCCAAATATTGTACGTTGGCATGGAGTGGAGTATGATCAAGATTTTGTTTATCTATCCTTGGAGCGTTGTACATGTAGCTTATATGATCTTATTTATTTTCACTCTGGGTCCATTCAAAGCCAAATCACCACGGATCAGGAACCCCGCTTTTGGACTGAGTATAACACTCGATTGCATTCCATGATGGGAAATAACAAGGACATTGAATTGTGGAAGGCAAATGGATACCCTTCACCCCAGTTGTTAAAATTAATGAGGTTAGTTTAATGTCTTGCAATAGCCTTCATCTTTCATTTTATCAAACTGTTCCAGCTAATGCTTCATCCCTTAAAATGTTGGCAACTTACATAAGGGGACTTAGTGTAATTTTGTCGTATCGAAACTTATTTTCCCAAGAGTAATGCTACACTTACCACGTTTGTAACACCTCTCTAATAGAGGTAGGGCCCACCAACACATGTGGGTCCCATCTCTATCAGATAGGTGGTACAAATGTGGTATGAAAAATGTGGTAAGAGCAGCATTTTTGTTTTCCCAATTTATTTCCCTTTGAAATTGTTGTTTTAAGTGAGGGATTGAAGTTTGTACTTGCTCCTATTTAGTGAAAGCACATCTTAGATTTGATTTTCAGTAATAGCTCATGAAGAAATTTGATCCCATTAATATTGATGTGTTCCTTGAATCTTGTGAAGATTTATTCTGAAAAAAGAAAAGTCTTGAAAAGAGCTGAATAAAGTACTCAAGATTTTGACATAATCATTTTTTCTGCAGTGATCTGGTTTCTGGGCTTGCCCATTTACATGAACTTGGAATTATACATCGGGACTTAAAGCCTCAAAATGTTTTGATAATAAAGGGCAGGTCTTTATGTGCCAAGCTTTCAGATATGGGTATCAGCAAGCGCCTACAAGGGGACAAGTCTTCCATAACCCAGCATGCTACTGGTAAGTGTAGGAACTATTTGAATGGTCATGTTCATTGAGTTCGAGGCAAACATGTGCTAGATATGGTTATTAGGCCCGTATGAATGAGTTCTAATGATGAAATGTGGTGAGTTTGAATTTGAAAACAACCCGGAATTATCCATTAGTTAACCTTTTATTGATGTTTATTTTCCATGGCCTTTTGGTTCAACATTATCACTTCTGTTAGTATTTGGGTAGACTTTCTTACTGATGAACCTCGACTCATTGTTTGTGTTCTAATTGATACTAAAATTTCCTTCTATTTCTTTACTTGTTTGTTGGCTGCAGGTTATGGTAGTTCAGGCTGGCAAGCACCTGAACAACTTCTCCATCTGCGCCAAACGCGTGCAGTGGATTTGTTTAGTTTAGGCTGTCTACTCTTTTTCTGCGTCACTGGGGGCAAACACCCTTATGGTGATAGCATCGAGCGTGATGTAAATATAGTGAATGACCGCAAAGACTTGTTCTTAGTAGACACTATACCAGAAGCTGTAGACCTTTTTACTCGTCTCTTGAATCCCAACCCTGATCTTCGGTAAGATTCTTTATTCACTATCCATCAACTTAAAACTAAATTTTATGTAGAGTACCCCCTCTTCTTACGCACACACCCCTAGAGTCTAGACACATTACATCCATGTGGACACCCTTTTGGCTCTAAATCGTTCATTCTCACTGAATTAATGATCTCCAGGCCAACATCCATGGATGTGTTGCATCATCCTTTCTTCTGGAGTTCGGAGACAAGACTTTCATTCCTTCGAGATGCTAGTGATCGGGTTGAATTGGAAGATAGGGAGAATGAGTCTGAACTACTAAATTCATTAGAAAGTACTGCAGCGGTGGCTTTAAATGGGAAGTGGGATGAAAAGATGGAATCTGCATTTATAAATAACATTGGACGATACAGGCGTTACAAGTTTGATAGCGTTCGTGATTTACTACGAGTGATACGGAACAAGTTAAATCACTACAGGGAACTCCCTGAGGAAGTTAAGGAGATATTGGGTCCAGTTCCTGAGGGGTTTGACGGATATTTTTCAAGTCGATTTCCCAAACTGTTAATCGAGGTGTATATAGTGTTATACAGGTACTGCAAAGAGGAAGAGTTCTTCTGTAAGTATATAAAAGGCAATCAGATGTAACTGCTCTCTAGAAAAGCTGTCTTCAACCTTCCACATTGTTGACCTGTTTCCATGAATTAACTTAAAAATTGTAGCTGGAAATTGCATCATATGTATAAACACTAACAGTGCCACGATGAATGAACGTGATTATTAATTATTACTAGTTATAGCATTTCGTTGCTAGAGAGCTATAATTTGAAAGCATTAAGCAAAAGTTATGGAAGGGATTTACTCCCACTGTGGTGTTGTGACTCCTTATCCGATAATGTAGTGTTATGTGAGGAGAAATTTACATATGATATTGTATTATTGGACCAGAAATGTAATGTTATGTGAGAAGAAATTTACATATGATATTGTATTATTAGATCAGAATTTTGCTGTGGCGATAAATATATTTTATGCAAATCCTTCTCCTACTTCTAGGCCTTTTTGTCTCACCCTCCCGATTTTCTATCTGCTACTTTAAGTCTATTTGGAATGGCTTAATTGAAACAAAAATAAAACCGAAAAAAACGAAAAACAGAAATTGAAGCATGAATCGATGTCTACTCCACGAGAAGGAGAAGAACTTTGTTGCAACGGAAATGCTACTGTGGCTGCTCATTCAGAGTTAAAAGGGAAAAATAAACACTTAATTAAAAGGAAAACTAATGAAAAAAGTTTGAAAACTTTGAGTTTTAATGATAATGACAAAATAAAGGGTAAAGTGAATAGTACTAGGATTGACTTTTTAGTATAAAAATATGATTTTTCGTTAAAGTAAACTGTGGGCTTTTTGTTAAACCTCTCTTAATTAAATTGGTAAAAATATCATAATCCTGGAATCAGTCAAGCTCACGCATTTAGGAAGGGAGCCTGCAACAAAGATTTGTCTTCCTGACTTCCTACCACGTGACATGTCCAGAAGATATTCCGAGCTGAAATGTCCAAGCTATCCATTTCCTATGTAATATAAAATTGAAATAGCAGGGCTAATCTTGTAATTTTGTAAAAATAACAGTGTGAGACAATTTCCACTGCAAAGTAAAAAGTGCAAAATTGGGATCCGATGCATATTATATGAATCAATGCACCACAATTCATGCCGCAGCGCCTAAACACAATACTTGCTTGAACTTGAACCGCCATGGCCACCTCTCTCTCGCTCTTCCTCCTCCTCCTCCTCCACCCTTTGATTTTCAGCCCATTCCCCAACGCCGTTGTTTCAGCTGTAGGCATAAACTACGGCACTCTCGGAAACAACCTGCCACCGCCAAAGAGAGTAGCTCAGCTCCTCCAAGCCACTCTCATAGACAAGGTCAAAATCTACGACACCAACCCCGAAATCCTCCAGGCCTTTTCCAACACCGGGATCGACCTCATTGTCGCTGTGGAGAACAGCCATGTCCCCAACATCAGCACGGAAGTGGCCGCCGCGGACGAGTGGTTCGCCACTCGCGTCCTGCCATTCATTCCCGCCACTTCCATCACTGCCATTGCCGTAGGAAACGAGTACTTAACAACTGGGGCTGCCGCAAGAAACGATGAGAAGGACCCAAACCCATCGGACCCAGCAGCTCTGGTCCAAGCAATGCAGAACTTGCACTCGGTGCTTATAGCCCGAGGGCTGGACCGCAAGATCAAGGTCACCACGCCGCACAGCATGGCGGTTTTGGCATCCTCATTTCCTCCTTCAGCCTCCACTTTCACTACAAATCTCGTGCCAACTATGACCTCTATAGCCGCCTTCTTGGCTGACACTAACGCCCCTTTCATGGTCAATGCCTACCCTTATTTCGCCTACCGGGACAACCCCGACATGGTCAATCTACAGTACGCATTACTGGGTAACTCAACCTCGACCAGCGTGCGTGACCCCAAGGGCTATGTATACACCAACATGCTGGATGCACAAATTGATGCTGTTCGATCTGCCATTGATGCACTGGGACTTGGCCACCGGAAGGTGGAGATCATGGTGTCGGAATCCGGGTGGCCGTCCAAAGGTGACTCCGGAGATATGGCGGCTACGCCAGATAATGCCAAGACTTACAACACGAGGTTGATTGAGCGTGCCCAGTCCAACAAAGGGACGCCTATGAAGCCTAATGACAAGGTTGAAATATTTGTGTTTGCTTTGTTCAACGAGAACAAAAAAGACGGGGGTGTGACGGAGAGAAATTTTGGGATTTTCAATGGGGACGGATCGAAGGTGTACAATGTGGATTTGAGCTGCCAATTCTGCAGCAACACCGACGGAAGTGGATCCGGTGGAGGCTCTGGATTTGGTGAGAAAGTAGCGGGAGTGTTGAGGGGACCGTCAGTTTGGTGCGTGGCTAAGCCACACGCCGATGATAAGGTGCTTCAAGCTGTGTTGGATTTTTGCTGCGGAGCAGGTGGTGTGGACTGCAGGGAGATTTACGAGCACGGTGATTGTTTCGAGCCTGATAAGCTGCTTGCTCATGCATCGTATGCTATGAATGCTTACTATCAGATGCATGGCAGGAACTACTGGAATTGTGACTTCAAGGGCACTGGCTTGGTTACTTTCAGTGATCCAAGTAAGTATTTACCATTTTCATATCACAATTTTAACTAACGCCAAATGTGACCGTTCCCTTGCATCTAAGTTCGAATCTCCCTCCTTGTTATTAACTGATTATGTGATTTGTGATTTCCGATTTCCGATCAGCTTACGGGACATGCCGGTATCCTCAACAGTAAATGAACAAGGGAGGAATGACAGGAGGGCACAATGTGGTTTACAACACAGAGACAGCTAGATCTTGACTTTTCACTCTTCAATGCTGAGTACTATTTGTGATTTCTAAAATTAGGGTTTAAGACTTATTTGGTTTTTTATGTTCATGATGAGGACACAGCCTTTGTTATGTCACCATCCCATCCCAATGTAAAACAGAAGAAAAGGAGGAGGAGTTTGAAATTTGAGGGTGGGTTCAGGTTTTGGTTTTGTCCTAAAAAGGAGGGGTCTTTTTCTTTGGGTGCACAACCGCACATGGTTAAAAGTGACATGCCCCCCCAATCAAAGGCTTTTCTGTCCGGATAAAGTCCTGCCTCTTTTGTGATTTGGAATCTTTTTTCACTGTGTACTTTTTCAAGGGAAGTGAGTTTCTGGTCTTAAATCCTCATCTGAAACCAAATGAGAATTTCTGAAAAAGTCCGCAAATTCAAAGGGAAGAAAAAACATGAATTCACACGAAAGCGAGCGAGAAAGTAATTTCCAGGATAACGAATTGTATGTTTTGATCTGGCATTCGGATTTCATCAAAGAGTAATGCTACGGTAAATATTTAAAGAGTTTCGAAATCTGAAGATCTCGAGTTTACAAGTCATGCTATTGATCAACTCAACTTACGACAATTGGATGATTCAAAATAACTATACAACAAGATCTGTAGTTCTTAAGGTTATATAACAAATACGGCGACGGATAAACGGTGCACGAGTAAAATGTAAGTTTATACTGACAGCATCTAGACTAATAAACATTGCAGACGAACTCTTTTCAGAATATTTAACTTTCGTTTCTTTTCCTGGTGGTACTGAATCTGGATGTTTAACTAAATAAGAACAAGGATTCAAAACTGAAAGCAAAGCTAGACGAAACATGAGATATCAAGAAACAAAAACTTGAATTTGGACACCAAATATTACATATAAACAATCATAGCGATGATTGAGAGATACGGCAGAATTCCTTCCATTTCAGTGAATAAATATAGATCCAGAATATGTTCCTAGAATACAAATTATACACTGCAGATGGTTCAAAATAATATTAATGCTTAGGTATGGTTAAGATGAGAACTTACATGTATTGATACAGTTATGATGATCTAATGAACGAGTTAGTTGTCGGAATTAATGTCACTCCTAGCAGTCATTTCTGTTTGTTTTAATTCCAACTTGCCATCAGTAACATTGTCGGAGAATGATCTAACTATTTTCTTTCTTTTGCTTCCACTATTGGACTGATCTTTCCGCTCGTCAATTATGGATAAAAATCTCTTGAGACGCCCAGATTGGGAGTTGCCTGGACTAGTTGAAATATGTTGTGTGACTTCAGCATGGCGTAACTTGTTCAAAACTTGCAAAAGATATATGAAGAGAGAAACGGAGCAAGCAATTCCACATATGAGAAAGAGGCCCCAAAAACTTTTAAGATGAAGCCGGTCTGACTCAAGTTCAGTGGTATCTAAACTGCAAGAGCTTTGCATTAGCCACTTATCATGGATACGCTGCAGATCTCCATTCTCTGATAGTTGTAGAATTGCAGTTGACATGTCAACAGCTAATGGAGAGTCCCGCGGAAATGCCTATTATGGCAAAGAAAAGGAAGACATGTCAAAACTTTGTGTTTCTCATTTCGGCTAACTTCGAAAAGATCTAATGCTCCTGTTTTCAAAATAAGAATGTTCTAAGAAAGAATACTTACAAATCCCCATCCGCTTTTGGTGAACTCTGGTCCTACAACCCTAAATTTGCACTGGGATGAGAGGAAGAGTTCAACATAAGGGCGTTCATCAACCACAGCAGCAACACCTCCCTTTTTAGGACCAAGCTGGAGCGCCAGCGCATATGCTTGAGGAGACCCAAGAGCGATAAGCCTGTTCTTGGGTATCCCAAGTTCCTCACTCAAATACTGTTCAGCAAAGGAACCAACTTGATAACCAATTGGCTCATTGCTACTTTTCAAGGATTCAATTCCTTTAATAGGAGAAGATAGGTGCTGCACTGTGAGTATTGATGTCAGACTAGCGGTGTAACTTGAGTTGATTATCAAAACCACAAAGAGCCATATGATTAGCACTACGCGACCAAGGGTGCTCACAGTGTTCTCTCCTATGGAAGGGGCACAGAAGCAAGTCAGATAATAAATGAAAATTTGTTTCAATAAAGCCCAAATAAGCCGGATTTTGAAGAAAGAATCTAAGCCTCACTTACTATGGGAAAAGAACAGAGTAGAGATGCTAAACCTGCAAGGTTAAGAAACAAGTCAGTAAATTAGAAAAGAAACCAATATTTGATGTTGAAGCAAGTGTCTTGGACTTCAGGTGAAAAACAAATTATTGGCTTAGCACTATAACATGCTCTAGACATATACAATGGACAGATTCGCAAACGGAGGCCAAAACCCATGCAAACACTCAGGATTCTTCCAATAAGAAGCAAAACGAATCACACACCCTGACCAAATAAAAAAAATGGTACATCAAGGAGGTATGTAGTCACATTTGAGGTGTTTCTGCGCTCACAAATTTTAACACAGCTCTGATTAAACACATATTGACCTCAGCCCTCTTCCGTTTTAGAAAGGGAAAAAAACCTTTACAGAAAATTGAAATTCATCTCTTGTACAGAAGCTTTCTACGATTGACTCCTACCATCACTAGCTTCCTCTGTTGCCTCCATTCTTTTGAGGAACATTAAGTTCCACAACCTACTCGAAGATTCCATGAAAAGTTTCAGCATGGAAAACAGTTTCTAACAAGCTCTAAGGGAAAGGTCTTTTAGTTTCAACGTGTTTCTAATAAAAGCACTTTTATCGCAAGTGCTTATGAGCAGAATTGCTTACTACAAAAGCAATCCCAAATGGGTTGAGGCAAGTCCATTAATACCGACCCACTGTGGTTACAGGGGTTGGAAACATCATGACTGCTGAAGGCATTTAGAGGGAAAGTGCTCCAATTTTCATAATATATACACATAACCATGAAGATAGTAGTGTTCTAAGCAATGGAATAGTGAGAGTTACCGAAGTGACAGAGAAAGTGCACCAAAATCATTATTTTGGCTTCAAATAAACATCAAATCATCAGCTGCCATGTCCTCCATATATCTATCATATTTAAATTTCCGAAATTTTCTTTTCCGTCATATATCACAGACAACCTGAAGATAGTAGTGCTCTAAGCAGTGATATAGTGAGATAGCAAAGGAAAAACTAACCAGGTAATCAGTTTGTAAGTTGGCCAAAAAACATAAAAGAGTTTGCGCAAGTTAGCAAATATCATGATGAGAAACTTAAATATAGAACTTACCACAAGATGGTTATTAATTGCTTTTTAGGCGGACCTCTGAAGTCATCATTTATCCTGTGCTCCAAAATCCACACAACTATACCAACAACAAGAAAGGAAGCAGCAGTGACAACCCACATACGTGCAGTAAATGGCCGAAAGAAAGCCCAAGCGCTGGAGTTCAATTTCTTAAACGGAGCAACTACAACAAGTCCAGATGCAGCGTATGGCTGTGAAAAATCCACATTCTTTGTACGATTTGTAACAATGGCAATGTCACCAACAGCGGCATCAAAGACCTGCAATTAGTATAAGAGAGAAATAGCTAATGAATGCACACACATATACATAAGTGCATTAGCTGATTAAACTTGCCCTTTTATGAGTTAAAATTCAAATACCAAATGCATAATATATTTACTCACACCCGTTGCAATGGAAGTCACAAGCTCTGTGTAGCTTGGGTTTTCCTTGCCATCTCCAAAAGGGATAAATCGATATGGAACAGCATATGGCAACAAGTTTACAGCAGCTGTGAATACATCTATGCAGAAACCCTTGAACATGTTATCAGTCCCCCGAACTTGTGATACAAATTCTCGGTAACTGACCCGGATAGGCACACCAATTCTTAGTTGTTTCCCATTGTTTGGGAAAACCCAACCACGGGGCTTTGACACCATCTCGCCTGGCCAGACAACGCTGTATAATTTTTGGCTTGCACTTGAACGATTAGGTGGCTTTGAATAGAGCATCTCAGGGGGGACAGTTGATAAACCAGAATAGTTGCACCAGTAACCAATTCGTCGAAACCCAGTACCAAGCACGTTAATAATATCATATGCTGGAAGAGCAAGAGACCTCTCTGAATCAAACTTCACAGGGCCTGTCAACCCAAGAAAACTACTCTGCAATATATTTTTCAATAGGAGCGGACCATCATCAAATATGCTCATTGCCGCAAGGTGAAGACTACCACCTTTGTCTACAGAATTTATCCTAGAATCATTAGAGAACGAAATAATCCCACCCTGGTTAAAAAATGCATCAATAGCATGAGCAACCAGCCAAACGGAATCATAAGCATAAAGCCCATAAGAATGCAGTCCCAAGGAACCACCAGTTAGCTTGTTCCACTTGGAGAAAAAGGCCCTCTTTCTATCAGAATCCGGTGTGTGTTGGCGCAGCACAAGAACTCCTTGCATCGTATCCATGATCTCAGGAGAAAGAGGAAGAGCAGAATCCAAAAGAGACGATAGCCAATCTGTAGCTATCCACACAAATCCATCACCCATCATTTGAAGATATTGTGCCACAGAGAGAACATTGAGACCTAAATCAGGATTGACATGAAGAACTATAACTCGAGATTCCAATTGGGAGACCTTAACAAGAAGATCCATGAGCTCACCCCGGGTAGCTCCATGTCCAGGGGGAATTCCTAACTTGTATGAAATTCTACAGCGCCTTTCGGCAAGTTTATCATCTAAAGTTGAAACTCCATTGCGTCCGTAATCATCATCAATATAAATGGCAATAACCTCCTTCCAACCATAATAATCAACGATTTCAGCCACAGCAGTCATTTGATATAAATCACTGTGTGTAGTCCTAACGAAAAAGGGGAACTGAAAGGACGAGAGAGTAGGGTCTGTGGCTGCAAATGACAATAAGGGAACTTGGAGTTCATTTGAAACATGGGATATGATATGGGCAACAACAGAGGATTGTGGGCCTATAATGGCCACAATATCAGTCTCCATGAATTGCAAAGCTGTAATTAGCACAAGTTTTAATTAGCAGCACAACAACGAATTACGTACAATCTCAAAGCAATTTCTGAAATAGAATTCTTGACTATCAAAATCTAGAAAACAGAAAAAAACCAACCAAAAATTGCGTAAAAAAGTGGTCACCTTGAACCATTCCAAGAAAGCCACTGCAATTGGAGGTCCGCATATGTACAACAAGCTCGGTGCCATGGAGAATGCTGGAATTGGAGTTGACATCTCTGACCGCTTCCTGGATGGCAAGCTTGGCAACTCTTCCAATGGTGGAGTCAAAGGTGAAAATTGCTCCAATGTTCACGACCGCTGGTCTTGAACTTGAATTTGAAGACCCAAATCCAAATGGCAAAACCCAACAAACAACACACACAAACACCAAATGAAAGACCCTAAAACCTAAATTCATTGGGAATGAACTATTTCTATGAAGAATTTGGATTTCCCACTAAAGAGAAAGCTCTGCTCTGAGTCTTTGATTTTGAGGAGAATCAAAAACCCAAACTCAAAACCACTACAACTACATGGGAAACAGCTTTCGGGAAAAGCACTTATAAAAACACAGTGATTGATTCGGCCATAAGTAATCGGATTAAACAAGAGAATCCCAATGTCTACTCTGCTGCTAGTACTGATTATAATTACACTGGAGTTTTACCCTCTCAGGACTAAAAGCCAAATTACCTCCCAAAATTTCCCCCAATCCCACTCCAACCCAAGGGGAAAATTTGGATTAAATGCTAAATGCTAAACTAATGCCAAATTCTCCCCAAAATTTAGCCCAGAAATCGGAGTGGACTCCACCCAATATTTATCAAAATTTAAATTTTTTTAGATAAAAATGTTCATAAAATTAATTTACGATAGTCTACATATTTATTTAAAAAAAATTAATTTAACAAAAAAATAGCCTAAGTTCATTCTTTAATAATCCCAGACTAAAATTTTAGGTTAGAACGATTGGAGTAGAAAAGTTGTTTCTAAGCTAAAAGCTAAATTTTTCGGGCTAAAATATTTGGTTTTTAGCCCAACTATTAGAGATGGTCTAAGACCACCTCTAATGGTGGGCTAAATGCTAAATTACCCCCCAAATTTTCCCCCCCAAGCCATCTCCAACTCATGCTAAGACATTTGGCTAAATGCCAAAAGGTAAAGTTGGGCCAAATACCCCCCAGAATTCTCCCCACCCCCTCCCCGCGCGACTGGACTCGCTGGCCATTGGGCCAGTCTCGGCCCGTTCACGCTTCAACGCGCCCCACGCGAAGCGCATGCAATTTGTTCCCGACAGGGTGGGCCCCGCTGTCAGCGGTTTGTTGGCCACCCAGACCACCTCCAATGGCTACATTTTCAATCCGATGGCTGCTTTTCAAGGACCGTTGGTTGATCCAACGGTCCAGATTCAAATTTGATTTTTTAAAATATGTTATTTTAAAATACATTGAATCCAACGGCTGAGATCAAATATAATCAAATCTAATAGTAAAAAAAAAAAATCTAACAGCCCAAATTTAAATCTAACGGCTAAAATAATTTAAAAACTCAAATTTCTCTTACAATTCTTTCAATATATCTTTCTACCATTTCTTTCCATTGGACTTGTGAGGAAGATGTTGCTCTATGCTTGGCAGGGAAGCCTCTTTTTTCTGCCTTGCGTAGAAGCCTCTTCAAGTCTTCACGATTTGGGTTGCGGAGGTATGTGGCTCCATATATGTCTTCAATTGCCTTACAGAAGCACTTCAGGTTCTCAATAGCAATACTTTTTGCAAGTCGACAATACTCGTCAGTTGAGTCTGCAAAGCATCCATTAGCTAGCATGTGAAAAGCAGATGTGAGCTTCTGATGAGGTGATAGACCTTGTCGGCCTGCGACATCTACCCTCCTTTCAAAGTAGTGGTTATGATTGACAACGGCATTCAAGATGCTTTCAAAAAGCTCTCTCCTCATCCGAAGCCGCCTCCGAAAATCATGAGCAGGAAATCTCGGACGCTTGATGAAATAATCTTTCATCATTCGATCGTAACACTCTTCTCTATCACGCTGCACATATGAACGTCCTGTGACAGAACCACGATGGCTAGATTCGCTATGGTGCTCATATTGCATAAACGAGTTGATAAGTTCAACTTCAGCGTTGAACAATTCTGCATCCTCAATCTCCATCCTTGCTTGGTATTATGTCATCTGCATTGCTGTACTACGCCTTCTTCTATCCCCCATTGATGAGATATTGAGGATTTTTAGGAAACAAAAACTCTTTGAAAGTTGAAATATTGGTGAATATAGAGGATGATTGAAGGTTGAAATGTTGTGTGATCAACAAATATTGGACATATGTTTATATAGAGGATGATTGATGAAAGTTTGGTGTTGAATGGTTGGTGAAAGTTGAAAGTTTGGTGTTGAACGGTTGGTGAATTGAAAATTTGGTGTTGAAAGTTGGTAAATTGAAAGTTAGCCCAGGGTTGAAAGATTGGTAAAAGTTGAAGGCTTGCTTTGTAGAAAATTTAGTGATTTTTCAATATTTATCGGAATTTAAATTTTTTTAGATTAAAATGTTCATAAAATTAATTTACGATAGTCTTCATATTTAATTTTAAAAAAAATTAATTTAAGAAAAAAAATAGCCTAAGTTCATTCTTTAATAATTCCGGGCTAAAATTTTAGACTATAACGGTTGGAGCAGAAAAGTTGCTTCTGGGCTAAAAGCTAAATTTTCCGGACTAAAATATTTGGCTTTTAACCAAACCATTGGAGATGGTCTAAGCATCAAAAAACGATAAAAAGCAATTGAGATTTAACTTAAAAATTTAATTTAATTAAATCTCAACCGGTTGATGTGCAGAAGAGAATCATGCTTTAACCTGACAAGTAAAGCTCCCAGCCAAGTGAAATCAATAGTGTAGAGAGGAGGGAATTGTTCTTCTCTTCCTCGCCAATCAACGAATTTCCTTTCTCTGACGAAAAGGCCTACCTGTTTGCCTATACTTTGGAGTAGAATTTGTCTCCTCCTATTTACGTCTTCTTCTAAAAAAAAAATTAATATAAAATATTAAAATGGTTGAAGCATGATAATTCAAATATAAAGGGAGAGAATGAGAGAGAGGCTAAAAGAGGGAAAGAATCCTCCACCAGTACTTTTGGGTTTGGACTTAAAGTCTTAAAGTGAAAGTTCACGCGGGCCCATAGAAAAGAGGGAAATTTTACTTTGTGTAAAAACTGTGCTTGCATTTTTTTAACTTTTCTTTTTGTAAATAAAGGAGTTTGATTGTCAATTAGTACTATAATATAGTTGTATTTTTTTATTTGTAAATAAAATGTTTTAAGTTTCGTTTTCATTGAAAATGAATTTAAACCACATTATTGCTAGGTCATTGTAAGGTTTAAGCCCACCCCTCCCCCCTTAATTTGCGAATTTAAACCATTTATTACTAGTCTATTATGACGCTAAACTCATCTCTCTTCCCTCTTTTAGTTTATATAATATCATTTGTTCAAAAAAAAGTGTAGATAGACTCACTCCAATCCTTGAATTAGAATCTAAAATTTAGGTTATAAACCCCCAATTTACTCCAACCCTCCAAAACTGATTTATGGGGTAAATTTAAGGAAGTTTTAACGAAAAGTCTGCGGTACTGTTCACTTTAACAAAAAACTATATTTTTACACTAAAAAGTCAATTTTGATTTTATTTACTTTACCTTTTATTTTATCCTTATCGTTCAAATTCAAAATTTCAAATCATTTTTATTAGTTTTGGTTAAATTTAACCAAAGAAACCGTCAAGGGTAAATGGCCTGGCGCACTGCCTGCGCGTGGACGCGCCAGAAAAGCGGGAGAAAATGCAAGGGAACGCACCAAACGCAAGGGAGCGCACCAAAAGTAAGGCAAAGGGAACAGTGTAATGTGGAAGTGGGGCCCAGCCTGATGGGTTGCCAGCCACCCATATGCAATCTCAATAGCTCCATTTTGATTGGACAACATGGAGAAGAAAAATATTTTAGATTTTAATTTAAATAAAACTAATAAAAAATGTTTGAAAATTTTAAGTTTTAACGAAAATAATAAAATAAAGAGAGTTTTATCGAAAAGGTCATGGTACTGTTTACTTTAACGAAAAACCATATTTTTACACTAAAAGTCAATCCTGGCACTATTCACTTTACCCTTTATTTTATCCTTATCGTTAAAACTCAAAGTTTTCAAACCCTTTTCATTAGTTTTCCTTAAAATAAAAGGTAAAGTGAATATAGCAGGTTTGATTTTTCAGTGTAAAAATGTTGTTTTTCGTTAAAGTGAACAGTACAGTGGCATTTTCGTTAAAACTTCCTTTAATTTAAGGGCTGAAGATGATTTAAGAGAAAGGGAGAAAGTTTAAAACTATTATATTATTTCAGGGAAGGAGAGTTTCGAACTCGAAATCAAGAGTAGAAACTCAGCATCTAATCTACTAAGATACTGAATTACATCCTTCTCATTTTTCTCTACAAAAACTCCTGAGTCTAAATGGAGCCATAAAGTTACTTATATAGATGAGTCATATGTGAAATTCTAGCCATCTAAAACCCGTATAATGGGTCAATGGTGTCCTTGGGCCTTTAGATCCATTTTATTTAAGTTGTCATACACAACTTAAGTTAACAAGCTCAATAGGCCTAGAAACCTGATACTAATTTTAAGGCCCAATACAGCGTCTTTCATTCATAAAATTAAGTAAAAAACTTGGTCAATCATAACCTATTTAATTAACTAATTCAGTTCGATAAAAAAAAAAAAAAAACTAATTGAGTTGATATCATTTTCATTAGTTTTTCCAAAATTTCACGTTAATATATGTGCAATTCATTTCATTAAATACTAATTAGTGAGATAGTGTGAGAAAAACTCTTATTAATCGATTCTTAATTAAAACTAGTTATGGTTAAACCTCAAGGTTTTTTCACAAACTTTTTTCTCTCTCCACATCGCACATCCTAACAAAGGCTTGAAGATCAAATTCAACATGACCCAATCCTCTTAAACCATAATGAGAATTCCTTTTATATTCTTTGTCATCTCCGAGTCTAACCATAATTAAATTACTTTTATGTAAGGTGATCTCCGTGATATCCAATTCCTCTTCCATAAACGGCATTGTAATCTCCCAATAATATTAATGAAATCCACTTTGTCAATCAAAAGAGAGTGAAAAGACATTTTTGTCTTCTATCACAACAAAAAAAAGTTAAGAACAGTAACGTAATTTTACAAAACAAAATTTTGCGATTTTTTTTAAACCTTACCTACAAGTGATTATATCATGTCTAATTTAAAGAAATAAACAAATAAACAAATAAACTTCTCTCCCTCTCTCCCCACTCCCACTTCTCTCTCTCTCTCTCTTCCTCACTCCTTCGATTTTAAAAACAAAAAATATTTCACGCACGCTTTGTGTGTGGGCATGTACTATTTCTATTGTAGCAACCAATATTTGAAATGTTTCTATAACAGCCAAATTTTCAAAAAGAAAAAAGAAGTATATATATAAGACTCATATTGAAGTGTTTTGTTTCTAATTAAATTGACGTCCCTTATTATAAAACTCCACATCTATTAAATTATACATGTAGCTAAATTGAGCATAATATGAACGAGGCTTTTTGAGTAGAAGACAATGAAAACAACACATCCTTTCCACAGGTACAACTTGAACATTATTGGAAGGAGAACGATTTACATTTACATTGAATAAATTCACCGTTGCGTGACGCCATGATCCAATGCAATTTCAAATGTTGATAAATTTATACATGACATTGTTTTAGCAGAACCAACACCACTGAGACTGTAGCCGAGTCGTTTCCGTATAAATATTTTTGTCGGTTGGAGGAGCAATCTCAAACCAATCAGGCCATAGGGCCGAGTTTGGTTCATATGGGTCTGGCTTCTAGCTTAAAACTGAACCGAAATTATTGTCCGGTTCAATTTTCTTAAGTTTAAATTGTAAAACCGAATTAATTTGGTTGGGGTCATTTTGTCGGTAACATCCACGTCAACAAACAGATCTTTGAATTGAATGCAAAACGTACGTGTCGGTATCCTTCCCCGTACTCGTACGTCCAGCTACGAGATCCGGTGGATTACCTAGAATCGCCGGTGGCCAACAATACACCAGCAAAGTTAACCAACTCAACGTTCTCTCTCCTCCATCATTCTAAAAAAGCTCAGATATCTTTCCAATTTCTTTCACATTCTTCAAAGCAATTGCCTTGTCCAATTTCTCTGTCAAGTATTGCGTTTACTTTGAGAATTCTCTCTGGTTATTGGATGAAACTGGAATCCTTTCAGTAAATGGTACATGGTAAATTGTTGATGCTTTTGGTTTGCTAGCTTGGTAATTATTGCTTCTAATTTGGGACATTTGTGTCAACAATTTTCTGCTGCGTATTTGCTTCCATTTGCAAAATTCTGGAAGGAATCGTTTTCGGGGGTTTGTGTTGAATTGAAGCATATGTGATATGACTTTTGATCTGCCTGTGAGCATGGCGGCCGGTACTGAATTTTCGGCTCCTTCTAGCGTGCTGGAAGTTGGGTGCAATAAGGATAATGCAGCGGCATTGGAAGATGAGGTTTCTGATAGTTTGAGTGATTTGAAACAAATGACAAATCGAAAGCCTCCGCGGTATTCCTCAGCCTTGCGGCACAGCATGAGCTCCATCGGGCATCGGACAGCAGATGATTTGGTAAGCATTTTGTTTTCTTGGTTGCTAAGTTATCAATATTCATATGGTTGAAGTAAATGCATAGAGTAACTCCTGTTCTAGTGTATGATTACTGTAAATGGATAGAGTATATACGAGCAAACAGAGTCCGTAAAAAGCTTTCATATAAGAAACAAGAAATTGTAGCCTATTGAAAGCAATCCAAGGTCATTTTTACCAAAAACAAAAGCAATCCAAGGCCTAGGTTCGAGATCCGCTGTCGACAATCCTGGTGGGCGATCTGTAAAAACCAAAAAAAAGGGCTAAGACCCCCTCTGAAAGTCCTCAATGAGGTTTGTGGCGTGCCCTGGCCTTGGATGGGGTAGCTTCCCCTCCCCCGAAACCTTTTTTTTACCAAACAACAAGAACATAAGAAAAGAATGGGTTAATCACTCAACAAATCTAATGTCAAATTCGCGTAAATTTTGACTTTTGGTGATCCATTTTATCCACAATATGTATTGAATGTCTAGAATCTAACAATTAGGCGGATAGATGGATAGGTCAATCAAAATTGGCTTTAAAAGAGAGAAAAAACATAACAGGTTAATCAAAATTGGCTTCAGATTTGAGCTTTAATCGATGGATAGGTCAAATATTAAATTTACAGAAATTGTGTACTGGAGAGTAGAAGTTTGGAAGCCAATGTCATCATAAATATTCAACATAGACTGGTAAAATCACGCTTTCATAGTGGTTGGGTTCGATATGATTACTTCTACTTGTTAATGTGTGCTTAATGAAATAACCATGTCCACAAGCTCACAAATGTCACGGCATTATGCCCGTATCATAACTTGCATGTAGCCCTAGTGTCAACTTTGTGTCACAGATTCTTTGAACAAAATAGGAGTACAAATTTGTTCATTTTTAGCATGAAACAAAGATCAATAACTATATCTTTTCATCACATGCAAAAGGACCCAAACTTCGTTTTGCAGTATGTGGTTTGTGTGTAAAAACTTGTCTTTGATAAAATTGCTTCATGAGATTGGTGTTTTGGATAATGTAAAGGTTACTGTGAGCTCGTTTTTCATCCTTGCATATCGTTCTTGTAATGTTTTGCTTTGATTTCTGTTTTTGTGCAATTAACTTGAAAAGGAAAGTCATGCTTGGAATCTTTATAATACTGATGCAATTCCAAAAATTGTAAGAATCCAAGTTCTGTTTTTCTTTTCCACTGTCTTTTCGCATCTAAAAGAGTGAATTTCTTTTTATTGTATTCAGTATTCCCTTCTGTTTTCTTTTGGCATCAAATTTCAGGACTTCATTTGAACTGACTTTATCACCTTTGTCCAGTTGGATGATGATAGCTTATCCACTAAGTCGCCCTCCAATCAAAAGTCAGGGTTTCTCCCTGTGTTCCGTTCAGGACGTTGTGCTGAAAGAGGACCTAAACAGTACATGGAGGATGAACACGTATGCATAGATAATCTTATTGATCATTTTGGTGAAACTGATGACTTCTCTTCACCTGGAGCTTTCTATGGGGTGAGTGTCCCCTTCTTACCATACCACTTTAACTGCTCATTAGTCAGAAGACATTTTAATGCCCTTCTTAAGGCAGGATAGTTGATGGTAACATTGGTAATTTGTCTGCTTCTTTATCATTGTGGTTCCTGTAGAGTATATGGCAGGGTTGTTTCTTGTTAGTCCGTACTGAAAAGCAGGGGCGAAGCCAGGAGTTTTATACATAGGGGGCACCCTCAACTTGTATCCCTAATATAAATCAATTTTCAGAAGGGAAAAAAACTCAAGTTTTCCTAAGGGAAATGGTTTTCGTACACCCTTTATCATTTTGCACACCTTTGTTTTATTATTTCCCTTGATTTTTAAATGATTTCTCCAGTTCAACGCCCAAAAATAAACAGAGATGTGTAGGAAGAGAAAAAATTGCGAACTAGGAAATGTAAATATATTGGACCAAGGAAGGTTGCTGTCTGCAAAAGATAAAAAGAATAATTTTTTTAGAAAAAAGACCAAATAAAAATCATCAAAATGGTTAGAAAGACAGCATATTAGGAGAAGTTTACTTTGCAATAAATGTGAGGGGGCACGTGCTCCCCTGGCCACCACCATATAGCTTCGCCCAAGAAGTATTTGATCATCATCAGTCTTTTTCCAAGTTAAACAATTTTTTACTCTGTAGTATCACTGACTTCCAATGATTTATTTCATCTCCCTTACACAAAATGTTGTCGTTAATATTGTTGTAATGAATATTTTCCCTGTAGTGAGAGATTAGTATATGTTAATTGGAGATAAACTGGCTGAATCCATGGATTGAGAAATTAGTATACTGGACTTTCAATTGTTAATAGTCTTTTTTTACGTTTTTACATACTTTATTAAATTCAATGGTGTCTGCCATTCCCTCTCTTGTAAATTTGAACAGTGATCTTGAAAAGTGGCGTACATTGCGGTTTATACAGCTTTTTTCCGTGATATTAATTTATACACATGTAAACAGGTATTTGATGGTCATGGAGGCACAGATGCAGCATCGTTTATCAGAAAAAACATCCTTAAATACATAGTTGAGGATTCCCATTTTCCAAGGTGTTTGAACAGGGCCATTAAGAGTGCTTATCTGAAAGCTGATTATGCATTTGCAGATGCGAATTCTCTTGACATCTCCTCTGGCACTACTGCTCTGACTTCCCTGATTTGGGGAAGGTAAGGCCGCTCTTTTGCTACTTTTTAAGTATATATTTGCATTTGGGATGCTACTGGTGCTGATGAACATTTTGCTAGTTTTTCTTACAGTTGTTTTAATTAGGCACAAGTTTAACTCCCAGGTTCTAGGACATCTCGTGCTTATACTGATTTCTATAGATAAGGCGTACTTTATCTGACTATGTTTGTGATAGTTCTCTACGTAACTTATGAAAGAAGAAAGAAATTGAATGATGAGCATTGGGTTTGCGTAGAATTGCTTCTAAATACCTTGCATTTAGAAGTCGTGAATCTTAATTAGGTTTCATGTCTTAGTCTTACATACTTTGTACTTTTGTAGGTCCCTGATAGTTGCTAATGCTGGGGATTGTCGAGCCGTGTTGGGGAGGCGGGGTAGAGCAGTAGAGATGTCAAAAGACCACAAACCAAATTGTAAATCTGAAAGACTAAGAATTGAGAATCTTGGCGGTGTCATATATGACGGCTATCTCAATGGCCAGTTATCTGTGGCCCGTGCTCTAGGAGACTGGCACATGAAGGGTGCAAAAGGTTCTGCCTGTCCTCTAAGTGCAGAGCCAGAGTTGCAGGAGACACGCCTAACTGAAGATGATGAGTTTTTGATAATGGGGTGTGATGGCTTGTGGGACGTAATGAGCAGCCAATGCGCTGTCACAATGACGAGGAAAGAATTGATGGTCCACAATGATCCTGAGAGATGCTCAAGAGAACTGGTCAGGGAGGCGCTCATGCGCAACACATGTGATAATTTAACTGTTATTGTGGTTTGTTTCCTACCGGACCCTCCCCCTAAAATAGAGATACCGCAAACCAGAGTTCGAAGGAGCATATCTTTAGAAGGGCTCAATTTACTGAAGGGTGTACTGGACTGTAACTCATGAAATAAAGACATGGTCCAATGAGTGAGTTCTGTACAGAAGCGAAAGGGCCTGAAACGGACATGGGGGGGCTCTTTTTTTCTCAACCCGAAGGCATAAGCTGCTGATTGTTGTGTTACTAAAAGTCAGGTTGTTTGTAATGCTGCATATTCTGTACATCTAACAAAGCTATGTTCTACGAATGGGAAGTATTCATCTTCGTTGTTTGATTTCTGGCAAATAGGTTGCTTGCTATTCTCCGTTTGTTCGACCTTTTTCGTCATGAGAAACGAAAGTTGACAGGGATGTTCATGCAGTAGTTTACAAAGCTAAAACGTGTTAAAATCACTGCAGATGTTGGTTATATAAAGAACTAGTGCGACTGACGAGACAAAAATCCAACTCAAATTCAGTTGTATAAGAGATGCATTGACTTGGTGTCTTGTATTAGTTGACACAAATTGGTACATAATGGCATAAGTTCAGAAGCAAAATTTGCTGGTATTACAGAATAACAAAATGTCTCTCAAGCATAACACTTCATAAACAAAGCCAACTTAAACTGACGAAACATTGTGTAAAAGTTAACTGGCTCATCGTCTCTGCTTGCTGGTGAAGTATGTAAACTCGGTTAACTCAAAGTTCTCCATCTGATCCATTTGATACACTGCACACAGACACCATAAAAATTTCAGGATATTATACAAAAGGGGAAGCCTGCTATCGAGAATAACCTTCTAACCGGGGACAATCCCCAGACAAAGTCAGGATTAATAATAATTCCAGAAAGCAGATGAGTTTCTGTGGTCAAAACCTTTAAGCTCACGTTACCCAAAATCGAAAACAAAAGAAATTTAGGGCCAATTTGATAACCATTTCGCTTTTGGTTACATAGAGGAAAGGAGGGACGAAGAAAAAGTTGATGAAGGATGATGGTAGAATTGTAGAAGACATGTACACGGAAAGGCACACAAAATGAAAACTAAAAACCAAAAGCTATTTTACGTTGTTCTCACAAGATTTTGTTTCCATTCCTTTCTTCATTTTCTTCCCCTTTCTCCCATCACCCTTCTTCATTCTTCCTTTCCCCCCATACACTTTCCTATTGTCTCAAGCACGAAAAGTGAAACCAAAAATTAAAAACAAAATGGTTGTCAAGCTGGCCCTTAAGTAAGGGCCCAGTGTTAAAAGAAAACTGTTAGCATCTATTGTTGATATCATGGTATGATATGATTGGGGGCCTGGGAGGAGTTAGAAGTTATCTAATTTTGCTACTCATATTTTTTACCGAACGATGAATGGCAAACAAAGTGTACCTTGCCCTGCTGCAGTGTTTACTCAGATCTTGACATAGGACCTTGCTTACATCCCCTACTCTAACAGACCCTTTCTTTATCAATTCAGTCAACTGCAAGCATAATTTAAAATTAGCAGACAAAAAGCATTGATGTTAAATGTACAATACAGATAACCATTAATTATTTGTTTCATCAACACCAAAAATATAGGAGTATTAAGTCACCTCGTCTTCTGTATCCTCAAGTAATCTGTCCAAAATAAATACACTGGTTAGGCTTCTGAATCATGGGAGCCTTAACTGGCTTATAAAAATGCTCATTGTTCATAAGAGTACAATCAGTTTAGAGTTTTGAAAGATAAAATATTAAAATTTCCGTAAACGATAGGTATTGGGAAAAAAGTTGGAATCTCACCTTCCACAATAGGTCGACAAATCCTTTGAATATGCTTTAGCTTCTTGTTTACCTGAAAAACACACATACACTGTTCAGAATATCATAATCTCATGAAATGGTTCATCTTTGAATCAATAAGAACTCCCTTCGTTTTATGTATGGTACAGATAATCAACTCGCAACGTTGGATCTAAATTTATTTCAAACTTTTCTGCATTTTCTACTATTCTAGGATCTATTTAATCATTCCCTTGGACCATTAGTTTGTTCGCTTTGACTAAAATAAAAGGCAGCACATCCGCTTGTTGCTTACTGAATCGATATGTCAGTCACAAAGATAACATGTAGAATGCAAATATGAATCAGGAAAAAAACAACAGCTATAGAATGGATTATATAGACGAAGAAATACTTACTTATCGTGAGGTTATCCCAGCTATCCACTTTGACCCACTCTTTCTACAAACAAAAACAAGAGTTGGATGTTTCCCAACAAAATACGAAAATAAATAAGAAGAAAGCAACCTTTTAGTTGCATTGACCTTGTGAAGAGTGTATTCCTGCATCTTATCGCAAAGTCCATCGAGGAGTTCAACCGCTCTTAGCTCGCTGACTCTGTTGGAAACAATTGCGGAAATAGTCACCAACCACTTGTAAAAGAAAGTGAAGTAAAAACAACTTGTACTACAAATAGTCATCGTCATGATCTCGCCAACCAATGCTATAAGACTAAGCACTATGTACATATATACAATTTCACCAAACGCATTTAAATGCAATCAGTCCATAGATCACCCCATTCACGAAGTTTGACACCACATGTTAAGAAGTATAGGCAAAACTCGAAACTTTGGGCGTGTATGGATTTTAAATCTTTTAATGAATCTAGGGGTATTCAATATTCTCTAAAATTTAATGTGTATTCAATCAGAATTTTAAGATAATTTATTAAAATCCTTAGAAATCTGGATGTATTCAATTAGAATTTTAAAGAAGTTTATAACATTCCAGGTGTATTCAATTAAAATTTGAATTTAAAGAACTTGGAAAAGTTGAGGAATTAGAGGGAATTGGAGAGATTTTGTAGTGTATTTTAAATATCTACAAATCTCACATCTTCCCATGAAATTTCGAAGGAATTGAATCAAAATTTTACATAGAATCTCTACAAATCAGTTAAATTCCATAAAAATCCATGGATTTATAAATCCATTAAAATCTCCCAAATTCCCAATTGAATACACCCCCTTAAATTCAGGGTTTTAATACTAATTTGGGGATGTGGGGCATTTGGGCTGTAAATTCATGACAAATTATACAAGAGCGAGCGTAAAATTGAGAGTGAGAAGGCAATGCAGAGCAGGTAGTACCTGTAATCGATTACCCTTCCTCTCCGTTGACCGGTTGAGTCCAAACGGTGTCTCATATCCAAATGGTTTCTGGGTTTTTCCTGGAAAACAAATCTTATGAAACTGCATCCGGTAACTAATGATGTAATGTGTAGAATTGCGAAATCGAAAAACATAGGATAATCGAAAATCTTACGTTGGAAAGTCCCAGCTCAAGCTCCTCCTGCAACCCAATTTCAAACCCGAATTAAATTCCATTCCAAGAAATCTTTACTACTTTTTTTTCTACTTTTTCTTTCCATTTTTCAGATCAAGGAAATGAGAAAGAAGATTTTGACCAACAAAAAGAGGGAAAGAAGAAGAAGAAGACAAGGAAGGAAAGGATTCCGACTTTACCGCGACCGCATTGCAAGCAGTGCATTTGTCGTCGATGGAAGCAGCCATCGACAAAATGGTGAAGATCAAAGCCAACCTCACCACCATTGACCCTCTCATTTTCTTACACTTCTTCCGCTTTCAGTCTCCCTCTCTCTCCAGATCGAGTATCTTTTTAAGGCTGACCAATGGGCCAAGATCTCGGCCCATATGCTTTCACTGTTACTCTCCAAAGATAAAGTCGTTCACGTGTTATAAATTGCCTTTTTTTTTTTTTTTTCTTTTCCTGACACTCGCGAGAAAAGCTTGACACCTTAAAGTTGAGGAGGAGTTATCAAAATACTTATTGGCTTATTGAAAGAACTTTTTAATCATAATTTGAACTATTTATATTGTAAATTACTCAATAAAAATAATTTTTACAAAAAAAAAAAAAAAAAAAATCCGATTAAAATTAAGATCATTTAGTTAATCAATTTTAGTAAATAAATATACGGTTCATATTTGTTTAACCAAATACATCCATTGATTTTACACAGTTCAATAATTAAATGATCTTAATTTTAATTAATTTTTTTGTAGAGATGATATCTACAGTGTAATTTACAATATGAACGTTTCCGATCATAAACACGAAATTTCGTGAAAGGGCCCAGATTTATGGAGTTCCTCCCAATCCTGGCAAGTAAACATAGAATATTAGCTGTGAGAAGCAAACATTCCTGGTAAGTAATCATGAGGAGAGCAATCAAAGTCTATAAAGTCTAATTAAAGAACTGTAACTAGCACTGATATTCTTCTCCATTTATACGTCGGAGGTCTCAAGTCAATAATTTATCAAAACAAAATAGCTAGCCTATACTTTGTAGACTGCTTGTGCTCAATTGCTCCCATCAGTTTTAGGCTGCTCAAGAAGATTTAGCTTAGAAGACATTGAGATGTGAGAAATCTTTTTATTAACTTGAACTACAGGACAAAGTCATTCATTCTCTCTGGTGTGCAAAATCTGATCAAAGTTTTGCACAGAAAACTCTGATGATGATGATAATCATTATTTTATAAGATAATCATTCAGAGAATTGTCTTAATTTGTAATTTACTTGATGATTTTGTTCCCCCTCCTCAATTGTCATTACAAATTAAGCATTTGCTGATAACAAATGCTGCTAAACCCTGCCGAAAACATTAGTCTATGCTTCATAGACTTTGCACTCCTCGTCTGCCGGGTTTGTCTTGCAGAAATCCTCCAATGGGTCTCCGCTTCCCACTACTGCCGCGCCTGGCCACTTGCTTGCAACCAAATGTGCCAAATCCACAACCCTTTGGCTGCGAAAAATAATAATCGACATGAAAGATCAAGACTCAATCGCATAAATAGTGAAGAGCGAACTAGACTTGGCATTCAATGCAACATTAGCTTTGTTTAATGGAAAACCCTTTGTAGATTTGTAACTAGTGACCTCACCTGTATCCCCATTCGTTGTCGTACCAGGCCACCACCTTGACCATATCATCACCCATGACCATGGTCAAGGAGGAGTCTATGGTGGAGGAAACATCAGTGCACCTGAAGTCCACAGACACAAGAGGAACGTCGCATACTGCCAATATGCCCTTAAGTGGTCCGTCCGCTGCCTTTCTGAAGGCTGCATTGACATCTTCTGCTGAAATACCTTTCTTTGCAACGTTGATCACAAGGTCAACCACTGATACATTAGGTGTTGGCACACGGAGGGCAATGCCGTTGAGCTTGCCTTTGAGTTGAGGCAGCACAAGGGACACAGCCTTTGCTGCACCAGTGCTTGTGGGGACTATGTTTAGTGCTGCCGCTCTGGCTCTCCTTAAGTCCCGGTGTGAAGCGTCCAAGAGCCTCTGAAATTGGAATAAGCATTAAATAACACATAACTCCAATATCATAAGATTTAACGATATCAAAATGTCAATGCTTGATCGTAAACGAAAGAATGGAATCTGTAAGCAGAGGAGAATGTAGGCGCCATCCATTACCTGGTCTCCAGTGTAGGAATGAGTAGTTGTCATGGTTCCCTTGACAATGCCTGCAAGTTCCATGAGGAGCAAATTATTAGTCCTAGAAGGTGTGCTGTTCGATTCACGCTGAACATACAAATGACGTCTTACCAAATTCTTCATCCAGGATCTTTACGAAAGGAGCCAGGCAGTTTGTGGTGCAAGAAGCATTGCTGCAGATACACAAATATATAACTTTTATACCTTTACAATATGAAGTGAATTTACTCCTGTTTCCTTTTTGCATTTCCCCCTCTCTGTCTTGCTAATCTATCCGAGAATACTGACCTTACAATGTTGGCAACGTCGTGGCCGTAGTCTTTTTCATTCACCCCGACAACATAGGTAGGAATGTCAGCACCTTTTGCTGGAGCTGTAATGATGACTTTCTTGGCACCGGCTTGGATATGTTTGCCGGCACCAGGGCCATCGACAAAGACTCCTGTTCCCTGTATGTTTTCAAATTCTGTTATATAAGTTGCTATTTACAATATTATCCAAGGCATCCTCAGTATTGATATTCAAGTATTAAGTAGAGCATTCGGTTACCTCGATAACAATGTCAATGCCCATCTCAGCCCATGGAAGCTTCAGGGGATCTCTGCTAGAGACAACCTTGACGGGCTTACCATCAACGCTGATGGTCTCATTGTCAACGATTTTCACATCTGCTTTGAAAGTACCCAGCATTGAGTCGTATTTCAGCAAGTGTGAAGCCTGCATTCGGATTGAATTAAATTTCAGTAATGCATTTTCCAGTACTTTGGCTCTCCACTCTCCAGAAGGATATTAAATGGAAATAATAGTCATAAGTTCCCTTACATTCTTGACACCACCACTGTCATTAACAACAATGACTTCGAGGGGTGAGTCCTTGCGGCCATGCCAGCATCGGAGGAAGTTTCTGCCAATACGTCCAAATCCGTTGATTGCCACCTTCAATTTTGCCACTGTTTCTCCCCTGACAGGAGTTGGTCCTGCAGTCTGCTATGAACAAACAACAGTTAATAAAGTACATAGCAGAAAAACCACTCAATAACATAGCGTTGATCAAACGTTAGCATTCTTGGAATATACTGGTCATTGCCGAGAGTCCACAAATGCATTTTCTGGAAACGTAACCCTCTTGTAATGAACCAACGTGCTGTAGCCGATTAGTAAGCATGGCATAGGTAGCACTTATAGTTTGTACTGTGTTACCACACCTTCATTTCAGTTTGTTAAGTGCTCATATGAGTGAAGGTTTTCAGACATGGCTTTATCGTGCTTGTGGTACTGGTCTAGTCAATCAACTGAAGCTTAGAAGCATGCTAAGAATTCGAAGGAATCATATCTATACGAGATGTTCTAATGAAATGCAAAACAGATTGTATATATTGCCTTATGAAATGAAAGAATATGGGAAGATAAAACCTTGGGAGTAAGCTGGGCAGCGACAGTATCGAAGAAGGATTGCTCTCTGCCATTGCTTGCATAGGTCACACATGAACTCGATCTTAGTCCTGAAAACTCACCAACTTCAAGCCTCTGCACAGCCAAAAAAAAAAAAAGTTTGCAAATTATACCAAACTAGCAAAGCCAATAAATAACACGATGCGATGAACTCCGTTCAAGAGAAAGAGAGAGACCTTGGAGAAGCATTGGGTGGGAAATGAGTGGGAGGGCTTGGAGGGAAGCCTGGTGTTAGCCGGGACTCGCGAAGAGGCGAGAGCTGCGTGTGAGGCCATGGCTGCAAGCAACTAGAGCTAATGGACTGACTTTGCCAACATATATATACAGTTGAACTCCTTGCCATTGGCATTGTGGACTTTACCTTGTTTTAAATTATGGTTGCAATTGGATTAAAGGAACTTGTGGTTATAGCATGGTACATGAAGATATAGGAGATAAGATCATGTCTATGGCTAACACTTTCAAAATATGAACCGCAAATTATTTCCACCCGTCCCTTCCTAAAATGCCCTTCCGTCGAATTTCTTTTGTCACGAGATGAATATAAATCCGACCGAAAAACAGGCAAAAAGAGGAGAAAACATATTTCCCAAAAAAGAAAAGAAAGAAAAATGCATGCAACCAAGTTAGTTAGAGCAGTATGCTCTCCTTTGCACTTGAGTTCGAATTTCCCTCTCCGTAGTTTATATGAATTTACAGTCTTGCTTATATAAAAAAAGACACGTAATAGCCACAACACTAAGGGTTGAAAATCTCAACCACAAATCATGGATAACTAATTTCAGAAGAGCATGAACCATTGAATTGAGTTCAGCATCACTATTTTGTTTCTTGTTTTTGTAAAAAGGATATGGTATTATTTTACGGTACGAATTACTACATCAACAACAAAGCCTTATCCCAAATATTATTTTTACAGTACAAATTACAAGCTAACCAAAATACAATTGAAAAGGAGAAGAATCCTATATTTGGCGTTGTCCAAATATTAGCAATCTTAGGATCACAGCGGGTACAATTACATTACCAGAACTATGAGCTCCCACAGAAAAGAAACACTACACTGATTATTGAGAAAAATATCGAAACGCTGAAATACACGAAATTCAGAGGACTCATACGACGGCTTCAACTTCTTCCGAGTTCACAGGTAAGCTTCAACTTCTTCCGAGTTCACAGGTACTTCATCTGGGTCATCCTCTGGTCGGAGCTGACCAGAAACATCATCAATTGCAGAGTTTAGCTGCGCTATCTTCTCAGCCAGTACTTTTCGTGTTTTCTGTGGTGCAAAAACACATGCATGTTGTGAGTTTACAAATACATAAATAAAAAATGACCGTTATGAGACTAGAATCACAATGGTCTGTCTCCCTATAGCCAACATTAACCAAACGTTTTCGCAAGTAATGGTCAGTGAAGATAATTGATCGAACAAACCCACAATAACAACAAACTAGCTTTTCAGCATTTCCAACAAATGCTTAAAACATATGGAAAACCAAAGAAAAAATATCAAACGGAAAACGGCCATTTCAAATAATCCTTGTAACTGATTATGGAAAGAAAGGGTAAACCATTCAACCGAAACTTCTCACCTCCAGAGCTTTGTCTTCATCATATATGAACTTGGGCAATTTTCTCATCAGATCCTTTCGGTCAGCTCCAGCCAGTGCTTTACTGATCTGTTGATTAAAAAGGAAAAAGCTCAGTGGGAAAAAATGGTTTCATTAGCTTAATGCAAAAGCCCACAAACTGCAACATTTACGCATCACAGAGCACCATCCACTGCAAAATTGTGCGGTAGAGTATACATTTACATTTCGTTAAAGTGGATAACTCATGAGTCATTACTCACAAAATGTAAACATTAAGAAAAGTAAAAAAAATTGACTGATGAATAACATAGACACAAAGTAGCATGGAGCAAAATAATGATTGAATTTTCAAAATTTAAAAAAAAAAAACAATTTTTTAATCACAGAAGAAAAGTAACCTGAGGTGCATACACAGCACCCAGTGTGCCAACTATAAGTCCTCCCAATACAAAGCCACTGACAAAGATGCTTGAACTGTTTGACCTGCCACCATCACTGTAATTACACAATTAGAGATTGACATTAGAATATTACTGAAAGAAAATGTGATATAATTGAATATTACATAAAGGTTAAAAATACATAATTGATTTTCGAAGGACCAATTAGATTTCAACATTGCGATCATGAAAACACCACCAACTGACGGATGGGAAATCAAAATAATACTATTCACTACTGAATACTAAATCGGATGATGAGAAAATGAAATTAAACAGGGTTACAGGGCCATGATCACAAGAGGAGGACACAATGTGACATACAATAATGGACTTTCGTATGATCACTGAGCAAGTCATGCTTAAGGAAATTAAATCAGCAGCAACCATGCATTTTGCATTAAACTACTAGCACGTGCCCTGAAAAATACTAGTGATCACAACGCAAGACCAAACAGAATACCTATATGCAGCCTGAACTGAGATGGACCGCTTGGAGTTAGAAAGTTGAACTTTCCCAATAAGCTTTGCATTCAGTGAAAAGTTTGTCGGGGTCACACTCCCAAGATACTGTTGTGATGGTTTCAGAGAAGATCCTGGTGAAGAATTTCACAGGAACAGAAAAGGAAACATCATTCCAAATCCAGCTCAAAAACAGACACACGGTGCACAAATCAACTTATTTCTGACAGCGAAAATGTCACAAAAAACTTTAAACGAGTTCTAATTCTAATGACTTAGATAATGGAAACCAATATTATTTAAAACCCTTAGACCAGGTGGGGATATTTTAAATAAACTAGACTACCATGTTCATACCAGTTAGCTACATCAGTTTACTCCCAGATTACAGAATATCGCATCGAGAACTCTAAACCTAGCATAATAAGGTATAAGATCATGGGTCTCTCGGCAAATTTCCGATTAGTTTCAGGTTAGATGCAAAAGCAGTAGCCATAAAGTCCTGTGCAATGCTTATTAATTTAATAGGAGCTCAGGAAAGGCTTGGCCAAAAAAAAAAAGGAGCTCAGTAGAGCTGTAGACAAACTTGGCCTTCTCCGGGGCTACCAAACCAATGCACCACCAAAACTGGGAAACATATGATTTCAGATTTCGTCCTGTTGTTGTTTTTGGGTTCAAGCAAAAACCTTGAAACATGACAGAACACATCGGGGAATCCGTAGTTTATGAATGTGCAATGTTCCAAAACATATACACTAACCCAACATTAATAATTCAATCGAACTCAAGAACATTAATCATTCAATCGAATTCAAGAACGGTTGTCAGAAAGCACATTAATCGTTAATTCTACAACTAAGATTTAGTAATCATAAATCGATAAAAAGATGGGAAAAAATGAGCAAAGAAAACAACAAAGAAAGCGGTGGTTAGATCATGGGGCGGAGTTTACCTGTCAAAGCCAGCGAATTCGAAACCGCAGCCATGCTTAATGCTTTGAGGTCTGGATTTTGCACGCCACACCTCACCAACAAAGAGAGTGGAAACGAGTGTTGTTCGACTCTTGTGTTGGGAGGAGAAGAAGAAGACGACTTGTTTAATTGGTTCGGTAATAACAATGCAATGCTGCTTCTCTCCAATGTTGATTAAGAAATTAATTATTAATTATCGGTAGTGACTAACGATTATAAAGGAGACGGGCTCTGCCGCTATGGCAAATGGCAACGGGCAACTGGCCAGTGTGATGCTATTTGATTTAGCTGTTCACATCAAACGTCATCTAAAATGATATAGAAATGTAATATAAAAACATGATATGAATAACATTACTCAACTAACAAACGTTATGCCCTTCGACAAGGGAGTTTTTTTTTTAAAGAAAACTAATAAAAAGATGTTGAAATCTTTGAGTTTTAATCAGAATGATAAAAATGTGTTGTAAGTGAATTTTTAAAATAAAAATGTATTTAACATTAAAAGTAAACAGTATAAAGAGTGTTTCGTTAAGACTTTTTTTTTTTTTTCCTTTCGCACCCTAGGGTTGGGGAGTGGGGAGTGGTGGGTGGCATGTGGGGGTGGGTGGGTTAATTGTTGGGATTTTTACCACCTGTTAAAATAAAAATACTTGCAAGAGAACAAAGTAATTGTAGTATAAACAGTTTTAGCAAGGTTGTTCTCCACATGATTATTCTAAACAATTTATATAAAAATCAAATCTATTAATTATTGTTATTTAGTACAACGGTCTAGTGATATTTCTCTTTACTTATAAGTGAGAGGTCTTAGATTCAATTCTCGCTAAAAGTGAATTTGAATCACATTATTCCTAGCCCATTGTGAAGCTAAGCTCACCCTCATTCTATGCATATTTAGATTTTCCTAAAGCATGCTCTACTTGGACCTCCAATCTAGAAATATCGTAAGTAAATTGAAAATAAACTACATATTATTGCTAAGGATCGTGGCCTCGCCAAAAGAGATTAGTTACGCACAACCATAACGCAAAATACTATTAAGAATATGGATAGAAAACACTTTGAAAATAAACTTGAATTCTTCAAAGTAATGCGTTGAGAACCCTAATGGATAATTAGCCTTATTTATACTACAAAATAAAATCCTTCCTATAAAAGGTCTTCTAAAAACTAAGAAACATAATAAGTTAGAAACTAGGAAATAATCTCCAAGTCAAACATGGAGAAATGCCCAGCAAACTGATCAGTCATGTTCTAGGCTCAAAATAGCTCCAAAACATGCCCAACATGACTTTTTAAAGCTTGAGATGTCCTAAACATATCTCCATAAGGCCCATCACCAAAAGATACAATCTAAAACTTTGACACGAACAAGTTGGGAGACTCACGAACATCCTATAATTGGAATCACTCCAAAATTCATCTGTTTGATCACTCTTTGCTCAAGAGGAAGTCGCATGTCCTACATTGGAAATATAATTCAAAAGATCAAAGTTCTCACAAAATAATCAATAAATTAAAACTAAGATTAGGGTAAGATATACAATAATAATAACGACTCATCAATAATTTTTGGGGGTTCCTAGTACCATTTGATTGAAATGAGACAAGTGAAATGAAACAAGGAGTAAAGGCACACGTTGATTAAAAGTGACCCGATATAGTACACCTAGCGAATGTGAACAACGATCACTGGTTAAAGGCCTAGAATATTCTAAATATTTCCATACAATGATGTTTCAATTGTATAAGGGGTTGTAAAACTTAGAGAGTTGTGCTATTTATTTGTGTTCACGTTTTTTTTCTTTTTCTTATCAATGAATGAATCTCTCTACTTGTATGACAGAAGAATCATGGTATACACTTTCGTGTACTAGTTAAAGTGTTACGTATGTTTGGTGGAGATCATATACACTCTAGGATCGTAGTCCATCATCACCCTCCATCAATCAATAGTCGTTGGCAGGTTGCACTTCGTTGATCCAAAGAAAGAGAGAGATCCATTGTGCAAGAAACCCGACTATGGTGATCTAGCTGCACCTTGCAATATGACTAGCTTGTTACGACTTCACTCTGATCACTAGCTCTGCCTTTGATGTCTTCCCCATTCTTGTGGTTAAGAATTGAGAAAAAAGTTTCAAGTAGGCCAACTCCCATAGTGTGATGAACGGTGTGTACAAGGCTTAGGAATGAAATCACCATCGCATGACTAACTGGCGATTACTAGTGATTTCGACTTCATTTAGCTGAGTTAGAGCCTACAATTTGAATTGACAACGAGTTTTTGGAGTTAGCTCATCGTCTATTGGACAATTGTTTTTTTTGGGATCATGACACGTGGCAATTGCTATGGTCAAAACAACTAGGAATACCCTTAGTTGTAAGCAGTGCTGGATATGGCTCACCAGACTACACAAATTTGGGAGATCCAATAGGTCTAAAGTGATTGATGAAGCTAATTCCATTGAGGATATTACTTGCCTACCAAGAATGGAAAACTTAATTAGATCTTGATTATGATGGAATCTCAAGAATTTGGTGAGTCCTGGTTTAATAGGGATTGAATTGCACCACAAATAATCATGATCTTAAGAAAAAATAAACACTTGATCATGAATTGGGTTTGAAATTTCTTATGGGGCCGTTAGGCTTGATTTTGAGCAGAACGGGGCCAACTTGGGCAAATATCAAAGAGGATTTTGTGAATAATATCCAATAGGTTTTTTTATTCAAAGAAGATAAAAAGTCAACTTGGCTAAACTAGTTGTCACCATACTGGTGGAATTGAGAGCCAGACTGGCCCAAGAATAAGCAAAGTAACACTTCCAAGTCTTGAAATCATGCACATCCAAACTCAAAAGACTGAGATGACACTCTAAAGCCAAAAGAATTTCTGATGCATATGTATTCGCAAATGTATTTATGGAGCTCTGAGATAAAGCGAATTATTACCAATTAGTGGCATTTATAGCATCTTTAATGAGCTCGCCAAATGAGCTACTAGCTAAATTTTAGGGAGGATTTGGAAAAATTCATCTCCAATCATGCTCCCTATCCACCTCTTGAGATAGAGATTCTCTTAGGAGCTCTTAAATCTAGGGAGTGAGGAAGGAGCTCACAACATTAATTACCAATATTTAATTAATATTTTAAATAAACGCTTTATTCTTATTGGTTCACAATCATTATAACTCTAACTAGTGAGTATGATTGGAGTAAAATTATTTTAAGAAGCTTCTAAAATAATTTTATAGTCCTTTTAGCTAAAATTTAACAAAAAATAGAGACCATGTTTGGAGATACTTTTATTTGTTGGAATAAAGAGGGTATTATGTTTTTAATGCATTTGTGGTTTTGGGTGAACATATTACTAGCAATATCTAATTAATGATGTATTTTTAATTTTCTATGATTTTATCTAGTAACTAACATGAAGATATCCTTTCACAACGAGCAATGATGACTCCAAAAAAAATATTTTATAACGAACAAACTAATGTCTGTGATATCCCACATTGCCTAGGGGAGTGATCCTTATATGTATATTCACATCCCTACCTAGCATAAAGCATTTTGGGAGCTCACTGGCTTCGGGTTCTATGGGAATTCTGAAGTTAAGCGAGTAGCGCGCGAGAGCATTCCCAGGATGGGTGACCCATTGGGAAGTTCTCGTGTGAATTCCCAGAAACAAAACCGTGAGGGAATGGTAAGCCCAAAGTGGACAATATCGTGCTACGGTAGAGTCGGGCCCGGGAAGTGGATCCGCCCCAGGCCGGGATGTGACAATTTGGTATCAGAGCCTAACCCTGGCCGTGGTGTGTCGACGAGGACGTTGGGCCCCTAAGGGGGGTGGATTGTGACATCCCACATCGTCCAGGGGAGTGATCCTTATATGTATATTCTCATCCCTACCTAGCAGGAGACATTTTGGGTGCTCACTGGCTTCGGGTTCCATGGGAACTCCGAAGTTAAGCGAGTAGTGCGTGAGAGCATTCCCAGGATGGGTGACCCATCAGGAAGTTCTCGTGTGAGTTCCCAGAAATAAAACCGTGAGGGAATGGTAAGCCCAAAGCGGATAATATCATGTTACGTTGGAGTCGGGCCCAGGAAGTGGTCCCACCTGGGCCGGGATGTGACAATGTCCATACCAACATGAATTGTGTGCTCAACACCATTCATGAAGCTACCATGAACAATTAAGTAGACCTAGGAGAAGCTAATAATACACCAATACAAATTTAAAATACTCACAAATAATCTCACAAGAAAGCACTTATTGATTGAAATACTAAAACGAAAAATAGATCTGCAACAATCCATGGGAAGATGATGGATGAAGACTAGGAAAAGGGGGAGTGGGTTGCCACTAAACCAGGCCGAAGCAAGAGGGTGACGACTATGAATTTTGTAGATCTAGGATTTTGGTAGAGAGAAGAAGAGAGCGCCTATGTTTTTTTTTTCCCAAAAACAGGAGGCCATAATTTGATTTTCATCACAAATGCTCCCTGAAAGTTCTGTATAAAATTTATATTTGGTGTAATCCACGTTGCACTGAATTATTGAAACAGTAGGCCTCTCATCCGCGTGTCATGTGACCAAACTAACATAATTTTTAACGAAAGGATGACATGAATTTGTCTTGCGCTATATTTTAAGGACAACATTGATCAAATTTATACTTGAAGAATCAAAGAGAAGATTTTAGTAAATTTCAAGAACTATTTTATGACGAACTCCCAATAACAAACTAATGGGTTGAATATTTGTTATAAATGAAGTGTTTTTTACGATTGTTTTCAAAGGATTAACATTATAATGAATGGGGGTTTAGTTAACACCATGTTACACTTCATCTATGGCTCTATAAAATCAGAATCTCCTCCATGGAATTGATTTTTAAATATCTAACAAACAGAAACAAAAAAAATACTTTGATCACCAAAAATAAATCAACATCGAGCTCACTAGCTTGTACTTAACGTCTCCCTAATCATTGTAAAGAAAGAAATGGAAACGTGACGAAACGTTTGCAATTATAATCGGACATATAAAGTTTGTTTTACAATGCTTGGAGAAAAAGCTCATGTAATTACTATATAGTTTGAACGATTCATGGTGGACTCAGCAAAGTGACGATACGCAAACAAAACTCCAACTACAAAATTTGGGAAGAAGACTGGGTCAAATAACAAAACAGGTCTACTCATGAAATATTCTTCATCACTTCGGTAGTTTCGAAGTTCTAAAACCATCATCCATCAAGAAAGGAGAAAATGGAAAAGAAAAAATAATCGTTATACATAACCATTAATTAAATAATTGAACGAAGGAAACACTGTGAACAATTAGAATTATGCTTGCGTTCTTCCTTTGGAGGAATGAGCTGGCTTTCAAATAACATATCTTTTTCGTGAAAATTTTATAATCACCGATCAATTTCTTAATTTTGATTAGAAGATTACAAAAAATCATTCAAATCAGAATTCGTTTAGTCATTTAAATATATCAAATAAATAGATAATTATTAATAAATATTTTAATTGGTAAATATATTGTTAATGTATATGATATATTTTGAATGACTAAACGAACTCCGATTCATATTTTTTTTTTGTAAGAATGATCTTTTAATGAAGATTAAATATTTGGACGACTTCAATTATAAAATTCTATAGAAAAGATACATTATTTGAAAGTAGTGGAGTGAGCTCATTCCCCCAGTGGGGAAATGCAAGCATTTTTTGGAAAGTTATATATTGGTAACCTTTTATTTATATGTTGTAACTATGTTAAATGACTAAAAATGATATAGTATTTAATATGATATAATAATTGTCAAAAAGAATAGAGTGGTGATATTCCCACTCCGGTGTCTTATTTCCCCACCCACCATTTAATGAAAAAGTTAATAACATATTTATCATTTTAAAAGAAGACTCTTAAACCCCTATTTAATTTAGTACTAAAATTTTGAAAAAAAAAAAAAAGTTTAAAATAATAAATAAATAATGGTGGGTGGGGTGTGATATCTTTGGTGGAAAGAGGTTGGGAAAGATTTGGGTTAGAATCAACGAAAAGGTTGGAGGAAGGAATGGGCGTGTGCTAGATGAAGGCGAGAAACTTCAATGGAGAGAAAAGAGAATTGGGTGTGAGATCTGCGGTTTTGGAGGAAGAAGAGTGGTTTAGGGATCCGGCGTCTCTACAGAGCGGCATTAGGTGTGAAGGAGATGATGAATGTCTAGGTCTTAGGTCTTGCATTTTCTTTCATTTTTTTTTCTATTTTTATTTATTTATTTATAATATTATTTAAAGATATATTAGAGTTATTTAAAAAAATATATTATGATTATTTTGGGAATAATGGTGGGTGGGGAAATAACATTTTACTTTTTTAATTTTCTATGGTGGGTGGGATTATCATGTGGGTGGGAAAATAAGACACTGGAGTGGGTCTAGTAGCACTTAAAGAATAATGTAGGGGCAAAGGTTATAATTTTGTAAATTATGTGGGAGTATACTTGTTATTTGAAAATTTCATTAAATGTGTCACATCCCGGCCCGGCCCCCCACCACATCCCGGACTCGACTCCACCGTAGCACGATATTGTTCGCTTTAGGTCCCGACCACACCTTCACGGTTTTGTTTTTGGGAACTCACGAGCAACTTCCCAAGGGGGTCATCCATCCTGGGAATACTCTCGGGCGAACTCGCTTAACTTCGGAGTTCCGATGGAACCTGAAGCCAGTGAGCTCCCAAAAGGCCTCGTGCTAGGTAGAGATGGAAATATACATATAAGGCTTACAAGATCCATTCCCCTGGGTGATGTGGGATCTTACAAAATGGGCACTGAACACTACGTTTTGAAAGCAAAAACACTTTTTTTAGAAGTATGGTATACATTGCTTCTATTTTTTTATTGTCACCGACAACAATTAATAAAAAATTATTTTTTTGTTTTACCAAACACATTTTATGTTCTAAATTTTTTAATAAGCTGTTTTTTTTTCAAACACCACAATCCCAAACCAACCTTACTCCAATACTCCTTAAGTGTCGCATTTTTAGATTATTCTGAATTCATTTGTTTCTAATTAAGTGCTTGCAATAAGATACGCTTTTGCTATTGTGAGTTGCCTACACATGCATATAAGCGCAATCTAACAATTAATTAGTGCATTGTGAGTTTATATACTCATTAGATTTTTTAGTTTATATTATCGAAAAAAAAAAAATACAGGTAGATAAACACTTGAAAATTTTTTTCTCTACTTATAACATGATATGTGTTGTATCAACTCATGTTCCGAAAACATAAAAATTTAGAAATATCTCTCCGCCATGTCACTTACATTCTTTGAGCAAATTTAAGGAATCTTTTTAATTGAAAATGAAACTAATAGGTTTTGGTTTTATTAGCAACATATATCATTTTCGGATACGCGTATTCTTCTTCTTCTTCTTCTTCTTCTTTTTATTTTTTATTTTTTTATTTTTTTATTTTTTTATTTCAAGAGGCAACAATATACATATTTATACTAAGATGTGTGGGGCTAAATTCGTATTAAAATTAATTGTTATTCAAGAGATTCAAACCTACCCCTTAAAGTGAAGATAAATATCAGTAAACTATAATATTAAGTGAAGATAAATGTCATGCATGCATTCTCCTTTTGGCTCCAATAAGCCGGCCGGCAATATTTTAAATTGTTCCATATTTACAATTAATTTGACATTTAAAACTATGAAGTGGATTGTTCCACAACCGGACTACTGATAACCTACCATTTAGGACAAGGCACAAACAAACATTAAGCATGTGACAAGTTTATATAGCTTTGGGATTGATTCTATACATATTGAATTAACCAAAATGAGCTACACATATGTTGTATCACACTAAGTTGGCTTATTTAATTCGTAAGCTAACAAAGCACATATAGATTTACAAAGTGATCTCTCTCTCTCTCTCTCTCTCCCTCCCTAACCTAGCTAAAGGAAATCTGTCCCAGAAATTTGAACTGGTCGTTTTGCTAGCTAGTATATATATACTAACATTCATTATCCTTAACAGTTGCCAAGCTGGCTAGAAAGGATTAATTAGTTTGATCATTCAAGTGTAAGAAGTACTGTTTAATTTATAACGGGATTGAGATCGAGTACATACTCAAACGCTTCTTAAGGCAGACATGGCACCAGCAGCTGCGGGAGAAAGAAGTTTAAAGGAGACGCCAACATGGGCTGTTGCCATCGCCTGTGCAGTTTTCATAGTTATTTCTGTTATCATAGAACAAGCAATTCATGCTCTTGGAAAGGTATGTACCTATGTATATACGTCACGTGCAGTATATGCCAGAAATATTTCTTACTATTAGTTATTTACTAATACATATATGGTCATGGAGAACTGTATATAAAATTTAATTTTACAATGACAGTGGTTCCAGAAACGCAATAAGAAAGCTATGCTTGAAGCTTTGGAGAAAATAAAAGCTGGTCAGTTCAAATTTAATTACTATCATTAGATACACTATGCTAATTAAAGTTTTTTTTTCTTTTTCTTATGTCGTATGTCTTCTCTCTCTAGACACCACACCCACTCCCCACAAGCCCACACACATGTTTATATATATTCAAACAAGAATTTAATTAATTACATAATCTGATGACATGTTGTGATATGTGATGATATCTCTGTTAGAAACTGAAAATATTTGCTTATATGTATATTGTGTGTGCATGCAGAGCTAATGCTTTTGGGGTTCATATCTCTACTGCTTACTGTTGGAACACGATTTCTTCCAAAAATATGCATCTCAACCAAGTATGGTGATACCATGCTTCCGTGTCAGTTAAACGAGTCTAAGTATAGTGACAATGGCGGCAAGGATAAAGGTAATAAAGGAGGAGGCGACGATGATCGACGACGAAAGTTACTGTCACATGCTGAAAACGTGATCTGGCGTCGGGTTTTAGCCCCTAGTGCAGGAGATTCATCTTCTTGCGCAGGAGTACGTCATTAATTACATATTAACACAACACGTAATTAATCATTATTAGTTGCTATATAATGTGTACTCTTCAATTAATTTTTAAATATAATTTCCATATTGATTTGTCCATGCATGTACTGTGCAGGGTAAAGTACCATTGATATCTGCATCTGGGATGCACCAATTGCATATATTCATCTTCGTGCTTGCTGTTTTTCATGTTTTCTACAGTGTCATCACTATGGCACTTGCGCAGGCCAAAGTAAGTTCCATCCATATATGCATCACTTATTGGTGTGGTTATATATACCCAGGCATTGCGTAAAAGAAACATTTTAATTTTTTTTACGCGTAAGTGTCTAAATCTTTTATCTATATAAAAGTATAAAGAGAATTCTCCTTATCAATAAAAAAGAGTTCAATGTATATTATAACCTATAATTAAAGGATCGAGTTTTAGTTTATTTATTTATTTATTTAAAAAACAAGGGTACTTACTCAATTTCAACTTTACCTCACGTTTTTCCCCGACTGTTTTTCTCACTTATTCTCCACTACAGAACTTGTACCTTAGCACAAGCATAACATATTTGGAAGCTGCTAGTTGTAACTTGCATAAAGAAATATGTTCCTTTACCAAAGTGCCAACCTAATTACTGTTTAAATTCTCATTGATGATGTTAATTGTTTCCTGGAGATATATATGGTCCAAGTTCACTCGCAATATAAAGATTGGTCTGTCAGACAAATCTAACAAGAGGATGGAGGTAGTCTAACTTGCAAGTTTAAAAATACTTAATTAGCATATTAATTTTTTTTTAAATAAAATCTTATTTAATTAGCCTATTAATATTGTAAAATAGTTGAATGGGATCAATCATATAATATGAAATCATGTATGTCAAAACATGTTTACATTTGGCCTTCTCTACTCGTAATTTCTTCTGCGGCTTGGTATCCGGCCAGCCGGCCAGTACTTCATCCATAAAAATTAATGGAAATCATGATATGAGATGAGGACCACCTACCTCAAAAAGAAGATGAAGAAGAAACGATAAAGCCAGCGTTAATTACAATTATATATTTCTTAATTAATTAATTAATTAATCAAAATCAAAATCAATTAATCAGCTTTAACAATGCTCTTACTGTATGAGTGTTGACCAGATGAAGAAATGGAAAGCTTGGGAATCAGAGACATCGTCCTTGGAATATCAGTTTACAAATGGTATCAATATTTTATTTCTTAGTTTATTCTGCTGGCCAACATATATATACTTCTATATATGTAATATATATATATATATATATATATATATATATATTTATATAGGGAATTGTTATTAGCACTTCAAAAATCTCATTCTACATTCCAAACTTTCTATATTAGGAAACAAAAATACACTTCTTAAGAGTGTAGAATGAGATTTTTGAAGTGCCAATAACACTTCCCTATATATATGTATATATATGCATATGCTTCTTTTTGGTGGTTTACTCTATAGGCCTTCTGGCCACAACGAATATTAGAACATTTAACATTATTAATTAGTGTAAACTAATGTGATTAAAGAGTTGAGAATGACATAGTGATCATGTTGCAGATCCTTCAAGATTCAGGTTTACTCGACAAACTTCGTTTGTGAAGCGTCACTCTGGCTTTTCTACAATGCCTGGAATAAGATGGATTGTGAGTTGATTCATGTGTATAATATTTGAGTAATGTTATTTGGATAAACTTGTTGAGAAAATTGTCCTAAATTACTACACACACCCACCAAAAATCAAACGAAAAAACAAAAAGAAGAAAAAACCTTGATCAAAGCTCCCCCCTTATGAGAGCCTCTTTCGTGCATTGTAGGTGGCATTCTTCAGGCAATTCTTTGGTTCAGTAACAAGGGTGGACTATTTGACCATGCGCCACGGATTTATTAATGTAAGTAATAATTAAAGCTTAAATGTAACATGGACACAGCTTGGAGAAACTTTTCAGTGTTTTTGGAGCTTGAGTCGGTATATTATTTGTCAAAATATAAGTGTAGTAGAGTTTTTTTTCTTTCAAGTGTTCCTCCCTTTTTATTATAATACGTGATGTACTGATCCATGTTTTGGATACTCTAAAACATTTCTCCACAGCTTGGCACCTTACGTGTAACTAAAGTGTCATTTCAACTTATATAACAATGTGACATCATTTATTATACAAACATCAAAATTTCAATTGTTCAATTCTTATCATTATCTAAAGATCATCTTAAGAAAATTTCATTTAATTTGGAGACCGTTTATTCATCCATATGGATCAAACAAAGTTGACAGTTAATCATGAGGGATATTACTTGTTACCATAGCACCAATTTGTTTGACACATATTGATAGCTAAACGGTCTCCACATTACTTTTACCATATTAGACCTATGTGTGTTGGTAGGCTTTACCTATATTAGAGAGTTGATACAAAAAAAATATAAAAAAAAATGTATTAAGTGTAGCATTATTATTATTATTTTTTCAAAATTAGTATGCACTCATTTGTCGAACCTTGCTCGCTCTCTTTCTGGCATTAATAGGCTAATGCATGCATGCAGGCACATTTTGCTCCAAATAGCAAATTTGACTTCCATAAGTATATTAAGAGATCCATGGAAGATGACTTTAAGGTCGTCGTGGGAATCAGGTCTCTCTCCTAAATATATGATGTGTTTGTTAACTTCTTGATAATGTTCTTACGCTAATAACAACGTATTAATTATTTAATTTCTTTATTTTGCATGCAGTTTACCACTATGGATTTTTGCCGTCGTTTTTTTGCTTCTAAACGTTTACAGTAATCTCTTTCCCTCTCTATCTCTCTAAGCTGCTTCTCTTTAGCACACACAGACCAAGATCATGAACCGCACATTTTGATTTCTTACTGGCCATGAAAATCGAATATCGTTAAATACTGATCAATTGGTATCTTGTTCTACTTTGTTAATGCAACAGAATGGTACACGCTCACTTGGTTGTCGTTGGCTCCTCTCATTGTAAGACAATGATATCATCACATTAGCAACGATCGAGTTAATATATATTATATGTTGTTTGGTATTCAATTTGAAAATGAATGCAATTAAACTATGTAGTAATCATTAGTTTCAAGAAAGATACCAAACAATCCCTTAGTTTTTCGAAAGCGGAAGTACAAAGCTCTGTAGTGTGCTAGCTGCAAGTTCCTGTTCATATTCTCATCTTTTATATATGGAGATGATCTGATTAATAATTATTTAATTTTGTTCGTGCAGATTCTTCTTCTGGTAGGTACAAAGCTTGAGCTTATCATCGTGGAGATGGCTCAAGAAATGCATGATCGGAATACAGTTGTTAAAGGCGCTCCCGTTGTGGAGCCAAACAACAAGTACTTTTGGTTTAACCGACCTGAGTGGACTCTTCTCTTAATTCATTTTACATTATTTCAGGTAAGCTTAGAGTTGGTTATTTTTTCATGTCAAATTACCTATCATCTTCTTTTAGGCAAATTATCTTACAAAATTAAGCTTCTTAGGCATATACAATGGAAGACCCTAAGGTAATAGGGTCTCCACCACTACTTTAAAAGACTCTTTTAGGTTGTCAGGGGAATCTTAGGGGTCCTAAAAGTACTTCAATTGAAGAATTAGAATCTCTATAAGAATTAAATAAAAAAAGATTGAAATTTTGAATAGCGGTCGTTGGATCTCCAACAACAAAACATTCAGTCATCAAACAATAACATAAGAATTTTGACAAAAAAAAAAAAACAACAAGATAAGAATGCTTCTTCTAAATTTGTGATGTGGTTTAATAATTGGAACAATTTATTTTTTGGATTCTCTTTTAAAAGAAATATCCATGCCAGAAAGCGATTAAATCAATAGTACTTAGTTGTTTGATTGCATACATTTCATTTCAATTTTATCTAATGAACCATGATTTTTTGCATGTTTAGTTTTTGGATTTGTCTAATTTTTTTTTTTGCAAACATGATCTATAAATATGTACTAAAATATGAACAATTCGAATGGTTGAAATACATTACAAAGTGAGCCTACAAAATTTGTGTCAAAATGTGTGAAAAGCTTGTGTCGTTCAATCTAACCCCATATGTATATAGTCGTATAAGAAGCTACCGCCCAATATGATATCTAAGAACTCATTTTTTTGTTGCACAGAACGCATTCCAAATGGCGTACTTCGTCTGGATATCTGTAAGTTACCACAATCCCATATAAAATTATATTTATATCTTATTGCACCTCCCAACTATGTATATACTATAACTAATATTTATATATGTATGGATGCAGTCTGAATTTGGGTTCACATCATGCTTCCACGACAACTTGCCTCTGATATTGATAAGGGTTTTCCTTGGGGTAGCCCTACAGATCCTATGCAGTTACATTACCTTCCCTCTTTATTGTTTGATTACACAAGTGAGTTAACTGCCCTTTTGTAACATTTCTTCATGCTTTGATTCGACCATATATTACACCAGCTAGTTAAGTGAGGACTCTTTCAAATAACAGCCTCTAAATTTGAGGAATTTGATTAAAAGTTTCAACTTTAATTTCCAAAGGAAAAAAAGAAAAAAAGACGTTTCTTTTTGCCCTTTATTGTTCAAAATTAAGAATTTTATATTTTATTTAGTAACCTATGTGTATGCATGCATGCATGCATGCATATTATGTTAAATTGCAGATGGGATCTCATATGAAGAAAGCAATTTTTGAGGAGCAAACGGCGAAGGCTCTTAAGAACTGGCAAAAGGCTGCAAAGCAAAGAAAGAAGTTGAGGAATACTAAAGGAGATGCTTCTTCCTCAGGATTTGTAAGCGGGGAAAATACCCCAAGTCGGGGTACATCACCCTTGCATCTGCTTCACAACCAAAAGCTCAGGTCCAATCAATCCGACCTTGAAAGCGTCCTCAATTCCCCAAGATCTTACCAATCTGACGCTGAGCTCTCGGAGATGGAAGGTTCCGCACATGAAGGGAATGGTTTTAGAAGACAAGGAGACCAACCTGCAACAGCAATAGAAATGAAAGAAGGATCACATACTGTTGATTTTACATTTGCTAGTCGACCTTGATATTTTTGTCCTTAAAACAATGAATAATTAAGTACTCTTCAAATTTTATACAAAAGAGGATAGAGCGGATGTGAACATTCGAACTCTAACTTTGAGTTTATGAGTAAATACTCCAAGTCATTTTGATGTACAATATACTTGTTGATCAACCCTTAAAGTTAGATGATGTTCAAAAGAACTTGTTTGTATAACGATATATATATTAGACTTTGCATGTAGTTTAATATCCTTAGCTTTTTATATTTATTCTTGGCATATTTACATATCGATTGATGTTCCATAGAATAATAAGGTAGTGATATTGACTATGAAAATGGTGACTATGAAAGGGTATGCGAAGGAAGGAAGGAAGGAGGAGGGGAAGGGATGAGGAGGACGACAGAAGCAAACGGGCTTCACATTGCTAGGTTTTAGGGTTTCTTTTTATTTTTTATTTTTCTTTAGGTTTTTAATTTCTAATTAAATTAAAAAATCGATTGTGTTTAAGGGAAAATTTGACATGAGTCCAATTTTGTGAGCCTTTATGAGGTATAGTCCAATTTTGCTTGATTATTGACTTAGGTCCAATGGCTCATTGTACACATCAACTTATTTTTATTCTCTTGCCAAATTTATCCCTAAATTGACTAATTAAGTAATTAATATATTATTACTTTTTTTATATTTATGATGATTTTTAATCCTTGTTCATAGGATTATCTTATGCTTAATGATCGGATTAAGTATAGGAATTTAATTCTCTTTAAAACGTTTCCTATTCTTCCTTCTCTTTCTCCCTCACGATGTCTCCTTCTCATCCCTCATGATATCTTCTTTTTTTCCCTCCTCCCTGCTCCCAAGCGTAGATGATCAAAGATGTCCAACCTCAAATTTCTATTGTTGGTTTGATTTGTAGAATTTAGCCAATCTTGTATGCTTTAATTCTTTTTTTTTTTTTTTTTCCATGTTTCTCTGTTCTTTTTTTTTTTTTTTTTTTTTTTTTCTATTCTAAACCTCTTCGTGTTTTACTCCCTTAGCATCATCTTGTTATTCATCATTTTCTATGGATCTTCTTGGTATATATATCACATCTTTTTTCTTATCTACCTCTGTGTGTTTTATACTACCTGTGTCATGGATAAATTGTATTATCTACCTATCACACATTATTGATAATTTGTCTCAAGTTAATTGTGTTTATCTACCTGTATCATAGGTTATCTTGTTCTATCTACCTTATACCATGGATTAATAGTGCACACACACATTAATTCTTGATATTCTAATTCAAATTAAAAGTATTTATCTACCTATACCATAGGTTTTTGTTCATTGCTTATATTACAAGTTTTTGTTCATAGTCTACCTATATCACAGGTTTTTGTTCATAGGTTTTTTCATATGTTTTATATATATCATTCATTTCAACTTAAGTCGTGGGTTTATAGTCATACACATGAACTTACTTTTAAATTTTTTTTCCTTAAATTGTGGCTAGACTGAGGAATTCGAAGAATCAAATTTTGAAATTCAAATTTGAGTAAATAATACATAAATTAGGAAATTTAAATATATATTTATTTTTACTATAAAGGGCAAAACGGGAATAAGATGAGATCAATTAGACCTAAACTAGGAAGAATATCTAACTGGACTCAATCCAAAAGTAGCTGATTTTTTGGACCTGAATCTAAATGCCCCTTGTTTTAAATAATGTGGCTATCCATCTAAAATTTCACATTGAATGCCATCTAAGATTATAAGACCGTGGTACAAATAGATTGTAAGTATAACATTGCTCTATCTTGCGTCTTTTGATCAACATCATTTAATCTTTTGTAATAAATTTTTGCCATATCCACTCGATCGTAGGTCCAAGAGACTAGCAAGCCGAAAGCAAATCACATGGGCACAATCACGAAACAAATTCACAATAGACTCTGAAGAACTTCCACAACATAAATAAGAACTTGTTTGTATGTACTTTTAAAATGACTGAAAGCGCTTTTAGTGAAAATGTTTTTTGGTTCCAAAAGCACGTAAAGTGCTTTCTGCAAGAACCACTAGTTATGTGCTTATTCTAGGAAGCACTTTAAGTGATTTTCCAGAATTTACTTGCTTTTTTTACTAAGGATTGGTTCTAAAAACATTTTCACTAAAAACGCTTTCAATAATTTTAAAAGCACATTCAAACAAACACGAAAAGAGCACTATTGACATTGCATCAATGAACTCTATTAAAAACCTTGTTTCCTACCCGATCCTTCCGAAAATCACCGAGACGAATTTCAATTTCACCGGTTTTATCGACCAAGTCATAAGCAGTGGAGGTCATAACAAAAAAAACCAAACCCAGCCCATAAAATAAAATTAAATGCAACAGCCCATAGCCCACCTCCAAAGCCAACCCCCGGCCCATCTGTGAGACGCAGAGCCCAACCGCGTGTTAACCCTTTAACAGCCCTCTCTCCTCCTCCTCCTCCATTCCTCCTTTTGATTTGCTCTTCTACTCCTTCTCCTTCTTCGATTAAACAGAATCAGTGTTTTGAATTCTTTTCTTTCACTTCTTCTTCTTCCTTGCTTTGATTTTTTCTGTTCAATTCCTCACCCGCGAGCTGTGGGACCCAGTTACGCAGCCGGCCGGCCGCCCTCCCTCCTTCTCTTCTTCTTCTTCTTCGATAGTCGATGCTTGATTGATGTGGCTGTAAATATCAACATTTGCTGAATTGGAGAGGTAAATCCGTTGCAGCTCCAATTCAATTGCTTCGTTGCTTGTCTTTCTATGACCATCTTATTTTCGATAACTCCTTTGCTTTTTTTCTTCTAAATCTACAGGTTGCCTTTGTGGCCGTGCTCGATTGCCTTCACAGTGCTAACAGCATATATATATATATATATATATATATATAGAGAGAGAGAGAGAGAGAGAGAGAGGTTTTGATTCTTTGAGTAGTGGGGAACCAGCAGCATATATCTTAATCTCATCATGGACCCCTCCATTATGAAGAAGCTGCTCGAAGACGATGAGGTTCTCTTCTCTCTCTCTCTCTCTGTGTCTCTGTCACATCTGTAGCTCTTAATTTAAGTCTCTACATGTGTTAAATTTTGAAGCTTTTCTTTTCTTTTCTTTTTTCTGGTTTGAATTGTGCGAAGGACGAAACCATGCATTCGGGGGCGGATGTGGAGGCCTTCCAGGCTGCCCTCAATAGGGACATTGAAGGAGATGCCTCTGCTTCCCAGCCATCTGATTCCGACTCCGGTATCTCCTTAACCTTTTTTCTCACTCAAACACCTTAATCATAACCTTTTGCTGATTACTCTCAACACTTTGTTACAATTTTATTACTTTTCATAATTTGTTAGCTTTGGTGTTTGTCTTTTGGAAAGCATGAGTATCTTGGATTGGATAGAAAAGCTTCAATTTTCCACTTGATTTTTGTTTCGATTCTAATATCTCTTGGAACAAAATTTAGGTCAGATTTTCCACTCTAATTGATCCTGCTTGCATGGTTCTTTTTATGTTAATAGTGTTCAGCATGAGTTATTCAAATATGATCTTAGGAAGGATAGTATTCATTTCCATTTTTTATTTTGTGCAGACCCCATAAATTGTAGACCGAAACTTGGGTCTGTATGTGTTAGGAATTTGTCTCGTGAATGATGGTGTCCTAATTTGTTTAGGATTGTATTAGGGAAGCTAGGTGCAGAGATTCTTGTCCTAAAAGAATTAGGAAAGATTAAGTTTCCTTGTACAATTTAGATTAGGAATTTGAGAAGCCTAATCAGAAAAAGAAAGTGTACTTTCCTATTCCATATAGAATAGGAAACTTAATCAGAAAATAGGCATGTAACCATCGGTCTATGTACTATAAATAGGCTTGTTGGGGACTGACTGTTAACATGAACGGTAGAGTGAAACACTTTGAGAGAGTGTGAGGGGCAAGAGATATTAAGACCTGGATTTGTAACAGCAAATGGGGTTTTTCTTGTAAACCAAAGGGGCTTTCATACTAGTGGAGTATCTCAGTAATCACCGGAGTGGACGTAGGCAAGTTTTGGCCGAACCACTATAATTCTGGGTTCATGGTGTATGCCTTTTCTTTTGTGTGTGGTGTTTTGGTTGTTTGTTTATTCTTTGTGCTTGGTTAATTGTGAGTCATGATAGTCTATCGAAAACAAGGTCCTGGAGAAGGCATTTTTTTACATCAGTATGGAAAAGGTTGCAACTTTCCATCCTTTTTTCTTTTGGTTTACGACAGAGTTGAGTTGAAGTTACTCTTCACCCTCATTCTACCTTCGCTATTTAATTTAAGCCGTATAGTGTAACTTGCCATCTTTACTTCTACTTGGATCCTTGGTTCTTCTACTGTAAGTGGTTATCAATTGAAAATTGAAACTAAACATCTTCATCTTTCTGTCAGTGTCCAATAGGGTCAATGCCTTGAAATTCTCATCTTGTACTCCTCTCATCAATGCCTCTCAAACTTTCTTCTATATCTCACTTTTACTCCTGGAACTTAAACTTATGACAACTTATTTTGAATTAGTATGTTTTGGATTATCTAGGGCCCTATGTAATTGGCCAGACATTACGGTGCATATTTTATAGATTTCATACCCAGTTGTTGATTAAACACTTCCGTTTTTTAGAGCTTCCACATTTTTTTTTTCCCGAAACACCATATCCATGTTGGAACATGAATTATGTGGGTATTCTGACTTTTCTTACGGGTTGCACTTGCATGGAAGGATCGAATCATATTTTGAATAAATGATGCAGATTTTCTCTGGATTGGTCAAGATAGTTCTTTTAACCTAACTTCAAATAGAAAAAGAAGTTAATTTTTTTTTCTTTTCTAAAGATGAAATGAAAAAAAGACAAACTTTTAATTTTGTCTTAAGAATATAAAGGTAATCAGCTAAAGTAATTCATTCTTTAGTTACTTACAAAGATCCAAAAGACCTTGAAGTTAAGCCGCTTTGAGTGAAGTATGATCTTTTTCACTTTTGTTTTAGGGTGATGTTATTGGCACTCCAAAAACTCATGCACTCCTCATAAGTGTACCTTTTCTTCCTAGATATAGAAAGTTTGGAGTGCACTGTGAGATTTTTGGAGTGCCTATAACAGCACCCTTGTTTTATAAGCACCAAATGAAAAATCCAGAACAAGGGTTTTTTTTTTTCTTTAAGCCAATCAGCATTTTTGGAAAAACACCAGAAATTTTTACTCATAATAACATGAATGCACTATATAACGTAGAGAACAGAACAAATATGCATCACCCAATACACTACTTGAAAGAATACTAGTAATCAGCAAACATAAATGAGCTTGGACAAGTTGAAGTACTATAATCCAAAGTGGTATCAGGGCAAAGCTTAGGAGTCATAAATGAGCTTGGACAGAGACACTTTTTTCATGGGACAGAGTATTATCCAGCTATAAAATAAGGGAAATGATTTCTGCACTCCCCTTTTCTCCTTCTCCACACACTTGTTTATATTTGCCCCTTGATTCACCTTTGTTTTATTTGGTCTAAACGCCACAAATAAGCAGGGTGTTCATGGGGAGAAAAAGGGTGTGTTAAATTTATTTCCCTAAAATAAAGTAAGTTGCTATAGTTTGAAGTTTGCCTCTACAGTGGCCACAAGTTTTATTTACATTGATTGACCCAAAGATTATGATCATAGCTTTTAGAAGTTCATTTATCATGTTTCAAATTTTGAACAGATAGTTCAAAAACGATGATGGAACAACTTTCTTAGGGATTCCAGTAGTTTCTGTAGTATTAATGTGTCGTTTTTCACTTAGAAAAAAGGTAATGTTCTTTTAAAAAAGATCGTGATGAAAAAAATTACATGAAAAAATTGGGGATGTCTTCATGAAAGGTAAAATGTTGACTTCTATTACATTATTATAGACCTAAAGAAACATTTTCTGAATAACAAGGATTACCGTTGTTCGTTATATTTGTCTTAAATCATGTAAAGTTCATATATATGCATCTAAATGTTTTCTAAATATTTTTGGGTAAAAATTATAGATAACTAATTAGGTAAGCATCATTTGATTCTTTATTTTAAATGTCCACACTTTTTTAATAATATTTGTCAGTGTCAGTGTAGAACCTTCGATATTTCCATTGACACTGATATTAATGTACCTTGACCATTAGTTCTATTTTGTCAATCTATTCAACTTCTACTTATTACATCATTATCAATTTATTATGGGCATTTTCTGACCCTAAAATATCAACTGTTGCGCCCATAATCTCTAGTTAATTGTCATGAAGTTTGCATATATTCATACCCAGAATAATGTGTGCAACTGAATAATGCAGCGATTTTGTCTCAAGGAAGCAATAATACTTCTAGTCAGCCATTACCACAGTTCCAAACAACTGGTCAGGATGAAAGTACAGCTTGCGAAATGCAACATGACGAAAAAATTGCACAACCACGAGAACTGCATTCATATGAAATGGAGCTAAAGCAACAAGGATCTGTTGCTGAAAATATGCAGCTAAAAAGTGATGCCTCACAGGAACTTAGTCACTTTTCTTTGTCCCAGAAGCAACCCCAAGGTGATCTTCAACAAGGGCAAGCAGAACAAAAATCCCTCCAGGTACATGAAACAACTGGCACGCCGATTTCTGGAAAAATTCCCGTCTCCAAACAGGAGCAGGACATTACATCTACTTCGCAAAGCGAATCTCAGTACTTAAAGCTTCAGAGGATGAGCAGTCAACAGTCAATGATCACTGAGCAGCCAAGCAACCCAATGAATCGTAGTAAACAAGTACCATTTGGCCTGTTACTACCTGTCCTATTGCCCCAGCTTGATAAGGACAGGGCCATGCAACTTAATACTCTATTTGGCAAACTCAAGGTTGGTCCTACACTTCTATATCAAGGTGTTGGGTGTTTTATTAAATCTTCTGGTTTTTGACTGTTTCTCTATTCTAGAATAATGAAATCTCAAAAGACGCTTTTGTTCGGCACATTAGAAGTGTTGTTGGGGACCAGATGCTCAAATTGGCAGTAATGAAAGTACAATCGCAGGTATGTGTATCATGGGTTTAATTAATATAATTTGAAAAATGTTATAATGTATCCTTTTTTGATAAACTGAAAACCAGCATACAAAAACTTTGCAGCCAGGTCCTAAACACCAGTTACTGCCTCAGGCTTCAGTGCAGCAACAGTCTCCTAGGATGCCATCCGCTAGTGCAGGTTCCACACAGTTCGCTGATCCTCGTTCATTTGCACTTAATCAGAGAGGCACCAACTCTCCGACAGACCCATCGCACATTCCATCTTCAACAGTTCAACTGCAGTCTGATTCAAGCCATTCAGTCATTGAAAACAGTGCTAAAAAACTGCGGGAGGCAGAACGTCAGTCAGACTCTCATGGAATGCAAGTAAGCCAAATGTCTTCTTCTAGTGTGGTAGCTGGGAATCAAGAAAGGGAGCGCTCATCAGGTCCTATGCAAATACTTAATAAACAGCAACAACAGTTGCAGTATCCACAATCATCCTATTCCATGTATGGAAGCACTGGTGGTAATTATCACCCATATACGGGGACAAGTATCAATACATTGCCTCTCAAACAGCAACCTCATGATTCACAACTTAGACAAATACCACAACATCAAAGCATGGGTTCAGCTCAGTCAGGTGGGGAAGCAAAGGGAGGGAACGTCATGGGTGTGTCCAATTTGGAGAGGCAAAATTCGATGAAGGACCCTAGTAGACTGCAGGGTGGATCTCTTTCGCACTTTACAAATAATTCAACTTTACAACAGAATATAGCTCCTTGGCAATCCTCAAATAAAGAGCCACATTCTGGTCCTTTGTCATCAATTCCTTTTGCAAAACAGGAACTGACTGATCAGACTGCCGAGCAGCAGCACAAACCCCCATTATCTAATTCACAGGAATTGCCTTCTGCTGCGAAACTTGAACAGGGGAATGGGTCACCTGGAATTTCAATGGACGAGCCGTTAGATAAGCAATCTTCAAGAATGGGGTTTCCAGCATCTGTAAGCATTGGGGCTTCATCTTCTACAAGCACAGTGCCCCCGAATTCTGTTTCTTCTTCCGTAACAACGCAAGCTGATCCCAATGTCTTGGTACTTTCATTCTTCTCATCTATGGTTCTCTGCTAAATATGCATTGTTATGTCGTGTTGCTGACTCATCTATGGTTCTCTGCTAAATATGCATTGTTATGTTGTTAAGTAGTACTCTATTTAAAACTAATTGTGGAAAAACAAGAGTTATTCTATTTTGTTACAGTGTCTTGTAATTTATCCACTTGCGCAGGCTTTGTTATATGTTAATCCATAACAATATGCTTTGTGGCCACATTATGTTGTTTTATTGTGCCTCTCTGATGCTGGACGGGTTAGGGAATTGAAATGGGATTGTTTTAACTTCATTTATATATTATTTAGTTTCCAGTTTGTAATAGAATTAAGATTACTTTCTTGTTCCTAGTAGATTTAGGATTACTTTATTAATGTGCTTTGTAGTTCTATAGACAGACTTGAATGATTGATTAAACAAATTTTCTCCCCGAGTATCTTGGTCTCTGAGTCTATTCCATCTTGATCTTCTTCTCAACAGTTCTGTTTCTAATCCTGTATCTTTTTTTGGATTCTTGTCGGCCTATCTATTTCTTTCTGTCTTCTAGTCTTAAAGTTCCTGTATTTCTCGTATCTTGAATCCTAGTTCTAGTTTTGTTCTGGAATCCCTGTCTATATTCTAAATTCTGGTTATTGTTCTACTTTTACATCACAATCAGTCCCAGCCTTAAAATGTAACATGAAAAAATGGTTGGATGGACTAATTTCATGTTGAATCCATTTTTGCCTCATTTGCTTTGTGCTGAAATGTATGTATTTTATAAAATCATGTGTTACTTGATATGTTGATTGTCTTTTCATTTTCGTACTTATCTATTTATGCCAGTTAGGCCATCGAATACCCTCTGGAACTTCTCCTGCTGGGATTAGTAATAGAGCACCTCCAAAAAAGCCTTCTGTTGGCCAAAAGAAGCCTCTTGAAGCACTTGGTTCTTCTCCACCTCCGTCAAGGTAAAATAAATCCATATTGTTGTGTCGTATCTTGTGGATGATTGATTTCATTGCTTCTTCAGCATAACTTTCTGTTAAACCCTTACACATTTGGATCTTTTTCAGTAAGAAGCAAAAGGTATCCGGGACCTTTTTGGATCAAAGCATTGAACAACTGAATGATGTGACTGCTGTTAGTGGAGTTAATCTTAGGGTACAGTATTGTGTCCTTTCAAATCATCTTACTATGGAGGATAAGCTAATTAAATGAACAGTTTCTCTCTTTAAGTAACATGCTCAGAACCTTTTGAATTCTTGATTTAAACAGGAAGAGGAAGAGCAGCTGTTTTCTGGGCCCAAGGAGGATAGTCGAGCTTCAGAAGCATCTCGAAAGTTTGTGCAAGAAGAAGAAGAGAGGTTGATTTTGCAGAAGGAACCCTTGCAGAAAAAGTTGGCAGAAATTAGTTAAGACACTATCTTTTTATCATTTAGATGTTGAAAGGGCGCTTGGCACACCAAAAAGTCATCCTGCACTTTTTATAATTGTATAAGGCATATTTTGCCTTTTTGGAGTGCCAATAACAGTTCCCATGTTAAAATTCCATATTTGTTCATCTCACAAAGGAAATTGATCTGGAATTTATGCTGGTTGGTCTTGCAGTGATCAAATGTGGATTGAAAAGTGTAAGCAATGATGTGGAGCGGTGCTTGTCACTGGTGAGGTGCTAGCTGCTATATTCTTTTCTATTGTGATAAACTTCCATGTTATCTAACTCTTAAGACAAATGAATCTTCAGTGTGTGGAGGAAAGAATGAGGGGACTAATAAATAATCTGATCAGACTGTCAAAGCAGGTTTGTTTTTTATTTTTTCCTTCTGCTGAACATGAATTCTCTTGCATCATAATAATTCCTGACTTTGAGTGAATCTCCTTCCGCTAGCGAGTTGATGCTGAGAAGCCGAGACACTGCACTATTATTACCTCTGATGTTCGGCAGCAAGTTATGAATCTCAACCAGAATGCCAGGGAAGAATTTGAAAAAAAGCAAGCCGAGGCAGAAAAGCTTCGAAAGCTTAATGAAGTGAGTATCTTGTATGCATCCTACATTGCTATTCTTACTAGGCAACCATGGTGTAAACTGCTAGTGTGCTAAACACACACACAAAATATTTTTGTAGGAGTGTAGGTGTGTTTTATTTTTCATAAGTATTTGATTTGACTACATACAGCCTGAGGTTAGCAACGGAGTTGATGGTGATAAGGACAAAGATGAAGGTCGTTCGAAATCATTTAAGGTATTAAAATCCTGAACAGCATTTATATGCTTACCTCTACAATAAATAGAGAAATTAATCTTCTGTAACTTTCTATTTGATAGCCAAACAAAGAGGAAGATGACAAAATGAGGACAACAGCAGCAAATGTTGCTGCCCGAGCTGCTGTTGGAGGAGATGACATGTTGTCAAAATGGCAACTTATGGCTGAGCAAGCCCGGCAAAAACGTGAAGGTGGGATTGATGTAGCATCTGGGTCCCAGCCAGGTAAAGATGTAAACCGCAAGCCTACATTATCAGCTGGAAGAACTATGAAGGACAATCAAGAAGCAGAGAAAAGGAGCGGTGGAACTCCTGTTGCTTCAGCTGGTAAGTTTCATTAAGCTTGAACATTTGTCTGATCTTGATTTTATAGTTTGTAGTATCCATAGCCATTACCTGGGATACTGCTGCACCAAACAAGATTCGAAGTACTATAGAGTATGCCACTGTAGTTGGTACTGTACTACTGTGTCAGTGCTAATATGAATTATATTGGCAAAGGTCATGAGATTGATGCTAGTAGAGAATGCCTGCACCAGGAGTGTCTAAAAGGCTTTACAAGACTGCTAATAGGGCCAGCTAGCCAACTAGGCTAGGGTTCTAATTAGTTTGGGATTTTAGTTATTTTCTTCTCTTTTTCACTTCTTTAGCCTCTTGTGTTTTGGTAGATGATAAGGAATGGGTACCATTCTTGTTCGTGTGTTTATTAACAACCACCGGAATGAAAAAAGTAGGTGGGTCCCATTGATTTTGGGTTGACAATATCTGAAAAATGAAGGTATGCGATAACCAAGGGGGGTTTCTTCATCCCATGCCATTCCTTCTCATACCCATTCCTTCGTTAAAACATACCCTAAGTTATATCCCTTATCTTTCTCATGGGTCATGTGACATTTTTAAATACTTAGGAGGGGTAGGATTTATTAAGTGTTTTGGTTATTGTCCTAGTATAACTAATCTATCAAGACGCTTTGTACATGCAGTTTTTATAAGTTTATTCCAGAAAATCATATTAAAATGATCTTTTGGGTCCCGTTTTCCCTAGAACTCAAGTATCTTCATTCCAACTTCAGTTTTGCCTTCTATCTCTATTTTTCTATATATTGCCGGAATTTTTCCTCTGTGATTTGACACCACTACAACAGATGGCCATTAGCTTAACGCTTTTGCCCTGCGTCACCTTGGTTCTGCACAAGTAACATAATTTAAATAGTCATTGTATTTAAGTGCCTTAATTAGCATATCCTGAGTTGCATTTACAAGCATATCCCTAGGTATGAAGTAATCAAAATACAAAAGCATATAAAGTGCTATATGCCCATTAAATTTTCAACACTGTGGAGGCTGTGGATAGGATATTACGGAAGCTTGAGGCTGGCGGTGTTTCTCTTCTAACTTGAGACCTTCTGCATTCTCTTCGCTAATTATATGTTCTTTCTATTCTTTCTTCTTTTTATATTTTGGACAATTATTCTCATTAGGCATGTTTGAGCTATATATTAATTTATTTAAATTATTTTCCGTAGCTGGGACTATTAGAAAATGTGGAAAGAACCAAGTTAATGTGCCTCAAACGAAGGTGGCTCGTAGTATATCTGTTAAGGATGTGATTGCTGTCCTAGAGAGAGAACCTCAGATGTCGAGATCTACTCTGATATATCGCTTGTTTGAGAGAGTTCAATCTAACACCACTGGTGAATAAAGGTAGAAGTTTGAAACCTTCTAGCAACCCCGCCTATCAGAATGCCCGCGGAACCTGTGCTTTCCGGAGTTGTTATTCTTCCCATTCATTTGGTTGTAAATGTAATTATGGTGGTGTTGGTAAGTTTGCTGAACCATAAGCTTTTATTGTTGTTGGCAAAGCTGGCCGATGATGGTTTTACTATTCTTCCCTTTATTTGTGTTATTTTATCATGCAGTTCCAATGCGTAACCCTCTTTTCATCTTCTGGGTTTCATCCAATTCGTGTTTAATTCAAGCTTTGATTAGTTATTGGGTTTGGATCTGGAAATTGTGGAATACGAAAAATCTTATTTGAATAAATTTGGACCGTTGCCCCGACACCATGATTCGAGTCGAAGAGCTGTGGAGTTGTACTGGAGGTTTGATCGATGCGACGACTTTTACGAAGACGAGGTCGCGCCTGTTTACAAATTGGAACAGGGGTATAGGGTCCCTTCCAATTTTCCCGAAACGGTCAATGGTAGAGGCCCGTAAATATTACAAACCAACGTATTCTGTGTTGTGTAGTAACAGAGGAGGGGCCCACACGTCGGAATGTATTAACTCAAATGGTGTGGTTATTTTATTGAATCTTAACTAGTACGAAGCACGATGGCTTTCAGCTAAAATACAATCACTACATTAAAATGTATAGTTTGAAACATCACTAAATAATGACGAGAGTAACTTTCTTAAATGACCAAAAAATGCATGTCTCAGTCGGTGATGGCATATCGAAATTGTCTTGATCTTGTTCCTGTCACCACTACGAAGCTGATTGACACGCCCTGATGCCAAATCATCCACATGGTACAATTGAATTGTACAACAATCCACTCCAGGAAACCAGGGGAAACCAGGGAGTTTGAAGCATGTTTCTTCTGTATGCCTTTTCAATGCGGGATTAACGAGAAGCTGTAGCGGACGGTGTCTTAGAGACCATGTCCCGTTGCCAAAGCTTTGGTTCCAAGCATAGTGACTTGTCGTTGGGCTTCGCATCGGATTATGTTGTATCATTCTTCAATCCCGGGCACTGGTGTCTTCCTAAGAATGTCACTCACAGAACACAGGATCAAGGCCAGCAAGAAAATAACTTAGGGTTGTGCTGTTGTAAGATAGTCAAACAGACCAATCTCTAGCCTCACCACGTCGCCGCTAGAGCCGAAAGCTTCAAACATAGATCAGTTCAATCCCATTTATCTGTCATCGACAGATCAATCTCCGCGGTCAGCAGAACAAAGCAATGGGAATGGAAACATAGGACAACTTCCTATGAAAAAGGGTAACTTGGGTCTTGCCAAAAAAAGCGAGATCTTAGTCTTTTGGGGGCCTGTTCTGAATGAACAGCCAAGCAGAGGAACAAGGAATATCAGTTCATTGGCTTCTGGTCTGGAGAGGGGATCTACCAGCAGGGTAGAGCATAGAGGGGTGGCCAGCTTCCTGTCTTTGTCCCAAGCGATTCATAACAAACCAGTTTTTTTCTTCTTCAAGATTGGTTTGACTTTTGAGTACACCTTTTTTATTCATGCATAGAGTTTGGACCCAGGATTTTTCTTCGTTTTTCGATTTTCGTTTCACAGCATCTATCATGTGCAGTGCATCGTTTGCATCATGTTGTACTAAATGAACACATCAGTCTCGGCATTTTTCTTTGACTAGATTCCGAAATGGTGTAACTTATTAGAGATGTGTGTATGAATTTCTGTTCTTTTGGAGGTAATTCCTGTACTAATTGCCGGAAAAAGTACTTAATGAATAATAGCGTACATCTATTCAAAAAGATGCAAAGAATATGGGCAGAAATCACGATCGCGTGACAGGCGGAAATACTTACCAGTATACTACACTACAACGACCTTGTTGCTTTACTGGTTAGTTGAAAGTTTTTAAATAAAAAGCAAGTGACCCCTTATCACAGAGTGGTGGAAATGTGTTAAGCTCTTACATGACGTCGTGATTTCAACTCCATCAGTGTCTAATTTAACACCTATGGCTCATTTACTAATCCGTAATCAGATTGAGAGGAATTGAATTGATAAGGAATTGGATTGAGGAGGAATTGGAATGAGGTGGAATCAGAATCAAATTCTTGTTAAAGATGTTTACTAAAATTGGCTGGAATCGGAGTATAAATGATATTGATTTATATAAACTGTTTACTAATTCACATGAATCGGAATGAAAATTAATGTGATTACTAAAATACCCCTTTTGTAACTAATTTATTTTATATCTAATTATTTTTAATAAAATTTATATTCTTTCATTTTTCAGTAGAGAGAATAACTATTTTTTTATTTTCTAGTAACTTTTATTCTTTCATTGCTCCTTACTAGTTACCAACATAAAACAAACCCAAAAAAAAAAGAGAAAAAAGAAAAAAATTCATTTCCTGTCCTCTTTCTCCCCCATCTCTTCGATGCCGTGCCGACCCATCCATTTCTGAAATTTCCCAGCACCTCTCTCTCTTCCCCTATCTTCCCTATCTTTCTCTGCTAACCCACCCCTTTCTAAAATTCTCCAGGCATCTCTCTCTCGTCCCCGTCTCTTCCCCATCTTTCTCTGTTGTCGACCCACCCCTGATCGCGAGACCACCATCTTCCCTGTTCTTTGGTCTTCGTCAGGAACGCGAGCCTTGTCAAGCAAGGGCTTGAAGGCAGCACCTATGGCCAGCCATCACCATCGCAAGGGCTGCAAACACTGAGACTGTTCTCATCTTTGGAGTTTGAGTGTATTACCGGTATAAAATTTGGATTCTTGATGAAAGCCATTTCCAGGAATCCATATAGCTCCTCCCACTCAAGAATTGGACTCCGGCCAGAAGTTGAATTCCTGATTTTATGCGGGTCCCACAATCATTTTGATTCCTGATGGTTTAGTAAACGCTGGAATGGTTGGGGATATGTGCAATTCTGATTCCCATCGTTTCATCCCCCTTTGGTAAACATGCTCCTAATGTAACAAAAATGTATCGTTCGACAAAAGAAAAAGGAAGAAAGTTTTTAAATAAAAAAGTCAATGCTTTTCTTTTACTTTTTTTTTGTTATTTATCTTTCAATAAGAAATAGTCATACAAACAACTATAAACACCCTTTCCACTGTTAAGTGTTGTTGACCTTAGTTGCGAGCTTTTTTTATCTTTTGTTTCTTCCATCGATTCAATTGTTGGGACAAATTAAGATGAATTGCTTCCGTGACACATTCGTTTAGCGGACGTTTACACCTTATATGAGGTTAGGAGCATCCCTAATTCAATGGTCTTGTACACTCTAAACTGAAATTTATTGAACTATATATAGAGATCATATACTATCCAATGCCATTTCTCGCAACCTTAAATTACTGTTAAAATTAGCGAAGTATTTTAAAGAGTTTATAGATAACAACCCACTCTTTAGGCATTATTCCAAATTGATGTCAATCTTTTAAATACTTCAAATAACAATCTAATGGTTTGAAAATTCAATTTCAATTAGGTTATTAGCATTAAGTAATGACATCGATAATAAATTGAAGTCGGTTTTCACGTTCACGTCATCTGTGAAGTTAGCATAGACATGAATTTAACCAAGTTGACTAAAGTAGTGTTCCCTATCTTCTGCTTTCAAATTAAAATCTCCCTACTCGTAATAATTTAGATGAATTACGTGTATTATCCCCAACCCTAAATATAGTGTAACGATCCTATTGTTTAAATGATTTTATAGGAGGGTGGCATAAGTCAGCATTGCCACTTGGTTTTTTGTTGTTTGATTACTGACCATTGACTTGTGGTTCTCGTGGCAGGGTCTCGGCCTCAAAAGATTTTAAGGCAAAGAATCCCAATTTACGCGCCACACCGCCATGCGTTGCGCCAGTTGAGTAACGGCCAGCCTTCCGTACATTTCCTCTCCGGTTCAAGACCGTTAGAAGCCTGGCTTGTACCTCTGCTGATTGTGACGACCATATTACATAATCTTTCTTCTTCTTCTTTTCCTAATTCCTTCCTCCTCAGGTCATATTCTTAGCTTTATATATAGGCGTTTTAATTCGTGACCTGAATTAATTTGTATTATATATATGTATATGGAGATAAAGAGAGAGCTAGTTTTGATTTTCCGATCATTTGTTCATTAATTTCTGATAATATAACAGTAGTTATATTAACAAATCCTCCGGGTTTGGTTGTTGTTTGAATTAACAAGAGATTAAATAATTAAGGTCACAATTAAAGGCACGCTAGGTACCGCGGCGTAGGGTTGAGTTTGAAATGGCGGGTGGAGGAGGGGGTAATGCCGGCAGAGAACTCGATCAGACGCCAACATGGGCTCTGGCCGCCGTCTGCTTCCTTATCATTATTATTTCTATCGTTTTGGAAAAGGTTCTTCACATGGTTGGAGAGGTACGTACCATGCATGCATGCATGCATCCATATATATATATATATATATGTATGCAATTATTAAATTGTCATTTAATTTAATCATTTCCTTTTAAAATATGTTCATCTTCATTGTTAATTCCAACTCTGTATTAACGCAAGGACACGATCGAGGTTCAAACAGCGCGGTTGATTTTATATTTCAATTTACCTTCTTATTCAAACGTTTGGAGGGTTTCATGCATACACTTATCCCGTCTTTCAATTGCAGTTTTTTCATCATAAAAAGAAGGTGGGGTTGCTTGAAGCTCTTGAGAAAGTGAAAGGGGGTATGTAATACATATATTTGACAATGTTTAATTGCTTGCCATTCTGACAATATAAACATCTTACGCTTTCATTTCATGTATTATGTATATATATGTGTTTGTAATTAAGTCCTGAATGAAATAATCAGTAATCTAATTTCGTTCATTTTGTTTCTGATTTGTCTTTTGCTTTCATCACGCAGAGCTTATGGTTTTGGGATTTATATCTCTGTTATTGACATTTGGGCAAAAGTATATATCTCAAGTGTGTATTCCCATAGAGGCTGCAGACACAATGTTGCCTTGCCCGTACAGAGACCCTGACGAAGAAGCAGGTGGTGGTGGGGGTGACCATCGTCGTAGGCTGTTATGGTATGAACGCAGATATTTAGCTGGTGGTAGCGCAGGTCCTGGCTGCAAAGCGGTAACACACCAAATCTATATTACTCATTTCTTTTTCTTTCTCCTCCTTTCATTTCAATTTAATAAGTTTATTACCCCAACAATTGATAAAACAATTTCTTCATAACAAATGAATACCTTCTTATACTTGAATTAAATACGCATGTTTTACTTGAAATATGCTCAAACCATGCACATATTTGAATCCTTACCTTTGTTGATAACGTACAACATAAGTGACACCCAATCTCTAATTTATTGAAGAAGGTCACGAGATAAAATTTAACACACAACATTTTGTCGATAAAAAATGATAAACATAATAACGCTACTGCTAAATGTAATGCACTCATTTCTTCTGCCTAATCGAAATGTTGGATTTTTTAATTTTTTTAATTTTTTGTGATGCAGGGAAAAGTGCCATTGATATCTTTAAATGGATTACACCAACTTCACATCTTCATATTCTTTTTAGCAATATTTCACGTTTTTTACGGTGCGTTAACAATGACCCTTGGAAGATTAAAGGTGGGTATATACATTTACCTTTCTATCTATATTTGAAATTTTCCTTACAGGAAAATTTTTGTTTTTCTGAAGATATGTTCATCAGATATTTAAAGTCATAACTTTTTGTTTGGAAGTTTTACTACTAAAACCCAGAATAGAATTAGTTTGAACCGTCATATTTCTAATGGACATGAAGATAGAAGTTAGGCCTTGTTTGGTATAGAGAAATTGACTGGAATAGAATATTTTTAAATTCCAGACAGCTTGAAGGTAAAATAAAATGATTTAGTATTTGAGGGGATTAAAAGAAGAGTTTTTGTTATATTTACACTAAGGGGTGAGGGAATAAATTGGTATTAATTAAACTTGCCATCACCCCATTCAAATCTAAGACCTCTCACTTATAGGTGAAGAGGATTAGACATTACGAGAATTCCTCTCTTCTACTCCTAGCATTTTGGGGATGATTGAATGGATAAATTTTCTTCTTGATTAATCCATCTCCTGTATACCTACAAGTTTGTCACAATTTTTTCCATATGTCTTCCTTCAGCATACATTGAGAATAGTGTTTTATTCATTCCAATTCAATCCTCCATATCTACCAAATGAGGCCTTAAGGAATAAGGATAGGAATTTTGGAAAATTTCGAGAAATATTATGCCACTTTTAGAAGTTTGAAAAAATTTGCCCTTTAATTTTTGTATATGAAAATTTTGCAAACCCTATTCTTAGAATTGCATTTAAAACTATTTCTGAGGTTTCAATGCTCAAGATCACCCCCACAATAACTCGAGCTCATGTCGACACCATTTGAGTAATATTGCAGCAAACAGATATAATACTCGAGAAAAGAGAGGTGGCTCGACAGGCACTCGAGTTGTTCTCGAGAAGGAGCTCAAGTTGTTGTCGGAGGATCTTGACTCTTGAGCAATGGGAGCTATGTTTCGAATGCATTTAATCGATAGGATCAGTCAAACTTTTTCACGCTTGAAAGAGGGCAAATTTTGATGAATTTTGAAAATAGAGGCAAAAATCTTCTTGTGCGTCTAAGTGGCCAGTTTCCCAAAATTTCGTATACATATTGAGAATCAAACTTCCTTTGAATATAGATATAGTGCAAGGGGGCACAAATTAAGTTCTTCTCTTATCCCTACCCCCAGTGGAATTATGGGATTATCGAATATGATTCCAGATGATGCTGGAGATTGTGTCACTTGATCGTTATTCAGTTCCTTTTTATTTTTTGAGGGAATTATATTGAATTCTTGTATATCTTCAGGAGTAGTATAATTCTGAATCCCCTTAACTTCTGCAGATTCGTGCTTGGAAGGTGTGGGAACGAGAGATGGAAAATGATAATGAATTCAATGGTAAATCATTCCACAACACAACCTCTACTAATTACAATTAAGTGTCTTCCATAATTTGCTATAAATCATCATTAGTCATATTTCTGACTTCTCTGTGTTGAGTTCTAAAATTGGAACTTTATGTTTTAATCAGATCCTACAAAATTCAGGCTCACTCACGAGACATCTTTTGTGAGAGACCACACCAAGTGTTGGACTAAAACACCAGTCACCTTCTATCTTGTAAGAATAGTTTACTAACTCCTCTTTTCAGAATTCTTTTCATGGAAACCGAATTTTGGTAATTAAATTAAGGGCTTACAATCATACGATTACGTATACCCTTTGATATAGGAAGTTTCAAGTATTCCAGCTTGCAATCTAATGATTAGAACCGTCTGTACTTTAGATTCTCCTTCAAGGATCATCATCCATCTAATGAGTCCGTGAAATGAGAAATCATTTAGGCTTTTAGCTATTTGATTATCATACTTGTCATTTCATTTTTCCGGCAAACTAGTTTTTGGATGACCAAATAGTTTCCGACATGAAATTTTTTTCATCCATAGATATGTGATCTTTGAAAGAAAATTATTTTAACATAGACGGCTCCGACTACTGAACTGCATTTGAAGTAGCTCTAGGGAGGATGTGCGCATTTGTTTTTAAATGATGACAACTTTCTCCCACTTTTATGTAATCAACGCAGGAAGGAGCTTCAATATAACTTAATTTGGTTTGTTGTTTAACAAGATCATAACATACTCTTGATTATTGGGTGGTTCTTGAATATTGAATTTGTTCAGGTAAGCTTTTTCAGACAATTCTTTAGGTCTGTTCGTAGGGCTGACTACTTGACCATGCGGCATGGGTTCATCGCTGTAAGCTTCTTTACTCTTAATTAGTATTAATTAGCTTAATAATTTTGATTATTTGAAATTAAGAATTTTGCACTTGAAATACTGTATTAATCTTTAACAATTAAGGTGACTGGCTGCTGGTCTGTTGTTATATAGGTTCATTTAGCACCTGGAAGTAAGTTTGACTTTCAAAAATATATCAAAAGGTCATTAGAAGATGACTTTAAGGTGGTTGTGGGAATCACGTAAGAAAATTACTACTAAAATTTCTTAATTTCTTCAAATTTGTGCAATTAATCTCAAATGTTTTGTTTCTTAACTATATATATATATTCTCTTGATGCTGACAGTCCACTCTTATGGACTACAATGACTCTCTACTTGCTTCTCAATGTTCATGGTAAGTTATTCATATTTTATATATATATATATGTATATATATATATGTATATGTATGTCTCTTTCTTCTTTCTTCTTTTAGGTAATTAACTGAGTTTGCCTTTTCTTTGTTTCAGGATGGGAAGCTATGTTTGTGCTATCCATACTTCCTCTAATTGTAAGTATTCTTTAATATAGATGATTTCATTAAAATATTCTTCCTTGCAACACAAGTAAAATATGAACTGTTATTGGCACTTCAAAAAAGTTATCTTGGAGAAATTGCCTTCGGATCGAGGAATATTTATGATGATTTATTCTTTATGGGAGGTAATTGCCCTCTAAAAAGATTAAAAACTGACTAACTATTTGATTGGTTGAAGATAATCTTAGCTGTTGGAACAAAGCTGCAAGCAATTATAACACAAATGGCACTTGAAATCCAAGAAAGGCATGCTGTAGTCCAAGGAATACCTCTGGTGCAAGTCTCAGACGAGCATTTTTGGTTCGGCTGGCCTCAGTTAGTTCTTCATCTGATCCATTTTGTCCTCTTTCAGGTACATTTTTTATGTCTTAAGTCTCTGCAAATTCTTTGTGGGTTAATTTTTCATAATAAAGATTTCTAATTTTGCATTATACTTGTGCAGAATGCATTTGAGATTACATATTTTTTCTGGATATGGGTAATAATCAAGCTAATCGCCTCTTTCTGTATTTTGTTTTTTTGTATATATATGTTTATATTATATTATATATGTCACTAACAGCATTCTAAATTAAAAGCTTTCTCTTGAATCCTAATGCAGTACGAGTTTGGGCTGAGATCTTGTTTCCATGACAATTTCGTTCTCACAGCACTTAGAGTTGCACTTGGGTACGTCGACCTTCTCTCTTTTTTCTTCCTCGTTGCTAATTCTACAGCGAGAATGCACTAAACGAAGAATATCCCTTGATCATAAACTTCTCGCAATACATTATATATTTAGAGTAACTCGCGCCAAACATATGCTTATGTTGTTTGACTGTGAATTTAAAGAACATATTCTGGACAAACTAATTTAAAAAGAGAACATTTATCATTATCCTCAACATGTTCTATCCAAGGTGCTATGGCGATATCTTATTCATTTCATGTGTAGAGCGCAGAATATCATTTGAATTAATTTGTAGTGAACAAAGAGAGTATCATTACGTATACAAAATAATGAATAATGAACGGTATGTGAGCAGGGTAGCAGTTCAGTTTATGTGCAGCTACATCACACTTCCGCTATATGCATTGGTTACGCAGGTACAATCACTAATCATTGATTCCTCTCCGTGCCGTTTTTACTCTTTTTATGATTCTTCATGTGGAATTCAACTTATACCAAGACGTTAAAATTACATTCGCAGATGGGATCAACAATGAAGAAGTCGATCTTTGATGAACAAACTAACAAGGCTTTAAAGATATGGCAAAAAAATGCTGCTGCAAAGAAGGCTGGTGGGAAGTCGGGAGGTAAAGCATCTTCGGGTGGCGACTCAGTAACAAAGCCACCACCAAAGGCTAAGATGGACAAAAACGCATCAACTCCTGAACAGACAGCAAACATCACGGCCAGCGTAGATATTCAAGGCAACAACGCTGACCTCCTATCAGGACCGTGATTTTCGCAATTGTGGCGGTGAATGTGGGAGAAATAAAACATTGCAAAACTTGAGGCTCCGGCAAGCAACTTAAGGCCGGCAAGAATACCAAATATCCCTATTGTTTATGAGTAACTGTGTGCATATGATTTGTCACATCATGACATCTTGCAAATTCTCCGAAGTTAACATGAACTTAATCTTGTACAAGTAGTAGGCCAGAACAATCCATCAGCTCAAGACTCTGGTGAAAAGATCCCCTTCTCTTTCTATGTAATATTATTTCTTCATTCAATGTTTTGTTTTAAAACCAAAAGTATCAATCAACTACATTGATTTCGTGTTCTTTAAATTTTAGAGTTATTAACACAAACACCTGAAATTTAGCATGTTCTATTTTAGATCATACGAATGTTCCCTAATAAAGTTTTAAATATAGTAATTTAAATTGTCCATTAGCTAGTGTTCTATGAATCATTTTCCAACATCAAGTTTAAAGAAAAAAGAAACGGTCACTCATGTATCACGTTACATTGGGCAAAAAATACATTAAGAGTAGAGGATAATGTGAGACTCGCAAACTCGACTTAGGGGGGGTTTAAAGTCAAAGTAATTTCCAGGGGATGAAAGTCAGATTCATACCATCGTTTAAAAGATAACAAATGTTGTAAGAATGGATGTCATCTGAGTCTTCACTATTCACTGAAGTCTTTTGCACACGATGAGATGGTTTTCACTATTTTACTACAACAAGTTTGGTGTATGGTTGTGTAAGTTTGTACATGTTTTGTCAGTGAACTTTTCTATATGAAGGGGTCACTTTGAGACCCCAAACACGATCGAAAAGCCAACTCTACTTTTTCCTTTGTGAACACAAAGCGCAAATAATAGCAGAAAGAAATCATATAAGTTTTTTTTCACTCCTTTTCTTTTGTATTCATCTTCCATATCCAAAACAAGTAAAAATAGCAAGACAATGGGATATGATCTTGTTCCACTCCAATCCCAACAAAGGTTCTCTCTCACTTTTGCCTACTTAATAAAACAAAATATTTCATCCCATATTCTTTTGCCAAATAAAGAAAGAGTGTAGTATGGGTATTATGGTAAATTGAAGAAAAAAGGATATGGATATGGTATAGAAAGGGCGGTTGAAAAAACAGGCATCCTGCTGCTATATTTCCAACGGCCATGGCATCAGTAAGGTGCTTGACCGTTAATCAGCGTCTCAGTCGTCATCATTCTCATTCAAAAGGTGGCGGCAGCAGTACTAAAGGGCAAGTAGAGCAAGTTTCAGTAGTACAAAAAGTGCTGCCCATTTCCTCGTCATTGATTTCTTGTTCAAGAAGATGTGCTGCCATTCTCATTAGTACTTGGCTGCCTATCACCCTCATTTCAGCAGCGTCTCCTCCTCCGCCTTCACTTGCGAGAGAGCGACGCAACAGGAAAATCATCCCCCTTGAAGACTACCGCACAACCCGTAAGTTACTTAATTACTCACTTTCTCATATCTAACTGTTTCAATTTCTTGAATTTTGTTGTTGATTTTGAAGGATAATTATGTACAAAGTTGTATTTATCCATTGGTAAAATTGGTTGATTATATTTAGGTGCAATGGTCAACCCACAATTTATTCCGCAATATGAAAATTGCAAACTGAACAGTTACCAAACAAGTTTAACCCATCTTTGCTTGCTTGATTTCTTGTTCCTTCAGCAGCTGATGGATTAAAATATTATGATTTGGTTGAGGGAAGGGGTCCAGTAGCTGAGAAAGGATCAACAGTTGAGGTGCATACATGCATTTGTGTTTCTAATTTAAGTAGATTGATTGATGTTAATTTTCTTATTCAATAAAGTACTTGAATGCAGGTCCACTTTGACTGCTTGTATCGGGGGATTACAGCCGTGTCAAGCAGGGAATCTAAACTCTTGGCCGGAAATCGTAGTATCGCGCAGGTTCTCAACTCTATTCTTTGTTTTGTGGGTGTGTTCTGTGTGTTCATATCATGCACAGCCTCTTTTTGAATGAATTACCAACGCGTAATTCCTTGTTTTGTACTAGCCATACGTGTTCAAAGTTGGAGCTACTCCGGGGAAAGAACGAAAGCGTGAGTTTGTGGACAATGCCAATGGTCTATTTTCTGCACAAGCTGCACCAAAACCCCCTCAAGCAATGTACTCGGTAACTGAGGGGATGAAAGTCGGGGGAAAGGTGATGGAATCCTCCTTTTATGCCTAAATACAACAAATGTGGTACTTATTCCATCTAGTTTCATCGTTTCCTTGAATTTTTGTCATTGTTTTCTGGTATCCTTGCAGCGAACTGTGATTGTTCCTCCAGAGGCTGGCTATGGCCAAAGGGGCATGAATGAGATCCCTGTAAGCGCCTCTAAACATCGATCATTTGTTCCGTTTATTAGTCTTGACAGTTGACTCCAAGACCTTACCCTAGGGCTAGGCATCACAACATCTATCATTCTTTTATTCGTTCATGAGAGCATTTTCGTACTGCAGTGCTATCGTTATTGTCTAATACACTGCTTAACTCGAATCTTTGTTAATTTTGGACAAATCTTCAAAAGATCTGAAGCGTTGTTTGTTTCTTAGACAGTCCTGATCGATCATGTTATAATGTGTACTAGCTAGCTTGTAGTGCTACGTACATGTGCAAATCACTTGCTGTATATAACAAATATGTTGAGCATAGATTTGACAATGAATGTTTTCCACACAAATCTGCAGCCTGGTGCAACGTTTGAGCTAAATCTGGAGCTTTTGCAAGTAATTCAGCCAGACGGAAAGTGAGCCTGGCACAGGTTGATTACAGTAGTTTATTTTCGCTCGACAATCTCCCGTCTCATGTTTCGGTGGGAGAATGGGGATGAGTTGGAAGTTGAAACCGCCATTTTCAAAGAGTAGGGATAAACTTGAGAGAGACTTGTGTACGCAACGGAAAGTTTGTAAAGGTCATATGGCTCATATCAATTGAATCTGCATTTTCAATACGTAATCTGGACGACTATAGCAATTTGTCATTGCTGTATGAAACTGGCTCGTTTGGTTAAAATGGTAACGCAACATATTTGTGTCGATTAATTCGAAAAATCGTTTGAATGAATTCAGTATATAGCACAAAGAATTCTTCTTGACCTGTCAAAAATAAGCGCGGTCGACTGAGCTTTGCAGAAACCTACACCTTAAAAACATGCAGACATTTCGAGTTGCTAACAGAACAACTTAGTTTGAACTTCATCGTACCTAATCATTCGTGTTGTAACTTATGCGAATAAATATGATCAAAGCTAAATTTAATCAAGTCCATCGCACTCGTAATACAATGCATTGTCAAAACAAAACTACAAGCAACTAGTCTTGGGTTTCACTCACTTTAAAGTTCCGGAGAATATTATAACAAGCGCAAAATATGCCTATTTCTTATATCTCGTCAATAAACTCCAGAAGATCGTCAACCTCCTGCCTCAAGGCGGTAATTTTCTGCAGATGTGAAGCAACCCGGCTCTCGATTTCCCTTCCGCCATACTTCTTCTCATAGCAATCCACAACTGTAGAGTGTTTCGCCATTAACCTTTCTTCTAAATCTTTCTCCTTCACAACTAGCTCCTCCACCTGTTTGAGCAACCAAATAATAAATGCTATAATTAAAAGATGCATAGCAGTACTGTGATAACACTCTGCATGCCACGAAAACCCGGTGTATCGAGAAGTGTTCCAATTAATTCGGTGGTTGGCAGTACATAAACAAAAAGATATTATAATTACAACTAAAAGGCGAACCAACCTTGGGTAGTATCTGTGCAGCCTGCTGAGAAGATTGCAAGAATGCCAACAAGGGCTTCATCTCTTTTGAAAGCTCTTTCAACGAACCATCAGCTGCTTTCCGAGCAGCTTTACAAGCTTGGACATCCCCTGTCCGGGAAAGATTACGTAATGATGCTTCCAGCTTATCATGTATCAGCAGGCATCGGTTGATGATATTTTGGATCTTCTGAATTGCTGCTTGCACCTAGAACAAGACAATAATTACTGTTTTCTTATTGAAATTATTTAAGAAAGAAAAATACAAGACAAAAACTTACTTCATCCCACTGCAGTTTGGCCAAATAAGACGGAGAAGACTTGGATATTGACATGTCCACATGCATGTATACAATGCCAGCAATGAAAAGAAAGAAAAATCCAGAAATCAACATCAACGGTTCAGTAAGCATTGCGAGGCTGTTGAATTTGTAATAGACCTGCAAAGGAAGGATAATAAAGTTGAGAGAAAATTGAGGACAAAGTCTTAACACATGTACGGAGATTCACTTCACCCTTAATTTCAGAAAAGAAGCATGAAAGTTAATATTAGACAGTCCAACATAATACATAATACATCATGCAGAAATTATGAAATCTATGAACTACGATCTCAACATTCACGGAAATGATATATTACTAGGAACCTCAAAAGAGTAGCAGGATAACAGTGGGAAGACAGGGAAGATGACACACTACATGGCAGGCAACACAGCAGCTGACCAACATTTTTATTTTTGACAACTTTTTCTATAAAATAGATAAATAAAGTATTAAAATGATGATTGATTATACATGATAAATTCATAATTACCAGAGAGAGGGTAAAGAAAATCAGGCACCTAAAACAGAAACTAAATCTGACTAAGATGAAGCAGAAAGCTTGGAAAATATATCCACAACTGATACCACTACAAGCATCGCTAGACACTTGCAATCTCATTTAAGCAATACTGGAAACTTAAATGTCACGTCTTGTTTCCTATAGACCGCTAGAAATGTACATTGGTGTCGAAAACAATAATCAACATTAGAAACTAAGTAAATGTAATATTTTAGCAAACAAAAATAAAAAAACATTCTAATTTGATATTCTCAGTCATCTCCTCTTTTATGAGAAAATGTAATATAGTTACCTGGAATTTCTGATTATGCTCAGGCACAGCATTAGTCTTTTCGAGTACAACCACTGGTCTCCCAACAAGATCCAAGTGGGAAAATTTTGTCTGTAAGAGTCGTACACATATTTAATCAGAATAAAAAAAAAAAAAAAAAAAAAAAAAGGAAAGAAAAGGAAAATGAAGCTTTTTTTCCAAATAGAAAAAAAAGATGAGGCAAAAGAGAAATAATAAATTATAACTTGGTCTATAATAGTAATAATACCTCTCGCCCTTGTTTCAGAGGAAATTGAGTAGATACAGATATATCTCTAGAGCCCTCAGGTAGAACAACCTGCAGTTCACAGTCAAAAATAAAAAATAAAAAAAAATGCAGGAGGAAATTAATTCTTTTCACATAATCTGACTCTAAATCATGCTTTTTAAACATTCTTCTGATATACCACATCCTACACATTAAAAGGAAGTAATATGAAAGCAACTCAGTATGACTATCTAACAAATAAGTACACAAGCTGAAGAAAAAAGAATTAAAGGGTCAAAGGACATAGTATCAATAAATCATCACATTACCAACCTTCACAATGAGGGTGTCAATGACCATCTCATTCACGGGACAACCAAAACTAATATTAAGGACACGTTTTCCATCTGATTCAAACAGATATTCATGAAGCGGCAAGCCATATCCAATGGTAAACGCAGTTCTCCAACCACCAAACATAGGGTATCTAGGTTCGATTTCCAGTTCTGTCTGCAATCATACATACAAGTTGAGTACAATCAGGAATAACAACTGGGAATATTAGTCCACGCGAGGTAAAATAGTTACCTTCTTAGAATCACTCCATAAGTTGGATGTTGAAACATTGCCTATTTCATCCCTATAGTAAACAGAATGAGCTCTTGGTGGCAATTTCGCAACAAGACGCCTAATGGCTGATTGACCTCTGACATGAGGTCTGACTTGATAATCAAGTCTGCAGAAGAAATGAACAAAAGTTAAATTTAAGCTCCCGAATGGCACAGCACCAAATGACCAACAAGACAATTAAAAGTAAAAGAAAAAGGGACCTTGAGAATTCTCCCTTGCTTTGAGCACCTCCATGGACAAGCTTGTAATGCTCTGTTACTTGAATATTACCCCAATGGGAAATCTCTATCTCTCGCACCAACTCTTCAGCAACAGCAAAAGGTTGATTGCTCTCAAAATGAACAACTATGGGTGAGTAGGAAAGGGGAGAAAGATTCTCATAAGGACCATATTTGATCTCTGAACCAACACTCTTTGTATTTTCTACTTTTGTATAAGACTCAATTCTCGCATCAGGCAATTTAACACTGAGTGTTTGCACCTTGACCGCATAAGGAGAGAGGTAGTATGCGCTTTCCTGAAACACTAGGAGTTGAATGTCAGCCTGAGTAATTTTCTCTGGAAACGGCTTCAATACATGGGTGAAAACAGCCAATAGATCAAAAGTGAAGCTGTCCCCCTTGCCCAGTCCCTTTGGTAAAGCAACAGAATAAAATGTCAAAGCAGGAGGCATGTCTTTCGGATGAACATTTTGAACTGGGTAGCCAATACTAGAACCTTTCGCTTTTCCTTTGCCTTCGGTGGGGGTTGCCGTCAGATGTGCCAAATGTTTAGCCTGATTCTCGGGAAACGCCAACAGAACTTCTGTAACCAAACTGCTTCCCTCATTTACCACCTGCAGAGCATGAAAGGCACACAATTCAAATTCAAGATATATGCAAACATGGTTTCTTATCTGTTATTCATTTTTTGAAGGAGCAAAACTTTCCAAACATTCTTGGCGTGATTCCTACACCCGTCGAATCGAGCCGAGAAACTAATTTCATTAAGTCTCAAATAAATTCAAGAATAATCAATTAAATGTTAACAATTCAATTAATGAAAGGGTAGTGATGGGTCACCTTCAGCGTGGAAGTGATCCGCGCAATTTGTGATGTCAAATCAATCTGCAGCCAACCAACCAACCAACAACCAAAGCTCAATGTCAAATTCAAACACGAACGAAGACCAAATACAACCTCAAAAAAAAAAAAACAAACAAACTTCGATGAATGAAAACTAGAATTTTCGATTTAGAACATGAAACAATAAATGAGAAGCTGGAGATCTCCAACAACATTGATCAGGCAAACATTAAAAACACAATCCAATTCATGGAATCAGGGATTCTGGGAATGGAGTAAGGCTGAATTGCAGAGAAAGGAGGGAGGGAGACGAGACTTACGCGTCGGTCAACCTTGGAGATCACCAGATCCGACAACACAGGCGCCCACACGACGGCGAGTGCCAGCAGAAACACATCCACTCTCAAACCCATTTCTCGCATCTCTCTCTTCCTTCCCTCTCTCCCCAAAGCAAATGCAGCAGCCGTTCGCAGAGGTTTTGGGTTTCTTCAGTCTCCAAAGTACGTCGTCTCTGAGGATGGGAAAACAGATGAAGAAATCCTGGAACCAGTTGAGCCCATCTCACTTTGACAAGGCCCAATTCGCCCAATTTTGAAGCAGAACACGTGCTGAAACATGGCGTGGCCGTCAATGATTGGGTGTGAAACGAAAAACGCACGTGATGGTCTTCTCTCCAAAATCCTTAAGATAACGGGGATGAGTGGGGAGAGTAGTGTGAGTAGGTGACTGTCCTCTCTTCACTTGACTTCTCCGCCATATCCAGCTAGGGTTTCGGATTCGTATTTCGGTGGTGAAATGGAGACCTCTCTGAGATATGGCGGCGATGCCAAAGCTTTGAGAATCCACGCCAAGCAGAAGCTCGCCCTCGATTCCAAAACCCACTTGCAGGTCCTCTCTTCTCCCGATTTTCTTCAATTTTTAATCTCTCTCTGTTTTGCTTTCTTGGTTGATTGCTTTGCTGTTGAAATTTTCATGCATTTTTCTGTGGTCACTGAATATTAGTAAATTTCCCAGTTTGTAGCCATTAGAGTTGTAATACAATGTTGGGGAATTCAATTCAGTGCTCAAATGCTTGACCTTTTTTTTCTGTGCGTGTGTGTCAGATTCTTGGAGAGTTAGATACTAAATTTGGAGTTCCAACATTTTTGAGAGCGGTAGTGAGGCGCTTCTACCCCGACGTATGTCAATTTTTCCAATATCCAAGTTCTGGTTACAGCAGTTTATTTAGAATTGCAGCTCAAGAACAATCAAATAGAATTATCTATTTGTGCAATTTATGGCCAGGCTAGGCTAACATCGATGTTGTTCCTTTTTTGAAATTTAATCATTAATAATGGATAGTTGATATGCTTGGCGAATTTGGCAATGACAATGACAATCAATTGTAGTTTTCAGCAAGCCTTGGAGTGGGATTGCAATATGATAAGCGCGAGAAACTGCACTACACTATCCGTGCGAAGAAGTCATTCCCTGTGACAACAGATGGCCTGTTCAGCTTCAATGTTAAGGGAAGATGTCATCTTGACAAAGAATTTAAAGAGGTTGGTACTAGTTCAATTGCTTTTATTTTGACCTTTGCAAACACTTGTGCGGTTGTGCCCGTTTTATATGATTGCTGAATCAAAACATGCGCTCTCTTGAGACCGGAAAAATAAAATATATGCTCTCTATTCTCTATCTCTGCTCTCTAGCGTGTTTGTCATCCCTTCTTAGAGTTAGAAGTTAGAACCTTTGTATGTTGATGTTGGCTCTAATTCTTCCACAGAGAAACTCCACTGGAGCTGCTGAATTTTCGTGGTGCATTTTGAACTTTCAAAATGACCAAGATGTCAGGCTCAAACTTGGTTATGACTTGTTGGACAAGGTATTGTTACTTAGCTCAAACTTGGTTATGACTTGTTGTGCGGGTCTTGTTTACATTGTTGGAATCATTTCATATGAACTCATATATTCAACAATATCTTGTTTCTTATCAATAGATCTTCTATTGAATAGATAATTACTAATATCATAAGACAACAGCAACGAACGAATTTTACGTTTATGCTAGAAGATTAGTATACATCTTCTCTTTGTATTTCACTTTTGGTGGACTGAATGAAATATTAGAGCTAATTTGATCAATCTCAGTTCCCAATATCGAATACCCATCCCTGTAGGTTAGATGAATTTAATTAATTATCCTATTGCTTGTCAAAAAACTCAGTTCCAGTTTTGAATCATTTCCTTGTAAATTGTAGTTAAAGGCGACATTGAACTTTCCACTTCGTATTTATTATTTTTCCGCCTTTTTCAGGTTCCATATATGCAGATCAGGGAAAACAATTGGACATTCAATGCCAATGGTAATGGTAAATGGAATGTGAGGTTTGACTTGTGAGAAGGGGGAACTTTTGTAGGTCAGATGTGTTGTTGCAAAACGTTGTTGTACTGTATTTACTTATAATTGGCAGGCTATTGTGCTAAAACTTGACATTGAAAAGCAAAGTGCAACATTTAGTGGTCAATTATCCGATTCTTTTGGCTTATATTTTTTATATTCATAGCTTTTGCCATACCATAGTTGCTGAAAGTTCAATTGAGTTACCATATTGGAATCCACTGATGGTAAAAGCGCTAGGGAATTGTTATTGGTACTTCAAAAATCTCATTTTACATTTCAAACTTTCTATATTTGGAAAGAAAAATACACTTGTGAGAAGTGTAAAATGAGATTTTTGGAGTCCCAATAACACGCACTAAACCAAAGAATTGGTTCGGTCTCGATAGGGATCAGACTGTATTTCGGACCAATTAGGTTGGGATTCGGCTGAGAGTTTCAATTTCGTGCAGGCAACTCAACCGGATTGTGAGTTTGGGCTAGGATTGAAAATTTGATTGTAGCTGTACCCTAGAAAACAGAATGGTCTGGCTGGCGATGAAGTTTCCATTTTATTGTTTGGTGACGGAGTTTCAATTTGATTTTGATTTCTCATACTTTCTGTTTGATTCGATTTCACCTCCATTTTGGAAGGGATGGGTTAGTGTTGGAGTGCTAAGATGGGAAGTCTTGTCCTGTGTTTGGTGCACACAGGTACTGAGGTCATGTGTAACTCCTTAAAAGTCAATTAGTACTACCATCATGTGATATTATTTTTCACTTGTAAGTGAAAGATTTTAGGTTCGATTATCGTCAAAGGTAATTCGAACTAAATTATTATGGCTATCCGATTGTGAGGCTTAGCTCACTTCTTCACCTCTTAGTGTAAATAATCTCATATATGTTAATAAAGAAATTCAAAATCTCGAAACTCGTTGTTTGAAACTCTCAATTGAATCAATTGCCGAATCGATTGCAATCGCCATCCATTCGACTCAAGTGGATGAGAGAGAGTGGGACTTTAACACTACCAAACAACATCTCCGATATTCTAGTCCATTTTAATTTCTCTATTCATATTATATTTGTGGAAATATTTTTGTTCATCACCCTGTTAATTATTGTTGGATGAGTTCAATTTAATCTATCTATTTTTGATAAAGAGTACAGTGTTAATTGATATAATATAGAAGTCGTACAAATAGTAGGATAGGGTGCATATTTAATAGGCCTCGATAAAAACTTTGTCGGAGATTTCAACCCAGACAAAATTGTACATCAGGCGGTTCCTCGAACCAAACTCATCTTTGATCTAGAGTAAATCCCAGTTGCGTCAATCTGTGAGCAACCTTGTTTGACCCTCTCCGCGTATGCTTGATTGTGGTTTGAGGAATGGAGTGTAGGTAATAACGCGTCTCCTGAATTATAGCTCCCCACAAAGACATATTATCATCCTTTTGAAGAGAGAGCGCAGCAACAACGAAGGCTGCATATCCCTCCAATTCGAGAGGAAATTTTATTTTATTTTTTGGATAAGTAAAATGTATCGATAAGAAAAAGAGAATACAAGTAGCAAAGAGTAGCTGAAAATACAAACACGCAACAAAGAGAGCTGCAACAATAAGAAAAACAGACAACAAAGCTAAGATCAAAACAGCAATAACAAGCACTAACTATTCATAATTATATTCCAATTCGAGCTGATTGGTACCCAACTCTTGGGCCATGGAGCACGTTTATAATTTAGGGTAGTGAGCAAATTTTAAAATTTAAACTAATATAATGATAATTAGTATAATAATAAGCATTATCACCATTTATAAATTAGGGTAGGGAGCAAAAATGCACTTATTCATGCCACCAAACCGTCCAAAGGATCCCAAATGGTTTTGAACCAAACAGCACTCGTAATTGAGCACATTTAACGGTCCAGCTGCATTCCAAACCACATTGGGATACAAAGACGAATCGTATTATACTATTGTCCACTTCCCAAACACCAGGGAAGGGAAGGGATGGTGGAGACGCCTTGCCTTGTCTTTTTTGTATATAAAACAAATACATTCTCCTTTTACACTTATTCGGTACCATTAACTCTGTACGTAATATAATTAAATTAATAAGTCAGATAACTCTGTACCTAATATAATTAAATTAATAAGTGAGATAAAAGGATAGAATGCTAGTGGAGACTGGGGAGATGGTATTCTCTTGTATACAAAATAGCTCACGTAAGAAATCCATGTATTTGAAGTATAAAATGAAAAAAACGTGCTTAGTTCATTTGGAAAATGATCAAGTCATTGAATACACTGAAATAGTTGACACCGACATGTTACAATATTTATACTTTGTGAATTAGGTATTTCTGTCGCAAAAATTAAATTATCAGAACTGTTCAATTTCTTAATCATCATCTTCAGATCATTTTTGCAAAAAATAATTCAATTCGAATCGAAAATCATTTAGTCATCTAAATATATCAAATAAATTGATGTTCAATGCATATTCACCCTTTGCAAATAACTTATTTTTACAGTACTGATTTCATACATGTAACTTTTCAGTTGTTACTCATTATCTAAATATATAAAATAAATGAACTATTCATCGAGAGTATGTTATTTGGCACTAACACCATTATTTCGTTCTATACATTTTGAAGACTACAAATCTATGGTTCGGATATTTTCTTTTGTAAGGATCATCTATAAATGATGATAAGAAATTGTACCGTTCTGATTATATTTTTGTATCATCTACAGTTTGATATATCATTTGCTATGGTTTTTCATCCGAAGTGAATAAATATTAACTCCAAATCGGCTTGGTTCATCCATTTGTATGATTCTTCGATTTGAAATTTAGAAATGTTGAATTCTATTTTAATGTTACCATTGTGTGTCTGAAAAACATTACTCGCTAGTAAAATCCGAAGACAGCTATGTCACTAGTTCATAATTAGAAGCAGTAAAGTGTGATATCGAAAATGATAGAAGTAGGTCAGTTTGTCTCTATGATTTCATTTATTTTCTTATTTGTCGCAATAGGAAGGATCCAGCTCCGACATGTTGACAAGGCATGTTGACAAGGACTCAACAGCCAAAGCTGATTGTTACCTATAAAAACGTTTCTCGTACACTATCGCAACTACCAACTGACTCAACAAACCCCATCTCTCGACATGACTCGTCCTTTGAGATTGTTAAGCGGCTTCAAGTCTTCCTCGCTGTTTTCCGGACCGGAAGATGAACCCTCGTCCTCCGCCACCACGGGCTCAGACTCCGCTTTAGTCCTCCTCGCCCTCTTCTGCGCTCTCGTCTGCGTCCTCGGCCTCGTCGTCATCGCTCGCTGCGTCTGGCTTCGCCGCCTCACCGCTGCCGCCACAACTACCACACCTCCTCTTCCTCCGCCACAGCCGCCAAATAAGGGCCTGAAGAAAAAGGTCCTACGCTCTCTCCCGAAGCTTACGTACACGGCGGACTGCACTTCCAAATTCACGGAGTGCGCCATCTGCCTCACCGAGTTCGCCTCCGGGGACGAGATCCGGGAGCTTCCGCAGTGTGGCCACGGCTTCCACGTTGCGTGCATCGACACGTGGCTCCGATCGCACTCGTCCTGCCCGTCCTGCCGTCAGGTTCCGGAGATCTCTAGTAAGTGCCACAAGTGTGGGGGTTACTCTTAATTAATTTGCTTTTAACACTCAGATCCGTTGGAAGGTGATGATGATCAAAATCATAATCCCACCATTCAAGGAGTTTAATTAGACCTCATTTTGTTGTAATTGATTTGTGATATTTTATTTCCATTGTTTGTTGTACAGTGTACTCGATCATAGGAATCTCTGTATAAAGTAATAAAAATTATTCTACCCAATTCTATTTTTCTATTATTTAATTTAATTCAATTTTTCATGTTCACTACAATTGATCATCTTATTCTCAATTTGTAAAGTTCAGTTTGTTATTTAAAATCTCTTTTTTCCTAGTGAAATGGTTAAAGTACTGAATATTTGTTTAACAGAACGACGGCGTTAGTGAATTAATTTTTTTTTTTTTAAGTTTATCTTTTCGTGTACCGAATTAAGAAGACATTTGATTTGATCTAATGTTAATTGTAATTAGCTGCTACAAATTAATTAACACTGAAAGTTACACTTACCAAAATAATGAGAGATACTCTCTCATGCAAACTTCTTTTGGACAAATGATTGATTTTTCGAACATGACTCAACGTGATTGCTATATTCATTTCAAAAAGAAAAACAAATGTGGGCCTATTGTATTTCAGTATTTGTATTGATACAACCCACTCCTTGGTATTGTTCAAATCAGAAGCTAGGACCATTAGTGAAGAGCTAATATTCTTTGTTCAGAATCAGTCCAATATCAAGGTTTTTTTTTTCTTTTATTTTAAGGAAACGATAGTAGATTCATTAATCAAAACACATTACAGAGATTCATTACAAAAGCCAAATCAAGGTAACAAATTTTCCTCAACAAGTAAATCTAAGATTAAACTTGTATACCATTCACAAACTTGACTCAAAGAAAGACCAAACGTGCGAGCTTTTGGGCAACAACGTTAGCTTGACGGCGAGAACGAAAAAAAGGTAGCCTCAGTGATTGTTGGGAATAACACCTTGATGTCCTCCACAATTTGTCTAACCAAAGACAGATTGAGAGATGGATCATTCGGCGCTTCCACATTCTGAAGCGAATCACCCTCACATTGAAAGTTTTGAAAACCCTACCTTTTTTCCATTTTGTGTTTTATCAGTTTGGTTTGTGTTTAAATTTGAAGTTTCTTTACTTATTGCCGTGTTTTCACTTAAATTTTAAAATAAGCCAAATCATGCAAATCAATTACATTGTATGAGTTATATGTTAAATTCTAACTTAGAAATTTCTTCCAATGATACAAGGCAACAACTCAACGATATGTCCATGTGTTAATATTCGCTAATCCACTAACTTAGAAGGCATATTTATCCTAAAACAGACAAAATTAAGCAGATCCTCTATATTATGCTAACAGTTCTTTATTCACAAGCCATTTATTCCCTTCTCTTCGGAACCGTTGAGTAAACAAGCTTTATGACCCACCCAACTTATCAAAGTAACCCCATTATTTTGACATCTTCTCTAGAACACCCTTTAAAACAAGAGAAATTAGCCACTCTAGAAACACAAGAAAACAAAAGTGAATAGTTGAAATGGAATGATGCACAATATCTTATCTACAATATATAGATAGTGTATTGAACGCCCGGAATGTCAAAATTGGAACTTTAACAAAAAAACATCGGTATTGTTCATTTTAACGGAAAACTATATTTTTACACTAAAAAGTCAATCTTGATACTATTCACTTTATTCTTTATTTTGTCTTTGTCATTAAAACGTAAATATTTCAAACATTTTTCATTAATTTTCCTTAAAAAAAAAATGAACTAACCAGTTTTCGACATTTAAATAAAACAAAAATAATCACAGTTGAGTTTTGTACTATCTTATGATTTTAAGAATGAAACATTTTTTTCAATAAATAAGAATAATAAAGATAAACCTAACCAGCTTCCGAAGTTCCAATTAAATTCCTCCCGCCCCCCTTCCGTCGCCAGCCAGGGTCAGTGGCCGCCTCTTGTTTCTCCTTTTCTTCTTTTATTTTCTGTGATCATTGCCCATGGATATTTATTGAAAATAAATGGGTTAAATGGACCTGGGTTTTATGAATGCCGAGTCGAGTAGGCTTGTAACTAGTAGAATTTAAAATGACCGGTCATATGATGAATGAACAATTCATTGTCACCAAATGTTGAAGAGATTTTTCAGTGTGACCGACATACGAGATGGTACATTATATATCACTATACAAATGATAGGATATATGTGTTAAAAAGTTAATAACTTAAAAAATAAAATTTTCCATCGTTTATAGAAAAACACGTGATGTAACATCCGTGTTCCCGTCATAATAAAAAATTTCCCCTCATGTGGAGATACAATTACATCCTAAGCCCTCAGTAGGACATGGCCCCACCCCCAACGGAGGTAGCAAATCACCTTTTGAATTAAAAACATTTGAAAGTACTAGTTTTATAGATAGGGTAGTGCAAATAATTTATGACATTAACAATTTTACCAAGCCTTTGTCTAATTATCTTTATGTAGGGGAGGAGAGGAAGATTTGAAATTTGACAACGAAAAATGTAAACAAAAACATATTCGGAAATATAACAAAAAATTCCCTCTCAATTACAAATTGGTAATTTAAAACTAGTTAACTACGCCCGTTCATGCTGACTCAAAACTTTTAATCGAATTAAAGACAGTTAAAAGCCAACACTGTCTTCAGTAACTTTAACAAGTACACAGTTAAAAGCAATAAGCTATGAATCTATGATGATAGGAAAGAAATATGGTATTGCTATTGAGACGAGACTATCTGATCTGATGAATACAAGTTTACAAAACAAAAGAACGCAAAATTTTGTCTGACAGCGTGTTCCCAAGGCGAATAAATGTAGTATACTGGACTTGAGCAATAAATTTATCAGTACAGAGAGGTTTCTGGCTAACAACTAATTCAATTAACCAAGTTGTCATAACAATGCTTATCTTTGTCCACATATCCATCACAGGCATTCTGTGAAACTTGAAACTCAAGTCATCTCGATGAGAAGTTCCCACCGGAGAATTACTAATCAATAAATTTTGGACCAGAGGAAATTAAAACCCAGAAGCAAAGTATAGAACAATATTACCTCTTGAAAATTCCTTCTCTCAATTTCCCTGTTCCGATTCAGCATTCCATTTCTCATTGCTATTGCTTTCTAAGCTGGAGTTCATCTCAATTAACTTTTGTTGTTCTTCCTCCGCCTCTTGTGCTTTCACCTGATTTACAACCTTAGGCTTGTTGCTTGTAGATTGCTGATACATAACACCGCCTAGCATACATATTAACAGCCCCACTGTACCAACTATGGTTGAATGCTTGTCCCAAATAATCAGATTAATCACGACAGTCAATAGCTTATTCACTATACCAAGAACCGTAAATCCAGTTGCAGAAATTGCCCTTCGGCAAGAAAACCCAAAGAAAGAGATAGACAAACCAAATAAACATGATAACCCCACTGGCAAAAGCACATCAAAAGAATACCAATCTGATTCGTCCGTGATTTCATGCTTAATCTTCTTCAATTCACCCATTACAAGTAGTTCCAGCGGGAACAATAGAAGAGCCTCAAGATTGTTATACAATACAAGACCCCATGTGTTTAAGCCGATGGTCATTACCACATGCTTTATGTAGACAAAATCTATGGACATGCTTACCAAGTAAGCTAGAGCCCAACTATAAGCCGTGACTGTGAACTGGTAATCTGTAAGCACATAAATCACACTTCCTCCAAAAATAGTGGCAAGTGAGGCCCATGTCCTTATTGATGGCCATGGTTGGTGCAAGAAGAGAGTCTCTCCTATTGCAACAAAGATTGGGACAACTGAACGGAAGACAATAAAAGTGTCAACGTTAGCATGAAGAAGGAGCTCACTGTTGGTGAAGAGAGAGAGGTAGAATATAACTGCTGCTGGTAGGAAGCGCCACATAGTAAGAAGGTCAAGTGAATCATGTTCTAGCAACTTAAGCCAGCCACATACAAGGACCCCCATAGCACTTGTAAAATACTGTAAAGCAGTTAGGGCCCCAGGATAAGGAAATTTCACGACAGCCCACTTGTTGATAATGGAAAGCAATGAGGCAGATAAGCAGTAACCAGCAGCTATACCGTAGACTGAGATCTGCTGGAGTATAACACTGGACCAGTTTGTTTGGATATTACCAAAAAGAGTAGGGGCACTTGAACCACCCTGAGCCTGACGGCCCTGACCAACTTGAGGATTCTCCACAACAATTTTATTAGACATCTGTCATAGGATTAAAATATTTGTTAGTCCACACCATTTTTTATTCTTTTATTTTTTTTCCAAAACTCGGAAACAAATGCTTAACATTATAAAATATACATCAGGAAAGAATAGCAACACCTCTCTCATGGACACTTCAGCTTCATCCATCTTGCTGGATTCACCAAGGGCCTCCACTTGTTCAAGCAACTTCTTTAACTTTTCCTCCAGAATAAACAAATGTTTGGACTTTTCAATTGACAGTGGATGTGGTAGTGCAGGTTCCACCTCTTGGTGACGGTGTTCTTGCTCACGCCTTACTCTTCTATCCAAATCGATCACCTGCGATATGACAAAGAAATACTGGTGAATATTTTTATTTTCATTGAGCATAAATATAGGTGAATAATTTCTGATCATCACCCAATGGAAAGAAGTGCAACTTACCAACATCTCACAAAACTGAGCAAGTTCGGCTTCAAACTTGGGCACATATGCATCATGCTGTGGTGACTTCTCAAAACTATAATAAGAAAATAAAAAGTAACACTTAAAACTAGAAGGGAGAAAATAATCAGTCCAATAGCAGGTAGAAAAAGGGGGTCCTTGAAGGAAAATAAAACGCAGCAGCTGATGGATTTATGATGAAAAGGCAGTCAGTAAGTTTGTAAATTTCTGATAAAATGGAAGAAAGAGTATTTAATGACCTCAGATTATCATCTGATTTTGAAAACTAAACTTTGAGTTTCAACAAACAGTCTTGCATACTCTTATAAACGCTTAATGAAAGCAATTGTACACACATGTATGAACCTGCTAAGTATGCATACATTGGAGCGACATTGAAGTATTGCGACATGCAATTGGTTTAAGTAATTTGAAGTTTTACTTCACACGTATGAATCTGCATGCATAAAATGGATATTTTGTAGCCAATCCAGTACAACCAATTAACTTAACATGAAAGAAGAAAAGATAATTCCTTTAATTGCATTCGATCTAGATGTATAAAAAAGGGGCAATATGACACCTCAAGAATCACTTCCCACAAGAAAATCCTAATCTAAATAAAATGTCCAGTTAGTCACCTTTCCTTCAACTTCGGGTCATGGATTTTAGGGCACTGTCCTGATTCATAAACAAAAGATTTGGTGTCAGTGATGTGTTATACTCTCCAAAAATCCGAAAAGCAAATGAAATGGGAATCGAATCCCAATTCAAACATTTCTTGCTTGCTCTTTCTCAGCAACTAAATAGTTTAAACAGGTGCAATTCAACACGAAATTTAAAAGCAATGCACCTAGATTGCTTCGAGTATTGGCGAAGAGATGGAACGGACAAAACCGAACTAAATAGTGCCCGCAGACTTCCTTATCATCCCAAGTAATTTCCCTGCCCCTCTTTCTCTCTTCCTCCGTCAAACTACGAGCTGGAATTCATCAACCAAATTAGAAAATGTTTATAATAAAAAATTAAAGCAAGAGTAAGCAAATGATTGATGCAATTAGAACCACAAATTTTGTTTCGAAAAATCATCAAAATACATTACCAAATTATAGCATCTAAATGCGAAGAAGTAAAAGCAAATGGGTATGAAGAAAAAGCAACGAATAATTAGGGTTTATAGGAGATACCTGTGCCCATAAGTTCGTGTAGCAGAGAAGGAAATTCAGAAGGGTTTGAATTTTGAGGGAGAAACAATTAATTTGAGTGGGTGAGGAGGAAATTGGGATTAGGGTTTATAGCAAATGCATAAGCGAGGAAGGAGCAGTGTAAGTAGCTGCCATGGCTTTTGGGCCCTCTAGGCTTCTCAAGGTTTGATATTGAATCTCAAGGAAGTAGAATTATTACTTTGAATCTGAGGGAGAAGGAGAAGGAGACAGCTTCAGCGACGGTGGTGGTAAACATACAAAAATCGGTGTTTGCTAAACTTTGCTTCGCGGTAATTTTTCGGAGAATTACTGTCAATTTCCCAAAACACAATTTCGAAACAACAAATTTGAATCACGTTAAGTTAGTGTAGATGATATTATTTGTTCAAAAGAAAAAAGAAAAAAAAAGATTAGCTGGGGGACTCGGCAAATCAGTCCAACTTTTTAAGAGGCTAAGAAGAATTTATTAGGGCATTTCAACCTCTCTTAACTATTATCGTACCATGTATAATAGAAGCTTAAAATTTATCTCAAAGGATTGGCCGCCCTGTGTTATTTTGGTAACTTTTCTCCATTTTTAAATCTCTAATAGGCTCTCTAAATGAGTTTTTACTTATAATTTAGAAAGAATTAAAAAAATCAACTCCACTGTTAAGATAAAAATTCACTAATATTCTTTATTTATCTTAAGATAAAAATTCATTTGGGAGGTCTAGAAAGGAAAAAGGTGCTTTTGGTGAATCTTTATAATTAAAGCTAACTGATTTATTTAAAATTAAGTGATTTGATCAAGTATTTATTCTTGGCCCTAGATTTTTTTTTTTCCTTTAATAAATTTATTATTTTTTTGAGAAAAAAATTAGTTAATACCTAAAAATTATTCAGTTAAATCTCCGTGTTTCAATGATGGAGATGTTTTAAGATTTTGAAAGATTATGAAAGATTTATAAATTCATAAAGTTTAATGAAGTTTCGTACATTTTATGTGAACTTTAAGTAAAATTACTAAAAGTTGAGGTGTAATTTTCTAAACGTTTGAAAAACATTATAAAATCTCTATATTTAAAGTTTTTCTTTTTAAAAATGTCTTAAAATTCAATCATAATTGAATGCATATAGAATCGTGGGAATTGATTAATATGTGTAAAGTTGTTTAAAAATTTTAAACTCCTAATTAAATACTTAGCCAAGATATATATGTATATATATTTTTACACTATTTACTAGCTAATTTAGCAAAAATTAAAATAAATTGCTCTAATTGATTCTCAGATATGATACTGAAGCACTAGACCCAGTCATCCTCTAATGTAATGGCTTCCATTTCTTCTCTCCAATTCCAGTTGCTATCCTTTCAGGTATGTTTCTGAACACGCTTTCATTTCCTCTGTCATACATGGCGCTTTTTGCAGTCACGATACCAAATTTCACAAATTTATTTGTTTCAATTTCTCACCGTTTTAATTTTGGCTTTGAATTCCGAATAATAGCCCTCGATTTGGGGCTCAGACTCAAACCATCGGACCCCTTCACTCCTACTGAAAGTTAGGCCCGAATTCGGCCGGGTTCGGCGACTGAAATCCAGTGAGAGGTTTCGACTGAGAGCCATTGACGGCTCGGTTGGTTCTGCTGGTGACGACCACACATCTCCTAATGGTGAGGTAGCGAAGACTGAGAACAAAATTACCATAACAAATCACAAAGACTCAATGGGAAAATTGCAGGGAATGATCAGCTCCGTCACCCCCTTGGTCCTTTCGGTAACATTTTCATTACTAATTTTAGGGTTTCTGTTATGGGAATGTTTTTTTCTTGCTGGGTTTTTGTTTCAGTGTCTGTACAACGTGTACATTGGCTTGCGGTCTATGCATTGCAACCGGTTTAACTGTAATATGCTTTCTTTTCGGGATAATGATCAGATGCGACAACGAGAGGGATTCGATTTGGCAATTGGTTTGTGTATAGCAACTGCATTTGTGGTCATTGCCGTGAGAGTGTTTGTGGTTAGGAAATCTAAGTACGACCGCCCTGGCTCTGTCGCTGATCTTGTTAGACGCGGTCAGCTTAGGTCTGATAGAAGAGGCATGTATGATTTCAATCCTTATCACACTTGTTTTCTCATGGTCTTTGTATAATAATCTTTGTTGAGACGATAACTTTGAAGACTTAAATTCCGATTGTTTATTTCACAGTTCAACGCCTCTCAAGTATGATGACCCATTCAATAATCCACTGGTCAAGCTTGGTAAAGGAAATTCAACTGTAGAGATGTGCGGAAAGGTTTACCGCCTAGCCCCTGTTACGCTCACAAAAGAGCAGCAAGTTGTCCATCAGAAAAGGAGGTCGCGCGCTTACCAGTGGAAGAGACCTACAATTTTCCTTAAGGAAGGGGATTCAATACCGCCGGATGTTGACCCTGATACGGTTAGGTGGATTCCTGCCAATCATCCTTTTGCAACCACAGTTGGTGACATTGACGAAGACTTGGCACAAAACAATGTGTATCAAAAACATGGTGTTCCATTTCGAATTCAAGCTGAGCATGAAGCACTGCAGAGGGTATGTATCTGTAATACATCATCACAGTTTTCAGCACAAGGGGAAAGGAATTTCCATTGCTTCGACTAATATTGCAATAATTCATCTTGCCAATTTCCGGATTTTCTTTTTGTAGGAGCAAAAGTTGAACAGGCTAGTGAATGACTCTACCGATGCTAGTGATTTTACGAATGCGTTCAAGTCAGGTCCAAAGTCACCTGACCGTGGAGAAGAAAGCCGCATCAATAAGCAAGCAGGTAACTTCAATCCACCATTATCAGAACATGCCCCAAATTCATCTCGCAGTGTGCCGCCTTCTGAGGAAATGCATGACTGAATATGATCTTGGCTTGTGTTTGTATTTGTCGTCCGTCAAATTGCTAAACAAGCTGGAATTCTGAATTGAATGTAATTAGCAGGTCTAGATGTTAATTGAATTTCAAGTTTTGGGATATGATGTAGCTAGTTCAGATACCGGTTTTAAAGTAAAGGATGAAATGTATATTGAACGGTGTTGTAGTTTCATTTCTTACTGTTCTCGTAGATCACAGTATTGAACGCTGCGTACTCCCTTACTTTATCTTATGTCTTTAAAATTACTGATTTCCGTGCTTGAATACAGCGAAGGTGAAACTGAACCATCCACATGTTTATTGTTGTTTTGACCTCGATATAATGATGGCCTTGCCGGCCTTAGAACGATTTGCTTTGCCATTTTGACATGCTTTGGATGAGATGGAGCTACGAGAAGATCAAAGAGGAAGGTTTTCATGACCAGATAAGGGTCGAGTTTCTTAAAAATATGCACATGCCGCGAGCTAGCTAATTATATAAAGCATTAATTTGGTGTATTGAGCAATCGTTGAATCGTGTTTTTTTTTTTTTTTTTCTCGTCAAACGATAGATTTGTTAGATGAAATGTTAGATTGTTGAATCATTTGAAGTTGGGATTCAATAAAAAAAAAAAAGAAGAAAGGATTAAAAATCCAATCTTAGGAAAAATAATGAAAATGGTTTCTAAACTTTGAGTTTTAATCAAAAGTCATCCTATAACTTTATTTAATAATAAGAGTAAAATAATTAAAAAAAAAACCTAAGTACAGCGTGTGCAATACTTCATCATCGCCTCATTATTCTTCATCTCCTTTCTCCTCCAATTCCGGCCAAATTCTCTATCAAAATCATTGATTATAAGTATAGTCCATCTATACGACTCAGATAATTGCTTGCTGGTAAAAGTTTCAAAGATCCTCAACATTTCAATCTCTCATTTCCACTTCTCAAAAGAGTTTTAGGAGAACATTACCTTATTCAACTGTTCTTTAGATCTGGAAAGACGACAGTACATTTACTTTTAAAATGGCCCCGGCCATCACGTTTATGTCGTTGATCCCAACTACGAAATTGATAACCTGCAATCTTGTACAAAGATACGTAATGTTTTATCAGTTCCATCTTCGGGTGTTTTGAAATGGTCTAAACCAAACTGCCCATAATGTGAAGCGGGGGAAAGAGGTGTATGTTGAAGAACAACGGGAACAAAAGCGACATTCAATGTGTTTAGACTGCTTGTGCAAGAATTTAGTCACATTCGTCCCTTGTAGATTACATACACTAAAGGAGGATTAGGAATTTTCTATTGTTTTTACACATATATATTATTATATAACTACATATATAATTAATCTTCATCTACCGACAGAGGAGTACCGTTAAGTTTCATGAATAGTATATTACTGTTAAATTTCATAAACAATGTATTAAGTTTTATAAACAGTGTATTAAGTTTCATAAACAGTGTAGTACTGTTAAGTTTCCTAAACAATTTAGTAAGTTTCATAAACAGTTTGTACACGTCAATTTTTTTTGTTTTAATTTTTTTAATATTAAAATTATGTCTTTTTCATTAAATAAAACTATAGCATTGTTTTTTATTAAAATAAACTTAACCCAAATCCTTTTCATAAAAATTCCCTTAAATCTTTACGTCTCCAACAGTGCCAAGCTAAATATAGAACCGAGCTCTTTTTCATTTTACTTCATCAAAATATATATATTTTAAAGAATAAGTGCCGGATTATAATTTCATTTCCAATTATGTAGGAGCTATATTTTAGTCTTTTCAATATTTGTTGATTTTTAGTATATTGAGAAAAACTATGGTAAAACACTTATACATTCTACTATTATGTATTATTCACGTGATTCAACTACTATGTATTATTTAAAATAATTAAACTACTATTATGTATTACTCATACATTCAACATATGATTTCAGATATGACACGTGTAGAATTGAGAACCATTTAGCAAGATTCCACATAAGATTTTAGTTCATAAGACACCTTATCATAATTAAATCTTAATTATTAATCATATATGATTTCAAGTTATACGTATCGATTCGTGAGTAACTCTTCAGATTACTGATTAAATTTTTGTCGATGTGACAACTTTTAAGTTTGGCTGAAAAATTAGATCAAGTTGAAGAACATATAGCTGAAATAAACCAAGTTTTACATAAAACATCTTCATCACTTCCACTATCTTTGTTAGAAAAATTAGAAAATTTAACTTTAAGTACAAATAATCATATTAGAAGACCTAAGATAAATCCTTTTGATAACAGAAAATGAAACTCTTTAAGAGAAAAGGAAAAGAAGTTGTTAGAGCTGAAGATATTTACCAAATGAAGAAGAAGCACAAGAATTTATTAGAAGAGGTTTTGAAAGAACACATAAAAATAAATATAGTTCGTATCAATTAGGTTTATTTGAAAATAGAAGCAGAATTGTAAGTAGCATCAGTCAACATGAAGTTAGCTATATTGATAAAAAAGTTACACTTAATTTAATTAGTAAAGAAGCAGTTACTCATTTGAGAAAATCATATTTTAGTCAGATTCATATAGGAACAATATTAATTGGACTAGCAAGATTAACCAGAGCACAAGTATACACAAAAACTTTAGTGTGTGTGTATATATATGATAGATGGGATAATCACCAACAAGCAGCAATAGTAACAGCTGAAGTAGACTTAAGTTCAAACTTAGCAGTCATAGGATGTATTCCAAATTATGTGATGACAATTAGTGAATTTAGTAAATATATTAAAGTAAGTATAAGAACAAAAAATTATAATATGAAATGAAAGTATAAAAATTTGTGTATTAGCTTAATGTATATTGGTAAAGTGTCTAATAGATATAATCATAAGTTTAATTTAGAATTTCAAAATTTAATTCAAACATTTGGTAGTAAACATGTAAATATAATAGAAGCAAAACCCGTAAATAATAGCTTTTTAAAAGGAACTCAGTGGACATTACCTAATTTACAAATAGCAAGAAATAGACAGCCAGATAAAGTACAAATATATGAAATTAGTACAGGTCAAGCAACAATTAGGTTTAGTAATTACAAGAAACTAGAAAATATAGAAGAGGATGAGAGAGATAAAAAATGAGAGTATTCATATGACTTTTGATAATTTAGATATTAATTTAGTTGAGCAAAATTTTGATCATTTTGTAGATAAACTTATAGAAGATATTGATCATTTAGATGAAGAAGAGTACTTAGAAAAATATAAGACATATGATTTAGGATTACATAAAATTTCAGATGAAGAGGTGAAAAAAATTAATTTTAGAAATAGGAGTATAACATATTTTAGGATCAAAAGAATATAATAATTTATTAGAATTGAAAGAAGAATGTAATCCAGCAGAAGAAAGTAGTACATCAAGAGTAGAAAATCCAAGACACTCAAGTAGAATTGATCAACAATTTTTTAGACCAACAAATGAACAATATAATGAAAAAGCAAGAGTAGATTATATAGACGAAAGTATGATAAAACCACCTAGAAGAAATAGGATTCCATATTTGAGAGGGTTAGAACAAATTAATATAACAGGAAATATATTAAATTTAGATAATGCAGATCCACAAGATTGGGAGAGAACAATTGAAAGATGGGAAAAAGGTTGCGTACATGCAGCATTAATGTTAGATTTTAGTAATTCATAAAATATGTTAGATTATTTTGAACATACTTTAGATGGCTTGGTTTTTTATTATTTCCAGTCATGGAAAGTTCAAAATCCAGAACAGCATCAGGCAGCTAAAACACATTTTAATATTGATGGTTTTGTTACTTTGATTAAACAAGAATTTTTACATCATAATATGTGACGGCCCGTCTGGAATTAATATATATATTTTATTCTCGAATGCGTGGAAATGACGATTATGCCCTCGAGACTTGGTGACGGGGATGCATGTACATAATTTTAAATTATTTTTCCCGTGGATGTAATTGAATTGTACTCGACGTCACGAGAGTGTTGACGCGAGTTAGGGCCAAGTCAAGTTTGTAATTACAATCCAACCCCTCCAGCCTTCAAACACCATCAAACACTCACGGATCGAGTGATTGGAGGTAATCATCATCTTCCTTGCGGCTCCACGAGTCTAGTGACACCTTTGGAACGAAGAAAAGTTCACGGGAACTCGAGAACTTAGGAGCTCCGCGGGGTACCCTATTTCCCCGACGTGATCATCGAGGTTCCACTTGCTTTTGAAACTCAAAAAGGTATCAACACAACTCCCTTGGTGTTTTAGACTAGTTTTGGTTAAGTTTTGACGTCAGAATAAGCTCGACTGTGGGTTTCTAGGTTTAGCCGAAATTTCGAGGAATTTTTCGATAACTTCTCATCGGTTATAGGGCTTCAAATAGGTAAGGTTAGGTTTTACTCTCTAAGAGCTTCAAATCCATATAAAATTCATGAATTTTGGTTGAAAAATGAGTGAGATATTGAAGTTTGAAGTTTTTTCCAGAAATCGGCGACACAAACGGCGGCCCCGGTGGATCCGACGAATCCACCAGAGAAGAAGGGGAATATTCCGTCCACTTTGGCGGAATATGCTGACGGCATCAAGTAACACCATTAGTTTTAAATAGAATATTCTAATATTTAACGGAATATTCCTTAATGCCGTTAGGGATTTCGTCAGTGTGTCAAGCACATGCTTGCGAATAGCCGACGCATGTGGCTGTGCCTTGTCCAACGTGTGAGGGTGCGTGGAACATTGAAAAATTATTCTAAAAATATAGGGATACTCGTGGTGTTGAGTAGGCCATGATGGTATATTCAAACATACCAATTGAGCAACGTATGAGAAGTTATTGCACGATTTTGGTTATGTGCTTAAAATTAACGTTAGATTAATTGTTTTCACATATAGGTGAGACGTTCCCGGAGGATAAGCGTAGCTAGGCGAGACTTGGGGGTTACGACCCTGCTACATACTAATGAGTAGGCTTTTGGTTTATATATATGCGTTTCCCAGAAACTGTTTTTAAATGGAATTTCGTTTAAAATGTTATGTCATGTTTGCTTTACATTTTAGCATATGCATTAGTATAGCTTTGCATAATTTTGCATGATGCTACGGAGGCCCAGGTAAGTTCAGGTGAGTATATATTGATGGTATGGTTGCATGGTAGTTGATTATGAGTTGATGCACGTAGAGCTTATTGTCCTGCACCCAGGTGTTAGTGCTCCGCCCGTACCCAGGGCCTAGCCTTCACGTGATCGTTCACCTCCCACACCGCATGCTCAACTTGGATCCAAGTCAGGTGACAGCCTGTTGTACAGACCACATTAGGTGGTTCCGACTCATAAGTGACCTGCGATTTGTCGCACAGCCTTCACATGATCGTAGCACTTGAGCGTACTTATTTACACCCAACATGCGTACAAAACACATTAGGTGGTTCCGACTTGTGTGCAAGTTTAGTGCCGTACATGTCACATTAGGTGACTTCGGCTGGATTGATGAGCAATAGGTTCAGCCACACAGGTCACATTAGGTGACTCCGGTTTGCATATCACTTTTACATTGATTTACATCACTTGGCTTACATATTTACTGCTGAGATAGTAACATGGCATATACTTGATTTTCGTTACTTTTGAGCTTGATTTCTATAAATACATATGTATTACTATTTTCTGGGAAATTATACAGGTTTTACGGTGAGGGGTTATTACTTTTGGAAAGAGAAATGGTTTTGAAAAGCTTTGTTTTTACCCACTCACACTTTCTGTTTTGCGTTCCTCCAGGTTTTAGGTAGAAGTTCATGTTGGTGGCTTACGAGGATTCTACGGCGGTTCTGACAGACTTCAAATAATGTAGGAACTTTACTTCTTTCATATTCTGTATAATTAATATTTAGCATGCTGGACTGCACTTTGGTTACCTGTGCTCTGAATATGTGTATTTACACCTTAAACACTTTCCCTCGCACTTATATATTTATCTAGTATAGATTAGCTAGTTTGGTTTTTATTTACCCACATTTCCATATCACTATCACTTCCGCACTGCGCTCATGGCTACATCACTCTCACGTGACGGCCAGCATGCCTCGATTTAGGTCGAGATGTGTCATAATAGGTTAGATGGCAGAAGTGAACAAGAACAAATAAGAGCAATTAGAAATTTAGAATAATTACAAATTTGTGATTTACTGTATATAGCTGAGTATACTACATATTTCATTTAAATATTTAGGAAGAATAAGTAGAATTAGTGATACTAATTTATTAAATACTTATATGTCAAAAATTAAAAGACCAATAGGTGAAAAAGTTTGGAATGAATGACAAAAGCATCCAAAGAAAAATGATATCGCAATACGATCTAGAATTCAACATGTATATGATATACTTAGACAAAAGAGTAGTCAAATAAAAGCTAAAAGACAAATTAGGAAGCAATTTTATATGAGCTGTAAAAATATAGATTTACCACAACAATATGGTTGTCAAAAGAAAAATAAGCATAAGAAAATATACAAAAAGAAATATAGGTCATATAAACACTACAAATAGCATAAGACCTTCAAGAGCATATAGAAAGAGACAATATATTCCAAAACAATTTAGAAAAAGAAATGGCAGACCTTGTATTAGAAAATATAAAGCACCAAAAGATAAGAGTAGTTGTAAATGTTATTCATGGGGAGAGACTGGACACATTAGACCTAAATGTCCAAAATTAGGAAAACAGCCGAGAGAAAAAATACATTTAATGGAGTTGTTTAAGTTAGAAGAAGATGAAGATATACAGTCAATATATAGCTTAGATAATTTACGTGATAATGAGAGTATTTATAGTATAGAGAGTATAAATATGATAGATTCAGACTCGGAAGATTCAAGTAGCACAAATAGTGATTTAGAAGAGTATATGTGTGCATTCATAGAAGAATAACATGAAGAAGAATATAAATACATTAATTTAGGTTGGCCAGAAAAATGTCATAAGTGTAGCAAGTTAGTTGCAAATAAATACTATAATACATATTCGATATTATGTGAAAAGTGTTATAGTAATAGGTTATTAGAAGTTAATTCAGCAGAATCACAAGAAAGTACTGAAATATTAGGAAATATTGTTTATTGTATAGAAAAGCAAAAAAATAGTTCTTTAATTACTATAAATTGTGAAATAGAATTAGCAAAAGAACATAAGATACAAACAACAGCCATGATAGATACATGGAGTACAAAGAGTATCATAAAAGAAGAGTTAGTACCAGAAAAATATAAACAAAAATTAGCAAAACCAATGAGAATAACATAATTTGATAAAAGACCAATTTATTTAGCACATTGTATTAATAATGAGTACCATTAACATTTGTTTCACCAGTATGATTATATCCATTCATTTTAGGTTTAAATTTTTTGAGAAGTTTGCAAGGTTTTTTATTTATGAATCCTAACATAACATTTTTCAAAAGAGGATAAGCACAATTTAGTGTGGTGTATGCTCACCACCCTATAAGGGAGCATTTTTGCTCACCACCATTTAGTGTGGTGTATACTCACTACCCTATTTATCATTATTAGATGAGTTTGAATTTGGATATTCGTGTAGTGGATAAGCACAAATCTCAAAATTTAAACTCATCTAACGGTAATAAATAGGGTGGTGAGCAAAAATGCACTCAAAGCATAAGTATAGAAGAATCTAGTAGTCAAGATAATTATTATTTAGAAAACTCAAAAGTAAATGATGAGCATAATAATATAGAAGAGTTTGATGAAGAAATATTTGAACATGAATGTCCAATTTTAGAAGAAGGAACCCGTATAGAAACATTACAATTAGATAGATCAAGGAACTATAATAATCAAAGAGTTTGGAAGAATTATTATAATTAGCAGAACAAACTAGGATTATAGGAGAAGACCCACAGTTACATTGGAGTAAAAATAAAATAATAGCAAAATTAGATATAATTAATCTAGATTTGACCATTAAGACAACTGACATGCCTTGTAGTTTAATAGATAAACAAGAGTTTGAGCAACAAATTAAAGAGTTGTTAAATTTAAAAGTAATTAGATCCTCTAAGTCTAGACATAGATCAGCAACATTTATTGTGAGAAAACATTCAGAACTAAAAAGAGGTAAGGCTAGAATAGTTTATAATTATAAGAGATTAAATTATAATACATATGAAGATAGTTATAAGTTCTTGAATAAGGATGGATTTATAAATAAAATTCAAGAGGGTAAATATTTTAGTAAATTTGATTGTAAATCAGGATTTTAACAAAGACGATTAGCAGAAGAATCAATTGAGTGGACATCTTTTACTTGTTCAGAAGGACATTTTGAGTGCCTTATTATGCCATTTGGACTTAAAAATGCTTCATCGATCTTTCAAAGAAAGATAGATCAAATTTTTAAGAAATATGATAATTTTTGTAGTGTTTATGTAGATGATATTTTAGTACATAGTAAAAATAGAAATGAACATAGAAAGCACTAAGAGATAGTTTTACAAGAATTTATTAATAATGGAATTGTGATTAGCAAAAATAAAATAGCATTAGAAAAGCAAGATATAGAATTTTTAGGAATGTATATCAAGTCAGGTACAATACAATTATAAGATCATATAACTAAAAAGGTCTTAGAATTTCTAGATAAGTTAGAAAATAAAAAACAGTTACAAGCATTCTTAGGATTGTTAAATTATGCAAGAAATTTTATTCCTGAATTAGGAAGAAAAATAACAGTATTACACAGTAAAACTAGCAAAACTAGACAAAAGTATTTTAATAGTGAAGATATTAAATTAGTTCAAAATATAAAAGAAGAAATTACTAAACTTAAGCCATTAACATTATCATTAGATGATAATTACAAAATAGTTGAAACAGATATTTCATCATTAGGATGAGCATATATACTATACCAGAAAAAAGCATAAGGAGTCACCAAAGCCTGACGAACAAGTTTCTAGATATTCATCAGGAAAATTTAGTGATTTACAATCAAGATTACCATCAACAGTTTAGAAATTTTAGGAATAATTAACTCGCTTGAGGCATTTTCTTTGTTTTTACATAATGAAGTATTTACTATTAGAATAGGTTGTCAAAATATAGTTGCTCATTATAACAAGATACATGCTAATAAACAGGCAATCCGAAGATGTGTTAATTTTGTTGATTCAATTACAAGAAATGGTTTTAAACCAATTTTTGAACATATAAAAGATAATGACAATACATTAGCTGATATCTTATCAAGATTAATTTGTTGAATAGGAATGAAATATCATGAACCATCATCCTCAATTGGCACAAGACCACAAGGCAGAAGGACATCTGTCAATAGCATAATGATGCACTATGGACTTCCACCATTTAATGGATTCTAAAATAGTATAAGCAGATTAGCATTACCACGAGTACCAACTTTCAACTTTAATGGCAATATTGTTGAAGGAATCAAAAATCAAACTCTGAGGTATAGGTCAAGAATACCAGGGCTTTCTGATAGGCAGCAGATTCTTCTATATAATTTTTGGAATATCCAAATCAAACAGCCAAACATAAAGTTAGATCATGAAAAACTAATAAGAACCTTAGAATAAGAGTTTGATAGCTTTAATTTTAATTTCCATCAAAGCAAGCATCATATTCATTCTCTTGAGCATAACCTTCAAGTCATTTTTAGAGACCATGAGTCATTACTTAGTAAGTTTACCAAAATGAACCAAGAACTTCAATCTCTTAGAATACAACAACATGCAAGTGACACCTTGAAAAGAGAATTAAAAATAGGTTTGAAAATTGATCAGCATAAGAATAAAAAAAAATAATAAAAAAAAAAAATTATTGAACCTATAGAACAAGTGGCTAATGATGACACACCCCGACCGAGATCAGGGCATGCTGGCCGTCACACGAAGGTGACGTAGCCATGTGCGCGTGCGGAAGCTAATAAGAAGGTAATATAAAAGTACTAATAATTAAAAACCTAACATCATACAAAGTACTAGTGTATGTGAGACACAATTCAGAGCAAGTCTACAACAGTCCAAAAGGAAAAGATACGACAAATTTACACCCGAAGGTGACCCTACAATGGTGAATGTCTGTCAGAAATGCCGGGACGCCCTCTGGGATAAACCACCGCACTTGCTAGACCACTAGAACCTGGAGGGGCGCAAAAACAAAAGCGTGAGTGGGCAAAAACAAAGTTCTTTGAAAACTCTTTAGCAAAACACATTCTAACCCCTCGCCGTAAAACCTGTATACTTCCCAGAAAATGAACATATATACGTATGTATAGGTATGCCAATCATGCTCCACAATATGCCATTCATGCTCCATAATATGCCATTCAGAATCTCATAATCAAATATGAATGCTCAAGCGTAATTCACATCACAATATATAATCTGGCAGCCGGGAGTCACCTAACGTGACATGTACCGCTGCACCTAGAGCTCCACGCTCAACTCAATCACTGAATCTGCACACGAGTCGGAACCACCTAACGTGGTCTGTACGACAAGCTGGGTGTAATATATATGTATGCTCTAGTGCTACGATCACGTGAAGCTGTGCGATAATCGCGGGTCACCTACAAGTCGGAACCACCTAATGTGGTCTGTACGACAGGCTTGCACCTATCTTGGATCCAAGGCGAGCATGCGGTGCTGGTGAACATACACGTGAAGGCTGTGCCCTGGCCCTGGGCGGGAGCACTAACACCGGGGGTGCAGATTATGAGCTCTCTAAACCTCTCAAACTACCATCGCATAATAAACAGAAATGTATAACCACATGAATACCGCTTACCTGGCACTTACCTGTGCGTCCACAGCACCAAATACACATGTATATATGTATGTATGTCACCAATAATACATGCAATGATGCGTAAACAATATTCAAATGATGCATGGCATAAAACATATAACCTTTTCTATTTAATTTCTGGGAATTAATATGTATATAGGTATATACGGAAAACAAAAGCCCACTCACTGATAATTAGAAGGGTCGTAGCCCCCCTGCCTCGAGTGTGTACGCTCGTCTTCGGAAAACGAATCACCTATACGCGACAAAGTTACGAAAACATTAATTTAAAAGCACCTAAGCAACTTCTCGTAATAACTTCTCATACATTGCTCAAATTGGACAAATGAATATACCAATGTGATCTACACAACCTCAGGATCACACCCATATTTTTAGAAAAATTTTTGGACCACGCACGCGCCCCCACGCGCCTGACCCCGCACGGACCTACGCGCCCCCACGCGCGGCCCACGTGCACTGCACACTGACGGCGTCAACTGACGCCGTCAGGAATATTCCGTTAACTGACGGAATATTCCGTCAAAGCTAACCAGATTCCGTCCACTGCCGTTAGGAATATTCCGTTAGACTTAACGGAATATTCCCCTGTCTTCTCCGTCGAGCCTTCGCCGGCGCCGGTGGCCGGAAAACTGGGAAATTTTCCAACTTTGTTTTCTCACTCGTTTTTCAACCAAATTTCACGTTCTTTATACCAAAATGAAGCTTAGAACTAGTAGAACAACGTTAGACTAGTTTTAAGACCTAAAAATTAAAGAATCTCACCTGTCTTCAAGGTCAAAACTCGGCCAACTTTGCACAGGACGATCGTGACGTCCAAATTCACCCAACGAACTACTCCGAGGCTCCTTGGGACCTCACAAACACATCTACAAGCTTAGAAATTCCAAAAACAAGCTAGTTTAGGTTTGCATGAACAGTGTAAAATTCGGCCATTGTTGAAACGACGTGAAAACGTTCGAATTCTTACCTGGAATTGGTATGGTTGTGCTCCTCACAACCTCACGAGCACGAGGGTGGTCTTGGTTTCTTAATTGGTGCAGGTTTGAGTATGTTTGTATGTGTGGCCGTGTGTGTTGAAGGAAGAAGAAGAAGACGGATTCGGGGAGAGAGAGAGAGAGAGAGACTGAGACAGAGACAGAGAGACAAAGAGTGAGGGAATGAGGGAGGGAATCCCGGGAAAGTGAGGGTGAGGTGTGAGTGTGTGTGTGGTCCTACAACACCACACTACACAACACTTAACGTACACAAACAAATTAGGGTAAAATTGTCATTTTAAATGTACGTCTCGTTAGTTTCGGGACGGGATGTTACAACCTACCCTCCTTAATAGAATTTCGTCCCGAAATTCAAAACAACCAAAATACACCCTTACTGGTCAAAGAACAATCTAGGATACAAGTCCCTCATTCTATTTTCTGTCTCCCATGTCGCTTCTTCAACCGAGTGATTCCTCCACAAGACTTTCACCAAATTCACTGTTTTGTTCCTTAGAACCTTCTCTTTCCAATCTAAGATCGTTAACGGTTCCTCGTCGTACGTCAAATCTGGATTTATCTCTAACGGTTGAGGAGGTATCACATGCAATGGATCAGCAACGTAATGTCGGAGCATAGACACGTGAAAAACGTTATGCACTTTAGCCAACTCCGGAGGCAACTCCAACCTGTAAGCTACCTCACTAACTCTTTCTGTGACTAGGTACGGTCCGATATACCTGGGACTCAACTTCCCTTTCTTTCCAAACCGCACAACACCTCTCCACGGTGAAAGCTTCAAAAATACCCAATCTCCGACCTCATACGTTCTGTCCGTAGTATGTCGATCTGCTAAACTTTTCTGCCTGTCCTGAGCTGCTTTCAGGTTAGACCTAATTACCTGAACATTTTGAGTAGTCTCCTCGACAATCTCCGGACCTACTAAAACTCTTTCGCCAACCTCCGACCAACATAACGGAGTGCGACAAGATCTACCATACAAAGCTTCGAATGGCGCCATGCCAATGCTCGAATGAAAACTGTTATTGTAAGCAAATTCCATCAAATCTAATCGCTGGTGCCAAGCATCACTGAACTGTAACACTGATGCTCGCAGCATATCTTCCAAGGTCTGAATAGTTCTCTCAGACTGTCCGTCCGTTTGTGGATGATATGCCGTACTGTAAAGTAGTCTCGTACCCAAAGCTTCCTGAAAAGCTACCCAAAACTTTGATGTGAATCGTGGATCACGATCTGAGACAATACTTACAGGGACACCATGGTACTTTACAACCTTTGAGATAAACAATTCCGCTAACCGGCTCAAAGAATTCTTCTCTCTCACTGGAATGAAATGTGCCGACTTAGTGAGCCGATCAACGATCACCCAAATGCCATCAAAGCCATTATGTGTACGCGGCAACTTGTACACGAAATCCATAGTGATATTTTCCCATTTCCACTCTGGAACGGGAAGCGGCTGTAACAATCCAAACGGCTTCTTTCTTTCTGCTTTAACCTGCTGACAAACAGCACAACTGCTCACATACTCAGCTATCTCCCTTTTCATACCCGGCCAATAGTAAAATGGTCGAATAGTATGATACATTTTGGTTGCCCCTGGTGCATGGCATAAGCCGAGATATGTGCTTCATCAAGAATTTCCTTCTTCAACTCCACATTACTAGGCACGAACATTCTACCCTCTAACATCAACATGCCATCAGAATCACGAACTCTGAGATCTCGCCTCCTTCCTTGATCTCGAGCTCGAATTAGTTCTTGAATCTGTTCATCAGCTACCTGAGCTTCAAGCACCCGATCAACCAAGATTGGCCTAACTTGAAAATTAGCAAGTAATGCCACTTCTCGATCTTCTGCTTCTAACCTTACTCCCGTAGCACGCAAGTCCACCAAAAGAGGAATACGACTAGCGTACAACGCATTAATACGGCCATGTGGCTTCCTGCTAAGTGCATCGGCTACTACGTTCGCACGACCAGGGTGATAATCAATCGTGCAATCGTAGTCGCTGAGCAACTCCAACCACCTCCGTTGACGAAGATTAAGTTCCTTCTGGGTGAAAAGATACTGAAGACTCTTGTGATCTGTGAAGATCCTACACTTCTCTCCGTAAAGATAATGTCTCCACAACTTCAACGCAAAGATGATAGCAGCCAACTCCAAATCATGTGTAGGGTAATTCATCTCATGGGTTTTCAACTGCCGCGAAGCATAAGCAATCACCCTACCATGCTGCATCAACACACATCCCAGACCATTCAAGGAAGCATCGCTATAAACCTCGAAATCACCACTATCGTCCGGGAGTGCCAAAACAGGTGCATGAGTGAGACAATGCTTCAACTGCTGGAAACTTTGCTCACACTTATCATTCCACTCAAACTTAACATCTTTCCTTGTTAACCTCGTCAGTGGCAAGGCAATCACCGAAAAATCCTTAACGAATCTCCGATAATATCCTGCCAAACCAATGAAACTTCTCACCTCAGTGACGGTTCGTGGTTGCTCCCAACTCTCCACAGCTGCAACCTTTTGAGGATCAACTAGAATACCTTGAGCAGAAATGATGTGCCCCAAAAATGCGACTTGATCTAACCAGAACTGGCATTTGCTAAACTTAGCATACAATTGGTGTTCCCTCAACCTTTTCAACACCAAAGTAAGATGTCGGACATGTTCCGCTTTGGACTTAGAATACACCAGAATATCGTCAATGAAGACAATGACAAATCTATCCAGGTAAGGCTGAAATACCCGGTTCATTAAATCCATAAAAGCTGCTGGTGCATTCGTCAACCCAAATGGCATAACCAGAAACTCGTAATGACCGTAACGAGTTCTGAACGCCGTCTTAGAAACATCATCCCTACTAATCTTCAGCTGATAGTACCCAGACCTCAAGTCTATCTTAGAAAATACACAAGCACCTCTCAGCTGATCAAACAAATCGTCAATACGAGGCAATGGATAACGGTTTTTAATCGTCACCCGATTCAATTGTCTATAATCGATACATAGCCTCAAAGTCCCGTCTTTCTTCCTCACAAACAACACTGGAGCGCCCCAAGGTGAAGTACTAGGCTGAATAAATCCCTTATCCACTAATTCCTGTAACTGCACTTTCAATTCCCTTAACTCAGCAGGAGCCATACGATAAGGAGTTAAAGAAATAGGATTTGTACCTGGAAGCAACTCAACAGTGAAATCCACATCTCGATCTGGGGGTAAACCAGGTAAATCTTCAGGAAAAACATCAGGGAAGTGTCTAACCACTCTCACATCCTCAATTCTGCTAGGAACGGTCTCTTCTAGCACCACATGAGCTAGATACCCCTGACAACCTTTAGTCAACAGTTTCTTCGCTTGCAAAGCCGAAATAACACCATGTCTTACTCCACTTTGCTCACCCACAAAAGTAACCTCAGGTAATCCAGGACGGTGAAACGTAACTACTTTCCCGTAACAATCAATGTTGGCACGATAGAAGTGCAACCAATCATTGCCCAAAATCACATCAAAATCGACAATATCTAACGGGATAAGATCAGCGGGCATAACAACACCCTCTACTATCACTGGACATCCTGGGTACATACGATCTACAACACACCTCTCTCCTCTAGGCATAGCGAACTCTAAATCGTACCCTAGAGGTGTGGGGCGAGGTTGCGTTACTTGAGCAAATGTATGAGAAATAACGGAATGTGTAGCTCCACAATCAATTAAGACTCTAGCAAAATAACCAAGAATGTTTAACGTACCCATTATCAAGTCCGGGTTGTTCTGAGCATCCTGCAGGGAAATATTGTGAATACGCCCCTGGCCCTGCTGTCGTCCGCCACGACCTCTGCTCGCTTGAACACCGCGACCTTGAGCTCCACGCCCCTGACTGGGCTGACCCATCTGCCTCGAAGACCCGGCACTACTAGTGGCATTCTCACCCTGTTGATACTGTCCTCCTTGGTACCATTGAGAACCACCCGTTGGAGCTGGAGGATACGGCATGTAGTTGCTGGGATACGGGGGATAACCACCTTGTGAATACGGGTCCTGGGGGTATTGGTACTGTCCTGGAGCATAGGGAACAACATCACCCTGATAGTGATAGGCACCACCTCTACCTGCTTGACCATAATTACTCGGACCTTGGATTTGCCGAATCGGTGCAGGTGGCGGCATAAAGGTCTGCTGCGGCTTCTGTTGCTGACCCTGGGGACAATTCACCGCTCTATGTCCCATCTGCCCACACGTGAAACAAGCACCGCCAATCTGCCTGCACTCGCCGAAATGTCGGTTATTACATCTACGGCAAAATGGGAGTCGGTTTCGGCCACCATCACCTTGTCTCTGGCCTCGAGTACCTCCATAAAACCTACCTCCACGTCCTTGTCCAGAGGCACTGAAACCACCACTAGACGAACTTGAACTTGCACCACCCCTTTTAAAGTTCTGAGTTTGGCGAGGCCCCAACGATGTTTGACCTTTTCCTTTGTCGTCTTTCTTCCGATTGCCGTTTTTCTCTTCGTCACTATCACTTGACATATTCTCAGAGTCCTCTACCCTCAACAATATCTCATAGAACTCCTGATATGACTCACAGTGAGTAGTAGTTACCATAGAACGCCATCTCTTTCTAGTGCCCAAGCGAAAACGACGAAGCATCTCCGCCGGATTACCAGCGACATCAGGATAGTAACGAGACAAATCAGTGAACTTACGATAATACTCGTTAGCCGTCATCTTTCGCTGTTTCAACTCAGTGAATTCCTGTTTCTTACGGTCAATATACTCAGGGGGTACAAACCTCCTTTGAAATACATCCTTGAAAACATTCCAATCGGTCCTCTGAGCTGGAGTCAACCTACGAAGTTCTTGCTCCCACCAAGCTGCAGACTCCATCTCCAGGAACCAAGAGGTTGTCTCAACCCACCTTTCCATCGGAAGGTTCCCTTGGTTATGTAACACCCGGAAAGTCTTCTCTAGGTGTTCCAACCAACGTTCTGCGCCTTCGTGACCCTCGTTACCTTTAAACTTATCCAACTTTAGGTTATACATAGTCTCCAGAGGAGTCCTCTGGGGAGGGCGCATCACTGTTTGAAGGGCTGTGGCAATCACTTCCCCCAACTGAGTAAGATCAGGAAAACTAGACTCATCTGAGCGACGTGGTTCCCGACGAGGCGGCATGATTCTGACAGAAGACACCAACTATTAGAATACTCACAAAGACACAGGACTGCCAAACCTAGGCTCTGATACCAAGCTGACACACCCCGACCGAGATCAGGGCATGCTGGCCGTCACACGAAGGTGACGTAGCCATGTGCGCGTGCGGAAGCTAATAAGAAGGTAATATAAAAGTACTAATAATTAAAAACCTAACATCATACAAAGTACTAGTGTATGTGAGACACAATTCAGAGCAAGTCTACAACAGTCCAAAAGGAAAAGATACGACAAATTTACACCCGAAGGTGACCTTACAATGGTGAATGTCTGTCAGAAATGCCGGGACGCCCTCTGGGATAAACCACCGCACTTGCTAGACCACTAGAACCTGGAGGGGCGCAAAAACAAAAGCGTGAGTGGGCAAAAACAAAGTTCTTTGAAAACTCTTTAGCAAAACACATTCTAACCCCTCGCCGTAAAACCTGTATACTTCCCAGAAAATGAACATATATACGTATGTATAGGTATGCCAATCATGCTCCACAATATGCCATTCATGCTCCATAATATGCCATTCAGAATCTCATAATCAAATATGAATGCTCAAGCGTAATTCACATCACAATATATAATCTGGCAGCCGGGAGTCACCTAACGTGACATGTACCGCTGCACCTAGAGCTCCACGCTCAACTCAATCACTGAATCTGCACACGAGTCGGAACCACCTAACGTGGTCTGTACGACAAGCTGGGTGTAATATATATGTATGCTCTAGTGCTACGATCACGTGAAGCTGTGCGATAATCGCGGGTCACCTACAAGTCGGAACCACCTAATGTGGTCTGTACGACAGGCTTGCACCTATCTTGGATCCAAGGCGAGCATGCGGTGCTGGTGAACATACACGTGAAGGCTGTGCCCTGGCCCTGGGCGGGAGCACTAACACCGGGGGTGCAGATTATGAGCTCTCTAAACCTCTCAAACTACCATCGCATAATAAACAGAAATGTATAACCACATGAATACCGCTTACCTGGCACTTACCTGTGCGTCCACAGCACCAAATACACATGTATATATGTATGTATGTCACCAATAATACATGCAATGATGCGTAAACAATATTCAAATGATGCATGGCATAAAACATATAACCTTTTCTATTTAATTTCTGGGAATTAATATGTATATAGGTATATACGGAAAACAAAAGCCCACTCACTGATAATTAGAAGGGTCGTAGCCCCCCTGCCTCGAGTGTGTACGCTCGTCTTCGGAAAACGAATCACCTATACGCGACAAAGTTACGAAAACATTAATTTAAAAGCACCTAAGCAACTTCTCGTAATAACTTCTCATACATTGCTCAAATTGGACAAATGAATATACCAATGTGATCTACACAACCTCAGGATCACACCCATATTTTTAGAAAAATTTTTGGACCACGCACGCGCCCCCACGCGCCTGACCCCGCACGGACCTACGCGCCCCCACGCGCGGCCCACGTGCACTGCACACTGACGGCGTCAACTGACGCCGTCAGGAATATTCCGTTAACTGACGGAATATTCCGTCAAAGCTAACCAGATTCCGTCCACTGCCGTTAGGAATATTCCGTTAGACTTAACGGAATATTCCCCTGTCTTCTCCGTCGAGCCTTCGCCGGCGCCGTCGCCGGCGCCGGTGGCCGGAAAACTGGGAAATTTTCCAACTTTGTTTTCTCACTCGTTTTTCAACCAAATTTCACGTTCTTTATACCAAAATGAAGCTTAGAACTAGTAGAACAACGTTAGACTAGTTTTAAGACCTAAAAATTAAAGAATCTCACCTGTCTTCAAGGTCAAAACTCGGCCAACTTTGCACAGGACGATCGTGACGTCCAAATTCACCCAACGAACTACTCCGAGGCTCCTTGGGACCTCACAAACACATCTACAAGCTTAGAAATTCCAAAAACAAGCTAGTTTAGGTTTGCATGAACAGTGTAAAATTCGGCCATTGTTGAAACGACGTGAAAACGTTCGAATTCTTACCTGGAATTGGTATGGTTGTGCTCCTCACAACCTCACGAGCACGAGGGTGGTCTTGGTTTCTTAATTGGTGCAGGTTTGAGTATGTTTGTATGTGTGGCCGTGTGTGTTGAAGGAAGAAGAAGAAGACGGATTCGGGGAGAGAGAGAGAGAGAGAGACTGAGACAGAGACAGAGAGACAAAGAGTGAGGGAATGAGGGAGGGAATCCCGGGAAAGTGAGGGTGAGGTGTGAGTGTGTGTGTGGTCCTACAACACCACACTACACAACACTTAACGTACACAAACAAATTAGGGTAAAATTGTCATTTTAAATGTACGTCTCGTTAGTTTCGGGACGGGATGTTACAAATGAGACCAAAGAAGAGATTAAGATTGAGCTCTTAGAAGAATACATTGAAATGGAGCAGCATCAACATCTGAGTAACAAAGAAAAACAAAAAAATATATGAAAGTTTTCTTAGGAATATATGTTTAGACTTAATAACAGATGATATCCTATTAGAAGAAATTTCAAAAGAAAAATTAAGAATAATGTCACTAGATATGCAAAATGAGATTCTGAGTAGAGCATCACAGTCTATGAAAGTTACAATTACAATTACAATTACAATAACAATGTGTTTTGTATCAGTCCATCTTTGATCCAAAACCAGGAATGAATATTATTACAAAAATGTATCCATCATGTCTTTGTGATAGTACACAAAATTGTATTTGTAAATCAGAAATTAGTATAACTGTGGTCAGGATTAACATGTGAGATTTTAGACCATGACATTTTAGTTATGAGCATCAGAAAAAGCATAACGTGATAGAAGTTACCTCGACCTTACTATTAGAGTTTGACTATCTTGATAAAATATTCATTAAGCATATTTCCAAACTAAAATCATTTCCTAAAAAACTTATAAAAGTAACAGAACATTATCTGGAAAGGTGGAAAGAAATTTGCATAAGCTTTATTAGTAGTTCTCCAGATTGGTACGTATCCATGATTAATGAGGAGTCATTTAGACTATCCCCTATCTCCTCGCATAGATGGACTCTTTCATACAAAAATATTCTAAAATTTTGAGGAATCCAAATGTTAGCTTTACATGAGTTTGAAGATTTTAGGTATGATATGGTATTAGTAGCAAAAGAAGAAGAAATACATATTTACAGTAAGACAAGGTTTAGTCATTCGCCTTATTGGAAGCCTTAAATTTTCAAAGAAGAAAAATGTACTATAAGGTGAAAGAAGATAGAGAAAGAAATACAAAGCTAGTAGACGACAATGAACAATACTGGAACAATTTGACAGAAGAAGAGTTGCGTAACATCGACAACATGATGGAAGCATGAAAAGTTGGCAGCAAATTAGCATAAATCGAATATCATCATGTAAAATAATGTATTTCCAAACAAAAATATCAACATCATGGTGGACCTTACTACAATAATAAAATAATGACATAAAAGTAAATAAAGAAAAGAAATTGATCAATTATGGACTTTTCATACACAAAATATCCTTTTGATTAATAATGAATAGTGCTAGATCATTTTCATTAAAACTCCCCTTAATTTATTCCATATTAAGACAGGTTGCACTGGAGAATCTCCAGACCCCGCATTCCCCTATTCCCCAGAACTCTGACTCCCCATATAAAAACACTCGGCAAATCTACTTTATCATACAGACAGCAAAATTGAAGGGTAAACCTGCTTGAATATTCTAAGGCGCTACAAGTAACAAGATGGACGTCCACAAAAACACTGCACGAGTTTGCAATCACTCGTTTTTGGCAGCCGCAACTTGTCTTGCACCAACAGAAAAGAACTCGGTGATGACTTCGAGGGGCATGCCTTTGGTTTCCGGAACCTTCAAGAAGACGAATACAAAAGAAATGACACAAACCACTGCGTAAATCCCAAAGGCACCGGATAGGCCCATTGAATCAAGCATCACAGGTAGCGAGTAAGTGATGATGATGTCCCCAATCCAGTACACCAAGGCGCAGATGGCAATGCACAGGCCACGCACCCTTGTGGGAAATATTTCAGAGCACAGGATATTTGGAATCGGGCCATACGCCATGACAAAGACGCAGAAATAGACGACAACACAAATGGTTGATAGTGCTGCATGAAGAACTGAACCCAAGCTCAAAAGGTTGGTAACGACGAGAATGATGAGTGATACTATCAACACTGGAATCGTAGTCAGCAGCAGCATCCTGCAACATGGAATGCACCAGTTAAGATTTGAACTCTACACGTGTTCCTTGTCAGTTATTCCAATTTATAAGCGATGTAGCTAAAGATATGACCTCGAATGTGAGCCCCTAACCGAAGAGTTTGAGCTCAGATTATAAAAACAGATAAAAGTAGAGAAGAATAAATCACCTTCGACCAGAGATATCCATGAGCTTTATGGCCACAGCTATACAAGGAAGCATCAACAATGTTGTGAATGCACTTATAAGGAAGGATGCAGACGTTGAACTGAGGCCCAAGTCTGAAAGGAGTACTTCAACGCCTGCCTCTTCAAGAATTTGAGGAGTGTAGTAGAGAACCCCATTTATGCCAGAAAACTGCACAATTATTTAACACTTCAGTCATTAGCTTTAACCCAGTGAAGATTACAAATTGAGGTTAATTACCTACTGAAAGAAGAGATTAACTTAACTAATTGCCCAAAAAGGGAGATACTTTAACCGTGAATGTATTTGGAATTATTCTTTATAAAAAGATAGAGATGAAAACTTCAGAATTATCCGTAACGATTTACTACCTGCTGGAGAATCTGGATTCCCATTCCAACTAACAATGCATGCTTAACTCCTGGTTCAAGCAGAGCAGCCCATATTGGTCCTTTTGAAGCTGTTTCCGCTGGATGAACCATTGCAGGTCCAACAGGATGCTTATCTATGAGCTCTTTCGAATAAAGAGCCGGCTGACTAACCAGAGCAGCAGCCTGGATAAACTCACCTTCTGCAGGAACATCACCACCAGGAAGTGACACAAGGGACCCACGACGGGAGCCTGGGCCTCCCTCCTGATGCAAATATACCCTTTTAAATCCTCCTTCCTTCTTTCCATCCTCGCCTTCTCTCTCAGACCACTTCCATGCCAACTGCCATCCACCACCGATGCCTGTGCTGCCAACTGTCTCCCCTGTTCCTTGCATGAGACTGCTGTGCCGCCTCATGCTTAGAGCACTGCCATGGGAAGCAGGGGGCACTAAATCCTTTTCCAGACTTGTTGCCTGACGTGAAATCAATGGACTATGCAAATTGTCATCTGAGTCTCCCCCAGCACCATCAGATCCATAGCCCTCACCTTCCCTGTGCAAACTCTCTTCATCCCATTGGTCAGTCTTAGGCCGATCTGCTGTGCTGAACATGCTGCCAAAATTAGGGAAAAGCATGCTTCGGGTACTTGCAGTCTCTGGGAAATTTTCATGAACACTACCAAACAGAGTGACAAGAGGGTCCATTAAAGGCACGCCCTGGTTTACCATGCTTCCTTGGCGAGAAACAAGACTAATAAGAGAACCCTGTCCGGTGACAGGTCTGGCAACCCAGGAAAGGCCTTCTTCAGGTCCATATAACTTGATTTTATCTTTGTCAGCTGGATCCTGACTATCGTCAAGCTCATCAGCTGGGCCTATTATGTACTCTTCTATCGATGTTTCACCCCCAATTCCAAGACCTTCAACCAGCAAAGCCAGTTCACCTATAAACCATGTGTTAGCAAGATTTACAATAAAGGGGCATAGATTTACACAAATAGAAAAGCTTGACATTTCTATAAATGCTCAATCTTATATTAGAGTGTACTTGTCACTCTTAAAACTCCTAGTCTAGCACAATATCAACAGGTTTACGAAAACAATATTGAGGTGAAGCAAACATATAACAATCTGAGCATTAATCTATACGTGGCAAAGAAAGTGAAAACAAAAAGTACAAACAGTGATGACGAATCAGATTTTTATGTGAAGCAAACATATAACAATCTGATCATTATTCAAGAAAGCGTTTGGATTCGATCAAAAAAAAAGAAATAAACCATTGGACCTTCTTGTGAACATGTGCATACCTTCCTATACTAGTTTTTCTATTATGTTTATATATAACAACCAGAGAGCTGTGGTATGCTAAACGAAAACATCTGAGAACATAATTTCTTCATAAGTAACACAGTTTCCTACGAGCATTAGTAAAAATTAACTAAATGTCTAAATCATTTTGTGAAAAACTATTTGTCTAAATAAAAATAGCATTAAATGGGAAACCAAAGGAAGTAATGAAGGCATCTCCGAGCATCTTTTACACACAGAGATATTATGCAGCCTTTTAAACGTTCTGGTTTATCGTCCTAAATTTCAGTGAATGCTGCATGAATTTGTGATATGATGAAGTTTAGCATGCAATACCAAGCGCAATTCAATGAATGAGTCAACGCTAATTAAGAAGTGGTCCACTGTAACAAGAGATAGATTCTATGCAATCTGGAAGCGGATCTATGCATACAAACAAAATATTGCAAGCCAATAGTAAGGAACAAACCAGAAACATCTTCAGTGCCACGTAACTGCTGGAGAACAATCTTTGCCTCAAGCATCCTGCCCTTACTCACAAGCCATCGAGGAGATTCAGGCAAGTAAAACACCGTTAACCCAAAGTAGATCAAAGAGGGGATGGAAAGAACCCCAAGCATCAATCTCCAGCTTGGTGAGTCCATTAGTGACATCCCAAAAACCATACAATACGACAGAAACATGCCGCCTGAACCAAGGAACTGCGGAAGAGTATTCAAGGATCCCCTTATATCTGGTGGGGCAGTTTCAGATATATAGAGTGGGACGAGAGTAACTGCTAGGCCGATTCCAAATCCATCTAACAGCCTTGCTATACATAGTACATAGACATTGGGTGACCACACCATTACCAAACCACTCACAAAATAAAAGACTGAGGATGCTATTAACATTGGTCGCCGACCAATCCAATCTGATATGGCTCCTGAGCAAGTTGTAATAAATGTTGCTCCGATGAGTGACATGGCCACAACAAGGCCTTCTAAAGAACTCCCCAAGGAGAAATCTTCCGTTATGTAAACAATAGCCCCTGGAAACGTACAAGCAAGAAATAACTATATATTGGCTCTAAACTGTGATTCGAATGAACAAACCACGCAAAATGACTGTGAATGGGCAATGCTTAAAATTCACTTCAAACACGGGTTAGTTTTAAACTCGAAAAGATATTGATATCGAAAATCTGTAGCGGATAAGTACCGGCAATTGTGGCATTATCCCATCCTTGCAGCAGGTTACCGATTGTAGCAGCAACAGCCACCAGCACGGCTCCCTTCTTCATCTTTTCGCCAATGAATTATGAACAAACGAATGAACGAATGAGACCCCCAATCTCAAAAATTACCTGAAACGAAAAAGTAGCCACATCAGAGAACTTGAAAAATCATTCAAACAAGACCCAGATCCAACTCGCTCATAAGTAGCCACTCCTCACTGCAAAAGGGTAAATAGGTCTGCAATTGCATCTCCCATAAGCACTTCAAAGTAAGATGCTTGATGCTTACCTCTTCCTTCAGGGGGTCAGAGAGTTTCCTTTATGTCAGATCACTCACTACTGAGTTCAATAAAAAGGGCCGTTGGAGAGAGAGAGAGAGAGTGTGTGTGTGTGTGTGTGTGTGTGTGAGTGTGTGTGTGTACGCACTGCAATCTGTGCTTCCAGAGCAGCAGGGTAAATATCCTAAAAATGGGTGATGGGTGATGGGTGATGGGTGAGGACTGGCTTCGGTGGCTAGCTGGCTGGTCTTAGGCGGAATCTTGGTATAGAGACAAATCCAGCCTCAAGTTTTGCAATTTTTTACTAATATTATTTGCAGATTAAGATCCAGAATGGCTCCTCAGATTCCTTTTCTCAATCGAGATCGATCCACAGCAATCTAGAGAGAAGAGAGAAGAGAAACAGAGGGAGAGAGAGATGGGTTTAAGAAGCAGTTGGCCAACAACCCTTCAACATCCGTCAGCCACTTCACTCACTCTCTAACTACCAACTGAGTTGAGTTCTGGATAACTTGGACAATTGTCAAACAATTGAGCAGGAGCCCACCCACAACCAGAATTTCATGTACTAATTTAAAGGACAGATGAACATTTAAAAAGGGTTCCTAACTTCCTAGTTCCTAATACTACAACTGCTACTGTACCACTATAACAGTGAGAGAGAGTGACAGACAGGGAGGGGGGAGAGTGTGTGTGTTGAACTTACTCATCTTTGGAGTCCAATCACAAGCCAATTGCAAGAGTAGATGTAGATTGCTTCCACTTTTATTTTTTTATTATTTTTTAAATGATTGAAGCTGCCAAGTTCTTGACTTGTCTTGTTGTCCGTCATTATTTTTATCTTTATTTCCCGGTCACCTGTTAATCAGTTAGTTTTGCTGCTGATATTTTTGGTTTGTTCGGACTTTTCTCCGATTCCGCCTTTCTCCGCTTCTTTTCGATTCACAAAATTAGTCGGGGCTCGCAAAAGAAATTCCCTTAATATTTGTTTTGTCCGAAACTTTGAAGAGGACAAACAATGACAGATGCTTGCATATTCACGAAGGAAGAAAAAAAAAAAAAAAAAAAAAAAAAAAACCTAAAATTAGAAAATAATGATGGGCGACGGACCGCAAATTCAATAAACTCATATCCGAATTTATCACGAATGATCTCCACTAGTTCCTCGCACCATTTTATTTCTAGTTCTTATTCGTATCAATCATCCCTTTAATCAAATAAAACAAAAAACATAACAAAATGAAAAAAATAAATAAATTAGTTTTGAATGACACGAAAATTGAATAACTTTTTTTGTTAAAAAAACAAAAGAAAATTGAATAACTACGATTGAAGATAAACGTGCATTGTAACAACAATTAGCTTTTTTCAAGTCTCTTTTATAAGTTTATTTTAATGTTAGAGTAATGTCAGGTGGACCTATAGCCTAAATTTATAAACAATGTGATTTGTTACTAATATGAAATAAGCACATTAATCAACACTTAATTAATAATTTAATCATCAATAATCAAATCATATAATTTTACAAAATATGATCTAAATAGATAACTTCCCTAACATTAATATTGTGCTTTACGTTATTACCCACAAGTTTACCTAATAAATTTCTATAAAAGAAAAGTTAACACACATCAAGGTACAACTTTTGAGATATACATCCATCATGAAATTTTGTTGACATGTGGAAAGATATGAATTATTGAATAGGAGCTTATTGTGCAGAAGCACACAACGGACCGCACATGCACACACAAGTCGGTATTGGGAAAAGATTCCCTCCAAATCTCTCCCATCAAGTTCTAGGAATTCGGAGATCCGGATTCTTGAAATTTAATTTAACGGTTACAATTATTATAACGTTTAAAGGAGCCCATCAAATTTCAAGAGTCCAAATCTCCGAATCCCTAGGATTTGGTAGGAGAGATCGTGAGGGGATCTCCTCCCATTGGTATTGACGATATTCCCACCACTTTAACCGTCTGAGAGAAATAGGTATGGAATTTCACAAAAAGGCCTCGACAATATATGTGTGTGGTATCATTGATCATAAAGTACTAAATAACTCTCCTTTTAGCTGATGTGGGATACAAATGTGGCTCTAAACTCGGATTTGGATCCCATCCGAATCCAAATTGTGAGGATCTTAAGGATCCTTACATCATAACCATTCATCGTACATTATGTGGTTAGAAGGCATTTGAATTTTTTATTTAAAATTAAACACATATAGTACCTAACGAAAACTGATCACACAATATACAATAAACGATTAGGATGTGAAGATCCTCACAAAGAAGATCCGAAGAGAATCCTCATGAGCTTCCTTGTAAAGTAGGAGATGGTCAGTCCATAGACTTTGTTCCGATCCTTACCTACCACTATCTTGAAATTTTTGAGTTTCTTCTTTCCTAGATCCTACCGATTGACACTTGTGTTAATGATATTACAAGTGCTCATGGTTGTTGGGATTTATATCTTATATACCAAGTTTTTCTAAAACCGCTTCCATTTTGTCGTGTCAATTCCTTTGCCTAGTTTACAAAATTATGAAAATTTGATTAGGCACCATCAAAGCAAGAGTGTTTATTCTGTTAAAGCTGGATATATGGTTGCCCAAGCTGCTGATGTATGAAATTTTGTCTTGGCTTGTATTGCATTTGGCTTATGACTAGCGGGTCAAAGGTTGTAACATAAATAGCATATCTCTAGTGGTAAAAGAAAAATATCTCATTTCATGGATTTGACTGCGGTGCTTCTAAGTAGTCGAAAGTTTTCGTTAACAAAGAAATTTCATGTACCTTGTAGATTTTAAAAGTTTCGTCACCAACACCTGCTTAGCAAGCCTCGTTAAATCACATTTTGAAAGCACAATTATCTTATTAGCTTGCTTCTTAGACTTGTAACGTAAGTCTGTAATTTATGTTATTAGATTTTAGGTTGGTCCTAATGTCTAGATTCATGAGTTGGAGGCTCACTCAGCAAAACAAAATAAGAGAAATCAGATCTCGTGGATTACGTAAGTTAAAACTCATGGGCATTCATAAGAAACTATAAATTAAGAAATTAAATTTTATTAGGAGAGTGTGATCAAATTAAACGAAATAAATGATAATAATTAAACATGAGTGAAAGAAGATAAAAAGGGTATGTGAAAAACACTTCCCTATATATGTGTGTATAAATCAAAGTGAAGAGGGAAGAAAAGAAGGCAAATGACGTTTTACTGCAGTAGCAGAGGACAATAATATCTATGCACTATAGTGTAGATTTCATCCTGCCGATCCTCCTCTCTTCCACCATTGAACAAATTAATCTACTCAAGCTATTGAATTGTACCAAAAAAAAAAAAAAAAAAAAAAAATTAAGAAAAGGAAAAGAAGAGATCTACCTGTCAAAGGGTATATGCCATAATTTGGTTCTAAATTTGTACCAGGCAGACCATTAGCTAAAATCTACATGCAACGTGGGTACCAAGCAAATGGGTACCAAGCAAAACTACAAAAATCGCACCGCCCAATACGTGCCACGTTGTTTCTAAGTTAGGCATATGACATGGACATGGGAGACGGATTTGATTTGAAACCGTGATATTGTTCTCAATTGACTGATAGGTTGTTCTTTGGTCGCAGATCCCACCTCCCCAAATTCAACAAGTTCATATAAACCTTTTTCCACACAGATTTACGTTTCAATATAAAAATCAATACTCCAGATGACACATGTTACTACCATTTTTTTTTTCGGTTCATCACATGTTACAACTTTTGAAGTTTGAATTATATTCCTTACACGAAGACGGCAGTCCAATTCAATCACACCATCAGTTACTGAATACATGCATGATATTCAACTGATACTAATTTCATATTTACTTATCTAAAATAGAAAAAAAAATCATGATTCGGAGAAGGAAAAGAAGGAATCAGTATGAATCAATTAGCATTCCTAGTTGCTCTAATTCCCAACTCTTCTATAACTGGATTATATTATGAAATTCACGGAAGAGTCGATAATTATGTATTTATTTTATGTGTTTGTAAACACTAGGGAAGTAAGGAAATAGAATCATTTTTATACCCATTTTTAGTAAATTATTTGTACCATATTTATTGACTGCCTCTCTAATAGAGGTGAATTTGACCTATATATATCGGAATGAGTTGAGCCACAAATTTAGATCTGAAGGGGCACCTCATAAAGTTCAATATATTTTTGGTTATGTATTCAAACAATATGTTTTCACAACCAGGTCCGAACGCCCTTGGCGACTAGATTTCAAGTTTTTGTTCAAACAAGTATTTTTCACTTTATCTCAATCCTAAACATTACATAATTAATCCAAGCTGTATTCATACCCAACCAATCTCAAACTCGTTAATATGAATTTAAATTATAAGTTTTAAGATCTCCAATATCAACTCTCCAACCTAGTAAACTCATACTACCAATATATTGAGGAAATTAATGAAAAGTTATACATTTAAAATGGTGTTGGATGTGAAGAGATTGCTCAGCGTCAAGAGTTAAAATTGGGTGTGACTAGAAGCTTACAATAAAAACTAAAATCATACCATTGAAACTCCTCGTCCCACCCTTTTTAATAGGACTTGCACCTGAACTACGGCTGATAAGGAAAAGCTTCTCGACCTACCACTGACCAAGGGAGCAAAACCTTGCAACTAAACCGACCCAACGAACTGAACTCGACGACGAAAGACATCATGCCACATTTAATATCGACAGAAACCTTAAACCCCAAAGTGATTAAACGGTCGATCGGAAAGGGTCAACGTGGTAGCCCTCATTTTTTTATCGAGAAAAAAAAAAAAAAAAACCGTAACTTTATGATACCAACCGTCTAGTTTAGTGCTCAGACAAGATATGTATTGTCACAACAAATTAATTATAAGAATTATAAATGAAGTCCTCAGATACCCTCATTGCTTATTCTCTAAGAAAAAGAAGTTCATGACTCGTAGACCTTCCACCTCCAAGGGGCATTATTCCGCCAGGCTTTCGCCCATGGTCTAAAGCTGGAGGATTGGAAGGCTGTCGCTGGGTTAATTGGATGCATTCGGTTATCGTTTCCAATTGGATGATCCATTAGTCCAATTGATGGAGGATTATAAATGGATCAATTTATTTTTTTTTTACATTCTCTTCCTTACCATTTTTGTCCCGTGGCATCCACTGATGACGGAGGATTATAAATGGATCAATTTTTTTTTTTTTTAAATTCTCTTCCTTACCATTTTTGTCCCGTTGCATCCCTTCCTTTCAGTTCAAAAGAAATTTGATGACTTGAAGCTATGTCACATATTTAATGAGCCTTTTTTTATTTATTTGATTGTTTTTGTTCAATAAGAAAAATTAAATAAGGCTCGTTAAATATTTGGCACAATTTTAAACCATCAGATTGCTTTTAAATGGTCAAAATTAAAAGTTGGGGATGAGAGGAGACAAAAATAGGAGGGGACAATCCTCCTCCTTTTACATAACGAATCCTTCCTATACCTATGTGTTTGGACCCGATTTTACACAATCGGCCCAAGCGATCGAGGCCGTTGAGTAAGCATGGTTCTTAATCGTCGAATAAGAAAGTTAGGATAATTTGCTATTGTTAAGAGATAATATTATGGTTTTTAATCATAATAATTATCTTTAAATAAATTATCTTAATTTTCTTATACAAAATAAATTATACAGATTCTTAGACACTTCACATGGCCTAACATGGATATGCAAGCCGAAGATAATGGTGAATAGGAAACCTAATAAGGTTAGGTGATGGATGTCAGCTTGGTATCTAGTCGGCTGCATGGGGTCTATGGTTGAATGGACTCGCGTACAAAGCCACGTGGAACAATGGGAAAAGATTTTACACGTGGTGGTGATAAGGTGGCAATACAATTTGATCAAAATTGGGATACGTGGTCTTCATGTATGCATGGGTAACTTGCAGATGGGATGAATTCGAATTGCAAATTGGATAGGCATTTCCAACATGTGGGGCATACGGATTCTTGAGAAAAGTAAGGTGATTGTTTTGGGAAGTGAACTGTCTTTCCAATTAATTATCTTTCCAATTAATATGTTAAGCTAATAATACAAATTGGAGCACAGTATTGACACTTTGACTAAGGTGAAGTGATATTATCAAAGGGTTTTATTAACAATATCCGGATGTAGAAGAATTAGAGTGGAATTGGGAAATCTATTTTGGCAACGGGGCACTACGAATTCTATAAATACAAGGCTTTGAATGCTGAGAAGGCCACCTCTAATTCAACACACAATTGCCCTATGCAAACCTCTCAAACATCTTGAGGTTTTTTATTTTCTTTTTCCGCCAACACATCTTCAGTTTGGATAAACAACACTGTTGCCGTAGAATCAGCCGACAGAGGAGCACCTTCAGTTTGGATAAACAACACTATGTCGAGGCCGACCGGTCACCTATCCAAGTCTCGGTCGAGAAGGGTTTCCGAATCCTTATTGGCAAATGTCATCTTATTAGCCTTCCCAGCGAAGTAAGGTGTTACAAGTTTACATTAAGTGCATTGAACGTTGAGTGATTTTATGATTGGATACTCACAAGTGAGTTTCAGAGTTCGGCATTCTGACGACCGAACCATATTTATCATCAAGACATACATCTCATTTGAGTACTTGTGTCCATATAGTATGGTGTCGATTCGACGTGCTTATACTCTTACGAATATAATAATTGTGACCGAATCCGGCATCGACGATTCATGAACTTCGCAGAACTAGCAGCTTTGTCTTCAGGCTCGAGAACCCGAAGAGTTGGCACACCCCGCATCAACCGAAGGACGTAGTTAACTCATTAGTTACTTGGCCTGCGTGCCACGTTGGCTTTGTAATTTTTAAGGTCAACAATATGTCATAATCAAAACTGTTTATTTCTTAAATCATCATTTCAATATCATTTGTGCAAAAATTCAAATAAATTAGTGATAGTTTAGTCCTACATATGTCATAATATTTGAAATGCCTAGCCTAAAGATGTCTAAGTAATGTTTCATGGACCGTCAATTTTTTTTTTTGGGTTTTCATTTGGGTGTTATTCACATATGAAGTTCTTTTACATGAAGCTCCAATAGAGAACCTCATGCTGGGGCAAGTCCACTCTAGGCAGTTGGCCATCATTAGATGAAATTGAATGTGTAAGTATGATCGGGAAAAAGTTGAGGGATTTGGTTGAGCAGGTATGCATAGGTTCTGCATACAAATTGGTTTATAAGCATGTAATGCACAAGCTTCATTATGAATATGCTACATCTTTTCTTCATGAGCATGTTCATTGATCATGAATTAGAATTTCAAGACGACGACAAAAAAAAAAAAAAAAAAAAAAAAAAAAAACCATCCTGCCTATAATTATACATACCACTCAATTATATAAGTTTTTGTTTGGGCCCAAAATAATATTTTTAGGCCAAGCGTAGGTTCGACCCAAAGCTTTTCCAGATATACTATGGGCTGCCTGGTGGTCCCGGGCTGTTCAGTAAAGGTGGTCGAGTCCTATTGCAAGAAAGAGTAGTTTGGATGAGTAGATGGGTCAAAGAAGTCCCAATACAATAAGGGGGCCTAGTGCAATATGGATTCTTGACCAGCAATGAATATGGCCTGAAAATGGGGGTGAGTTCAAAGTCTTAATAGGAGTAGGAATGGTTGAGATAAAGTTGGAACAGAATAAGAAGTTCTAATCCGAATGTGGGTTCAACTTGATCTCAAGGAAGATTTGTTGCTATAAATAAAGAGCAGAGTGCATCATTCAGACGACCTCCAATTCAACATACAATTGCCCTGCGCAAACCTCTCAAACATCTTGAGATTTTTTATTTTCTTTTTCCTCCAACACATCTTTAGTTTGGATAAACAGCAATGTGAAGGAAACCAGTGAACATCTTCAGTTTGGATAAACAACATTGTTGCCGTAGAATCAGCCGACCGATGAGCACCTTCAGTTTAGATAAACAGAATTGCGTCGAGGCCGATTGGTTACCTATCCAAGTCTCGGTCGAGAAGGGTTTCCGAATTTTTATTGGCAAAGGTCATCTTATTAGTCTTCCCAGTGAAGTAAGGTGTTACAAGTTACTACATTTAGCGCATTGAACGCCGAGTGATTTTATGATTGGATACTCACAAGTGAGTTTCAGAGTTCGACATTCTGACAGCCGAACCACATTCACCATCAAGACATACATCTCTTTTGAGTACTTGTGTCCATATAATCTGGTGTCGATTCGACGTGCTTATACTCTTACGAATATAATCACTGTGACCGAATCCGGCACCGACGATTCGTGAACTTCGCAAAACTAGCAGCCTTGCCTTCAGGCTCGAGAACCCAAAGGTCGAGATTTGTTCCTTCCTCGGCCGCAGTTGCAAAATCAAGGAGTCAGCAACGCGCTCAACGTAACATTAACAAATTTTACTCCTTGGCTAAGCTCGGCCGACTAGTTGTCATGTCCCGCATCTACCGAAGGACATAGTTAGTTTATTAGTTATTCGGTATGTGCGCCACGTAGGCTTTGTAATTTTTAGGGTCAACATTTTGGCACACCCGGTGGGACCCAATGCTAAAACCTTCGGAGTTCATGACTATCGAGACACGGTCAGTAAAAAGAAAACAGTCATAGGAAAGTCAACAACAGACTTGCCAGTACAAGGCCTTGGACAAGATTTGTTACAGTTGCAAAATCCCCTTATTACTATGCCACCCAAGGATGCAAGTGTGACACACCGAGAATAGGAAGTTTGTCTCGGCAGCCAGCCTCGCAACGCAGAAATTCCCAACAAAACTATAGGCATTTTCATCGAAGGAATAATGAAAGATTGCGATGAAGATGGTGGGGAAGGTTCTGATCCCCCGACTAGGTCGTTTCTTCGAAGACGACTTGATGAGCAATGTCGGTAAGTTGAACAGCCAATTGGCCAGAAAATGAACAATTTGCTCGAAGCAATACAAAACAATAGTGATACGCAGACTAGATTGCTTGAACTATTGGTCATTAAAGCCTTCGAAGATGGCCATGTCGGCCAACCTCGACAACTTCCATTTAAGAATGTTCTACTACAAGCCGAGACAGAATTCGCTCGACTCCAACCAATTGACTTGGAAAAAAAGAGGGGGATTTAGTAGTAAAACAGACGGGCTCGACCAGGGAATAGAGACAACATCCGTCAATATGATCGAGGTCCAAAGGATGATAGACTCAGCCTTAAAAAAGGGGTCGAAGTTCCCAAAGTTCATCCATCCGTACCCGGCTTATGTGGAGAAGTTCGAATATCCTAAAGGCTTCAAGATCCCAGACTTCAGTCTTTTCGCTGGAGAATCATCCTTATCTTCGTTAGAACATGTAGCTCGTTTGACTGCGCAATGTGGAGACGTTAATAGCGACTTCCATAAACTACGACTATTCAACTTCTTACTAACAGGTTCAACATTTGCTTGGTACATCAACCTTCCACCTAACTCCGTCCAGAGTTGGGAGGAATTGGTCGAAAAATTCCATGAACAATTATATCAACCGGGAATGGAAATGTCAGTCTCATCATTAGCTAGGATGGCTTAAGCCTCAAACGAGTCGCCAATTGAATACTTGACAAGGTTCAAGTCGGCCAGAAATTAGTGCCGAGTACCTCTCCCTAAAGTTGAATTCGTTAGAATCACTCGAAACGGCTTGGATGTGGAATACAAAAAGAAATTCCTGGGGGAAAATATCTGAGATATGTACGAACTGGCACAGTGCGTTGAGCAGTATGATTATTTTCTCCGAGAAAAAAAGATCTCAAAGTTCCCATCCCGGGGAACGATATACAAGAATCCCACAGTTAGTTACGCATTGGCCGAAAACGAGGATCCCCAAAACGCCAATGTCGACGCGGCTGAAATAGTCATAGATAAACCATATGTTTGCAAGGCATTAACTCAAATCAATTCCAAGGATGCCAAAACTTGCTCGGCCTCTGAAGAGACGATTAAAACATCGAAATCTACACTTTCGATATCACCAAGGCCGATGCAATTTTTGACCAGTTGTTGTTAGCAAAGATCATAAAACTTCGGCCAGGACACAACATCCCTAAGGCCGAAGAGTTGAAAGGCAAAACATATTGCAAGTATCATAATTCAAACAAGTATACCACCAATAATTGCGTCATGTTCCATGATGTGATTCAAAGTTGGATTGATAAAGGTAAGTTAAAATTTCCTGAGAAACAGATGGCGATTGATATCAATCCCTTTCCTTCAATGACAATTGGCATGGTGGATGCTCATCTACCTAAAAACAAAGAGAAAGGGAAGGTTGAGTTCGTCCCAGTACAATATATCCATAAGCAGAACTCTCAGCCGAGACTTAAGATTGATTTATTTTCAAATGAACCGCCCATGGAGTTTTCAGGACCGGCCATAGTCGAATCTATTTTAGGTTCTAGTTTCGAAGAAACTGATGAACCAATGGTTTTATTCGATCGTTGTAAAACACGAGTTGTCCTAACTGAACCTAAAGAAAGAATACCTCAGGCTCCAACTTCATGTCAACAGTCCATAGCCGCAGCAAAACCGCTGAAGGAACTCGGTGTGGGCCAACACCAATAGGTGTTCGAGAGACTCGGCCCACAGGTACAAACAAAAGATCCAACCCCAGTCAGACGACGTCTTGACTTTGACGCGCCATTCTATAATGAGAATTATTACTCGTGTAACTTCAGCAATGCGAGTTCATCGGTGGGCCAAAAAACCTTCAAGCCACCTAAGCCAAGCAACCAACGTTGGTATAGTTACAATTCTCTTACTGGTATGTATACGGCGTTATCCAAGCCTCAAAAACGTCGCCACCAGCAGATAGACTGCATGGCCCGACGACTGGAAGCACAAGCTAATTCAAGTACCTAGTGGCAGCCAAAAGAAGCAGCGGGAAGCGACAACGACCGACCTACCTAGACCATTATGGCCGAATAACTTCAAGAGAAAAAGGCAGTTGATCGCGACTTTGAAACCACCATTGAAGAGTCCGAAAAACGCATCAAACTCCTTCTTTGGCCTGGAGAGATGAAAGCTCGTCTCGAGCATTTCAGACAAGAAGCCGAAAGCAAGCTTTCCTCGTTACCACCGCAAGAACCGTTAATAAAAGTTCAACGAAATCTACACCCTCTATTTCTCGATGAATCCTTGGAGTACATGCGAGAATTTCATAAGAAACATTCCACCAATGACTTGTACGGACTGCCCAAGGTATGTTAGGAAACCCTCGACGTAGCACTGACCTGTCCTGATGCTGAATAAATTATCCAGGAAACCACTGATCCAGCAATAAAAGCTAGGTTCCAGCATATACATGAGGCTCAAGTCATCGGCTTTGAGGTCGATCCATACACAGATATAGACACTGCCGAGCTACATTTTTTCCTCGAAGACCTTCAGCACTTGCGATATCATTTCGAAGTCTTCTTGGTCGTGTCTCTCTTTTGCATTACAGCCGATAAGGAGGATCGTGTGGCGAGTTTAGATGCACACCTGGACACAAAGAACGCCCGAATCGCCTACGAAGAACGAGCCCGTAAAGCACTACAAGAACAAAATCACTCTTCGGCAACAAACAAGTTCGAGGACGACGACCGAAATGAAATAGGTTCAGTCAACGTGCCATAACAGCAGGTACATAACGGGGTAAAAGATGATTTGGACACTTTAAAGAATGATACCACACTTGCTAACCTGGAAGATAACAACCAAGACTCGATAGGTCATTTGGTCATCGAGCCCCTGGAAATCAGCATGGTCCATGTCTTGCCGACTAAATTTCAACCAACCACCCACCAATCAAATTTTTTGGATAGGGACGTGGTTGCCAAAGAAGCAACACAAGTCGATTTCATCACTACTAAGGAGGATGGGGAAATCAATAAAGACGACACCATTTGTGTTTGATAACTAAGAAGAAATCATGATCTCAAGATCTTAGACATTCAAGATATTAAGAAAATGCAGAAAAACTAAGAACAAGAGAAAGAGAGAGAATCATATGAAACAAGCTATTTATTTCACTGTGATGAATCTTGATGTTTACAATTGGTTATCCAGCTATATATACTTTCACAATTATAGTTGTCATATTAGAAAACTTAGTCACTAAGCTAACCAAATGCTGAGGTGTACATTCTGTTAATACTCCCCTTTAACACCTGGGATATCCTAGCCTGAGATTGGAACAATGATGAACAAATAATGAACTGTGTAAACCTTTAGTCAATACATCTGCAATCTGAGCTTCTGTGGAAATGTATTGAACTTCCAAATCTCCTTTTTGCTCTCTTTCACGAATTAAATGGAAATTAGTGTCTAAGTGTTTAATACAAGTGTGAAACACCGGATTAGAACACAAAGCTAAAGTGGTGAGATTGTCACAATGTAATAACGGGGCAAAAGGAATAAACATATGAAGACCCTTAAGAACCAATCGAATCCAAGCAATGTAGCCGCTATATTGGCTAAGGCTTTGTACTCAGCATCTGTGGAACTACGAGACACATTTCCTTGCTTCTTAGATTTCCAAGAAATTGGATTAGATCCCAGAAAAAACAACATATCCAGTTGTTGACCTTCGAGTATTAATATCTGCTGCCTATATCTTTCATATCAAACACAATGGCCAAATCATCTAGTACTTGCTGCACCAACTTAAAACATGATCCAGTGATGATAATGTCGTCGACATATAATAGAAGGATCACCACATTACTGCCACTAACTTTCACAAATAAACTGGGATCTGAATGAGAAGATTGAAACTGCAAGGCTGGAAGATAGCTTGTAAATTTTGCATTCCAGGCTCTTGGAGCTTGTTTCAGACCATACAGGGACTTTAGAAGTCTACAGACATGAGTAGGATACTTAAGATCTTGAAATCCCTGAGGTTGTTTCATAAAAACCTCTTCTTGCAATTCTCCATGTAAAAAGACATTCTTAACATCTAATTGCCTTAATTCTCATTTGTAGATGCCAATGACAACACAAGCTAACTGTGGTATGGCTAACAACTGGACTGAAAAGTTTCTTCATAGTCCAACCCTTGTTCTTGACTGTAGCCTTGGGCAACAAGCCTAGCTTTGTATCTAGAAACCTTCCCTTCTTAATCATTCTTGATCTTATACACCCATTTACTGCCTATAACATTTCTATTTTCTGGATGAGGTACCAATTCCCAAGTACCTTGTTTTTGAAGAGCATTAAACTCTTCTGTCATAGCAGTTCTCCAAGATTCAGACATGACTGTTTGTTTATAATGTGTGGGCTCAGAAGAATCATGAATATCCAAGATAGCAGTAAAACCACAAAATGCAACATCACCATTATCTAAGTTAGGAAAGACTTCTGGAACAGACAAAGAGACAGGATAAGCTGCATAATTTTGTCTCTATATTGTACCATTTTTCAACCGAGTAACCATATTTTGTGTAGAAACAGATGTGGCAGTACCAGGAATGATAGTATGAGACTGATCATGTATATCATTCAAATTAAATGACTGAGCACTTGACAAATCATTTATGGGAGATGACTCTATAGAGAAAGAAGGTACCTGAGTTGGACAATGAGCATGGATAGGCAACATATGAGAGGAAGAAGGATTTGATGATGAAGTAGTAGCATAAGTAGTAGCTTGTGTTAACCCATTAATTGGATTGGCATAAACATTTGAACTCTAAGATAAGAGTGATGGCATTTCCAAATTTTGACTACACTCATTAGCATTTTGGAATTGTTCTTCAAACCCATTTATATTTCTTGGTAAAACAATAAGAACTATTGTAGATAAAATTCTCTGAGAAGAAGACAGAACTGGAGATTGATGCAAAGTTGAAGAACCAGATGATTGAAAAGGAAAAACACATTCATCATAAACTACATGTCTAGACAACAACAATCTCTTTGTAGCCTTATTATAACACAATACTCATTTGTAACCAACTGAATAACCTAGGAATACACACATATCACTCATTGCCTGCAACTTATTGACATTATAAAGCTTAAATGAGGATACAAAGCAGTACCAAAGACCATAAGGTTTGCTAAGAAGGAGATTGTCCAAATAGTTTTGCATAAGGAGAATACATCTTCAAGGTCTGAGATGGCATTCTATTTATAAGAAAACCGAATGACAACAAGCATGAAACCAAAACTATTGTGGTAAAAATGCAGCACTAAGAAGAGTTACAATAGTTTCAATAATATGTCTATTCTTCCTCTCAGATAATCCATTATGTTGGGGTGTATATAGAAATGATACCAAGTGTACAATACCATATGAATCTAAGAACTTCTTAAACAGCCCACTCATATATTCTCCTCCCCCATCTAACTGTAAAAACTTGATTGTTGTCTTAAATTGATTAACAACAAGAACATGGAATTTAACAAACATTGCATGCACATCTGATTAATTCACAAGAGGAAAAATCCAAGTAAATCTTATGCATTCATCAACAAAGATTACACAATATTTGTAACCTTCAATAGAGATGGTGGGTGAAGGCCCTCATACATCAGTATGCACTTTCTCAATTGGGCTGAGAAAAAGATCCAAAATTGTGTTGAGTTTGTGCAGTGAGAAAAGTTGGAGGTTGTGCACCTTGATATGCATAATTGTTGCGATGATAACAATTAAGAGCAGTATGCCCTTTCTTTCCACAAATTTGACACTCAACAACTGGAGGAGCAATGCTAGACTTGCATCATATCGAGAATAACAATTTGCGGCAATGTGTCCTAATTTGTTACAAATTTGACACTCAGGAATCAATGTAGACTTTGACCCACTATTGCCATTCCACTTCTGCCAATCTGATCCTCCCTTTGTGCCAAAGTTAGAACCTCCATTATTGCTTAAATTGCTAGTAAAATAGTTGGAGTGCCCAGAAAACCTGCCAGAATTTCCAGTAAACCGTGGTCTATTATTGAATCTTCCATTAGTCCCTCTATAGTTCTGATAACTTCTCTGATTCTGAAAATTCCCATGTCCATACTGATGAAACTGTGGCAAATTTGCTTGAAAAACAACACCACCAGCTGGTCTAGAAGCAGGAGAGTGAGAGACAACACTACTACCAATTACAAAAACAAACCCACCATTAAAATACTGAGAAGAACCAGAAGAAGTTTGACCTGTATTAGATGATTCACCTTGACAGTACATTGCAGACCCAGAAAAACTTAACGTAGAATGAGATTCTTCAGCAGTTCTTTCAGCAGCCAGAACCTGTGCTTTGAATTCCTTTAAGGAAATATGAGTCTCTCTAGCCACAATCACATTACAAATCATGTTAAACTCTGCAAGTAAACCAGCCAAAACAACCACAATAATATCATTATCAGATACAACTTCTCCTGCTGCCATAAGTTGATCTTTAAGAGCTTTCAATCTGAGCATATATTTCTCCACACAATCAGCACTTTTCTTTATGGTATGTAACTCAGTCTTCAAATGATTAATCCAAGCCCTAGAAACTATGGCATATCTATCTTGTAAGTTTCTCCAGGCTTCATGTGCAGTTTTACAACCTACAACGTACTCAACTGCTTCATCTCCAAGTGTAGCTAGTCGTAAGCTAACAAAAGCTTTATCTTGTTTAATCCACTCCTTATATGCGGTAGTGATTTCAGTAGTAATACTAGTTTCCTTAGTAAACACAAACTTTGGAGGACTCACAGAAGAGCCATCAAAATTATCAAATAGATCATATCCTTCTAACACTGATTTAAATTGAAAAGACCACTTAACAAAATTATCATCCTGTAGTCTGATAGTCATCATACCCAATAAACCATCCAGCTTGAGAAAATTCATTGCCATATCGCCAATTTGGATCGGTTACAACAAGATGAACAAGCAGTTTATCTCAAATCAACAATTGAGAAAAATCGTAACACAACATCGAACTTAACGTCTTCAAAGAGCTTCATGCTTAATCAAACATCAACAAATGGCTTCATGCCAAACACTAACACATTCCACAGAAACTCATACGGCAACAATTTTCCAGAATTCATCAAACAATCAACACTGAAGGACTTATTTGCATACAAATTGAAAACTATAAGGAGCTTCGTGCTCAAATTCCATAGATCAATCTCAAATTGCAAACAATTAATTCGAAAGGCTTCGTGCCCTAGAAAATCGCCACATCAATCTTCAGACAAACAACATACTCAACAACACAATCAGAGAGCTCTAGAATTATCACAAAGAGCGATGAGACTTACGAAGAAGAATCAGAGAAAAACAAAACCTGAATCGATGAATCCCAATTTCCGAGTTGGCGACAAAAACACCAAGAATCACGACCTAAAAACCTCCTTAGATTCACTGAACCTAAGCTCTGGATACCATGATAACTAAGAAGAAATCATGATCTTAAGATCTCAGACATTTAAGATATTAAGAAAATGCAGAAAAGCTAAGAACAAGAGAGAGAGAGAAAGAGAGAGAGAATCGTATGAAACAAGCTATTTATTTCACTGTGAAGAATTTTAATGTTTACAATTGGTTATCCAACTATATATACTTTCACAATTACAACTGTCATATTAGAAAACTTAGTAACTATGTTAACCAAATGTTGAGGTGTACAATCTAACTAAGTGTTGAGGTGTACATTCTGTTAATAGTGATAAAAACTCATAATTAATTAACTTAAAAGATCAACTGGGTATTCTTTATGTCCGATGTGGCGCCATGAGTATCAAAGGCACTGCAAGATTTGGTCGTACAATTTTGATGTTAGCTTGATATAAGATTGGGATTGGGTTCCTTTAATTAGCATGCATGCTCTCCAGATGGCTAGGTTCTTTTGAGGAATACATGGTATATGCTTTGTGCGCAAATGACACATTAATTCTTTTTTTTTTCTCTATTTCATAGTACGTACTGCTATGTACAAATAAAATAATAATGATTAGATTTCGTATATAGGAATGTAATGGATATTTGCAACAACTAATTTTTTTTATAAAACTGTTGACCCTAAAAATTACAAAGCCTACGTGGCGCGCAGGCCGAATAACTAATGAGCTAACTACGTCATTCGGTTGATGTGGGGCGTGCCAACTCGTTAGCCGAGCTTGGCTGAAGAGTAAAATTTGTTGATGTTGCGTTGAGCGCACTACTGACTCCTTGATCTTGCAACTGCGGTCGAGGAAAGAACAAATCTCGGCCTTTGGGTTCTTGAGCCTGAAGGCAAGGCTGCTAGTTTTACGAAGTTCACGAATCGTCGGCACTGGATTCGGTTACAGTGATTATATTCGTAAGAGTATAAACACGTCGAATTGACACCATATTATATGGACACAAGTACTCAAAGGAGATGTATATCTTGATGGTAAATGTGGTTCGGCCGTCAGAATGTCGAACTCTGAAACTCACTTTTGAGTATCCAATCATAAAATCACTCGGCGTTCAATGCGCTGAATGTAGTAACTTGTGACACCTTACTTCGTTGGGAAGGCTAATAAGATAACCTCTGCCAATAAGGATTTGGAAACCCTTCTCAACCGAGACTTGGATAGGTAACCAGTTGGCCTCAATGCAGTGCTATTTATCCAAATTGAAGGTGCTCCTCAGTCGGCTGATTCTACGGCAACAGTGTTGTTTATCCAAACTGAAGATGTTTGCCGATTGCCTTCACAATGCTATTTATCCAAACTGAAGATGTGTTGGCGGAAAAAGAAAATAAAAAAATCTCAAGATGTTTGAGATGTTTGCGCAGGGCAATTGTGTGTTGAATTGGAGGTCGTCTGAATGATGTACTCTGCTCTCTACTTATAGCAACAAATCTTCCTTGAGATCAAGTTGAACCCACATTCGGATTAAGACTTCTTATTCTATTCCAACTTTATCTCGACCAATCCTACCCCTATTAGGACTTTGAACTCACCCCCATTTTCAGGTCGTATTCATTGCCAGTCGAGAATCCATATTGCACTAGGCCCCCTTATCGTATTAGGACTTCTTCGACCTATCTACTAATCTAAACTATTCCTTCTTGCAATAAGACTCAACCACCTTACTAAAAATAGCCTGGGACCACCAAGCAACCCATAGTATATTTGGAAAAGCTTTGGGCCGAACATACACTTGGCCCAAAAATATTATTTTGGGCCCAAACATTGCCCCCTCGTTTCTGAGGTCTTCGGCCTAGAATCCCTTAGCCGATTTTCGACCTTGAAGAAGCGAACCCCAGAAGATAACTACGGGATAATGAAAAGCCTCACACATCTTAACCGTCAAGCGCATTTATGACACACGATCGCACGATCCGAATTTCCCTACAAGTCTTGCCGTGTGTCAATCCTTTGGTTAACCTAGCAGCCTTAATCATGACCCTCGAAAGCATGCGCTAGTCGAAACATCTCTTCCACATTAATGTTTTAAATCCGTTGTAACACACAATCGTGCGTTCTTAAACCATGAAAACCTCGATCTTTCCCCCAAGATTCCCAAGATACCCATAATGATTAGGGATTTCCCGGTCGATGTCGCCCTAAAATTTGAAAATCAAATGCTTTTGAAGATCAAACGTTTGACATTTCTCTCAAAATGGCATTATAAAATTTGAAAATCAATTGCCCATCCTCTGAACGGCCATGGTTTGGTGATTGAGTGAAGTAATTCGGCTAAGACTCTATGTATAGGTCTGTGGATCTGACACTGTATGCATCCTCGTGCGTATTCAATGCAAGCATTCAATATACTCGGCCAAAAGTAAACGTGTCAGTGACGCATTTTACGTCTGGATTGATGAGCTCCACAAATCCCTTCGTGTACTTCAGCCATTGATTGGGCTGCCTCCTATAGGTCGAGGCATAACAACAAAAAACCATCATCACCCTTTCGATATAACTCATTATGGTATGACACGCAGTTTATGGCATGTACTATTGTCCTGCGGTTGTGTTTGTCGCTTGGGTTATCGAAATATCGTATAATTGTCGTTCTCTAATCATCTACCAACATCTCAACGACACATGCATCTACAAGGTCTATTCGCTCTAGCAATGATGGTAAAGAAATCACTCGTGTACGTATCACTTGACTGTGCTAGAGAACTTGCTGATTAACCAAGACTGGGTAAGATCGCCGTTCTATGGGTGTTGCCCGGCCTAACTTGCCCCCTAAAGTTATGCTTCAGAGGCTATTTGGGTGAGTTCGTCTGCGTCAATGTTTCTAACACGTGAAATGTGATCAAATGTAATTCTTTCAAACTACTCGGCCAAATAGGTGGCAACCATGTGATAGGGCGCCAAAGTACAACTCATGCAACCAAAAACGCCGCTTAGTTGGTTAATCACCAGTTTAGAATCACCAAGGATAAGGACATGGGTTGCTCTTAAGTCGTGGAGGGCGTGAAGGTCGATGATGAGAGCTTCATATTCAGCCTGATTATTCGTATAGCTAAAGTCTAACTTGAGAGAGAAATACCAGCGGTAGTGGTCGGGAGATTGAATGACGATGCCAATGCCAGCCGAGGTTGAGGTGTTAAAACCATCAAAATGCATTATCCAGTAGTTGTCTCGTGTTTCGACTAAATCGATGTCGACTTCGCTACCTCTAAAACTATAAGGAGAAGGGTGTTGGGCCAAAAAATTGGCTAGGCCTTGACCTTTGACGGCCTTTTGGGGTATATACTGCAAACTGAACTTTAATAATGCCATTGTCCATTTCCTAATTCGACCTTTTACGATAGGCCATGTAAGCATGTAACGAATAACATCTGTTTGGGCGATGACTTGTGTAACTGATAGAAGCATGTAATGTCAAAGTTTTGATGTGGCAAAAAACAAAGCCAAGCAAAGTTTCTCGATGGGTGAATAATTGATTTCAGGTGAATTCAGATTCCAACTAAGATAAAAGATAGTTTGTTCACGTCGAGCATTGTTATCTTGTGCGAGGAGGCAACCGACGAGCCCGTCAGCTGCCGAAATGTACAGTTTGAGAGGCCCACTGCGGTGAGGCGGTACTAGTACTGGTGGCGTGGTAAGGGAGACCTTGATTTGCTTGAAAGCCATTTGATGTTCTTCTCGTCACTCAAACCTATCTGAGTCCTTAAGTTTCAAGAGAGTCGATAATGTTTTCATTTTGCCTACCGAATTAGCTATAAAATGGCGGAGAAAATTTATCTTCCCGAGTAACGACTGAAGTTTCTTCTTGGTCGTTAGGGGTGGAGCGTTAATGATTGCGCGAGCTTTATTTTCGTCGACCTCGATGACACGATGGTGCATAAGAAAACCCAAGAAGTTACCGGTCGATACATCGAATGCGCATTTGGCCGGGTTCATTTTTAGATTATGCTGGCGCATATGAAGGAATGCTTGTTGAAGATCATCTAGATGCGTTCAGCGACACTTCGATTTTACTACCACATCGTCGATATATACTTCTATTATCGATCAAATCATGGAATATCGTATTCATCGCTTGTTGGTATATAACATCAGCATTCTTGAGGCCAAATGGCATGACGACCCATTCGTATGTACCGAGTGCCCCCGGGCAACAGAAGGCAGTTTTGTGAACGTCAGCTTCAACGATAAATATCTGGTTGTAGCTGACATGGCCGTCCATGAAGGACAATATTTCATGATTGGTTGCGGCATCAATTAACAAATCTGAGATCGGCATCGGATATTCATCCTTGGGAGTTGCCAGATTCAAATTACGAAAATCGATGCAGATGTGTAGGGCTCTATTTTTCTTTAGCACTGGTACGATATTGGTTAACCACTCGACGTATCGAACAGTCCGAATAAACCCGACTTTTAAAAGTCAAACTAAATCATCTTTTATGCCGAGCTGTACTTCGGTCGAGAATCGGCGAGGAGGTTGTCAGAAAGGCTTACAACCAGCTTTGATACGTAACTCATGTTTGACAAGGTTTCGGTCAAGGTCCAGCATCTCATGATAATTCCACTCGAAACAATCTTTAAACTCATTGAGTAATTTACTAAGTTCAACCTTCATAGGGTGAGGCAACAACGCACTAATAAACAACGACCGAGGCTCATCAGCTGTGCCAACATTTATCTCTTTTAATGGGTCCTTGACTTGGGACCAACTATCTTCGAGTTCGACCGGTGCGGTCTGAACTTTGTCTAATGATAAAACTGGGCTATTATCTCCCTCGGCCAAAAAATCGATTAAGTTTATGCCTGAGTGTGGTTACTTGGAAATAGCATACCAATGAGTCAGTAGACGTTCCATGATGGATGAAACCGTGGCCAGACACCTTCTTGTTTGGCGGCGTCAGTCATCGGTGTTGGTAATTAGGTCTGCCAAGCCGAGTCTTGCTGAATCCTGGTGTACAGTCTCGACGCCTACCTCGATAGCTTTCTGGACTAAGATCCAAGTTGACCGTCTATCCTTATTAAAACCCTGTAGGGTAATGTAGCCGACGTGATCGTCATAATAGTGGGCCTGAATCATGTTGGTCTCGAACGGCTGATTATCGGTTGGATGGACTACCACCGATTTGCAGTCCCAAAAGATGAGAACTTGGTATAGCAATGAGGGAATGCAGCTCGTTTGATGGATTCTGTCGCGGCCAAGCAATACATTATATTCAGTCTTTGAATCAATTATAAAGAATGCAGTCATGTGGTTATGACCTGCAACACTTACATTGTTATTCCTGATGGTATGAGCTCATTATTGGAGCGACGTAATGCCTTCATGATGGAAATCGGCATGATGTTGACTGTGGCTCCACAATCGACAAACACCTTGGAAATAGGGTATCCTTCAATTTGAGCCGAGACGTATAATGGCTTTAGATGTTGGAGATTAATAGAAGGAGAGCGGGGAAACAATTCGGCTAGGGCTTTTAATATTTTATTAACTCATCAATTTAATTTTGTATATTTTAAACTTATTAATGCCCTTTTTTTATATTGATGAGTTGACAAAATATAAATAATTATTTGAAACAAAATCCTTAATTAATTACTCCCTTGCATTTTGATTAAAGCGCAACAAGTGTTCAACAGTGCATAGATTTTATTGACCCAACGAGGCTACAACGACCGTTGGACGTTATTTGGTAGAAATTATCCAATTTAATGAACCTCTAAGATGGCCCACTAAAATCATTATACATATCATATTTTAAAACAAATTAATACAATTTCTTCTTTCGCTTGTAAGTGAGAGGTCTTCAATTCGAATTTTGCCAAAGACGAATTTGAACCACATTATTGCTAACCTATTGTGAGACTAAGCCTACCTCATTTCCTTTAATGTAGATAATATTATTTGTTAAAAAAACAAATTAATACAATATTCTTGTAACTAAACATTTTTAGAGCATCTTCAAATGAGATGTCAAATTTTATTTATTTATTTATTTTTGTCACTTGGTGCTATAGTCTAGTGATATTCCTCTTCACTTGTAAGTAAGAGGTTTTATATTCGATTCTTACCAAAGATGAATTTGAACCACATATTATGGTGCTCATTGTGAGGCTTAGCCAACTCTCCCACCCCTTAGTGTAGATAATATCATTTGTTCAAAAAAAGAAAAGGGGAGATGTCCAATTTAAACCATTAAAATGATATTTTATGACTATTGGGCAATTTGACATTTTGCAATTTTTTACTCCACCCTATATGTTAAATAACAATGTCATTCTATAATTTTTTTCATTTATCGAAACAACCAATCAAACACTTGAAACACAAGCGGGATGTCAGGGGATGGGCTTAGCCTCACAATGGACTAGCAATAATATGATTTAATTTCACTTTTGGCGAGAATTTGACCTAAAAGAAACCTCACTTACAAATGAAGAAGAATACTACTAGGTCTTAATACTACAGGCCCTTTAGAGATGATCTTGAACACCTAATAAAACATCTTGTGGAGCCAAAAATAATCAAGAGGCAACACGTGAATTTTTAGGTGAAGATGACAAAATTAACCTCGAGACACACCGGTTTTCCTACACGTGAGTAGTGGAGAATCATCCATCGACCGAGTCAAGAGTGCCCAAAATAGGTAACAAGTTCAAATTTATCTCATTCATCTTTACTCCATATCCTCTACAAGGAAATCATTCCATAACCTTCAAAACCTTCCCTATAAATTAAATTAATTAGGCTAATTAATGGATTAATTCCTAATTAATCCATTAATCACCAAATTAATCACCATTACACCCTAAAAAAACATCCAAGGGCCGGCCACTCTCTTCCAAAGAGGGTCATCCATGCTCTATAAATTGGACTCTATTTTCTTTGAAAAAGGAAGTCCACACTCTTGTAAAACTCCAAAAACTCTCCCAACATTTTTTCTCTCTAAATTCTAACTTTGGCATCGGAGGTTCTTCGACCAAAGCCCCCCCCCCCCCCAATTCATCGTGGGCGCGTGAGGCTCTTGGCCTTGACATAAGGTGTTAATTGTTTTATAGGTACAATTTTGTTCAAGATCAAGAAGGCGGAAACTTGCATCCACAAATTGGTGCTTTCATTGAGAGGAGAGAAATACACTCATAGAAGACTCTCACATAAAAGGTTTTTTTTTTTTTTTTTCTCTATTTTCTAATTTCTAGTCCACTTGTATATTTTCGTATGTTCTTATTATTAGAATTTTTTTGGGTAAAGTACAAAAAACTACCTCAACTATTGGGGTCACGACAGTTTCATACCTCATCTTTTAAATTTGACAATGTCATATCGCATCTTACAAATTTGTGACAATGTCATACCTCCGTCAATTTTTCTGTTACTTTTTTTGTTAAATGCTGATGTGGCAAGAGACGGGGACCACTTTCTATTAAAAAATTATTAAAAACTAAAAAAAAATTTAATATTTTTTAAATATTAAAATAATAAATAAAAGTAAAATTAAAAAAAAAAAAGGGTAAAGTACAAAAAACTACCTCAATTATTGGGGTCACGACAGTTTCATACCTCATCTTTTAAAATTGACAATGTCATACCGCATCTTACGAATTTGTGACAATGTCATACCTCCGTCAATTTTTCTGTTAAGTGCTCACGTGGCTTGATTCGGGACATACTTTCTATTAAAAAATTATTAAAAACTAAAAAACAATTTTTTAATATTTTTTAAATATTAAAATAATAATAAAAAGCAAAGAAAAAAAAAAACCATCAATTCGTCCCTCCCCTCCCCCTCCCTCCTCCTCTCTCTTCTCCCCATCTTTATTTTCTTCCCCCCCCCCCCACCTGCAAACCCAAAAAAAAAATTTCCCCCTGTCGGCGCGGAAGAAGGAGAAGGAGGAAGAAGAAGAAGAGGAAGAAAAGGAGGAGGAAGAAGAAGAAGAGGAAGAAAAAATAAAAATAAAAATTTGAAAACCCATCAACACCCCCCTGCGGAAGAAGAAGAAGGAGAAGGAGGAAGAAGAAGAAGAAGAAGAAGAGGAAAAAAAGGAGGAAGGAAAATTTTGTTTTCTTTTTTTTTTAAAACCATCAACTCCCCTACAAAAGAAGAAGAAGAAGAAGAAGAAGAAGAGGAAAAAAAGAAGGAAATTTTTTTTTTTTTGAAAACCCATCAAACCCCAAATCCACCACTTTCATCCATTCTCCACATCCTCTTCCGCACCTATCCTCCACCTTCTCTGCTCACCCATCTTCCCGCCGGCGGGATCTGGGGTTTTTTTTTTTTTTTTTTGGGTTAGAGGAGGGAGAAGAGTGTGGGTGTGGGGGGAAGACAAATTGGATCTTTTTTTTTTTTTTTTTTTTGTTGGGATTTGCAGGTGAGGGAAGAAGATGAAGATGAGGAGATGAGAGAGGAGGGGGGAGGGGGGAGGGGAGGGACTGTGACATCCCACATCGCCCAGGGAAGTGATCCTTATATGTATATTCTCATCCCTACCTAGCACGAGGCCTTTTGGGAGCTCACTGGCTTCGGGTTCCGTGGGAACTCCGAAGTTAAGCGAGTAGAGCACGAGAGCATTCCTAGGATGGGTGACCCATCAGGAAGTTCTCGTGTGAGTTCCCAGAAACAAAACCGTGAGGGCGTGGTCGAGGCCTAAAGCAGACAATATCGTGCTACGGTGGTGGAGCGGGCCCGGGAAGTGATCCGCCCCGAGCCGAGATGTGACAATTTGGTATCAAAGCCTAACCCTGGTCGCGTGTGTGCCGACGAGGACGTCGAGCCCCTAAGGTGGGTGGATTGTGACATCCCACATCGCCCAAGGGAGTGATCCTTATATGTATATTCTCATCCCTACCTAGCACGAGGCCTTTTGAGAGCTCATTAGCTTCGGGTTCCGTGGGAACTCCGAAGTTAAGCGAGTAGCGCGCGAGAGCATTCCTAGGATGGGTGACCCATCGGGAAGTTCTCGTGTGAGTTCCCAGAAACAAAACCGTGAGGGCGTGGTCGGGGCCTAAAGCGGACAATATCGTGCTACGGTGGTGGAGCGGGCCCGGGAAGTGATCCGCCCTGGGCCGGGATGTGACAGGGACGAAATGAGGGTTTTTTTTCTGCTTTTTATTATTATTTTAATATTTTAAAAATATTAAATAATTGTTTTTTAGTTTTTAATAATTTTTTAATAGAAAGTAGGTTCCGAATCAAGCCACGTTAGCACTTAACAGAAAAATTGACGGAGGTATGACATTGTCACAAATTCGTAAGATGCGGTATGACATTGTCAATTTTAAAAGATGAGGTATGAAACCGTCGTGACCCCAATAGTTGAGGTAGTTTTTTGTACTTTACCTTTTTTGTTTTTAATTTTACTTTTATTTATTATTTTAATATTTAAAAAATATTAAATTTTTTTTTTAGTTTTTAATAATATTTTATTAATTTTTTAATAGAAAGTGGTCCCCGTCTCTTGCCACGTCAGCATTTAATAGAAAAACTAACAGAAAATTTGACGGAGGTATGACTTTGTCACAAATTCGTAAGATGCGGTATGACATTGTCAATTTTAAAAGATAAGGTACGAAATTGTCGCGACCCCAATAATTGAGGTAGTTTTTTGTACTTTACCCAATTTTTTATTTGGAAAGATTCTTTGATAAAACGTAAAAGAGAAGTACAATGGCTAAAAATTTAGAAAATTCAACAAGTGAAAATTCCAACATTCAAGAGATGGGACTACGGTGATCCATGAGGCTAAATATGACAATAGGTGAAGTGGCACAACCACCACGAGTTTCCACCACGAGAACCACCGTGGTGGCTACCATGATAGCCACCCGTGGCGAGGTCCATGGTGTCACCACTAGCATGACCCGAGCCGTGCCACCAAAGTAAGCCCAACGCAAGCCCGATGCATTGCCAAGCCGAGCCCAAGCCTCGCACTCGCGTGCATCACGCATCGAGCAGCCCACTATTGCAGCCCAGCTTGCTCCCGTCGAGCAACCCACTCTCATGGCCCAGCCTGCTCCTGCCAAGCAGTCTACTCCCATGGCCCAGCCTACTCTCGCGGCCCAGCCTACCCCATTGGCTTCCCAAGTAGCCCAAGTCGGCCCAAGACTATCTCAACCATTCGGACCTACCATCAAGCCGAGGGCATTTTAACCACATTTCTTCTCAAACTTGACATTTCCCAACTCAAATCTCACGCACGAAGCCTACCACACTTCCATTGCTCAATGAGGTATATTCCTTCCAAGCTCTTCCAATCCAAATGGCGAATAACACCTGTCTCAACAAGTCATAGAGTTAACGAGCGCACTTGCACAACAGACGACCTTGGTGAATCAACTCTTGTAACGCACCAAGATCCAACGTGCCCCGGACGAGGTGTCCCGAAGTAGGACAAGGGCAGATGAACCTATCTACCAACGTCCGGGCAAGCGGCCCATCAACCAGCCACGATTCGAGCGTTCTAGTAGTTTACGCTCCCGCTTGGGTCCTTGGGATAACGTATATTTTCATCTTAGCGCGCAGAGGAGCGTATATTTTCGATCAAGCCTATGGATGAGCATACGTTCACGGTTGAGGTCACACTCCAATTATCAACATGGACAACCTTCCAAGCGAAGTGTTCATTCACAACTAGGCTCGCAAGGAGTATTCTCCACCTCACATTGGAGTAGGCAGCACAGCAGACGGAGAAAAGCAGTCACTCAATCTAACTCAAGTTCAACCAGTAGCCTACGAGCAGCCCGTTCGCCAGCCAGAAACATGCCACATGCATCGCAGCCGCAACACAGACCAATCAAGCATAGGGAAGAGCGGCCCAAACCCATAGGTCAAGACCGGGGGCAGTCGAAAGTTCCACTGCCCCAACAAAGGCAAATTAAAGAAGAAGTTGAGAGGCTCCTAAATGAACGATTGCGTAATTTCCAACGTAATGAGGCTGCTGACGATGTGCTTCGACGAGACATTACCAACATAAACATGTCACCATTCACGAATGAAATCGAGTTGACAGATCCACTTCGCAGGTTCACTATGCCTCACTTCATTCCGTACAAGGGAGACGAAGATCCAAATCGACATCTCAAGCACTACCGCAGTACCATGATCTTCTACAGGAACAACGATGCGCTTATGTGCAAAAATTTTGCCACAACTCTACAAGGCGAAGTACAAGACTAGTTTCACACTTTACCGCCGCAATCGATTCGGAGTTTCAACGAACTTTCCTTTGTTTTCACTAAAGAGTATTCGTCTAACCGCTCAATCAAAATGACATCCGACCATCTTTTTAGCATCGTAAAAGACCCTTGGGAGACAATTCGCGACTATGTCAAGAGGTTCAAAGCAGAGAAGGCGAAAATTGTTGGCTGCAATGAAGATATAGCAATGGAAACATTCAGAAATGGGCTTCCCACCGAACATCCTTTATTCGGAAAACTGATCATGGGAGAAGAACTGACCCTAGCAGCTTCGTATGCTTTGGCAGAAAAGCATGCACTATGGGACGAGGCTAAGCAGTCTAACAAAAACGAGTCGAAAAAGAAGCATATGGAACATTCCCGGACTAGAAAATACTCAGCGCCTGACACATTCACAAAGTTCACAATTCCAATCGGCCAAATTCTCTGCAAGCTCAAGAACAAACCTTGGTTATAAATGCCGCCACCCATGAAAGGCGATCTTACCAGGCTGGATCATACAAAATATTGCGCATTCCATCAAGGACGGGGCCACACTACCAACAGCTGCCTGAAGTAGAAGCAGTAACTTGAGAAGCTGACAAATGAGGGCCGATGCGACGAGTATCTTTACAGGTCAACAAAATGGCCTACACAAGCAGAGGAAGTCTCCATCAACCCCTGAACCTTGTTTGGTTTTTTTATTTCCCCAAATAAGTTCGAAGTCTCAAGTAGCTCGACGAACAAGGCTTCACAAGCTGAAGATTATTCATCTTGTTATGCAGTTTCTACCTTCCGACACAGTTGATTTATTTCTTTATTCTTAATGAAGATTCAAGAAGTTATTCATAAGCCTGGCTCAACTGCTGTCCACAACAACTGCTCAACACCCTTTATGGGTCTACTCTTCAGTGCAAAAGGATAAATTAATTGCTCTCTGGTGAGAGAGGGTAAACTAATTCCCCGACACCCGTATGGGTCTACTCTCCAGTGCGAGAAGATAAACTAATTGTTTTCCAGTGCGAAAGGGTAAACCAATTCCCCGACACCTGTATGGGTCTACTCTCCAGTGCGAAAGGATAAACTAATTGCTCTCCAATGTGAGAGGATAAACTAATTCCCCGACACCCATCTAGGTAAGCTCTCCAGTGCAAGAAGGTCATATAGCTTAAAAGATCGAATACTTAAAGATTAACTAGGTAGCAAATAGTCAGGGGGCAGCAACCATTTTTGCACTTAACAGTTCACTCATCTGACACTTCATCTTCAGCAACTCCGATCTAGGTAGCTTTATCCTTGACTGCTCCATCTACGACAGCTGAGAAATCAAACTCAAGCAGTTTCGTCATTTTTGGCAAGCAGCCCAAACCGTTGCCCATGCCACGGCACTTCCTCGGCCCATGCCGAGTAGCACAAGCAATGGCCCATGCCACACCACCTCCTTGGCCCATAACAAACCAACTCCTAGCCTCTGCCAACTGATGTGCCGCACCACCCCGACGGCTGCCCCGTGGCAGCATCTCCCAAGAAGAAGATAACGAGAATTAAGCTTTGCGGCATGAAGAAGACGAAGAAAGCAACGAAAGATGGTCCTTTGCACGGGTAAGTGTAGAAGATTGCTAGAGGAAGGGGAACAAATATCCTCTAAGCTTTCTCTCTCTTGTAGAGTAGAATAAATCGCTCTCCAAAGTTGATTTAACAACCCACTTAAGGTGGACTTAAATAGGCTTTGAGAGAAATTTATTTCCCTTTCCTAGAAGGATCTAATTTCATATTAAAAAGGGAATCTACATCAAAATAGGAAGCAGTCCTAAGTTTCCTAGAGCAAGAAGATCTCTACACCTGCTGCCTTTTCCTACGAGCAACCCAGCAAGTGATAGGAGCATATTCATGCGACTTAAATGGCTTGTTGTCGTACATTTACGTTATGTTTCTTTAGTTATTTTAGTCCTTTATGCTTCTTTTGTGTGTTTTCAAGATCATAAGACGTGTTTGACGAAAGGATGCATTGTGGAGTATTTTGGGGCCTTTTGGAGCACTATTGGGCTAAGGATGGATAGCTTATGCTTGGAGCCCAAGTGTTGGATGAAATTGAAGGCCTTGTATGCACCTTAGGACATAAAACAAAGGGCCTAACCTATGCATAAACCACCAAAATCAGCCATGCACACAAACCCAACCCATGCCGTGCCTTCCCTTGCCATTTTCAGCCATCACACTTCATCATTGCAGCCACCATTCACCCTAGTTGTCAATCACATACTTTCCCATTGTATAATTCATCCACATGCATCTTTAACCAACAAACAAATCAGCCACAACACACAAAAACAACTCATGCCGTGGCCACCCTTGCAATTCCAGCATTCCACCAAGTTTTCCTAGCTGTTTTGCACATGCATTTCCAACCCACATTCCCATTTTTAACCATTTAAAACACATGCATCTTCAAACATTTCCACCCACATGCACTTAATCATTCAACCACATTCACATATCACCCACACAATCTGCCATCATTCACACTAACACAAATCCACACTTTGCCGTGCATAACATTGACAATTCCAACATGCATTCATCATCATAACCTAGCTGTCAGTCCTTCCCTTGCCGTGCATTCTTCCCCCTTAATTCCAGCATTCCACATGCATTTCCAACCTAACATTCACCCACATGCATCCTTTAAACAAACCCAAACATGCAGCCACATATTCCCATTCTTGTCGTGGCTTTCCCATCACAATTCCAGCTTTCCAACCTAGCCACATCCACATGCATTCACTCATAATCATTCACTAACATTGCAGCCACATTTCCACCCACCTCCTAGCCGTCATGTTCCCTCTTATTTACCTATAAATAAGCATGCATTGCAGCCACAATTCATTCATTCCATTCACCACAACACAACACACAACACAAACACCATCCTTTGTGTCGTGCATCCCCTTCCATTTTCTATATTTCTTCTCCTTCATTGCAGCCACTCCAACCATTCCCCACTCCATTCCACATACACCTAAAGCCCTAAACATATCCTTAGACCTTGTGCCACAACGAAGAGGAAGAGAAGAGGGCCTAAACGTTCATACAATTCACGTTTGAGTTGTTGGAATGTTTAGGTGTTTCTTTGATTTCAATGTTTAATTTCAATTCTCTTTGTTTTGTACGTATGAGGAACTAAACCCCCCCTTGGCTAGGGGGGAATTCGAAATATATGTTTATGCTTGCATTTTGAGTTGATTACTTCTAATTACGTTTCATAAGTTGTGAATTCAATTTGTTTTTTTAGTTTGATTGATAACTTATTTATGTATGTTTATTGAGAGTGCACGCTTAATTTTCATGCATGAATATGACGCTAGAATATAAGTGAGTTTCACCTAATAGTTATGAACTTATATTCACAAGTAGTGGAGGTTGCTTATAAACAATCGCGTTAAACGAATTCTTGGCATAAGTTTCATGCGTATTCCATAGTAACGAATGCCTCGTCAACACTTATAATTTTCATAGAGCGTAATGATTCTTGCTTGTATCTCTATTATGCAATCATGTAGGGGACTTGTGGGGAATGTTTTGGGTTGTCGTATGCAATCATCCAATTCAATAACGTTAGGAAGATTTGAAGGTTAATTAGTGCATCACGGTTAACTTGGGGTGTTGAGAATTCATGGTTTATTGAAATGCAATTGGAAATCGTTTTATTATGCAAGTGTAACATGTGTGGAGATGAACCCCTTAGCTAGGTTCCCATCCATTAAATTCCATCACATTCATATTTACATTCTGCTTTAATTTAATCTCGTCAAATCAAAACCCCTCTTTACTTTCTTGGTCTTTAGTGCTTAGAATCTGTTTAGTTTATGTTTTAAAATGTTATGAATCAAGCCATAATCTTAAATTCGTCCAAAATTGGGTTTAAGGTCAGAAACTGCCTAGTTAGTGTTTTTAGGCAGTTTTGAGTCTTTTGAACTTGTTTTGAGTCTTTTGGTTTGTCTTAGTGTTTTAAAGTTTAGTTTTGCATTCTTTGAGTCTAGTATAGTGTTTTATATTGTGTTTTTACATTTTTGAGTCAAATCCAAGTGTTTAACAATCCCTCCTAATCCCCGATCCAGAACGATCCCTACTTACATACTTACTACAATTTGACAAAAAGAGGGTTTAATTTGTGTGTAAAATTCTCGCATCAGCAAGTGTGGGGGCATCTGTGGAGCCAAAAATAATCAAGAGGCGACACGTGGATTTTTAGGTGAAGAGGACAAAATTACCCTCGAGACACACCGGGTTTCCTACATGCGAGCAGTGGAGAATCATCCATCAAATGAGTCAAGAGTGCCCAAAATAGGTAATAAGTTCAAATTTATCTCATTCATCTTTGCTCTATATCCTCTATAAGGAAATCATTCCATAACCTTCAAAACCTTTCCTATAAATTAAATTTGTTAGGCTAATTAATGGATTAATTCTTAATGGATTACCAAATTAATCACCATTACACCCCAAAAAACATCCAAGGGCCGGCCAATCTCTTCCAAAGAGGGCCGGCCATACTCTATAAATAGGACTCCATTTTCTTTGAAAGGGGAAGTCCACACTCTTGTAAAACTCCAAAAATTCTCCAAACACTTTTTCTCTCTAAATTCTAACTTTGGCATTAGAGGTTCTTCGGCCAAAGCGCCCCCCTCATTCATCATGAGCGCGTGAGGCTCTTGGTCTTGACCTAAGGTGTTAATTGTTTTGTAGGTACAATTTTATCCAAGATCAAGAAGACGGAAATTTGCATCCACACAGCTAACTTCCCTTTCTCTCCTTTATTTGTCGCTCTCCCTCCCTAACATGACGGTTCATCTTTGACCGTCATTGCCATCAAGGAGATAGGGATTGAGGGTTGGGGTCGCCGGAGAAGGGAATGATTGAGGACTCACTAGTGGCATTCATATTCTCAACAAATGAATACCTAAGTATTGTCCTATTTACATTACCCATGTAATAATGGGCTAACCTTAGATAAGGGTTGGTAAATTGGGTACTCACCGTAGGCGTGAGTTTTTAACGTAAGTTGACTTTGGTGAATTATCGGGTTTTGTTACTATTTGGTTTCCTTGCAATTAGGTTAGGCTTTATTATTTATTCTTGCCATATTAGTTAAAGTTGTATTATATATCTTTGCCTCCTTTGCTAGAACGAATACACATTTGAAGAATTAAACCCAAATCGTTTATGAGAACGAATACACATTTCAGGAATTAAACCTAGGTTTAGCATTCACTAGTCACTAGTGGGTACCAAGTATTGTCCTATTACATTACCTGCTAGTAAATAATATATATCAAAATATATAATATTGGCTGGCATACATGATCCAGCATTAATGATTATGCATAGGGTCGGCAGGATTCTCCAGGGAGTTTGATGGGAGGAAGATCTAACATGGTCTGAAAGCCGGCCCTGGTGAAAACAACTGAGGGAGACGTGTCATGAGCATGAACAGCAGCAGTCGCAGTACTAGTACTGGTAGTAGCCTCTGCTGCTTCTGCTGATGAGAACCCCAGCACACTAGTACTGTAGTCCAAATAATCAAAAGGCAAGAGATCATTGTATTGATCATGAAGATGATGGTACGGGGGGTTTGGCTGGTACTGATGATCATGATTCTTTTCCAATTCCACCACAAAGTTCAAGTCATGCAAGTTGTTGCGAGTGCTATTATTATTGTTATGACTGTTATCCGGTGTTTGGAAACGGGAGAAGTAGTTGGCGAGCTCAGTCTTGCACTGTTTGGGAACAGTACTAGAACTACTGTTGCTGTTGCAATCTTGATCGAAGAGGGATTTGAAGAGGAGGGATCTGGAGAAAGAGGGTAATTGGTGGGTTTGGAAGGCATTTATTGCTGGGAAAGAGGAGAAGGTATCATGATTTTCTTGGTGAATTGGAGGAAGAGCTTGCAATTGTATTGGATTCTGATATTCATGGCATGATTCTTGCAATAATAATGCTGGAGATGGATCCAGCAATGGAGGCAGATAATTGCAATTTGAAATTGCTGAAGCAGCAGCTTCGTGATCAAGTAGTGGGCTTTTCTTCTTCCCGGATTTGTGATTTATTCTGCATATCACCCATTCCTCCTGCAAAAACACAAGCATTTATTATTATTTGAGGACTACAATATCACAATTTCATAAATAACTAATTTAGATGATTAGTTAAGAGATCATTTGAGAATCATTTGTTTTCATTTTACAATTTTGCTTTTTGGTTTTCATTCTTTGAGAAGTGGAATTGAACGTTGAATTTTGAAAACTCAATAAAATAGTTATGAAACAAGTTTTTAGTTTTCACAAAATAAAACCATCCTAAGCTAAGTAAATAATTTATTAAGGGTAAGAAATATGGCAGCGTTCAACTTTTTCGCACCAAGACAGATGTATAGCAGGTTAATTGTTTTTTTGAGTTAACTGGTAGTGTTAGTGGGTTAAAAATTAATTTTTTGAAAAAATAGAACTCGTGAGAATCGAATCGACACCGATGCACTTGAATACTTTTTTAACATTGCGATAAAGCGCGCGATCATATAGTAGGTTAATTGTTAAATCAATCAAATCGCATTCAACTGGTGATGAAAAGGTAAAGTCCACAGATAATAAAAAGCGACAATGGTTTACTGAAAATCCCGAGTAAGCAAATGTCAACCCCGGAAAGCGACAAATGAGAGGGTAAAATATGCAGTTGCAGCAGGTGAATCTATAAAACGCAAAGCTAAAATTCCAACCCCTCCCAACGCCCTAGAGTGTAGATTAGACAGGTAAATTGGATTCCCACGTACAAACACGGGGAAACTTAGGTCATAGGTGTGCATGTGCACGGGTGGAGGTAGGGGTTGTGGGTCCATACCTGGCAGTCGTGGCGATAGGACGAGAAGTGGCCGTCGAGACGGTACTCATGCATGACCCACTTAGTCTTGTGGCCCCTCGGAGCTCTGCCCTTGTAGAAGACAAGGGTCTTCTTCATGCCAAGTAGGGCTCCGGTCGACGCACTGAAGACCTGTCTGTCTTTGCCGGTGGCCTTCCAGTAGCCGGCTCCGGTCGCTCTGTTGGTTCTCATCCCCGTTGGGTACTTCCTGTCCCTCAGGCTGAAGAAGTACCACTCTCTCTCTCCCATCTTTGCCACGTCTGCATCCAACCCCATCATCAACAGTTAAATCACATGAAACAAAGAAAAGACTTGGATGAAATAAATTCATCGCCCCACTAATAATGTTTGCTATATGAACAGTGTGCATCTTTAAAACATCACCGAAACAATAAACTCGTTTCATACGATATTTTGCATGATACATAATTGTATGAATAGATAGCTGCTTAACATAGCCTAAGTAACTAAAGTAATGTTATTCATATTATGTTTTTGTACCACGTTTTCATATCATTTTAAATGGCATCTGATATGGACAACCACATCATTTGAAAAATTTGCAAAATTCAAGAAAATGAAGGAGAAATACTCCTCGTATACTATAATCACCATTTAATTAACTAATTTTTCTTAATTATTAGTTTATTAAATAATAAACTAAATTTAAAAAAAATCTGATTAATTCAAATAATGTAATTATTTACATCAAATGCTATATAAAATAATATAAAAATACGGTACAAAACAGGAATGAATGTCATTAATAAGCCAAACTAAAAACAGACGACACATTTATGAAGTGATTGAAATTTGTCAGATCCAGCATTAAATAATGAGGTGGATGACTGCTCTGCACTACTGGGTGTGCAATTGCAGGAGGAGATAGATTTTCTGGCCAGAGCCATAAATATTTTGCATATTCAACTGCCAAATATATATACATATACATATATTTACATTCAACTGAACAAGGAATGCATTAACCGTTGGTCTGAGATCTATATGAGATAAAATGATTGTTTGTCTTGCTTCAATCATAATAGAACATTTATTACTTGGATTTGCTAGATATCTAATTAATTTTTCTCAGTCAGTGCACTGATATTTTTATATTAATAAAAAAAAAATTTCAACAGCATCGCCAATCTAATTTGGTATTAAATTATTTGAACATAAGATGTTTCACTTTCAAATGAAAAAGAATATCATCAAATCATAGTACTGAGTAGTAGATATCTAATTAATTAATTACCACAAATCCCATCTACAGTTTTGAGTAATAACATAATTTACCAACTAATTAATTTAAGACAAACTAATGGAAAATAATTAACCCGAAGATAAATGCATAGGAAGAACTAGTCAAATTGATTAAAATAGCGTACTCAGTCCTCTACGCCCAAAATCGAATCGCAGCATAATTTAGATGAATTTTCTTCGTGGACTTTGTATACGAATGAACTAACTTAATTAGCTCATGCAGAAATTGCTAAAAAGAAAACAAACAAACATGCATTTAAATTTTCCCACCAATAAAATAGATATATAATATTATACATTTGACATCAGAAGAGAAATATTTAAGAATAGCGCTAGCTGAGGATATATACCTGGCAGCTCCCATGGTTCGCATCGGTTAAGGTCGACCTCAGCAATGCGGACGCCGCGGAAAGAGCCGTTGTAGACCTTGGAAGCCAGATAAAAGGTTATGAGCTCCTCGTCCGTCGGATGGAACCGGAACCCTGGTTGAAAACCTTGTCCGTTTTCATCCTCCCCACTCATCAGCTCACTCATAACTTCTTCCATTCCCATTCCCAACATTATATAATCTAAATATATTTTCCAAACCAAATATAATACTGATTAACTAAAGCAACAGACTGCTCTGGATGTTCTTAACTCTTTAATGTGATGAAGGTAAAGTGATCGTTGCAATGCATATATAAAGGAGAAGAGTCTGGGATTTGGATAGGAGGGGGCGGTGCACTAAAACCGAAAAATAATGCAAACATATAGCGAATGGATCATCAATGAAAACGACTCCTAATTGTAAAAGCAAGAGAGATTGTTGTGTGATCAGTGTAGATGATGAGTGTTGAGTGATGAGAGAGGAGGACTGGTAGGAGTAAATGCAAAAGCTGTTTGCAGAGATTCATGCGTGCGTGTGTGAGTATATCTTTCTTTAACAGCTATTTAGGCAGTAGGTACACTAGCTAGTCTACGGTCCCTGCCCTAGCCTGTATTAACATTCAACAGTGACGCCATACATATATCATCATTTGAACAGATAATATAAGATTAACTATATTAAGTAATGATTATTCTCTTTCTTTAAACAATGATTGATGTATAATTTTAATTAGGTGAAATAGTAAGTACTAGACTCTTTCGAAATAGGGACCTTTTATAAATTTTGTGTTATTTTATATTATTTGCATAATATTTTATAATTTTAGTAAATAATTGACATTAAATAATGAAATGATAGAGTTCATAGAGAATTTCACTTTAAGAGAATATTTCACTAATTTTATGTTATTTGCATAAACAAAATGCTAAGAATACTCTCTCAAAGTATGACTTTCTATAATGTCTCCGTTATCTCATATTTTTTTGTAAAATATTTTTTAAGATTTGCACGAAAGTTTGCTATTATCATATCCGTTTATCAAGTTAAAAAAATGAATCATCGTGGTTATCTATACCCACATTAATTTCTTTCACCCGGCTCGTTTGTGGATGATATCACTTGATTAACATAGCTCTATTTAATAAAAAAACAGGGTTACGTTTTTTATATATATATTTTTTTCAGATTCCGCAAAAAGATTACTACTCGATTCACGACTTCTATGAAAGCACTTTGATCTGATAATGAAAATGAATACATGAATCATGAGTTGAACAAGTATTTGGATCAACTATCAACGTTTCTTTGTTTGTGTATTTTTATTTCTATTGCTCTCCATATCCTTTCGTACCATGATCTCCTTTGTGAGGATGAACGCAGAGCTAAGACGCCGCATAAGCTAGTTAATTATATACTTTCGTACATTCGTCTTTGTTAAATTATCGATCAACAACCAACTAGAGTGTAACTTGGATTACATATATGATATATCATTACTTTAGGAAAACTTTATTCGAGCCTATATTTTGTATCTCTACACTCATTTTAAAATTTTAATGTCAATATTTGTTGAAGGTTTTAATGAAAAGGGCTTCACACAAAAAAGCTTTCACATAATGGACTTTTATTAATAATAACGATAGAAATAAGGGAGCAGTGACAGCATCTAAATAAGTAAAATTTGAGTTTGATAATAGTATAAAACAGTTGAAGCGTATTGTACTCCATAAATCTTTTAGTTATGAAAAAACAGTTGAGAACAAAAAAATCATGCTTTGAGCCTACAATGTAAATTGTTTATTGGTCTTTTTCCTCTTGGCCGGAAGTCTTGTATGTTTACTGTTTAGTAACTTATGGGATATAAATTTTTGAGAAACCTATTCTGCCAGCACCACAAAATGACAAATATGTGTAAGTTTTACTCCGAATATGTTTAAATAGTGGGTTTTTTTTTTTTTTTTTTTTTTTTTTTTTTTGAGAACAATAGTGGTGTGTGTTTGGTAACATGAGGACCTACAGTGGTAGTTCATCAGAATGTGGTCCTTTTCCTCTTTTCCTTTGGTTAACCTAATTAATTTGGGGGTTGTGGAGGGAGGGAGGGAGGTGGTGACAATATTCAATGGCGTCGGCGCTGCACCTGAAGCATGAAGCCTGTTTCGTTTGGGTTTGGGTGATTACGACAGTATAGTATAAACGTACATAATTGATTTGTGCTCCACACTTAAAAGATAACAACGCCCCCACATAGCTAGCTTACATAAGCCTACATGCATGACGTCATTCTTTAGCCAATCTTTGCTGCATGCAATTGTTATAATGTAATGACCTAGCTAATCGAATTGTTTGGGATGCCGATGTCAAATTAGTGTTGAAAGTTTAAATGAAAAATAAGCTAACTTCTTTTGTTCCGCGTCGATGAAGTGAAGTTTTTTCAACAAGAATTTATAAGCTTATGAGAATATGACTTAGTAAATTGGCTTACACGCTTGAAGAAGTTTAAGGTTTAGGCGTGGTTAAATATTAATAGTAAAAAAGATGGGCCTTCATTGATATTTTATCCTTGTTTTTTTATCAAATCAACCTTTCATATTTAAATTCAAATTTTAAATTGACTTTGGTTAGAGGGATTCATCCTTTTAACAGAAAGGGCACAACTGCCAGTGACACTTGTTTAGTCTGATCGGAAGGGTTCTTGATGTTTTTATATACGCAGCCTTCTTCCAAACATACACAACGAAACACCCCATTTTTTTATAACACTATTATTTTATTTTTTTTGAGAGAAAACACATGAAAGTTCGCCAAATTCCAGTTCCTGGTATTAGGAACTTGAATTAGATAAAGTATTCGTGGTGGACAGATTCAAATTCTGTATATAAATTGTTGAAGCGCAATTAGACGTAATTTGTTATATTGTTAATAAAATTGTTATAATTTCTTTTAGTTTGTAAGACTAACGTGATAATCACTACACCACAGCAACTTTGTAAAATTGTTATAATTTTGATTTTGACTGTTATTTTGAGTTTGTTAGTGCACTCTAACAATTGGCGTATTACCATATCACGCATCTTTTTCTTTTTTTTTATTTTTTATTTTGAATCGAGCGATAACGTTAGTAAGTTAAATGTTAGATTAGTTACCGATGGAGTTTGAACTCACGCCATCATACAATGACACAACACTTTTTCACTATTGTGGTAAAAGATCACTTGCAATATCATGCATCTATTTGCCACTCATACTTAACAGAAGTTAATGATAACTAACAAGTATCACAACGTGTGCACAAGCCTTGATATATATATAATCCACTACTTATTTTTTATCTCACTCAAATCTGAGCCTATAATTAATGTACAGGACATAGACATATCCATAATTCTAAACATAATTAAAACACACGTTGAAGGAAAAATTACCCAAAAATATTTTTCTTACCATCCAATCATTATTTGTACTATCTCTCAAGTAAAGATGAGACCTGCATGTGTAGTGGATCATACTCTATTAGATATGTTACAAATAATCGTACAAATAGATGGGACGAGTAGCATTATAATTCTGAAGCGGCAGCAGTTACTCTTCATCATATTCCTCATTCTCTTCTAGTGATTTGCAATTGGTTTCGGGTGTGAAAAAATACGTTACCATCATTCCCAAAATGCAAACTCCGCCCAAAATTACCAATGTGACCGTCATCTCTACCGGATGCTCCTCTGTTTTACCATGTGAGACTAACGCAAACCCTATAACTCCAACAATGGCCCCAACCTTCCCAGCAGCCCCTGATATCCCATGACAAGTCGATCTGAATCGTGCCGGAAAAAGTTCAGCAGGCACAATAAAAGTAGTGGTGTTTGGTCCAAAATTTGCGAAGAAGAAAGTGAGGCCGTAGAGGACCATGAAGCCTGCATCGACATGCTTTACCCAATAAAACTTGTAGGGTATCCCTAGCGCGAAATAAACCAATGCCATGGCAAGAAAACCTATCATTTGGATTTTGCGTCTTCCAATTCGATCGATGAAGTAGACAGTGAACCAGTAACCTGGAATTGTTGAGCACATTGCAACTATGGCTTGCAGCAGTGCAACAAATAGAGCATCTTGATAGGCGTTGACTTTGTATTTTTTCGGGAGGAATTTTCCATATACTTGAGATTGGAAAAGGTTGCTGCTGTAGAAGACAACATCGACAAGAAACCATGAAGCAGAACAAGCGAAGAGATCACGGCCGTGGAGACGTAAAAATTGCTTGGAGAGAAGGGGATAGGAGGGTGGATCTTGTGGCAATGACAATGATTCATCTTCTACAATTTGACTCATTGAGACATCCAACACTTTCTCCATGTCCTTTGCCGCTTGGAGGACATTTAGCTCAACCAGTGCTGTATATCTGATCATCAAACAAAGTAATAATAAGGGATTCAACCTTACATAGTTACAAGAAAACGGAGGCATGCATGCATGCATCCATGTCATCCCTTTTACACTTTCATATATATGGTGTTACCATCTCAATTCAATATTACATTTACATATCTAAATGAGTAATGCTATTCATACCATGTTTTTATACCACATTTCTATACCATCTTAGGTGACATCTGATGTGGATAACCATATCATTTGAAAAATTTGCAAAACTCAAGGAAAGGAAAGAGAAACACTCCTCGTATACCACAATCATCATTTAATTAACTAGTTTTTCTTAATTATTAGTTTATTAAATAATGAACTAAATTTAAAAATCTGATTAATTCAAATGATGTGGCTATTCACATCAAATGCATACATTTTTTTGAACTATTATGCCACCTATCATACATAAAAATAGTTCAAAAAAGTTTATTTTCCATACATTTATAACTTCATACTAGTATTAGTATATATGCTGATATATAATACCTATAACATAGATTAGTCGACACAATTAATTTGTGATGGAGAAAGAAAAAATAATTGAGATACAAATTTGGAGCAGGAAAAAATATTTAATCCTAAAATTAAGGCAAAATAAACCTATAAATAAGGAATGATATCGACCACAATGTAATTAAAAAAAATAATAATAACTGAGCTTGATAATCAGTGAAAAATAAACTCAATAATGGAAAAGGATCCGGCGATGATCCTTTTCTTAGGGATCTTAGAGATTTCGTAATCGTGATCGTTCATCGTACATCGTGCGATTATAAATTATTTTAAATTTTAAAATTTAAAATTAATATATAAATAGTACTTAATAAAAATTGACTGTACGATATATAATGAAAAGTCACGATCACGATTACGATCACCGATGCCTAGGATCTCAAGGATCCAGCGAGTAATGTCTAATCCCTATCCTGAGGCGCTTGCAGTTGCAACATTTCAAACCATTAATTTATTCAACAGAAGGAGGGGAACACTGATGAAGAGTCAACCTTACGCACGCTGATGCACGCAGGCCTAATCAATTTTCAGGAAATCAAATTTCCTAATCAAATTTCATACATTTCATTTGTCAAATTATCAATGTTAACCCTGCCGGTCTCTCTCACGCACACATATATATACAGCCAAGCGACCTGGGACGCACAGATATTGACGAAACCTAATGATAACCATATAAAACCGACCCCAAATGTCACACTAATTACTCGATTGATAGCAATAACAAATTAAGATAATTAGTAATTAAGGGAATTACCTGGCAGTTTCAGGCATCATCATACGCCAATAATACGTCATGGCAGCAGGAATGGCGCCCAGCATCAGTATCAGCCTCCATGCGACGTCAGCTTGGCTGGGAGTCTTCTCCTTCCCCTTCGCATTCGACGCTCCGTCGAAGATCCCGCACACCGTCATCGTCACGAGGGAACTAGCCAGAATCCCAAACCCTTGCATGGAAAACACGGCTGCTATGAACGAACCGCGTGTCCTCTTGTTGGCAAACTCCGACATGATGGTGGCGGAGAGCGGATAGTCCCCTCCGATCCCGATCCCCAGCATGAACCTAAAGAACCCAAGACTCACCAGAACGCAGCCCGGCGACGTGCACACGGAGAAGCCGCATCCTAGGGCGCTGAGCACCATCACCATCAGGGACAGCCCGTACACGCGGCGCCTTCCGATTCGGTCCCCTAGTCTTCCGAAGACGAGCTGTCCGATGACGGTTCCCAGGAGAGAGACGCACAAGAGCGCCGCAGCCACATCAGTGCGAACGAAGAAGTTATCGTCGTCGTTGTCGAAGGATTGGTCTCGGAAGATTCGGTCTTTCTGGTAGTAGACGCGGCCGAGGAGTCGCAAGATGGGAGGGATGCAGAAGAGGTCGTACGCGTCGGTGAAGAGGCCCATGCCGGCGACGATGATGGCCTTGAAGTGGTACCACTGCGTCTTCGCCGTGTCAAGAGCAGAAAGGACTTTTAACGCCATAACTTACTATTATTTGCCTCAATAGACTACCTGTATTAGTGTGCCTTCGTACTACGGACTGAGATTATATATAGGCTTTGATAGTTTAAGAGAAAAAAAAAAAAAAAAAAAACTAATGAAAAGCTATTTTTAAAGGTATAGTAAACAGTATTAGGGAAATGTATAAATATAATTTTTCGTTAAAAGTAAACAGTACCGAAAGTGTTTTGTTAAACCTTCCTACAAAAAATGTTGTTCTTACCATGCTTTTACTACATTTGTATTATATCTCTAATAAAATGAAGTCCAATATATCTTAAGTCCATTACAGAGATGATAAAGATGTAATATAAAAAATATGATAAATGTGGCATTAACACAATACTCGAGTGTCACCAATCAATACCCAAATATTACTGAACACTTACATGGACTAATAAAATTAAGATACGTGTAATTCTTGTAATTTCACGTAGGATAATACTTGGGTACTGACTAACTAGTAACAAAATACTCATGGACCAATAATATTGTAACATCTGTCTCTTGCTATGTGGATCACCAAGCCCCCATCTTCTTTCTTCTTGCAAGTCCTAGTCAATCCCTCTCTTCCTTCAACCTTTGCCTCTGTTGTTCCCACTCAGTCTCCTCCGTCGACCCAACCCCGCCCCCTCCATCGTTCCCACCCCGTCTCTACCATCGACTCCGGCCCCAATATGTCCCCTTATTTCTCGTGGCAGCCATGGCAGCGGCGGAGGAAGGTGGCAGCGAATTATGGAATGGTTCTATGGAAGGTTTTATTTTGATTGACATGGAAGAAGGTGAGGCTGATCAGGTTTGCAACGACACGGGTAAGAGAAAACCGAAAAGGGTGTTTGGTTGCGTGTACAAATTGGAATTGGTGTTTGGTTGTGAATACTAAATGGACAGGTGTTGCAATACTATTAGCCATTTAATAGGTCAGTATATTTTGGGGGATAATACTTGGGTACTCACTGAGGAGGACACTATTTACTGACCATCGTATGTGGCCTAATGATTCTGAAACACTAGTCATTTTAATTCTCTTCCCATATTTTGCTATCTTTGGAACCAAACACCTTTGTACCCGAAACCAAACACCTCTCTTCTTCTCCATCTTCTTTCCTTGCCATGACACATCGTTCTGCTCCATCCCAACCACCCGCCTCCAACTTCTTTCCTCCAATCGTCGACTCCATCTCCGCTCCCTTGTCCAACCGTCATCCCAACTCTTCCAACCGTCTACCATAGCGGCACACCTCTACTCTATCCATCTCTCCTCCGTTGATCTGAACCCCATCCACTTCTCCAAAGTCTCTGCAACATCAATCAGCAAGTGATTTCGACAAAAAAATTGGTCAACCTGTAACAGATTTTGATGACAAGGGATAAGAGACATGGGTGGTTGGGCAGACGGAGAACCTTTGGTGGATCTGCCATGGTCGCCGGAGAAATAAAGGGATTGGCTGGGCAAGAAAAGAAGATGGAGAATAAGAGAGGTGTTTGGTTACAGAGATAGCCAAATATTGAAAGAGAGTTGAAATGCCAGGTGTTTTAAAATTATCGGACCAGATAAAATCGTCAGAAAATTGGGTACTCTCTGTTGGACACAGATCCTTTTCGGATCTGATATTAGAGATCAATAGATCGGGATCATATAAATTTGATTCAACGGCTACAAATAGGGACATTCCTAAAAGTTATAATAATTGTAAATCAAATTTTAATGATGCGAATCTATTGATCTCTAGGCTCAGATCCGGAGAGAATTTGTTTCCCTCTCTGTTGAGTAATGAGTACCAAGTATTATCCTATTTTGGATACCGAATAGTGTGTACCTAAATATTGTCCTTTCATAAACCAGGATCCAAACATACTTGTGAAACCAAACAAACATGTTCTCCTCTACAACACACTCATTTTCCAATATTTTCGCCGGACAAGATTGGGGTTGGGGTCGCCAAAGAAGAGAGGGTTAGAGTTGACAGAGAATAGATGGACCGAGGAAGATGATGGGTGTTTGGTTACGAAGGTAGCAAGTGTTTGAGAAAGTTTAGCTACAACTGGTGGACTATTTTCTTTGGGCCAGTTCATGAGGTCAGTATATTGGTACTGGCTACAGTGAGTTCCCAATATTTTCTTCAAATGCTATTACTTATACAAAAGAGCATATAATATTAGTAATAGAATAATACTTGCATCTCTCTGCTGAGAATGCACATATCGTACCTTGCGAATAACATATATTTATTGTACAAATTGTATAATTTCGATGATTCAATTTCTTAACCTTCATTGAGGATTATTCTTATAAAATATCATTTAAATTTAAGATTATTTAGTCATTTAAATGTTTAGAAAAATTGGCTAGTTAATCATGAATATGTTATTTGGTAATTTGTTGTTTCTTATATTTAAATGCTTAAAAGATTTTCGATTCAAATTTTTTTGTAAAAATTATTAAATTTATACAATAAATATATGTTATTAGGAAATGGTACTGTGTCTGCATTCCTCGTAGAATCATACGAAATTAATTACAGACAAGGATCCTCTTCGGATCTTTTTTGTGGGGATTCAGGGATCAATTAATCGTATTTATTCATTGTACATCGTACGGCCAGTTTTCAGTAAGTAATATTAAAATAATTTCTAACTGCATAATATACGATGAATTGACATAATTAATTGATATTCCGAATTCCCACCAAAAAATCCAAGGATCCTATTCCATTAATTACTAGGTTGGCGGGTGGGGATTGTGGGGCTGGGGCGGCGCCCCGGGGGAAAGGAAGGAACGAGGTTATTTCGCGAAGTTGACATTTGATGTGATCAAAGGTCGACGGACTGCAAATGATGCCATTTTACTTAATGATTCCACGAATATACGGAATCATATGAATTTCAACTAATACTTAATTTTGTGACTTTTTTATTTTTTTATTCTGTTGTCATTTTCACACGGTTATGGCTACATCGTGTTTCTTGTACCGGCTACAGCATATAATTAAAAAGGATATAGTTTGTTTTACTCTTAAATCTTTTCCGAGGATAGATGTTGGACTTTTCGGGGAAATATTAGAAAAAAAATTCAATGCATCTCATCAATAAATAGTACCAAAAGACTGAGAACAGACGATACAAGTAGTTGAAAAAAAATTAAATTTAACGACTAAAACGTTCGTAATATTAACTGATACGTAGCATTAAAATCGCACTTAAAATACTAATACATTGAATGATTCAATTACAAATCCATATTGATGAGTGATGGCGATGTTGACTTGGGATTCAAGTTTCAACATTTTGTTTGCTCTACAGCTCTACAGCTGCTGCCAATTGCCAATTAGTGGCCAAGTTTTTGGTAGAATTGGTCAAGGAAAAAAGAAGGGGACAATCAAGAATTACATCAAGTTTCAACATTTTGTTTGCTCTGCAGCTCTACAGCTGCTGCCAATTGCCAATTAGTGGCCAAGTTTTTGGTAGAATTGGTCAAGGAAAAAAGAAAGAGACATTCAAGAATTACAAGTGCCAAACATACATTAAGATTTTAGAGCCCGCGTGCTAGACCCTTAGAACGTATAAATCTTTGATCATTAAACGCGTAACCGATGTGATTTGTTGCTTGTAGATGCCCATTGAACCAAATGGAAAGCTAATACTAAAATCAAAATAACGCACTAAATCGAAGTGGCATACTAAAAATTTCCCAAAGGAAAAGAAAATTACAGAACTGATCTCCATACTTTGCCCTAACTTCTGTCGATTGTCTAGACGACGTCACCACGTGTCAGCACTCATCTAGCATGAGTATCCCGCCAAATTCTACTCAGACGGCATCGGCACGCTTGATGTTGGAAGAGGATCACTTCGTTAAACTACAACCTAGTCCTACCAATACTTCTCTACACCATTTACGCAAGAGCTACCAAACTACGAACTTAGTAACAGGGCAAGTAAGAAAATTCTACCATTTCGTCGACCGCGGCTACATCAAGAATGTATGTAACTTGGCAACATATATCACTCGTCTTTTACGATAACTCCTTCAAAAATGCCATCAGATCCGAAGTGTGGTGCGAAAAGCCTTGGATCAACAGGTCCCGGGAGGCTGAAGGAGAGAGTGAATGGTCCAGCCGGGCATAATTGCTGCAACTTCATCTGAAATACACGCGAACGTTTCCTTATGGGATTTCCACCACTTGTGATGCCTTGGAGATGAACCTTCCCATTCGATTCAATCTCACAACTAAACTGACCTGTTGCCACAAATAATATCAACTTGTAATTTTGAACAAACATGAGCTCAAGATTTCTTGTCAAGAGAGCATAAATGCAAGAAAATCTTGAATCATGGAAATATATATATGGGATCCAAAGCCACTTTTACATCTCCTTTAAATCCCGGGAGATGTAACTTTTGATTTCGATCCAATGCATAGATGTAAATGAGGAGATGCAAATTTAATTTTCATGTGTAAATCAGTATCTTGTTTTTTAGCTCAGATACACTTCATGGGTTCAAACAAATTCCCGGCAGTCACTTAGCCTAGAATGTGGGGAGGGGATAATAAACCCTCCAAGAGGCTTTCTGGTGTTCAACTTATTAGAAGTACGAATTGTTAAGAAAATTCTGTCTAGAATATTCATACGGTGCTATATCTTGGAGCAATGGGAACATTAACTGCAGATTAACTCTGTTTTACTCAATGCACTGAGATACAATATCCTATTAAAGGTAGAGGAGGTGCCTTGAGAACTTAAAAAAAAAGGGGGGACACTGAACTATAAGCATTTTAATAGCATAAACCAGCACGAATAAATGAAAAGAAATAAGGAAAGGAGAACATACAAAAATCCTTCCTGACCCCTGGTAGAGCAACCCGGAAGTAATATGCAACCTTGCTAACACCAATGTCCACTAGACCAATTGGTGGTCCAACTACGCCTTTCCTGGCAGTCCCAGACAAAACAATAGAAGAATCAGAAGTAGGTTCTTCCATATTAGGAAGAGAGATAAGGGGCATCAGGGCAGGGCCATCTGGATTGCTCATCCATGAAGCTCCATCTTTGTTATAATGCTTTGATTCAGAAACAACTAGGGGAGATGCTGGCTTTGCTGGAGAATGAGAGACGCACCTCCTCTTATACTTTTTCAGAAACCTTTCTGATGAATTACCATTTCCATTAGACATATTTTCTGTCTTTGTTTCCTTGCCATCGTCATTCAAGCCATTAGACTTACTTTCTCCACCATCCAGGTACTCATGTTGATATCGTATAGTTTGACCTATATCAATTTTTAGGCCATCTATACCAGATAAAGATTTGAACTTTTCAAGAACATCTTCTTCCATAAATGATGTAACAGGATCATCAATCAAAACAATCCCCTTAACAACTCTGAAGCTCTCTGGGTACCATATCTGTTCATGAAGAGCCAAAGGAAAAAGATCTGTGAACTGGTGCCAACTTTCTTTTGTAACCCCTGAACTTGGTAAGGTTGGGCTGCCCTTAAAGTACTTATGCAACATATCTGGTCTCAAAATGAGACTAGGGTGAGCATTTCTCAGGATATAGTAATATAAACTCTCCAAAAAAGACACACTGACATATGATGGCCCCAAATCACTTGACATATATGGAGGCAAACTTTCCACTATCCTTTGAAATGCTGAGTATCTCAGGCTATCAATATTGACATCAGGACCCAAGTAATTTCCCATTATGAAGTTGACTAGAAAATGCTGGTCCGCAAATGACGGTTTCAATGAAGCTTTACGAGGATCGTCTTTTGGTTCTAAGTCCATGCTCCTAGCTTATTCTTCTAAATCTAAAATACCAAAATTATTGAGATCCATCTACAAAGGTAAATCCAACTAACTTCATTACATAAATAAATGATTCAAAAGAACATACTGAAATGAAATTTCTCTTCATAGTTTCAAGATAAGTAGATTCCACATGCATAGAATATCTATTTTCTTACTTCCATATGGTTTAAAACTGAAAAGCATAACTTTTAAACAGAATTTGCATTTGTATGGGTTTACAGTGTTAGACAATGTCGAGGTTGATACTCATACACCGATTACAGGTCAGATTCTTACATCAACTCATACCCCAAATGCAGCTTGGCTAAAAATAAATTCTTTCGTTTGAAAATTTAAAAATGGGATTCTGGGTATATAGAATCTAACTCAAAATTTAAAATTTCCTTTAAAATAAATAAATATGTCAACCGAAGATAGGGTTTTTTTTTTTATTATTTAAACTTTTTTTTTTTTTTTTAAATTTGTTTAGTTTCGAGTTAGCAAATGCATAACAATGAACTGAGAAAGCAGGAACATTTGAATAAAAAAGTAAAAATAAAATGGAAACCACTAACCAGAAAATGTAATCTACATTAAACCCTCAATCAAAAAGCAATTAAGAATCAGAAATTAAAGAATCAGAATTAACCTGGGGTTCGTAAATGAGCCGATTGAAGAAGATTAGAAGAAGAAGAAAGACCAGATAAGGGGTTACCAGAGAGAGGGCTGGAGCTGGGTTAGTTAGAAGTAAAAACTAACAGGAAGATAGAGAAGTGAAGCAGAAGACGTGATCGCTGCCGTCTGCTGAGGTTGAAGAAGAAGAAAATAAAGCAAATGTCAGAGGGCGGGGCGGTGGAGGGGATGGGCTGAGTCCATGTTTTGCAACAATTAAAGAACCCAGGTACTTTTTCTGGCCCAAAACAAAAACCAAGTATTATTGCACAAGGGAATCGGTTAAATCAGAAGAAAACTAAACTACGTTTAGACGAGGAAATTTAAGATTTTCAAGGAATTTTAAAGTTATGAATTTTTTTTTTCTGGAATTCGAAAATGTGGAATTTATTTTCTAAAATTTGAAAATTTTCTCTTTGGTTAACCTAAAAAAGAAAAAAAAAATTCAAATACGAAATTGAATGAGTAATAAGAGTCATTAATATAATGTGACAGATAATAGGATATGTACTAGCGGAGTTGACGGTGGTGATGGTGATGACAATGGTGGGTAGTGGTTGCGGCGACACAGTGATGATAATAGGTGGTGATGATAGCGGCGGCAATGACGATGGTGGGTGGTGTTGGCAACAGTAGTGATGATTGTGGGTGGAAGCGGCGGCAACAAGGGTGGGAGTGACATTGATAGTCACTCACGGCTAGGTTTTTGTTTTTATTTTATATTTTTTAAACTCTCATTTATAGAAATTAACAACAATTTATATGGAATTTAAACTTGAGAATTTGAGGTCCAAAATTTCAAGTTTTTTTTTTCACGTGGGAATTCTAAATTTCGATGCTTATAAATCCAAACAAGAAAATCAGTGCATGTTAATTATAAGTTCTAACTTTTGTTCAAATTCCAATATTATTTTCCTCATCCAAACAAAGGGTGTAAGCATGAAAACCCTGTAGCAAATCAAACAAGAACACATGTACAAAATAACTGTATCGTATTAATGAGTTTAAGGTTACAATTTCTGTTTACAAAGTTTTCTCTAATTCGACCTCCAAAGATGTGTAGATGTGTGTTGTTGATCCGAAGGTCGCGATGACTTGATCTCGGATGAACGAATGCCGCATGGATTTGGCTTGTGGCGATGGAAGAACCGGCACGGGTAGCAATGCTTGATGATTTTTCACGGGTTTGGCAAAGAACATGGAGGGTTTTTTGAGTCTTCTTAAGTGTTTGAGTGTTTGGGAGGTTTGTAACAGCCCGTTCTGAAAATTTTAAAAACGTACACGTGAAAAGATGATTTTGCCCCTAGTGTTATTTTTACGTTGTGTGTATGTTTTTGGGTTTTTGTTGGCATGTTTTGGGCCACACACACACTAACATACACCCCACACCCTTTCTCCCTATCCCTGCACCTCCCCCGTGCCTTTCCCTTTCCCATTTCTCATATCCTTTGTACGGACCACACCCAAAACCCATGAAATCTTCACAGATCGAAGAAACAAAGTACATATCCATGCTCGTGAGGTCCATTGGAGTCTAACCATACCCATTTCAAGTAAGGATACCTTCGTTTTCACGTCGAACTCGAGATACCCGATTTTGGGTACTGTTCATGCACACGTAATTTCTTATGTTTTTGGGAATTTCAAGCTTGTAGGGAGCTTGGTGAGGTCCTTAGGAGGCTCGGGGTGGTTCTTTTGAAGGTTTTGGACGTCGGGATCAAGAGTTTTGAGGTTGGCCGGAAATGGGGGTATTTTCCAGGCAAGATTTCGTGGATTTTAGCACTTGAAAGTGGTATGATCTTGTTCCTCTCGTTGTAAGCTTCATTTTGGTACCAATTTTGTGAAATTTGGTTGAAAAACGAAGAAGATATCACGATTTGAAAATTTCCCGATTTTCCAGCGCCGGCGACGGCGCCTGAGAAGACGACGGAATATTCCGTCAGTTTGGACGGAATATTCCTAACGCCGTTGACGGAATCCGTTAAAGATAACGGAAAATTCCTGACGGCGTTAACTGACGCCGTCAGCGTGCCAGGCACGTGCCTGCGCATGGGCGGCGCGTGGGGGGCGCGTGCGACGGTGAAAAATTATTTTAAAAATATGGGGATGATCCTGAGGTTGAGTAGATCACGTTGGTGTATTCATACACCTCATTTGAGCATTGTATGAGAAGTTATTTCTTAAGTTTGGTTATGTGCTTTAAAATTAACGTTTTTATAGTTGTTTCGCATATAGGTGAATCCTATCCCGAGGACGAGCGTGGTCACTCGCAGCAGGGGGGTTACGACCCTTCCACATACCAGTGAGTGGGCTTTTGGTTTTCCGTATATACCTATATACTTATATTTTTCCCAGAAAGTGATTCAAAGCGTTTATTCGTTATATGCCATATTTTATATTGCCATTTGTTATGCATGGTTAGTTGCATTTATATATGTGTATGTATTGGTGATGCGGACGCACAGGTAAGTGCCAAGTAAGTGTAATTCATGTTTACATTCAGTAGTGATGTGAGATGCATAGAGAGCTCATAACCTGCACCCCTGGTGTTAGTGCTCCCGCCCAGAGTTGGGCACAGTCCTTCACGTGATGTTCACCTCCCGCACCACACGCTCAGCTTGGATCCAAGTTAGGTGCACAGTCCTGTCGTACAAACCACTTTAGGTGGTTCCGACTCGTAGGTGACCCGCGACTATTCGCCCAGCTTTCACGTGATCGTAGCACTTAAGCGTATATATATATTACACCCAGGCATGTCGTACAGACCACTTTAGGTGGTTCCGACTCTTGTGCAAGTCTAGTTAGTGAGATTGAGATTTGAGCTCTAGATTCAACCGTACAGGTCACGTTAGGTGACTCCGGCTGACAGTTTATATGATATTGATGTGTGATTACCTGAGCACTTGCATTTTACTTTGAGGTTTTGGCATAGCATATTCTCGAGCATGACTTATATATATATATATATATATCTATTTTCTGGGAAGTATACAGGTTTTACGGCGAGGGGTTAGAACTTATTTATTAAATGGTTTTCGAAAAACTTTGTTTTTGCCCACTCATGCTTTTGTTTTGCCCCCCTCCAGATTCTAGTTGGCTAGCACGTTTGGTGGTTTCCCTGAGGATTTTCTCGGCATATCTGACAGACAATCACCAGCGTAGGACCACCTTCGGGTGTACTTTTGTTGCGTCATTTTCTCCTGGACTGCTTTAGGCTTTATACTCTGAACTTAGCGTCGCACTTACGCTTGCACTTGTTGTTGTTACTTTATGTAAAACTAGTTTTTATTTATTCGTATTACTATTTCCATTATTATTTTATTAGCTTCCGCACTGTGCACATGGTTACGTCACTTCCACGTGACGGCCAGCATGCCCTGATCTCGATCGGGGTGTGTCAAGGTTTGAGTGCTTGAGAACTTTAGAGTTTCAATGCTTCAGTGTCTGAGCGTGAATGATTTTTTGGACCATTTTTCTTTGTCTTGAAGCCCCTTATTTATAGACACTCTAAGCTTTTCATACGGATGGATTTGGCCTTGATCGTGGGCTTGATTAAACGACAAAAGAACCATGACTCAATTTGTGGGCCGGTTCATGATTTGACTCCATCAACTAATTTTTTATTTAATTAAATTAAAATCAAATAATTCCTTTTCGCAAAGTGTTGACACGTGTCCTTCTTGACGACTTGTCTGATTTTGATAAGTCACATCTATGTGTACAACTTGTGAGACACATGATACATGCCACTTAAGCCCTCGCCTGTCAAAATTTAATGTGTTGGTGAACATTTATTTTCACCGAAATTTGCATGTCTACAAAGGGTAAAAAGCAAAGTACACATGGGTGTGCATAAATTATTTCCTTGCACAAAATATAGTAAAACCTCTCTAAAGTAATACTCTTTATGGGAAAAACCTCCTTAAACTCATAAATTTTTTATGTGTTTCCAAACCACGTGAAGGTGATATATCACATTTCTACAGTTTATTAATAAAATATTAATTACACATGTTACCCTGACAAATTTCTCGTATTTGGGGTTTAGAATTGTAAATATGTTTTCTTAATTTGAAGTATACATAATTACCTCTAGTTTAAGAATTGAGGAACTTTGTTTAACACAAGCAGAAAAGATAATCGATTATGGCTTATGGCGTCCTTTCCATTAGGGTTGTAACGTGGGTAGGTTAGATGGTCAACGCAATCCTAACCTAACATTCATAATTCAAGTTTTGGTTAGTTCAAGTTCATCGGGTTTCTTCAGATTCGGGTTTCTTCTAGTTCGGGTTTCAACTGGGTTCGGGTTTGCCCATTTTTATAGGGTTCAATCTTGAAACACCTCATTTTATTAGATTTTTAAATTTGATCCAAACAACATCAATACTGTTCAATTTTACACATCATCCCACACAAAAGTTAACCAAATATTGTGAAGACCATTTATAATGTTTCAACCATACGAACTTAAAATAAAATTACAAGAGAATACCAAAGTTTCAACTTCAAGAATCGTAAAAGCAACATCATCATTCATTGTTCCAATAAAATGAAGCGAAATGGGTCACATGTGCATGAAGGAATTTGGGTTGGGTTTGGGTTGGCATGAGTAGACAACAAGTTGGGTTTGGGTTGGCATGAGTGGACAAGGCATCAACGCAACCCAATAAATGATTTGGTTGGGATTGTGTGAGTTTTTACTTCATTCAAACCTACCCAATCAAGTTTGAAATTCGGTTGGCATGGACTAATTCAGGGTGCTTCAATTATAGCTATCCAAAACTTAAACCAAACTTATATAAAAGAGAAAATTAGAATCCCCCACTCTTTTTTTACATAATTTTTATTAAACATTTGTTTCTTTTAAAATTTTGATTAAGACACATTAACTAGTGTCCACCTAATCATTTTTAAATTTATAGAAAACTAGATTTTAATCCCTAAATAAGATGAAGTTTAGAAAAATGTCTTATACAAGATTAAAAATTAATTTTAGTCCCTATACTCTATTTAATGCCAGCATATGTATTCGATGTTTCTTTTTTTAATTATAATTTTATGAATTTAAATTTTATGAAAATATTATAAATTTTAATTCTCATTATGGTAGGCATCTTATATAAGAAAATATTTTCGTAGAGATTTTTCGGTAACTTATGTTTTTGCATATTTTCTTATCTGCCACTAATTCATAAAAATATATTTAGGTATAAACATTTCGGTACACTAGTTTAGTATCATATAATTGGGTACGGAATTTTGGTACACTTAAGTTTTTACATATTTTCTTATCTGTCACTAATTCACTATAATATATTTAGGTACGGGCATTTCAGTACACTAATTTAGTAAAATATATTATGATATGGATGTTTAGGTACACTAATTGGAGAAAGTTAAATAAAATTGTATAATAATAAATTTAAAATTTAATGTGATAACATTAAATAAGTTATTTATTAAATATAAAAACTTTGACAAAAAATAATTCTATTAAATATAAAAACAAAATTATAATATGAATTTGAATTAAATACACATTAAGGGTCTAAAATCAATAATCAATCTAACACCAGGTTTTTTTATTTTTTATTTTTTATTTTTTATTTTTTTTTAATTTTAATCTTCTTGAAGGATTAAAATTCAAAAACCCCTTAAATTTATTCTATTTACATGTCATTAGTTTATTTTTTTTAAATAAAAATGTTGTATGTTGATTTCCCACTTTATCCTTTTAATTGATAAGGGGAATTTTTTTGGCTTGTCAGGATTTATACTTTTTTTTAGGGATATTATTAATGACTATTAACTAAATCACCAATATTGTCTATAAACTTTGAATTTTGAATTGTTTTTTGACGTCAAGGTTTATACTCCTTTTGTTGGCTCGTTCACATCATAAAATTATTATTGAAATATAAAAGTTGTTGATAAAAACGATGAGTTTGGAGGCTTTGGATTGACATTAGTGCTATTCGGCATGAGATATATAAATGTGAATTTTAAATTGAAATCAATTTGAAACGTATTCAGGTCAATTTGAAACATACCAATAACAACTTGAAACGTACCGATACTAAATTGAAACGTACACATATATAAATGTGAATTTTAAATTGAAATCAATTTGAAACGAATTCAGGTCAATTTGAAACATACCAATAACAATTTGAAACATACTGATACTAAATTGAAACGTATATATAAATGTGAAATTTAAATTGAAATCAATTTGAAATGTATTCAGGTCAAATTGAAACATACCAATAACAACTTGAAAGGTGCCTATGCTAAATTAAAACGTACCCATTTCACCTTGAAATGTTCAATGCTAAATTGAAACATACCGATGCTAAATTGAAACATACCCATTCTAACTTGAAACGTACCAATATATTGGTTTGAAACGTACCAAATTATCCTTTAAAATAAAATATACCACTAAATTCTATTTCCCAAATGTACCATGGTACATGAAAAAGATGGAAAGATGGGGTAAAAAGTGTGCTAAAACAAAAAACATACCTTTTGATATGGATACTCAGATCAAGAGGTGTGCATAAAATGAAATATGAAGAAAATGAATATGACCAACAAGGGAGAACGAAAGAGGGTTTGATCGGCCGGTCGAGGAAAGCAACGACATGAAAAAATTGCTAATGGTTGTAGAAGAAGATTGTAGAAGAAGATAGCACGTTAGTTACTTGTATGGTGTGGAGTTAGGAATAAAATGCACGTTAGAAGCATAATTAGATCAGGTTTGATGTGTTAAGATTTTTAAAACTAATCTACTACATTTTAGGAGATTTGGGATATTAACATGATAATTATTAATTAATTAAAGGTACATCATAATAGAAAATCGTGTAATATGGCATTAAAAAGATGTTACTTATAAAATAAGTGGCACCTTAACTGTAGGAAGAATGTTTAATCAAATTTTTAAAAGGAACAAATGTTTAATCAAATTTTTAAAAGGAACAAATGTTTAATCCAAAAAATTTAAAAAAGAAAACGCCTACATCAAAACTACCCGAATTGACCCACTCTAAATTGCACCCCTACTTTCTTTCCTTTGGCAATACAAGCGCGCATGTAATACTAATTAATCTGAAGGAAAAAAAAATGGGGTGAGACCTACGCGCTAGCCAACTGCGCCACCACCCCAGTTGTGTTAATAGTGTTTCGGATGTTAAATATTAGTTATGAATCTTTATTTATTTTTCTTTTCATTTAATTGCACAGGTATCTTTATTTATTCGTTTTTGTTAGGCTACCATTTGCCTACAAGTTTACAACCAACCGGCCCTAGTAATTTGGTTACTTAAGATGTTTAGGACATTATGTTGAGTTTTATTTCTATGTTGTTTGGTTAGACCTCCTTTCAAATGATTCTTTATGTGTGTGTCCTTTTACCCAAAATAGTAGATGGTGGATAATTGAATTTAGAATTTAAATGAAGTGAAAGTTCTAAAGTAATTAATTAAACTACAAGCTCCAGTTTAAGCGTGTTTCGTTTTAAGAAAAAAAAGGTTCACTAGATGAGGATGACACACAAGCACCAATTCAAATCTTCCCTTAAAACCGTAGCATCTAATATTGATGTGGTAAGCAAGCTAGGTGCATAGAAGAAGGAACCCAAAAATTCCAAACTTGCAGACTAGTATGTTTTCCATGCTTGAGGTTTTAATTTATTCTCTTTTCTCTTTTACCTTACTCCTTTTTCCTTTTCCCCACCTTGCAGTTCGCAACGAGGACAAGTATGAAGCATGCTTGGTCAATGCAACATTACATGGAGATCGAGGGATCACTTTGTCTTTATCAACTAAAGAGTATATAGCTAGCATAGGTAAACATGCATGTCACCACACATACATATAGTTTCTTTTTCATGTTATATTGAGGGCTCTCTTAGATAACCTTATCCGAGGGATATTTTATGGTATCAGCTGCTTCAATTTTTATTTCAATGATCTGAATAGTCGGTTTTGTAATTCATTGATCATTCATAGATAATTCTTGGGGAAAAAAAAAAAAAACTAGACGAATTCAAAATCATTTAGACATCAAATTGTAGTGAAAAAAAAGAAAGAAGACAATATTCAAAGAAAACACGAAAATGACAACCAGTTATCATATGGTTAAATAGATTTAAATTCAAGTGTGCTTTTTAAGATAATCTTTAAAAAAAGACTTAAAAATTAGACAATTCAGATTATTGAAATACTATGAAAGCTCTCCAAACATTGTATATGCATGCCGCAGGATTTCACTGGTTGATGATTTTCCCTTGAGACAATCCCCATTGTTCCTAGTTCCTAATCCCTAATTCCTATGTCCTATAAGCGAAAGAAAAGAATAAGGGAAAAAAGAAAGGTAAGTTGGACGGTCAAAGGCAATAATTCCCTAGAAGCTTGAGCTTCTTGTTCTGGGATGAGGATGGGGGTTAATTTTGAAAAAGCAAAGCAAACAAAGCAGATGATGGTTTTGTGGGGAGTACTAAAAACCAGCATCACTCACTTTATTACTGTTTCCCTGTCCCCCGGCCCTCGCCCTCCCCCTCCTCCGGGTATAAAATGCCCTGCGCTCTATCTCTATTGATATTTAGGTTCCCCATTCTTTCCTTCTATACCAATTGAAAATATTATATATTCTCAAGCATCATATACATACATCATCAGTTAATCATTTCCAGTCTGCAAAAGTATCTCTCTCGACAATGGAGGTAATTACATAACAACGTATTTTTATTGCTCGATACTCGGTTATTGATCTAATCATCTAAAAAATCTGTTCTTGCCCACCATTTGGTTAATTTTAAGGAAACCATAACCACACACATTTTTGCACCCCTTACGCACTACTGGTTAATCCTGTTCATTTTATTTTTTTTGTTGATTTATTCAATCACACTGTTAAAAATAAAGAGGTGTGTAGAACAAGAAACGACTTGTACGGTTATCATTTCACTTATAAGGTTATTCCCCTTCAAGTCTTGTTAATTTTACAGTAATTTGACTTTGCAGACAGTGGAATTGAAGGTGGAGATGGTTGGCATACATGAGAAGCGACTTAGAAAATGCCTTTCAAAATTGAGAGGTAGTCCATCAACCTTCATGCATTGCATTACTCATACATATAGTGATTACGTAGGTAGTTTATAGTACAATTAATATTTAATTGACTTATTAATTACTTGGTAATATTAGTGGTGAATGTGATTCATTTGATTGCATGGTGCAGGGATAGAAAAGGTGGAAGTAGACGCATACAGTCAGAAGGTGGTGGTAACAACAGCCGCAGGATATCTGCACAGAAACAAATTACTGAAAGCGATCAAGAGAGGAGGACTGAAAGCCGATTTCTGGTCTCCACAAAACGAGCTCCTCTCTGCTTACGCCAGCGCCAGTTATGGAAGCTTGATCAGATTCAACAACTTCAACTTCTAGAATTTACAACTTCCTTTTCTTTTTCTTTTTCTCTTTATTGCAAGTTAAGAAAAGGAGTGCCTATATATAAATATGGGTGATACATTTAAATAGATATAGATCGAGCGAGTGAGAAATTATATTTAGGTTAGTGCTATTTACACAAAAAATTTAGCTCTTACACGCTTTTGTTAATTTATATCATTTGATCTTATTTAATTTATTCGATTTAACAGTTGAAAATTAAAAAAATGTGCGTGGATAATATATCCTATCTTTATGCATTCAAAAATTAATTATAATACATAGCTTTTTTCTTCAACTCTTTTTCATTAACAGCGAGCACGATTATAAAAATACCCTGACGGTAAGCAAGTCGAAACAAAGAAAAAGTAATAAGCCACCACTTCTGGGCACGATAACAAATAGAGAGAACCAAAAGCATCATCCATCTGTATTAGCCGAGGAGTCCCAATATAAAAGGTAAGCTAGGAAGATTAAAATTTTAAATTAAATTTATAAATTAAATGATGTGTTATTAATAGAAAATAAGTATGTTAATCAATATTTAAGTAATAATCCAATCATCAACAACCACATCATTTAGTTTACAAAATTTAATTTAGAAATTAATTTAGTCTCACTAGCTTACCCCTACATAAAATGCACAACAAAGTTGAAAAAACAAACACAAGTAAGAATAAAAAACATCATCCAGAATCTTCCACTGCGAACAAAATTTAGGTGAGATGTAAAGGAAAAGTGAAATTAAGGAAAATAATATTAATAAAAGCAATTAATAAACATACCAAAGGAATATAGTGCTTTGTAGCAACAAAGCAAACTGCCAAATATAAGAATACATTACTCCGGTAATAAGTATTTGAGTGAACAAAAAAATGTTGAAAAATGAGTAATTCCAAGTTCCAACAACCTTTTAATTCAATTGAAATGATATGTTTTTGAACATTTTTCTGTTACAAATTATTGTATAGAGCATAATTAGCATCTTATAGTTATATATTGGTTGCCAATGTACTAGAAAGTCTCAGTGGCTTTCTTATTCCAGATCCACGATAAGACTTGTTATTGATAGGCTTTTGTTCTATAGCAGCACCTTTGAAAGGGATTTTTTTTTTCATTTGAAAGTTAAAAGGTCTAGGTAAGTAATTGGAATAGTCATAATTCAGTGTTACATTTAAAATTGAATTGTAATTTTGCGTCTCGTTTCATAAACTCTATTTTCCAATGTTATAGGTTAAATAATGGAAGAAAAATATCATGACTGTTCCCTACTTGATTTTCCATTCTTGCCGGGATGGGATGATCATATTGGTTCTGTAATTGAAAATGAGCTTGTTTTTGTGGTTAAAGAGGTAGTCACTACCCTACTCAGATGGATTGAGGAGCCACACAACGACATTTTGGATCCTAACTCGGGCCACATGTCTAAGATACTTAAGTTTTTTTTTATTAGGATGTTCTCATTGGTTGTTCGTATTTAGAGTCCCAAAACATCTTTGACTCTCCATGGAACACCAAAAATGTTTTAAAATTTTAAATACGAACAACCAATGAGGACATCCCTAATAAAAAATTTAAGCATCCTAAACATGTGGCCCGAGTTGGAATCCAAAATCCCATTGAAGTAGAGTAGTGACCTTTGTCGCCACAAATACGAGCTCATTCTTAGTTACGGAACCAATAACCTTTAAAAGGTTCTCATGGTGACATTTGCTACTATATGATCATCCCATCCCTGCAACTTGCAAGATGGAAAATCAAGTAGGGAACAATCACAGTCTTTTTCTTCGATTCTTTAACCTATAACATTAAAAAATACAGTTTATGAAACGAGACAAAAATTATAATTCAGTTTTAAACGTAACACTGGATTGTGACTATTCCAATTACTTACTTAGACCTTTTAACTTGCAAATGAAAAAGAAAAAAAAAATCCCTTTGAAATGTGTTGCTATAGAACAAAAGCCTATCAATAACAAGTCTTATCATGGATGTAACATCCCATATCGCCCAGGGGAGTGATCCTTAAATGTATATTCACATCTCTACCTAGCACGAGGCCTTTTGGGAGCTCACTAGTTTCGGGTTCCGTAGGAACTCTGAAGTTAAGCGAGAAGGGGGCTAGAGCAATCCCATGATGGGTGACCCAATGGGAAGTTGCTCGTGAGTTCCCAAAAACAAAACCATGAGGAAATAGTAAGCCCAAAGCGGACAATATCGTGCTACGGTGGTGGAGCGGGCCCGGGAAGTGATTCGCCCCGGGCCGGCATGTGACAGTTTGGTATCAGAGCCAATCCCTGGCCGGAAGTGTGCCGACGAGGACGTCGGGCCCCTAAGGGGGGTGGATTGTAACATCTCACATCGCCCAGGGGAGTGATCCTTAAATGTATATTCACATCTCTACCTAGCACGAGGCCTTTTGGGAACTCATTGGCTTCGGGTTCCGTAGGAACTCCGAAGTTAAGCGAGAAGGGGGCTAGAGCAATCCCATGATGGATGACCCATTGGGAAGTTGCTCGTGAGTTCCCAAAAACAAAACCGTGAGGGAATGGTAAGCCCAAAGCGGACAATATCGTGCTACGGTGGTGGAGCGGGCCCGGGAAGTGATCCGCCCGGGGTGGGATGTGACAATGGATCTGGAATAAGAATGCCACTGAGACTTCCTAGTACATTGGCAACCAATATATACCTATAAGATGCTAATTATGCTCCATACAATAATTTGTAACAGAAAAATGTTCAAGAACATATCATTTTGATTGAATTAAAAGATTGTTGGAACTTGGAATTACTCAGTTTCAACGTTTGTTTGTTCACGCAAACACTTATTACCGGAGTGATGTATTCTCATATATGATAGTTTGTTTTGTTGCTACAAAGCACTATAATAATTTGGTATGTTTATTAATTGCTTTTATTAATATTATTTTCCTTAATTCCACTTTTCCTTTACGTTTCTCTTAAATTTTTTTCGCAATGAAAGACTTTGGACGATGTTTTTGATTCTTAATTGTGTTTGTTTTTTTTTCCAACTTTGTTGTGCATTTTCATGGCATACACAAGTTTATAATAAAAAAAAGTTATTAGGAGAAGAATTTAAAGGTAACACCAATTTATTTGTCTTTTACCTTTTTTGTTTCTGATTTTAAGTCATTGTTATGTGAATGTGTTGCTATTTGCAGGTCACCAGACACCTAAATTTTGCAAGCAGGCAAGCTGATGCACATTATTTTTGAATATCCGGAGTACCAAGGGTGATGCGCGAGGGATTTGGGCGTAATTGTTGTCTTCTCGAGGTTTTGGGATCATCAGCTTGTTACTCGAGAGGACAACAATTAAGCCCAAATCCCTCACACATCACCCTCGGTACTCCGGATATTCAAAAATAATATGCATCAGCATGCCTGCTTGCAGATTTTAGGTGTTTGGTGACTACAATCAACAACACATTCACATAACAATCACTAAAGTTCAGAAACAAAAAAGGTAAACATAAATAAATTGATGTTACCTTTAAATTCTTGTGCTAATAACTTTTTTTACTATAAACTTATGTATGCCATGAAAATGCACAACAAAGTCGAAAAAACAAACACAAACACAAGTAAGAATAAAAAACATCATCGAGAATCTTCCAATGCGAAAAAAATTTACGAAACACGTAAAGGAGAAGTGAAATTAAGGAAAATAATATTAAAAGCAATTAATAAACATACCAAAGGATTATAGTGCTTTGTAGCAACAAAACAAACTGTCAAATATGAGAATACATACAAACAAATGTTGAAAATGAGTAATTCCAAGTTCCAACAACCTTTTAATTCAATTGAAATGATATGTTCTTAAACATTTTTCTGTTACAAATTATTGTATAGAGCATAATTAGCATCTTATAGGTATATATTGGTTGCCAATGTACTAGGAAGTCTCAGTGGCATTCTTATTACAGATCCATGATAAGACTTGTTATTGATAGGCTTTTGTTCCATAGCAGCATCTTTCAAAGGGATTTTTTTTCATTTGTAAGTTAAAAAGTTTAGGTAAGTAATTGGAATAGTCATAATCTAGTGTTACGTTTAAAATTAAATTGTAATTTTACATCTCGTTTCATAAACTGTATTTTCCAATGTTATAGGTTAAATAATCGAAGAAAAATACCGTGACTGTTCCTTACTTGATTTTCCATTCTTGATGGGATAGGATGATCATATAGTAGCAAATGTCACCATGAGAACCTTTTAAGATTATTGGTTCTGTAATTGACAATGAGCTTGTTTTTGTGGTTATAGAGGTAGTCACTACCCTACTTAGATGGATTGATAAGCCACACAACGACATTTTGGATCCTAACTCAAGTCACATGTTTAAGATACTTAATTTTTTGTTAGGATGTCCTCAATGGTTGTTCGTATGTAGAGTCCCAAAACATTTTTGACTCTCCATGGAACACCAAAAATGTTTTGAAACTTTAAATACGAATAACCAATGAGGACATTCCAAATAAAAAATTTAAGCATCTTAGACATGTGGCCCAAGTTGGAATCCAAAATATCTAAGATGCTTAAGTATTTAAAGTTTTAAAACATGTCTACTAAAAAATTTAACAATATTTTGGATTCCAACTCGGGCCTCATATCTAAGATGCTTAAATTTTTTATTAGACACGTTTTAAAACTTTAAATACTTAAGCATCTTAGACATGTGGCCTGAGTTAGGATCCAAAATGTCGTTGTGTGGCTCAACAATCCATCTGAGTAGGGTAGTGACTACCTCTATAACCACAAAAACAAGCTTATTGGAAATCTATCCTCAAAGATTCTAAATCAACAGTGACACGTGGTGCGACAACATTAGTTAAAAATCTTTTCTAAAATCTATCCTTAACGATTCTAAACTGGTAACGACATGTGGCTCGAAGGAATTGGATAAAAATCTTATCGAAATCTATCACAAAAAATTGTACTTTCAGATAAAGACATTTAGCATGACAAGATCGATTAAAAATCCTATCCTAAATTACAAAATAAAAATATTTTTTTTATTATTTTATAAAATAAAAAATACTAATATTTTAATATGAATTGATTGAGCTATTCAGTATAGGGATGAAAATGCAGTAGGTAATTACTGTTCATTAAAAGCAGTTATTATTCACTTAAGGGGATTGAAGTACCTACCGCTAATGAGAACTTTTACGCATTGTAACTGCTCTTAAAGAAAAAACATGGGGAATGCTTTCCCATAAATTGCTTTTCGCAAAACGAAACGGAGCCTAAGAGCTACATTCAACTATATTTCATTAGTTGACGCGATAAACACTATTTTAAAATTTGTTAAACTATTTATTTTCTTAATAAATTTTAAAATATAATTAAAATTAGCATTAGTTTTAGTTCATACAACTGTATAGGAAAATGACAGATTAAACAAAAATAAAAAATGAAAACTATTGAAAGTGTTACGGTTTTTGGGTAAATAATCAATGAAGAATTGAAAGCGTATCTACTAATGTGATACAGCTGCCCACATCAATTTCTTACTCTTTTACTCCTACGTCACAGAAATATTTGCTAAACAAAAATAATAACAATATCAAAGACCCAGAACAAAGCAGATTCCAAGTGCACCCCAGCACTAAAACAAAATAAAATATAAGATTCATAGGATATAAATAAAACCCAATTAAATTTATTTAAGAATTTAAGAATTTAGAATGGAAAAGGAAGGAAAGGTTACCCAAAGCATCCAATTGTTGCTTCTTGGAAAAACCAGGTGGTCTGCCTCTTGATTTCTTGGTGGAAGTGGAATTGGGTGGTGGTGAGGCAGAACCTCCTCCAAAAGGAAGGGCAGGAGCAGGAGGAGAAAATGCTCCACCACTGGGCTGGGTGACGGTCACAGGCGGGGCTCATGGTGATAGAGCCAATGACATTGTGCCATCTCGCCCATACTTCCTGGGCCTCCCTCTCTTCTTCTTCATAGGCTCAGTACCCATGTTCATGTTAAGCCCAGCAGCAGCAGCAGCAGCAGCAGTGGCCATAACTGCACCCTCTCCGGCGCCCCCTGCACAACAGCACCTCCGCCGGAAGCGGCGGCTGAGGACTGATAAGCAGGTGAGGTGGCAGCGGCGACAGGTTTGTAGAGAGCGGAGCCGCCGTCAGGACTGAAGTTCCACCGCATGCTCTGAATGGCGGACTCTGACTGAAGAGGACTTTTCTGCAGAAACGGCTCCCTACTGGTCATCACTCCCGTCTCAGATCCTGACATTTTTTCTTTTCTTCTTCTTATTTTATTTTATTTTATTTTTAAATTCGCAATTTTCGCTTGTACTAAAATTCCATCAAACCAAAATCCCTGAAAAAAAAAAGCAGATCAGTACAAAGAAATTTACCATTTCCTTATCACCGCAATTTACAAACCCTAATCTACATTCTACACACATAACGAATAAATAAATAAATAAAAGTTTTCTTTCAAACAGAAATTAGTATTATTCAATTTAGTATCTGAATTCTTCAAGAACCAGTAAAACAAAATGGAAAACCAAAGTAGAAGCAGAAGAAGAAGATGGTGGTAGATTCGAAGTAAGCTCATTCTGCCAAAAGTATCTAAACCCTAACCCTGACAGCAACTACCCGTCAATCTGGGAGTAAAAACCAAAAGCCCAACTTAATTTACACAACCAACAACAAACCCTAATAACTTCCAGAATTACAAGACCTGGAAAAAAAATTACATTTGCTTTTTTTTTTTTTTCAAATATCAGCACAGATCAAGCAAAATTCAGCATTTTACTTCCACCACAATTTGTTTTTTTAGAAAAATAAGATATATTTTTTGCCAATTTACAGTGAAAGAATCATTAAGAAAATTCAGTAAAAATTAAGGAAAATCGAAAACTAAGCCCAAAAAATACTTTCGACTTACCAATAATTCAGAAAAATTAGGGCGACACGCAAATAAGCCCTTTTTCTAAGAAATGCGAATATTTGGTTATATTTTAATTTGCATATTTTCTTAAGGAATTGTTATTGACATCCTAAAATTTTTATTCTATACTCCAAACTTTCTATATTTAGAAATAAAAATACACCTGTGAGGAGTATAGAATGAAAATTTGGAGTACCTAAAACTTCCCATTTTTTAAACTATGAAGAAGGATAGAGAGATAGATTTGAGAGATTTTGATTTTAGTATGTGATTTCTTAGGATGGATGATGGATTATATGGAGAAAAAAGAAAGAATTAAGTTATAGATAATGTCACGTGACACGCTGTGATTTGTTAAAAATATTATCGAAATCTATTCTCAAAGATTCTAAACAGACAATAACATCTGGCGCGGTGGGATTGGTTAAAAGTCTTATCAAAAATCTATGTTGAACAATTCTAAAAAGGTAATAACACACGGCTTGATGGAATTGGATAAAAATCTTTCGAAATCTATTTGAACTATATATACTTTCGGATAAAGACACATGACGTAACGAAATCTATTAAAAATCCTATCCAAAATTACAAAATAAAAATATTTTTTATTATTTTATAAAATAAAAAATACTAATATTTTAATATAAATTACATGAGCTATTCAGTGTAGGGTGAAGATGCAATAGACAATTATTATTCAATAAAGTTAGTTATTCACTTGAGGGGATTTAATTACATATTACTAATGGGATAAGGATCCCTGCCGAATCCTCTTTGTGGGGATCCCGAAGATCAAATAATCATGTCTGTTCATTATACATCGTGCGATCAAAAATTATTTCAAATTCAAAATTTAATATAAATAGTACCTAACGAAAACTGATTACGATGAATTGACATAATTACTTGATCCCATGATCCCCAAAAGAGGATTCGACGGAGATCTTGATCCTTGCTAATGAGAGCCTTTACGCATTGGAATTGCGCTTCAGAAAAAACATGGGGAATGCTTTCGCATATTCAGCTATATTTCATTAGTGAAAAACACTATTTTAAAATTTGTTAAACAATTTATTTTCTTAATAAATTTTAAAATATAATTAAAATTATCATTAGTTTTAGTTCATACCACTGTATAGGAAAATGACAGATTAAACAAAAATAAAAAATGAAAACTATTTGAAAGTGTTTTTGGGTAAATAATCAATGAAGAATTGAAAGCATACAGACTCGCCACATCAATTTCTTTTGTTGTGATCTGATTTCTCACTTTTATTGTGATCTGAGTTGGGAGTTGGGAGTTCTGATTCGATTAAACAATCTTACTCATTCACTCTTACAGAAGAGAGAGAGAGAGAGTGAGAGTGAGAGAGAAGATGCACCTGAGCGAGAACGAAGGCATAGAGGGCAACACTTTTGTGGTCAGCGGTGGGTTGGGCTTCGTAGGCTCCGCACTCTGCTTGGAGCTGCTCCGGAGAGGTGCTCACCAAGTCCGAGCCTTTGATCTCCGCACAGCTTCTCCTTGGTCCGATCGCCTCCGCCAGCACGGCGTCCACTGCGTCCAAGGTTTAGTCTTCCTCCCAATTCTAATTTCGTTTCTTTTTCCCTTCTCTTTTTTCTTAATCTAATAACCATTTCGTTTTCAGTTCCTGTTTTCACTTTTGGGTTTTATTGGAAGTTTTTATATTTATGAAAACGTATGAATTATGAATGTGTAGGGGATGTAACCCAGAAAAAGGATGTGGAAAAAGCTCTGCGGGGAGCAGACTGTGTGTTCCACCTTGCTTCGTATGGCATGTCAGGAAAAGAAATGCTGCAGTTCGGTCGTGTCGATGAGGTCAACATAAATGGAACCTGCCATATCTTGGACGCGTGTCTCGAGTTCGGGATTCAAAGGCTTGTTTATGTGAGCACATATAATGTTGTGTTTGGGGGACGGGAGATTGTCAATGGGAACGAGGCCTTGCGCTATTTCCCTATGGACAACCATGTCGATCCATATGGCCGGAGTAAATCAATTGCCGAGCAGTTGGTCTTAAAGTACAATGCTCGTCCTTTCAAGTAAGTAAGTATTTTCAATTGCAATCGTTCTTAATGTCTTATTCCAGTAAGTGTTCGATAGTGTTTGTTAGTAAGGACACTCTAGTGTACTTGGAATTTGTTTGTCTTAGGTTCAGTGTACGAGAAACGAGCAAGAGATGGTGTTGGTTACTTTATGGTCATTCTAGTGTGATGGGAATTTGTGTCTTAGGATATGTGTGTTAACGAAAGAGTGTTGTATTCGCGACACAACCTTTTCTGTGCGTGATGAATTTGTTTAACTTAGGATATGTGCGCGAAGGAGTGTTGTATTCGCTTCTCCCATAATTATTTTATCGTAGCTTGATTATATATTGAGGACTGGTTGTTTCAATCTCATATAGGAAGAAGACTGGGAAGTGTCTTTATACCTGTGCAGTTCGTCCAGCTGCTATCTATGGACCAGGTGAAGAAAGGCACTTTCCAAGGATAGTGTCTCTGGCAAAGTTAGGCCTGATTCTGTTCAAAATTGGCGAACCAAATGTGAAAACAGACTGGATTTATGTGGATAATCTAGTACTTGCGCTGATAATGGCAAGCATGGGACTTTTGGATGACATTCCTGGGAAAAATAAAGAAGGGCATCCCATAGCTGCTGGCCAGCCCTATTTTGTGTCTGACGGTAACAACGCAGCCCTTACATTATCTCTATTAATTTAGTTGCTTTTATTTCTCATCCTGTTAACTGGTTTGCCAATACGGATAAGTTTAAAAGTCTTAAGAGTCTAGATACATATTATTGTACTAAAATCTCTCTTTCTTAGACATTATGAGTAATATTATTATCTGAAATGTAAAAGGAAAAAACCAACCTTTCTTACAGGGTCTCCAGTCAACAGCTTTGAGTTCATCCGACCTTTGCTGAGAAGCTTGAAATATGACCTACCTAATGCTTCTTTGTCTGTACCTCGTGCGCTTCTTTTGGGAAGGGTTTTCTGGGCAGTCTATACTCTATTATATCCATGGTTGAATCGATGGTGGCTTCCGCAGCCTTTCATCCTTCCTGCTGAAGTTTACAAGGTTTGCTTATTCCTTCCTTTTCTAGTGTTTGGCTGAATAGATTTGGTTAATGCATATATCCATTCAAAATTCTACCCTCTCAATTTTCAACAATAAGGTCTGCAATGGAGAGGGTTAATATAATTTTGGTTTAAGTCGAAAAGACTGTCCATCTAGCACACATGACTTCCCTCGTCTTAATTATAATTTCTGATTCACCGGACCGTATTTACTTGTTCACTGTTTGAAGTGATACCGTGGTTACGTTCTTTTATCTCAAGGGCGTGGCAAGCTTCTATATCCTGATTATCAGTTTCTCTTGGCTATATTGGTTCATCCCGAGAGAAATCAAGCTCTAAGAAATAGCGTGACTCGAATCATATGAGAAAACCATCAATTGATTAAAGGGACACCTCACACTCAGATATTTTTGTTAGTTTGGACGTGGTATTATTGATTGAGACTGTACATCTATATCGTATGTAGACACGTGTTGTGAATCCAATTATTTTTATTCAGTCACTGCCAACATTTGCTGAATTCGTTATATTACAGGTTGGCGTTACACATTACTTCTCTTTCCTTAAGGCTAAGGAGGAACTTGGATATGTCCCAATGGTGACTCCTCGAGAGGGCATGGCTGCTACAATCTCGTACTGGCAAGAGAGGAAACGGAAAACTCTGGATGGCCCAACAATTTACACATGGCTATTTTGTGTGATCGGAATGGCCACGCTGTTTTGTGCTGCTTATTTGCCAGACATTGGGCCAGTGCCACTCTTCAGAGCTATTAGCCTCTTCGTCTTCCGGTCAATGCGAGTATTAAGGATTGCATTCCTTGTAGCTGCAGCACTACACATCGTAGAGGGTGTGTACGCGTGGCACCTGGCCAAAAGGGTGGACCCAGCTAACTCAAGAGGATGGTTTTGGCAGACATTTGCGCTTGGGTTTTTCTCCTTACGTTTTCTGTTGAAGAGAGCCCGGAAGGCAGGAGCTCCTTAATCAGCAGCATGCCTGCAGTGTAGTACAATTGTATGACGGTGGTTTTATGTATGTGTTGTGTAAAAGAACATGGCCTCCATGACTTGAGAGGTAGAAAAACAGCTATGTTTCCGAAGAAAGTTGAAGCAATACTATTCTCTTCGTTTCCAAGTTTCCGAAGCCGGAAACAAATGCAAATGACTCTTGTTTTTGGTTCCTTTAAGCATTCACATTTGTTTCTCGTGGTAGGAGAAAATAAAACTGAAGTTACTTAGGAGCAGGGATTGGATAGAAATTTCAACAATTTTAAGTTCATGACAAGGACATGCGCGGACGACTCTTAATCGTTGATTCAGGTGAAGCTCACAATATGGGCAATGATCATTTCTAATAACTTCACACGACGTGTAAATAAAATTAAAGCAAGAAAGGGATAGAGGGGAAAAAATAAAATTAAAGCATATTACATTAGAGAACAGGTCGAAGTTGAGCAGGATAATCCAAGGGTCAACAAAGATTACAACAAGCGAAACGCGTGATAAACTAGATCACTAACTCATCCTAATTAATCATTAATCTTAATAATTAAGTCCTACAATCACAAGACTTAATCTACTTTCTAATTCACACACACCTCTTGCTACCTGGTTGACACTTTTCAGCCGGCCATTTCTCCTCTATAAGGTCAAGCTGCAAAGTATTCTACATTCCTTATTCTACTAGTCATACAACACACGGCGCTGAAACTACAACGGGTTCCTGCCCTATAGACTCGAATAAAGTTAAGAAAAACAACATCCGCTGATCATGCCTACTGCACAAATTAGTGAAAAGGCCTGCCTCGAGTTTTACCAAACCGTTCACTTCCATGGCATGCTTGACATGCCTTGCGGGTTATTGTTATTGCAGGTTCCTGTGCTCTGGTTAAGCGGACTTCCAGGCCCGCCTGAAGATTCACTGAGAGTTCCACGTGACTGGGAGCTACTTGCCCCTGTTGGCCCACTGCCCGGATCAAACTTCGGTGCTACAGATGAAGGCTCCATTTGGTTTGCCGTCTTTGATTCTTTCCGACCATCTGCAGCAAAACTTCCGACTACCACCTGCAATGGATTGGGAATCCCCAAAATCACTGATTCTATTATGGAAAATAAAATATGGCTCGTACTATGTCTAGATTCAAAATTTATAAACCCACACGTCATGGAAAATCTTCCAACATGCTCCATTTCCTTCAACTATTAATTTTCACATAACAAGTACAAACTAAAAATAAAACATACCTGAACAGGGCAGGCAGCAGTCAGAAGACCTGCCACACCCCCACCTAAAACTCGGCCATCTGGGCCAGATAACGACACACTTAAGCCCCCAGTTCTACTCCGTTGACCACCAATTTCAGATAGAAGAAACGAGCCTGAGAGTGACAGAATTTCAAACCTCCCCTGCATATGAAAATTCATATGATAAAACGGAATTAGCAGGAGAGAACTCATAGGTAGAAATTATACAAACGATGAACCCAATCCCCATGGTAATTACCAAATGATTAACAGAAATTTAATGATAATTACTCATGGAAAAACAATAACTTTGGCGTTTAACTCAATTTTGTGACGAATTGTGACACATACTGAATCTTACATCTGACTGAAGAGCAAACAAGCTTTTAATTACATGCTCCTAGAGGGGAACCCAGATAGTAACTATTTCATTAATTTAAACCTTCGGTGTTCCAAAGTTCTCAAACCAAACTTAAATAATCATGTCAGAACATGGCGACATAAACTCATCAGTATAGGCGTAGTCATGTATCGTAACATAAACACAACTGTTCCGAGAGAGACTTGGAATATTAATCCACAGTAAATGCTCCCAGAGAACAGCTATTGAGGCCCAGCATACAACAAAACTGTATGAAAAAGTCAACGTATCATATGTAAAGGTTCAACTTGGATACAAGGAAGGGCCAACAGACAAGACAAAGCAATCTTACAAACCTCATATGTTACAGTTCCACCAGATGTGGCCGGTTGGCGAAGAGTCACATTAGAGATGGCTCCAGTTGCAGACAAGATGCAAACAGCTCTAGGACCATTCTGAGAGAATGACATTATTTTTGACCATACATCCTGAAAGGTTAAATGCATCAAAATTTAAATTCAATATAGTGTAATCAACTAGAAAAATGACGAGTATGCCATCCAAACAATAAAGCAGGTGCGCATGTAAAATTAGCGACATTCAATCATATTAGCTGCTAGCTCACTGATGATGAGCTCTTGAGGTGGGATCTGACCATGACATGGCAAATGATACCCTCAGGAGAACTTTGTGATTAAAGTTCTAAATTCCCAGAAAATTGTGAAGGAAAGCATAATACTCCGATGGCCCAATTACTCCCTAAATAGTAAATCTAGATGTTCAGTTCCTATGTTATGCAAATTTAAGAAACCGGAATTATTTGAATTTGGAACTAAATATTTGAATTAAATGTACCAAGCATTGCCAACCATTGGAACTAAATATCGTTAATTGCAACAGACGAAGCAGTCAGAACTTCAGTTGACAGAAAAAAGGAGCTTAACAAGATTCAGTGAGTGATAAATCACACATGCATTTACCGTATCGAAGGACATGCATAATCAGTCAAATAAAGAAGTTCATAATAAGAAAGAGATCAGCTACTCAGGATATAGAGAACATGGAAACTGTAAGGACAAGAACTAGTTTAAAGTCGCAGAGAGATATATTATGCAATCAAATAAAATTTCTAGCTCAAAAACTACTCAGACTAAGCATGGATGCATTGATGATCAACCAGGGAATACGAAAACAAAGTTATTAAAGAAAGAAAAGGGCAAGTAGAAACCTCCCCAGCTTTTACAGTGATAACATGTGGCGTAAATCCAAATCCCGGAGATCCTACAAACAGTAAAACAAAGTAAACCATAGTACAGTAATCATTATATAGTTATTTGCAGCGAAAAAGCAACATTAAAATTGGCCTTAGAAAGGGAAACATTAAAACAAGATCCATAGCCACTGGATGCATGCATCTATAAGTTATATAATGAACCAGTAAAACAAATTTTGTTTAGTTGACAATACAGCAATCCAGGGCAGATAAGTAAATTTGATATATAAGAATCTCAAGCATACCACCTTTGTTGTACCCCTTTCTATTTATTAAAGGCCATCCGCAAATATATCCCTTATTATTAAATCCATTCATTTGCTGTCAGAAACCCAAACGGGAACAACTTCCAGATTTCCATACAGATGATATTAAGTAAAAAATTACAAAAAAGTACATACAACTAAGTTTTTTCGTATCTGGATACATAAAACCAAGTCAAAGCCACTGTAAAGTTGGCTGAAACCCCAACCTACGTCACAGAAAATTTGCCAAACAAAAATAATAACAATATCAAAGACCCAGAACAAAGCAGATTCCAAACGCACCCCAGCACTAAAACAAAATAAAATATAAGATTCATAGGATATAAATAAAACCCAATTGAATTTAAAATTTTAAGAATTTAAGAATTTAGAATGGAAAAGGAAGGAAAGGATACCCAAAGCATCCAGTTGTTGCTTCTTGGAAGAACCAGGTGGTCTGCCTCTTGATTTCTTGGTGGAAGTGGAAGTGGGTGGTGGTGAGGCAGAACCTCCTCCAGGAGGGGCAGGGGCAGGAGGGAGAGGAGGAGGAGAAAATGCTCCACCACTGGGCTGGGTGACGGTCACAGGCGGGGCTGATGGTGATAGAGCCAATGCCATTGTGCCATCTGGCCCATACTTCCTGGGCCTCCCTCTCTTCTTCTTCATAGGCTCAGTACCCGTGTTCATGTTAAGCCCAGCAGCAGCAGCAGGGGCCATAACTGCAGCCTCTCCGGCGCCCCCCGGCACAACAGCACCTCCGCCGGAAGCGGCGGCTGAGGACTGATAAGCAGGTGAGGTGGCGGCGGCGACAGGTTTGTAGAGAGCGGAGCCGCCGTCAGGACTGAAGTTCAACCGCATGCTCTGAATGGCGGACTGTGACTGAAGAGTACTTTTCTGCAGAAACGGCTCCCTACTAGTCATCACTCCCGTCTCAGATCCTGACATTTTTTCTTTTTTCTTTTAATTTAATTTTTTTTATATATTCGCAATTTTCACTGGTACTAAAATTCCATCAAACCAAAACTCCTGAAACACAATTAAAAAAGAAAAAGAAAAAGCAGATCAGTACAAAGAAATTTACCATTTTCTTATCACCACAATTTACAAACCCTAATCTACATTATACACACTAAATGAATAAATAAATAAATAAAAACTTTTCTTTCAAACAGAAATTGTTATTCAATTTATCTGAATTTTTCAAGAACAGTAAAACAAAAATGAAAACCAAAGCAGAAGCAGAAGAAGAAGATGGTGTTAGATTCCAAGTAAGCTCATTCTGCCAAAAGTATCTAAACCCTAACCCTGACAGCAACTACCCACCAATCTGGGAGTAAAAACCAAAAGCCCAACTTAATTTACACAACCAACAACAAACCCTAATAACTTCCAGAATTACATGACCTGGAAAAAAAATTACATTTGCTTTTTTTTTCAAGTATCAGAACAGATCAAGCAAAATATTTTAACATTAAAGCTTAAACGAAACAAAATTCAGCATTTTACTTCCACCAACGAACAATTTGTTTTTTAGAAAAATAAGATATATTTTTTGCCAATTTACAGTGAAAGAATCATTAAGAAAATACAGTGAAAATAAAGGAAAATAAAAAAATAAGCCCAAAAAATACGTTCGACTTACCAATAATTCAGAAAAATTACGGCGACGCGCAAATTCTAGGGTTCCGGACCGAAAACACAGAGGGGCTCCGAAGCCCTTTTTCTAAGAAATGCGAGAAATCTGAATATTTGGTTATATTTTAATTCGGATATTTTTTATTTTCTTTTTATTTCGTGCCTTTTCCTCTACGGACTTTTATTAGAAATTAGTCACTTGCACACGCCAAAACGTGTGTCAATTGATCTTTTATTTTTATGTTAAATTATATATTTTTATTTTTAAATTAAAATATTTTTTCCTTATTTCAAATAATAGTAATAAAATAAAGATTATTTCCAACTTTTGAATTAATATTTAAAAATTCAATATATACTAAAACTGAAAAACAACTGAAATGCTGTTCATAAGCACAATGTTCGTTCAATTTTGCCCTCACATACTTAACCAAATTTCGATTTTGTCCCTCGGATTTCTTTTTTATTTTATTTTTCTTCCTTCTCCCCTCTTTCGCTTCCCTCTCGCTCGATCCTTTTTGCTTTTGGTCATTCTTTATCTCCTCCTTCGCCAAACCACAATGCCGTTTCTTCTCATCGTCGACGTCCCCCACCTCGGCGACCTCGCCATCACCCGACGAGCTTCCTTTCACCGTCTCGACAGCGCACCTCACCCAGCTCGATTCACTAACTCTGAGGAAGACTCTCAGAAATCCAAAAGAAAAAAATTAGCTTGGTTTTGATCTCTTAATTTGGGTTGTGTAGATTTGGTTTGATCTCTTAATTTGTGTTGTGCAAATTTTGTTTGAACTAATTTGGGTTGGGCAGCGGAAGCAAATAATTATTTGAATGAATTAATTTAGCTTGGTTCGTGCATATTTCGTTTGAATTAATGTGGATTATAGATATTTCGTTTGAACCGACTGTCACTAGATTTTGTTTGAAATTAATTTGGGTATTTTCAAAGGAACGAATGTTAGTTGGTGGCTGTCATGAGATCATGGATTTTTCTTTATTTATTTATTGGTAATATTTATACTTCCTAAGATTTGGATTTATGTTTGGTAGTTTTCTGATTCATGTTTGTATTTTGATTTTTGAATTGCAATTTGTAGGTATGTGAATCGTAAGTTTAGCATTTCAAGGCATATAGGATACGAACTTTATGTTGATAAATAGTTAGGTGGGATTAGAGGAGACAGTTGGTGAAGGAAATTGGGATTGAATTTGGTTCGCAGCGAATCAAGTCGTTTTTAGTGAAACCCTTTTCTTGGTTTGCTTATACTTTTCATTGGAAAGGTTTTTACTATTTTTATGTGTGAGTTCAATTGTTTAGATTTACCCAAATCATATATTGCAAGGCGGCTTCCTTATAGTTTGTGTTAGGCTAACTATTTGAACTGTCTACCAAATCTTTTGCATGTAAATAGTATGTACGTACACATCAATTATTATCTTTTGTATGAAAATAGTACTTTATACAAAAAATTTATATGATTTTTAATCTTGCAGCATCGCGTGGGTATCATTTGCCAGTTTTAATTTAAATACAATTTGCTGCTTCAATGGTGTTGGGTAAAACTTTTAGCCCTAAATTATTAAGGAATGAAATTTATGCTAAATTATGTCCATTAAAGTACTTTAAAAAAAAAAAATTAGGTAGGCCATCATAATTTAACTTTATGAATGTTTTAAAGTAATGTTTAATTTTAAAACATTTAGATTTCGATAAATAATGAAAAATTACTAAATTGATTTTTTTTAGTACGACGATATATTTTACACTCAGGGAATGGTGAGTTGATTAAGTCACACAATACGCAGCTTAATTTGACATCAAATTAGGTCATCTACAATATTTGAATCTAAGACCCCTTACTTACAAATTAAGAGTAATACCACTAGACATATGTATTGAGTGGCAAAGAGACTATTTTTAGAAACAAAGTGTTGCACTTCGCCGTTGATTAACTTTTGGACCGTTAGATTTTATTTTTTTTACCTTTAGATTTGATCACATTTGATATCACCCCTTGAATTCAATGTACTTATAAATTCAAAATTTAAAATTAAATACTTTTTAATCTGAGTTGTTAGAGCATCCAACGGTCCAAGAATCTATGACGTTCAATCAAAATAAAGCAATCAGGATTGCACATGGGTAGTGAAAACACCTTCATGCTGGGCCCCACTTCCCCTCAACGTTGTCCCCTTTTCCTTGCATTTGGCACGTTTTCTTGCTTTTAGCGCGTCAATCTTTTGCACTCTCTCTTTGTCTAAGTGCGTCTATGCACACATTGGGTCAGACTTTTATAACTAAGCATCTTTCTTGGGTTAAATTTGCCAAAAAATTAAAAAAAAAAATCAAATTTTAATCCAAAATTTATTTTTGGCCGAAAGTTGGAGCAACCTGGGGGGTTAACATCTAAATTTTAGGTTTGGTGAATTTGTTTGAAAATTATTATTTTAGACGTAACTAATTAATTTTTTTAAATTTTAAAGTTCTAATTAAGAAAAAGACAAAATTTAATATTTTGAATATTTTATTATTTTTGTCCTTTCCCTTAATATACAGAGAAGCAAGTAAAAGCCAAGGCCTAATTTGCAGTTTTGCATTCGTACAAAAATAAATAAATAATTTAATTTGCATTTACTCTCCAACGCCTTCATTGCCATCTGCTTTTTCTTTGGTTGACCATCCATCAATTCCTTTTGAAATTGAAATATTTGTTTACTGCCTACGTGGTCCTTCAAATCAAGCGAGTATCTTGCATTTCTTGCACTCCACTATCAACTCTCAACCTATTTGGATGTCTTCTTTTTTTCTTTTTTCTTTTTTTTTATTTGTTGGCAAATGTGACTTCATCAACAACCCAACATCTATACAAAATAGGAGGCTCAATTACAAGTCCAGGACAAAATAAAAATAAGACCTCCAAGCAAAACAAAGCCCAAACAGGAAACAAAAAATGAAAAACTAATGGAAACACCCTAGAAAACTTTCATTTAACCATAAGAACAAATAATTTTAAAAATGGCAAGGTTGCCCTTGAAAACCTTTTGACAGAAAAAGGCAAAACTATCCCAATCTCCAACATCCATTGAAAGGCACATGCTCTTCATCAAAGCAAATACAAATGACAAAGTTATGGGCTCCAGGAAACAAGCTGACACACCCCGATCGAGATCAGGACATGCTGACTTTCACGTGGAAGTGACGTAACTATGTGCACAGTGCGGAAGCTAATAAATAATAATAAAAGTACGAAAAAAAAAAAAACCAGCTATGCACAACGTAAGAACATACATGTGCAAGCGTAAGTGAAAAACAAATTCAGAGCACGGAAGACCTAATGCAGTCCGAGAGAAACAATACTACATAGACACACCCAAAGGTGGTCCTACACTGGTGATAATCTGTCAGATATGCAGGGGAAATCCTCTGGGGAGCCACCAAAATTGCTAGCCAACTAGAACCTGGAGGGGCGCAAAACAAAAAGCGTGAGTGGGCAAAAACAAAGCTTTCCAAAAACCATTTCATAAACAAAGTTCTAACCCCTTGCCATAAAACCTGTATACTTCCCAGAAATATAATATACATATATATAAATCATGCTCGGAAATATGCCATGTCAAATGCCTCTAAATAGAATGCAAGTGCTCAGGAAATGTCAAATCAATGCCATGTAATCTGTCAGCCAGAGTCACCTAACGTGACTTGTACGGCTGAATCTAGAGCTCAAATATCCATCTCACTAAATATACCTGCACACGAGTCGGAACCACCTAAAGTGTTTTGTACGATAGGACTGGGTGTAATATAAGTACGCTCAAGTGCTACGATCACGTGAAGGCTGGACGAATAATCGCGGGTCACCTACGAGTCGGAACCACCTAAAGTGGTCTATACGACAGGACTGTGCACCTAACTTGGATCCAAGATGAGCGTGTGGTGCGGGAGGTGAACTTCACGTGAAGGATTGTGACCAACTCTGGGTGGGAGCACTAACACCGGGGGTGCAGGTTATGAGCTCTCTATGCATCTCAAATCACTACTGAACATAAGCATAAACCATACTCACCTGGCACTTATCTGTGCGCCCACAACACCAACATACAGATATATATATATATATATATATATATGCTACTAATAATGGATAAACAAACGGCAAACATAATGCATGGCATATAAATGTATAAACGTTTCCATTCACTTTCTGGGAAAAACGTAAGTATATAGGTATATACGGAAAACCAAAAGCCCACTCACTGATATGTAGAAGGGTCGTAACCCCCTTACCTCGAGTGACCGCGCTCGTCCTCGGGATAGGTCTCACCTATATGCGTAACAACTATAAAAACGTTAATTTTAAAGTACATAACCAACATCACGAAATAACTTCTCATACAATACTCAAATGGGGTGTATGAATACACCAACGTGATCTACTTAACCTCAGGAACATCCCCATATTTTTAGAAAATTTTTCCAACGCCGCACGCGCCGGCCAAGGCACGGCCACACACGCCGCCCACGCGCAGGCACGTGCCTGGCACACTGACGGCGTCAGTTAATGCCGTCAGGAATATTCTGTTAAATCTAACTGATGCTGTTAACGCCGTTAGGAATATTCCGTCCAAACTGACGGAATATTCCGTCATCTTCTCCGGCCAAACTCCGTCGCCGTCGCTGGCGCTGGAAAACCGGGAAATTTTTAAAACCTTGTATCTTCGTTTTTCAACCAAATTTCACAAAATTGGTACCAAAATGAAGCTTACAACAAGAGGAACAAATCCATACCACTTTCAAGCACTAAAACCCACTGAATCTCGCCAGGAACACCACCAACTCTGGCCAAACTTGTAACTCACGATCCCGACGTCCAAAACCTTTAAACGAACCACCCTGAGCCTCCTAAGGACCTCACCAAGCTTCCTACAAGCTTGAAATTTCCAAAAACGCAAGAATTAACATGTGCATGAACAGTGACCAAATCGGGGGATCCCGAGTTCGACGTGAAAACGAAGGTATCCTTACTTGAAATGGGTATGGTTGAACTTCTAAGGACCTCACGAGCACGAATATGTAATTTATTTCCTCGATCTGTGAAGGGTTCAATGGTTTTGGGTGTCGTCCGTACAAAAAGAATAGGAAAAGGAGAGAAAGAGAGCTCGGGACAGGGCAGAGGGAATAGGGGAGATGGGTGATGATGATGATGGATGTGTGGCTGGGATGCAACCAACCAAAAACCCAAAACAACCACACAAACAACAATTATCCATTAGGGGCAAAACCGTCATTTCACTCATACGGTTCGAAAAATCCGGAACGGGCTGTCACACAAGCCATGCACAAGTTGACATGCAAAAAGAGGCAACCAAATTCACATGCAGTCATCAAAACAAGGCAAAAGAAGACAAATAAGTTAGACCACATTTCAGAAACAGTGCTGACAATTTCAGCAACAGTAGAAGCAAAGTGACAAATGACAAGTACCAAAGATACGTCTACACCATTCATTTGTAAAGAATTTTAATACCATAGTATTCTCATTCAGTATATATAAGGGGAATTCCATTCATTGTAAGGACACACCTCAACACCAAATACACACCATACACACACCATATACTCACACCATTCTTCAATCTTCATACACTCAAGCATCTGTAGCCTTCTTAGCATCCTTTGTAAACACTTTTCTTTGTAAACATTTTATATATCAATAAAAGTTCAAGTATACAGATTCAACTAATCTCTAAGTCTTAAGTAAGTTTTCTTTCTTTTTAGTGTGTTTGTTTAATTAGACTTTTAGTCCAAAATAGGGAAACACTATTGTAGTTCTTTTATTAACCTGCCAAGACAATCATACTTTGTTCGAGCACTCTGTTATAGTTGAATGCATGCCATACAAATAACTGGACATTCACCAAGGTATCTCTAAGTTCTTCGTACTTCTGAGTTCAACCGTTAAGGCCTTATACATGCATTGTGAATGGCCGTCATACTAAAACATGTCAAGTTCCATATGCAAGGTTTTATGTCTAGTTGTTATAATGGTCATTCGACTATTTAACCGGGTTTGCTTAACGAATTTATTATCAGAGCCAAGTTTAGCATTTTAACAATATAATTATAATACTAAAGTACTTTGAGAATGGAAGTCATTAACACAACTGATATTACACTCTTTTATTTTGTATGAACAACATGTATTATTGTCCTTGTCTTGTCAACCACAATCACCAGGTATTTATTGTCCTAGACACCCAACTATAACTAGCATAAAGAGAAGATTAGCATATATATCCAAAAGAATTAGCAAGACTTTGAATAAGCAGAAGTTTTATCTTGGTTATCTTGAACATCCTTCATTTATTAGTAAATATAATAATACAGAAGTGCAACATAAAATTTTAGAAGAAAAAAGAGCAACATATCAAGTTTTAGGGACTTTGAGAGAAGAAAGAGAGTTTCCAAGAAACCAGTTAGCCGTAACTTTAGAGAAAGGTGGACTGTAGTTCATGATAAATTACCTTAATTTAGAAATTAGCGAACCACAAAAAAGAAAAATAACCTTATTCCAAAATAGTTTAGTTTGTTACTTTCCATTAAGGAAACGTAATCATAATTGCATAGTGAAGAAAATCCATAAGCCAATAATATTGTATATCTTATTATCAGTCAAGCAGAAAATATAAAATTAGAAAATAATAAGCATAATCAATTGTTAAACCAGTTGTTAGAGCATTTTCAGAAAAACTCCATAAAAACAATTAGACAAAATTTAGATTATATTACATCTCAGTTAGAAGATAATAATAAAAATATTCAAAGGTTTCCTAGCAAAAGAGAGATAAAAGAGATTATTAACCTCATAGATAGTAAGCCTAAGCAAGTAGAACTTAGATCATTAGAAATAGTTGAGCATTTAAAATTAGAAGTTCAAAAAATTCAATTAGTGCAAAAAAAGTTGAGTGAACAAGTTGATAAGTTGCATAATAAAACAGATAGATTATTAGTTTAATGACCGATTCTAGAACTGGTAGAAAATATATCCAAGTTTTGAAAGAAATTAGTAAGTTAGATAAAGAACCAATAGGTTTAACAGATTTTTCAACACAAGTAGCTAGTAGTAATATTCCCATTATGCAAAATCATTATTCAATTAGTTTTAAGTTTGACTAAAAAATTAGATCAAGTTGAAGAACAAATAGCAGAAATAAATCAAGTTTTACATAATGCATCTTCATCACTTCACAAACTTTGTTAGAAAAATTAGAGCATTTAAATTTAAGTACAAATAATCATATTAGAAGACCTAAGATAAATCATTTTGATAACAAAAAATGGAACTCTTTAGGAGAAAAGGAAAAGAAGTAGTTAGAGCTAAATATATTTATCCAAATAAAGAGGAAGCACAAAAATTTATTAGAAGAGGATTTGAGAAAACACAGAAAAATAAATATAATTTGTACCAATTAGGTTTATTTGAAAATAAAAGTAGAATTATAAATAATATCAGTCAATATGAAGTTAGTTGTATTGATAAAGAAGTTACACTTAATTTACTTAGTAAGGAAGCAGTTATGCATTTGAGAAAATCACATTTCAGTCAGATTCACAAAGGGACAAAATTAATTGCAATAGCAGGATTAACTAGAGCACAAGTAGACACAAAAGCTTTAATATAATATATGATGATAGATGAGATAATCACCAGCAAGCAGCAATAATAACATCTGAAGTAGACTTGAGTTCAAATTTAGCTATCATAGGATGTATTCCAAATTATGTTATGACAATAAACGAATTTAGTACATATAATAAAGTAAGCATAAGAACAAAAAATTATAATATGAAAGGAGAGTATAAAACTTTATATATTAGTTGAATGTATATTGGAAAAATGTCTAATAAATATAATCATAAGTTTAATTTTGAATTTCAAATTTTAGTTCAAACATTTGGTAGTAACTAGTAAGCATGTAAATATGATAGAAGCAAAACCCGTAGATAATAACTTTTTAGAAGGAACTCAGTGGACATTACCTAATTTACAAGTAGCAAAAAATAGACAATTAGATAGAGTACAAATATATGAAACTAGTACAAGTAAAGCAACAATTAGGTTTAGTAATTACAAGTACAGGTAAAGCAACAATTAGGTTTAATAATTACAAGGAATTAGAAAATATAGAAGAAGATGTGTGACAACCTGTTCCAAATTTTACGTTTTTATTTTATTTTAAAAGCGTGAATTTACGAAATTGCCCTAGACGTAAGGACTTTGACTTCCGTTGACCATCGACTTGAGAGATGTGGGACTTATTCTTTTAGCATATCCTCGTAGTACTCATTGGTACGAACGTATAGGCGAAAGCCGTTTGCGAGTCCGGATTATAACGGTATAGTTATGGACGTTTGAAATTGATTATTTAAATATTTGAATTCCCACCTTGTGGGATTAGTGGACCAATTAAATTAAAGGGACAAGGAACCAATTAGAAGAGAGAAGTGAAGCTTGCAGTCAATCAGAAAGAAAGAAGAAAAGAAAAGGAAAAAAAAAATGGGAAAGCTTCCCGTGCACCCATACCCGACATATGTGACCACCCATTTTCCAAGGCCGATTCCGGCCAACTCTGGTGGAGTTTTTCGATGCCACCACCACCAACTTGAAGCTCTCATTCCCCTCTACAAAACCCACCCAAGAACCACCTTGATTAACCATGGTATGGGGCGGTTTGAGGTCACAAAAGTTGACGAAAATCAATGGTGCTCTGGCCATCCTTTTCGATTTTCCGGCAAATCGGCAAAGCGATGGCCGATGCCACCACTTGGGCTTTGTAGCCCATCATCCCAGGAGCAAAACCCAACCAACCTTGACCCCGTTGGACCACCGTAGACGATGAATCGACGTCTTTTTGGCACCCACCGGCTTTGTGGGAAAAATTGACCATCTTCCATCCACTTTTGGACTTCGTGGCAGGTATGAAAGTTGCTCCGCTCACTGAGATCTTCATTTATGTGAAGTTTGAGGATTTTTGGAAATAGTTGGATTTTCCGACGAGTAGGGGCGGACGACCGCCACCCGCGGCGGCGCGTGGCCAGTGGACCGCCAATGCTATTTGTAGGCTATGTCAAATGTCTTGAATTCAGTTTTATCATTTGAATGACGTAGGTTGATAGTTGGAACCTAAATTTGTTACGATACGTTACTTGATAAAAATGTGAATCGATGATCCGACCGTTGGATCGTCACCAAAATTGGATATATTATAATACGTAATATTTAAAGATAATAGGAATTTATGGATCAGGAATCCGACTTACGGATCTTCCTGAATTGGATTTGTAAGTTAGTAAAATAAATGTTCACATCCACTTGTTTTAGGCAATTGATGGAGATCTGACTGTTGGATCGTAATGAAATTTTAATATGTTATTCTAGAAACATATTGTGGATCGTTGGGAGTTACAGATTGGAAATCTGATATGCGGATCTTCCGGGTCAAGTTATACAGGGTTGTAAACCCTACCGTCGATCTTTGATCGACAGTTGACTTGTGGTCAATGAGTCCCAAACTATTTTAGAATGTCGTTGAGGTTGTGTTTCATGTGAATTACGTATTCTTCGGATAAGAGTTATGAGATGTGATTTGATAATTAGTCACAAGGACCAATCATTCAGGACGCCTCGATGTGTGCGCTAGAGAATCATAGCGTGGGCTCCAGGTAAGTGGATTTTTCCTTTTTATCGTACATATTGTTGAGAGTTCTATCGACACTTTTAAATTGATTAGATATATTACTTTCATATATAATTATTGTGAATGCTTGAAGTACTATATGAACTACGAATGGCTTGATTCCTGTTTAGGGTACGTAGGCAGTCTAATGAGACGTTAGATGCAGCCATAAAATATTTGAGACAAAAGCCTTGCTTGGGAAATTGAGTAATGCGAAGGAAATTGGTAAATGCAAGTTTTAGTTTTATGAATTAGTTAGCTAAATTAGTGTTAATTGGGTCGTCATGGATAATTATCCTTGAAAATAAGTAGTTCAGAAGTAGGGCGTTATTGATTGTACACTTCACACCGTATTGTTTATAATTGAGAATGTTACGACATGGTTGAGTATTAGATTGCATCATGGTATTCAAAATGTATATTACTTGCATATAATTATTGGGAATGTTTTCAAGTGCAAAGGTGAACTCAGGACACCCAGGTAAGTTCAGGTGAGTTTATGGTATTAGTTGAATCGATTGAGTTATAGCATGACTACAGTTATGTGTTAGGCAACTTCGATACTGTCGTACTGGTTGCCATGAGTTCCACATGTTATATTGAGATGCATTGAGAGCTCATAAACCTGCACCCCGGTGTTAGTGCTCCCGCCCTTGGCCAGGGCACAGTCATTCACGTGATGTTTACCTCCCGCACCTTACGCTCACCTTGGATTCAAGGTAGATGCACAGTCATGTCATACAGACCACTTTAGGTGGTTCCGACTCGTAGGTGACCCGCGATTATTCGCCCAGTCTTCACGTGATCGTAGCACTTGAGCGTATTGATTTACACACAGTCCTGTCATACATACCACTTTAGGTGGTTCCGACTCGTGTGCAGGTATACTTATTGAGCTATTGGCTAGCCAGGATTGATGATATATGGATAAGTCGTACAGGTCACTATAGGTGACTCTGACTTATATGCTAGTCAGGATTGATGAGATATGGATAAGTCGTACAGGTCACTATAGGTGACTCCGACTTATATGCTAGCCATGATTGATGAGATATGAATAAGTCGTACATGTCACTATAGGTGACTCCGACTTATATGCTAGCCAGGATTGATGAGATATGGATAAGTCGTACAGGTCACTATAGGTGACTCCGACTTATATGCTAGCCATGATTGATGAGATATGGATAAGTTGTACATGTCATTTTAGATGACTCTGACTGATATATCACTTTGTATTGATTTAGTTCATTTGGCCTACTTATTAATGTATGGTGGAGTTGATGGCAAACCGTGGTTTTGGTCATTTCTGAGTATGGTTTGGATATATGTATATATGTTGTACTGTCTTATGGAAAACGATACAGGTTTTACATTTAGGGCATTACTTTTAGAGAGGTAATAACTTTGGGAAGCTTGGTTTTATTGCTTACTCACACCTTCTGTTTGGTGCCCTTCAGGTTTTAGCTGCTGAGTTTGTATCGATAAGAATCTATGGTGAATCTTAGTATTGATGGATATTTCTGAGGGTATGATTCTTACCCACACTACTGTACCTTACTTATGCTCTGACATCGCGTGTGAAATGGGTTCGCTCTCACTCATAGCGCACTCTGGTACTTAGACACTTTTAGATTCAAATTTATTCACTTTTTATACACTATCACATTTTATGGCTTCGTCACCTTCCAGGTGTCGGCCAGCACAGCTCGATTCGGGTCCAAGTGGACTTTCTGGGTCGAGGTGTGTCAAGATGAGAGTGAGAACAAAAATGAGAGTATTCATATGGCTTTTGATAATTTAGATATTAATTTAGTTGAGCAAAATTTTGATCATATTGTAGACAAACTTATAGAAGATATTGATCATTTAGATAAAGAACAATATTTAGAAAAATATAAGACATATGATTTAGAACTACATAGAATTTCAGATGAAGAGATGAAAAAATTAGTCTTAGAAATAGGAGTAGAACATATTTTAGGATCAAAAGAATATAATAATTTATTAGAATTGAAAGTAGAATGTAATCCAGCAGAAGAAAGTAGTACATCAGGAGTAGAAAATCCAGGATACACAGGTAGAACTGATAAACAATTTTTTAGACCAACAAATTAACAATATAAAGAACAAGATGGAGTAGATTACATAAAAGAAAGTATGATAAAACCACCTAGTAAAAATAGGATTCCATATTTGAGAGAATTAGAACAAATAAATATAGCAGGAAATATATTAAATTTAGATGATGTAGATCCACAAGAGTAGGAAAGAACAATTGAGAGATGGGAGAAATGTTGCGTACATGCAGCATTAATGTTAGATTTTAGTAATTCACAAAATATGTTAGATTACTTTGAGCATACTTTAGATGATTTAGTTTTTGATTATTTCCAATCATGGAAAATTCAAAATCTAGAACAACATCAGGTAGCTAAAACACATTTTAATATTGATGGTTTTGTTACTTTGATTAAGGAAGAGTTTTTAGATCATTATATGTTAGATAGCAAAAGCGAACACGAACAAATAAGAGCAATTAGAAATTTAGAACAATTACATTGTGATTTACAGTATATAGCTGAGTATACTACATATTTCTTTAAATATTTAGGAAAAACATGTAGAATTATTGATATTAATTTATTAGATACTTATATGACAAAAATAAAAGGGCCAATAGGTGAAAAGATTTGGAATGAATAACAAAAGCATCCAAAGAAAAACGATATTGCCATAGGACCTGAAATTCAACATGTATATGATATACTTAGACAAGAGTGTAGTCAAATAAAAGTTAAGAAACAAATTAGGAAGCAATTTTATATGAGTTGTAAAAATATAGATTTACAACAACAATATGGTTGCCATAAGAAAAATAAGTATAAGAAAATATACAAAAAGAAATATAGGTCATATAAACCCTACAAACAACAATAGACCTTCAAGAACATATAGGAAGAGAAAATATATTACAAAACAATTTAGGAAAAGAAGTGGTAAACCTTGGATTAAAAAATATACACAAAAAGATAAGAGTAGTTGTAAATGTTATTTATGTTGAGAGATTGGACACATTAGACCAAAATATCCAAAATTAGGAAAACAACTGAGAGAAAAAATATATTTGATGAAGTTGTTTAAGTTAGAAGAAGATGAAGATATTCAGTCAATATACAATTTAGATGATTTAAGTGATAATGAGAGTATTTATAGTATAGAAAGTATAAATATGATACATTCAGACTTGGAAGATTCAAGTAATTTAGACAGTGTTTTAGAAGAATATATGCGTGCATTCATAGAAGAACAACATGAAGAAGAGTATAAATATATAAATTTAGGTTGACCAAAAAAATGTTGTAAGTGTAGCAAGTTAGTTGCAAACAAATATTATAATACATATTCAATATTTGTGTGAAAAGTGTTATAGTAATAGGTTATTAGAAATTAATTTAGCAGAATCACAAGAAAATACTGAAATATTAGAAAATATTGTTTATAGTATAGAAAAGCCAAAAAATAGTTCTTTAATGACCATAAATTGTGAAATAGAAATAGTAAAAGAACACAAAATACAAACAACATCAATGATAAATATAGGAAGTACAAAGAGTGTAATAAGAGAAAAGTTAGTATCAGAAAAATGTAGACAAAAATTAGCAAAACCAGTGAAAATAACACAATTTGATGAGAGACCAGTTTATTTAACACAATGCATTAATAATGAGTTTATTAAAGTAGAAAAACAACAATTTAATTTACCATTAACATGTGTTTCACCAGTAGGATCATACCCATTCATTTTAGGTTTAAATTTTTTGAAAAGTTTGCAAGGTGTTTTTATTTATGAATCTCAACATAACATTTTTCAAACCAATACTATAGAAACATACAAAAGCATAAGTATAGAAGAGTTTAGTGGCCAAGATAGTCATTATTTAGAAAACTTAAAAGAAAATGATGAGCATAATAATATAGAAGAGTTTGATGAAGAAATATATAAGCATGAATATCCAATTTTAGAAGAAGAAACCGTATAGAAATATTACAGTTAGATAGACCAGAGAATTTAGAAGGATTATTACGATTAGCAGAACAAATTAGGATTATAGGAGAAGACCCATAGTTACATTAGAGTAAAAATAAAATACTAGCAAAATTAAATATAATTAATCCAGAATTAACCATAAAGATAACTAATATGCTTTATAGTTTAATAGATAAACAAGAATTTGAGCTACAAATAAAAGAGTGGTTAAATTTAAAAGTAATTAGACCCTCTAAGTCTAAACATAGATCAGCAACATTTATTGTGAGAAAACATTTAGAACTAAAGACAGGTAAGGCTAGAATAGTTTATAATTACAAGAGATTAAATGATAATATATATGAAGATAGTTATAAGTTACCAAATAATGATGAACTTATAAATAAAATTCAAGAGAGTAAATATTTTAGTAAATTTGATTGTAAATCAGGATTTTGACAAATACGATTAGCAGAATAATCAATTGAGTGGACAACTTTTACTTGTCCAGAAGAACATTTTGAGTGACTTGTTATGCCATTTAGATTTAAAAATGCTCCATCGATCTTTCAAAGAAAGATGAACCAAATTTTCAAAAAATATGATAAATTTTGTAGTGTTTATGTAGATGATATTTTAGTATATAGTGAAAATAGAAATGAACATAGAAAGCACTTAGAAATAGTTTTACAAGAATTTATCAATAATGAAATTGTGATTAGTAAAAATAAAATAATATTAGAAAAGCAAGATATAGAATTTTAAGAAATGTATATCAAGTCAGGTACAATACAATTACAAGATTATATAGTTAAAGAAGTCTTAGAATTTCCAGATAAGTTAGAAGATAAAAAACAGTTACAAGCATTTGTAAGATTGTTAAATTATGCAAGATATTTTATCCCTGATTTAGGAAGAAAAATAGCAATATTACATAGTAAAACTAGCAAAACAGGACAAAAATATTTTAATAGTGAAGATATTAAATTAGTTCAAAATATAAAGGAAGAAATTACTCAACTTAAGCTATTAACATTACCATTAGATGATAGTTACAAAATAGTTGAAACAGATGCTTCATCATTAGGATGAACATGTATACTATACCAGAAAAAGCATAAGGAGTCACCAAAGTTTGACGAAAAAGTTTGTAGATATTCATCAGGAAAATTTAGTGATGTATAGTCAAAATTACCATCAACAGATTTAGAAATTTTAGGAATAATTAACTCACTTGAGATATTTTCTTTATTTTTACACAATAAAGTATTTACTATTAGAACAGATTGTCAAAATATAGTTTCTCATTATAACAAAATACATGCTAATAAATAGGTAGCCCAAAGATAGGTTAATTTTATTGATTCAATTATAGGAAATGGTTTTAAACCAATTTTTGAACGTATAAAAGGTAGTGACAATACATTAGTTGATATCTTATTAAACTTAATTCGTTGAACAAAAATAGAATATCGTGGACCGTCATCCTCAAATAGCACAAGACCACAAGGCACAAAAGCATATTTTAATAGCATAATGATGCACAATGAACCTCTATCATTCAATGTATTCCAAAATAGTATAAGTATACCAACATCACCACCAGTACCCACTTTCAACTTTAATGACACTCTTGTTGAAGGAATTAGAAATCCAACTCTGAGGTATAAGTCAAGGGTATCAAAACTCTATGATAGGCAACATGTTCTTTTAGATAATTTTTGGAATATCCAAATCAAATAGCTAAGCATGAGGTTAGGTCATGAAAAAATAATTAGAGCCTTAGAACAAGAGTTTGATAGCTTTAATTTTAATTTCCATCAAAGTCAGCATCATATTCATTCTTTTGAGCACAACCTTCAAGTCATTTCTAGAGATTATGAGTCATTACTTAGTAAGTTTACCAAAAACTTCAATCTCTTAGAATACATCAAAAGGCAAGTGACACCTTGAAAAGAGAATTGAAAATAAGTTTAGAAATTGATCAGCATAATAATGAAGAAAAAAAGGTTATCAAACCTATAGAACAAGAGGCTAATGAGCCTATAGAAGAGATTAAGATTGAGCTCTTAGAAGAAGACATTGAAATGGAGCAGCATCAGCATCTGAATAACAAAGAAAAACAAGAAAGATATGAAAGTTTTCTTAGGAATATATCTTTAGACTTAATAATAGATGATATCCTATTAGAAGAAATTTCAAAAGTAAAATAAGAATAATGCCATCAGATATGCAAAATGAGATCCTGAGCAGATCATCACAGTCCATGAAAGAGTTAGAATTACAATTATAATGTGCTTTGTATCAATCCATTTTTGATCCAAAACCAGAGATGAATATTATTACAAAGATGTATTCACCATGTATTTGTGATAGTACAAAGAGTTGTATTTGTAAACTAGATGTTAGCATATCTATAACTAGGATTAACATGAGAGATTTTAAACCATGACATTTTAGTTATGAGCATCATAAAAAGCATAATGTAGTTGAAGTTAACGTGGCCTTACTATTAGAGTTTAGATATCTTGATAAAATCTTTATTAACCATATTTCCCTACTAAAATCATTTCCTGAAAAACTTATAAAAGTAGCAGAAGATTTTATAGAACAGTGGAAAGAAATTTGCGTAAGTTTTATCAATAGTCCTCCAAATTGGTATGTACATATGCATAAGGAGAAAACTGGCCATATAACCATGATTAATGAAAAGTTCTTTAGACTATCCTCTATCTCCCCACACAGGTGGACTCCTTTATACAAAAATATTTTAAGATTTCGAGGGATCCAAATGCTAGTCTTAGATAAGTTTGAAGATTTTAGGTATGATATGTTACTAGTAGCAGAAGAATAAGAAATGTATAATTACAGTAAGACAAGAATCAATCATCAGTCCTACTGGAAGCCTCAAAATTTCAAAGGAGAAACAACATATGTGTTACAAGGTAAAAGAAGCTAAAGAAGCAAATGCAGAGCTAGTAGAAGGCGCTGAACAGTATTGGAACAATTTGACAGAAGAATAACTGTATAACATCAACAACATGATGGAAGCATTAAGAGCTGGCAGCAAATTAGCATAAGTTGAATAGCATCATGTAAAATAATGTATTTCTAGACAGAAATGTCAATATCATTGTGGACTCCGCTACAATAATGAAATAATGGCATATGAGTAAATAAAGAAAAGAACTTGATCCATTATGGTCTTTTCATACATAAAATGTCATTTTGATTAAGAATGAATAATGATAGCCATTTTATTAAAACTTCCAACAAAAAAAGACAACAAGCCGAAGCAGGCTGCACCACAACCGTCAGCGATCGGAATGGTCTGCAGAGCCTAAATTGAGTGAGACAAAAGAAGGACAAAGCGAGGGTGGATGGATAGGATGGGGAAGAAGAGGGGATCATAGCTAGGAATGCAGGTAAATTGGGCCGAAACAACGAGGACAAAACACAGGCCAACGAGCATGCAGAAAAGAAAAGAAGAAACAGAGAAACGGGAGACAGCCACCAACCCTGGACACAGCTAGGGCCGACGACGGAAGAGGGAGGAATCAGTTAAAAACAAACTCTCACAAGGGGAGAAGTGTCAACTACATTGCAAAAGATAAAGTAGGTAGAGAGGAAGAGGAAGATGATAGAAAGAAAACCAGAGAAATTGTATTGATTGAAGGAAGAAAATGTATACAAATGAACTTAATGAAATACTAGCTATACAATCCCTTATATAGCCATATATTCCAATTACAATAATACCCCTCTAACTATATTTCTGTTATATCAGTTATTACTCCCCCCCTCAAACTAAACTTGGAGTATCCAAGTGAAGTTTGAGCTAACCAGGTATTTGAGACTGATCTGGAGTTGTTGACACTAAGGCACTGTGACTGGACCCTTTTTGGAACCTTTGATTTGCTGCAAACTGGTGGCGTGCTTCATGAATTCCCTTGAATGCATCCAAGAACTCACTGAATACTTGGAGAATGGCACTCCAAGTAACCAAATCAACCAAGGAGAATGACACTCCAAGGACCTAAATCAACCAAGAAGAATGACACTCCAAGAAACCAAATCAACAAAGGAGAATGACACTCCTGATAACTTCCTAAAACTTCCTAGATACCAAAATTAACCAAGGAGAATGACACTCCAATGACCTAAATCAACTAAGGAGAATGACACTCCTGATAACTTCCTAAAACTTCCTAGATACCAAAATTAATCAAGGAGAATGACACTCCAAGGACCTAAATCAACTAAGGAGAATGACACTCCTAATAGCATCCTAAATTTTCCCAGATACCAAAAATTAACCAAGGAGATTGACACTCCTGAGACCTTGAGAGATTGACACTTTATTGAAATTCCAACAATATACCTAGAAACAGCAAGAAATTTCATCACAAATCTTCAAGAATTACAGTATCAAACCACCAGTTCACAATTTGCAAACCACAAAACTATCGTAGAATAAAGAAATGATATATGAATCACCTGATCGGAGAACACCTCTTCGAACATCCACTCATCAAAGAACAACTCCTTCTTCAATCACCAAATGCCCCTTAGATAACAGATACAGAATCGCAGAAATTCACAACAGCAAGCTAAGCAGGTGTAGTCACAGCACTAAGCCAAATATCCCCAATATCACAAATACAGATATGAAAATTTTTGAGATGGGCATTTCAGCAAACACTTGAACTACACAAAAAAAAATCTAAACTTTCTTCCACACCAGAGAGCAGAGCACTGATCAAATTTGTAGACAAGCAATAACTAACAACTTAGATTGCAATTTCCCATGAAATCTTGGGCAACTCCATCAGTTGCAGGAAACCCAGAAATTAAATCCAAAGATACAAGCTTTTCATTTGCAATATTGGGAATTTCTTGAAGGTCTTCAAGATTGGTCCCAAAGACTTGGCCCAAACTCCAAATATATCACCTTGCTGAATTTTTCATTGACGCGTGGGATTGAATTAGGCAAGAACCCATTAGCCAACTGCGTTCAGATCATGCTACGACTCCAAGACCCGTTACGATTTCGAAAACCCAGATATCACTTTATTTCTGAAATCACAGACTACGCATGGAAGATGAAAAACCCAGATGTGATCTTGACTTCATTCTCTCCTTCTTCTTCCCTTATCAGCATCTCTATCAGTGAAGAAGGTTTTAGGGATTTTGACCGCGTCGACGGCAACTGCATTGTCTTTTAGAAATTGAAATTTTATATATGAACCATGGATGGCGAGAGGTCCGTGAGATCTCACGTGAGCTCTGCATCCCCATTAACTCTGCAACCGTCGCAATCAAGGCCGTCGACCTCGACCAATCCACGGCCGATTTCGAGAGCAAGCTACGTGACACCAAGACTCTGTCCGATTTGTATCTGGTGACAAATTTTCGGATTTCGGAACACCCTCAACATCTTGTTCTCTGAGGATTCAGCCCATGCTAAGAATCAGATTTAAGAAAACCCGGAACGAAAGTATTTCTGGCATTCGAAGCAAGAAACGGAGAAAGAACCCATGAACAATCACAGAAGCACCTAAAATCTAATGAAAATTTGGAAGGAAATTAAGCTATATACAGATGAAAACTAATAGGAAATGGAACCACCGGAATCAATGGCGTGAGCCTAGTGGCTCTGATACCATGTTAACTACATTGCAAAAGATAAAGTAGGTAGAAAGGAAGAGGAAGATGATAGAAAGAAAACCAGAGAAATTGTATTGATTGAAGGAAGAAAATGTATACAAATGAACTTAATGAAATACTAGCTATACTAGCTATACAATCCCTTATATAGCCATATATTCCAATTACAATAATACCCCTCTAACTATATTTCTGTTATATAGTGAAACTCTCACGAAGGGATTCACGAAGAGGAGAGAATATTTTTTCCTCTTTTCCTCCTTTTACTCGTACGAATAGACTGCACATTCAATCTCAAAGGCATGTCGTGCCCTTCGTTATTTGTTCTATTTTCTAGTTTTGGCATTGATTTCCAAGATACGAGGAGACAAGTTGTGCTTGGGACGACGCTTGCTGCATTTTCTTTTCCCCAACTTATTTAAAATGCATTGGCAGAGAATGGTAATTCCACATATAATTAGTTATACATCTCTTAGTATTTTGCTTTTTAAGAGTCTCGTTCTCTTGGTCGTTTGGTGGCCAAGGATTTTGTTCTCTCTAGCTTACATAATATATATAGGAGCATTTTGATTTTTCATTGTTTAAAAGTATTGAATTGGATATGTTGAATTCCGAAGGAAAATGTTTTGTTTGAGTGTTTTTTAATTTATTTTATTTTATTTTATTTTTAATCAATTCAGATATACCGGAGGGTTTTTGAATTTACACTGATGATATCACTAAATTCAAGATATTGATTCTCCAAGGTGAATAAATACTGGTTAAATTCCCAGGTGAAATTTGCATTGGGGATTATATACTTAATGGTTTGGTATGTACTTTTACCTTTTGGAGACTGGCAAGTAGGCGCAGGAGAGCCAACTGGGTTTAAATCCGTCGCTGCCTTCTACCCAGAACAAGTGGTTAATCGCTCAAGTGGGTATTCTGAGTCTCAATGCTTTCGATTATTCGATATTATTCGGTTCTGTTGCATACATATGTATAGAATGGCATTCTTTCTGGGGCTGCTGCCTCAGTTAGCGTTGTGATCACGGGGCTTGGTCCGGATTTTACAAAGATGGAATCCTTTGGTAAAGTAGAAGCTTTTGCAGAGACTGGTACTAGCCAGCCTTCATTTCTCCTAATTTTGATTCATTTTATGCATAAATATATTTGACATGGCCAGTGGAAGCTTTTGTTAATTTACTCATTAGTTTTGCATTAATTTTAATTGCATATGGGACTTCAAAGGTTAGTGGATTAGATACGAGCTGGCAAAGGCCTGCAGGAGTGGCAGCAAAAATTATAGATTGCAAAGCATTTAAAGGTAATTCTCCACTCATAGTCATACATACCAACTCAGGATTGTTCATGAGTTATGACGGCTTGAATTTGATGACGATAAGGACGATCGTCAGGGCTTCTGAAATTATTAAATTAAAGAAAGGATGAGATCAATTCAGAAGTACTTTTTTTTATTTAATTTCGAATTACTTCATCGAGTATTCGCTACAAAAACCCGGTAAAAGTTGCAAGCACCTGTTTTCAGCACTTGGGATGGCAACCAACGGCTGGTACAACACTGTATACAGCACCGGACTGGTATCTATTCGACATTGACAAGTTCGTTTCTAAGTTGTACTGTGTGTTCTGCTCTGGAATCCAGATTCTTTATTTCTCATGCCAAATACTGCGATATCTTTGTGCAGTACTTGGAGGAGGAATCAGATAAATACAGTTCCAATGTTAAGGAGGTGAGCTTCAAATTCGACGCTTAAATTAGACAATCTAGATAGGATGGTGCACAAAACTGAATCCCGTTTCGTTTACTGCAAGTGCGAAAGCTGTATTTGGTTTTGCAGGCTGTCAAATCCTTCAGGTTCATTTGAGGGCTCCAGACAGTTTTACGCCGATTTTGATTGAGTCAGTACACTCGGTATTTTGCGGTAATCCAACGAAATAGCTGCCAAAGAGATTGTTAACCTGTGCAAGAAACGCAGATAGTCATTGCAGCAGCATTCATTCCATTGTAAATCCAAGGATTTTTTAAATATTGAAGTTAAACCGGTCTCTAATTTTCGAATCATTAATTTCAAATGGAATAAAAAAATCAGAGTAACTAATTTGGTGGATGTTTGGGAAGAATTGTATGTACATCAGTTCTATTTCCTTTCTTTTACCCCTGCCATTCTTTCTCCATCTGTAATTCTAACACCTCGAAGCAAACAATCTTCTGTTGAATCTCTTTCATCTGCAAAACTTGTGATGGTTAGGACATACTATACAACTTTATAAGATCACAGACAATAACCCAGTATTTCACATACCTGTACCTCTGTAATCCCAGAAATTGCTCTCTCGACATTCATTCCTTCCTTCTCAAGCTGTAAATTTGTATCAACGAAAGCCCCTCCCTGCACGTCTAGTTTGTTGTCTGCATCCAATGGAGCATCAGCTTCTGCAAAAGAAAACAAGTCATTATTCAACTTAAGAGTTTGATGGTCATACAATTGTCTCCTCAGAACGTAAATTTATAGGATTGTCCTCCCATCTCTTCATCGATTCACCGTCCTGAAATCTGAAGAAGTGCCACCAATCTGATAATTCCCACGAAAATAGCAGCTTGAACATGGAGTCGTGCCGTACTGGTCCCAACAAGGAGTGACAAGGTCAGTCGCAGGAGCCACAAATAAGAATGTTATGCATGCAGTAACTGACGAGTATTGTAAATTGTCACACACACACACACACACACACACACACACACATATATATATATATATATATATTTATTTATTTATTTATACGAATTAGACAAATGGTGAGTGCCCAAGTTTCTTTACCAGAAAAGAGTGCCCAAGTTGAATTCAGGGAACGCAAAGACAGCCGAATGACATACCTTTTTAGAAGCAAAGCAGGCAATGCCACAAACAGACTTGCAACCATGGGGCACACTCTTCTTGGTGGCTCTCCTTGATGGGAATGGAAGAGTCCTTGAGAGAACATGCAAGGGCTTCAGTGCCCAGAGAGGCAGCCTCACCGCCCTTGTCCTCCCACCTCAGAAACTTGTTGAGCACGGAGGGGGAGTAATTGATCAAACCCTAGGTCTCATGAAGAAATTTGATGGAGGGATTCAGGGATTACAGTTGAATAAATGAGAAATCTGCCGTCCTTCGCGGTGGTAAGGCCCCTTCGAGTGTAGAGCATCGATGGAGTTGAGATTGTGAGGAATGTGTGCAACGTTTTCAGGAGCGTGCCGGTGAGAGTTTGGTTTGGGGACTTCTAGAGACATTTATTAACAGCTTCTGTGCCTTTGTTTCTAATTTCTCTCTTCAATTTTGTGGTTATGAATCCTTTATGTGTGGGCAATGGGTCTTGATTTCACTCCGTGGATAGTTCCTCCAATTTTTTTCCCATCATTTTGGCAAAGAGGACCATGTCACACTGTTTTTGGGACGAGTCAAACATCGTGTTGCATGATTTGTGAACTCTGGATCGAGTGACCATGATCACCCTTTTTATCTATAACATAACGAGCAATCTTTCAAATGATATACAAACAAGCATATCCTTCAAATCATAAGGATCAATAGGCGAGGCACTGTTTTACCATATATGTATAATACACCCAAAAATTTTTCTTTCCAAATAAACAGAACATGCCTGAAGCTTCTCCCCTTCTGAAGCCAGGCACTCTTAACTCTCTATATCACAGGATTTTCCGAGTTGAATGAAAATCCTATAACTAGTATGCACAAATACCTGAATGACATTACGCGTGTGATGGGCCGCCCACCAACACGTGACACCAGACTATACACCCAAAATGCCGGGACAAGGCAGACTATAAAAGAATCATACGTTGATTCTAACATGTTTTTTCAGACTTGTTTTAGTCCTATCTGGCTGCTAGAAACCTGCTTCTAGCACCCACCAATCCATGACAACCTGCCACTTTTCCTGAGTAACACGGGTTTAGATGCACCGAGGATTAATGTCGCACTGGGAGGGAAGAGCAGCTGGCATCCTCCATCCTTCTATGCCATCTGGAGTGACACTGACATCTGACCTCTCTGGTGACCATGACTATGTATGACCTGCGAAAAAAATGTATGTATAAGACAGAGGGCATAAATCCAGAAACAAAGACTTTGGGATGCCAAGCCTTAAATCATAAAATCATAACTAGACTGAAAGCACATCCAGATCAACACAAAATGAAACCAACAAAAACAAGTCCAGCTATATATTCTTTTAGGCCTTGTTTGGTATCTTGGATTGGATTGGAATGGAACCCTCTAAATACAAGTTATAGCGAAGGTAGAGGAGAACGATTTTTCACTTTCAGGGGATTAGAATGAGATTAGACATGTAGAAAGCTTCTCCCTTCTAATCCTACCATTTTGAGGAGGATTGGAGTGGATAAGTTTTCTACCACATCGGTCACAATTTTTTCATTTCTTCCTCAACATACTTGAAAATTGTGATTTATCCATTCCAATCCCATCTTCTAAACCGAATGAGGCTTAAGGTATTGGTAATTTAATCCAGTATGCAAACAAAATGTGCCAAGAAGAACCACTCTCCCTTACGTAATTATTGAGTAAGCACTACAACGTAAAGTTTATTAGGTGAAGAATCGGAGTGCTACTAATGGCGATGGAAAATCACAAATGAATATTGGAATGAACTGCTACAGGTTAATGAAAACAGCAATCTAGTAAATCATCCCATTAAACTAATTTGCACGCGGACGTCCAACAAAGACAAACAGAACAAATGCATCATAGTTTCTGAGAAAAATGTATTCTCACACTTTGTTGCCACAGCCTCATATAGAACCATTTGCAACTTTAAATGATAATGATATATGCAACCACATTATCATCAGTTAGCTATCAAGGGCCTGCTGAGAATAATATTATTCATTTTGCATATCTTTTGCCGGAAGAAAAGGTTTGTATAATCAGAACTTGCAGTCCTATAGGTAAATCTTGCATATGTACATAGAATGACCAAATATCTTTACCTCTAGAATGCAAAATAAAATTTCCAAGGCTCGACCTGAAGCCTGCCGCTTAATTAGCAGTTTTGCTTCTTTTAGTCCTGCTGCAATCTAAGGATACCTGCAAAGAGTAAATAAAGAATCTCAACACGAACCTAGTGGCGGATGTGTCCCTTTTTTCTTTTCTATTTTCTCAAAGAATAGGTATAGGACTGCAAAGCACACCGTAATCTATTCTATGATGTGGCACTAACCTTAATCAACCCCTCACCCAGCTCTTTGCTCAGAACCACTACCCTGCATATATTGAGGAGGAGCAGATAATATAAAATGTGGTTGTGCCACAACACTTGCTACCATACCTGATTAAAAAACACAGAATTTTGTCGATTAAGTCTTATCTATATACTCCATGGTACATCGATCTAGATGAAAAATCTATCAAATTGTCATTACGTCTCCATCATGAGACTCTGAAGAATGCTTGTCATATTAGGTACGTGTCTGTTCTTTGTCAAAAAAAAAAAAAGTTCTTTGTATTTTATAGAATTGAAAGATAGAAATCAAAGACTTTGAGCAAATCTGTGTTAAAAATAATTCTTTATTAATTAAACAAATCACATGCATACTATTCACTATATCAACAGGGGGTGAGCCTTCTAAGCAAAAAATGTGCATTATAAAGGACTAAAATTTATCATGATCTCACATCCTCATAGGTAGTAATAATTTGATCAAGACAGTGGTCAAGCCCCAGGTTGTGTTGATTTCACATAAATTATGAGTTTGATGAGTTGCATGTTTAGTGGTACAGCTTCACTAATTTATACTGAAAGATGAACAATCATAATTTATCCCCTAGAAAGGGGGACACCAGAGTGTGAAGAAAAAACAAAAGAACAATAGTTTCAGGACAGAGAGATGTACCCGTAGGATATGCTGCTTGAACTTGAGGGACTGGGGAAGTTGTGACTGCATTAACACTGGGTGCACCAAACTGGATTATCTGCTGAGCAGGCATTGCATATCCATGAACTGTTGGATAACCCTGACCACCAGGAATGGTTTGACCCAGTTGTTCATAAGGATAAGGAGAAGTATTAGCTGTCCCTGGAAGTCCGTATATTTGAAGATATTGCTGACCCACATAAGGGTTGTATAAACCCTACCAAAGAAATGGCACGCAAAGTGAGGAAGCAAGTCAGAATAAAGCAACATAATATCTTCACTCATAAACCGAAAAGAAAGACATCCACCTCATGCTGCCATTTAATAGCATTACTGACCTGTGAATAAGTGTAGTCAGGTCCATATGTTGCATACCTGCACGGATAAGACAACCATTACAACTGCTGATATAATAATTTCTGTAGACAATTTGGAAGAGTTAATGTACATCATGAAAATACAATTACAAACAATGCAATGCATGTAAATATACAACACAAGACACCAAAACTAATCCCTTACAATGCAAGAACCAAGGTGTTGAACTAAACTAAGGCTGAAGTGCTCCTACACTTGAATGAGAAATCTCAAGTATGAGATCAATCAATAATGGTGAGACTAGAAAACCCAATTGTTGGTCCTCAATAAAAAACACTAGTCCTAAGTCTTGCCTGTTCAATAAACATTGATCTGGGCACATATCCTCTGCAACTATCACTTTTTCGTCTCCTGCAATTACCAATCATGCCATGTCACATCATCATAGTCCAGACAAAATGAACCCTGAATACCAAGGGAAATGACGAAGAAACCTGATTTTGGAAATCTACATGGCATTGCATATTTTGAATCGCATGCACTACACAAGAAACAATGGAAGAGAACTAAGTTGTTTACTGAGATGTCACCGATCCATGGTTAACCAAATCAAATATCAAACGTTGACAACTTATATACAACACAAGTGGATGCTCAGCAAATATTACACAAGTACAATTAACTCGATGGCTATCACCTAATCCTATAAATGCACGACTCACCCATATGGAGGATAAACTAATCCTTGTTGATAGTTGTAAGAAAGAGGCTGCTGGTAGCCATATCCTCCAATGTAAGCCCCACGGGTAGCTGGCACGCCTCCAATGTATGGAGAAGCTGGTCTTGGACGTCCTGCAAGTAAAAAAAATATCATGCGTAATGTGTTTGTTTGCTATAGTAAAAACAATACATGTAGATTTTGGTACTTTGAAAGGTTAACATGAAAATGTGATGGAAACCAATGAAGATCTTAGTTCTTTTTTTTCTTCAAATCCATATATATAATTGCTGTGTTTAAAACAAAGTCAATAAAACGTTGGAACCTAATAAAAGAAATTGATAGCACAAACACAAACATAACCAGAAAACAATGAACTAGTTGCAATTGAGCATGAAACTGGAAACTACAAAGCAGGACTAAATTGTTAGTTATCAAACCAAGAGCATAAGAAACTATACCATAAGGCAAAGGTGGCCTGGACTGCCGGAGTGAAGCCAAATTACAATTAGCGCGCCTGCCATCGATAATTGGAGTTGGATCAGCACAGGCCCGAGCAGCGGCCTCTGGTTCGCGGAAAGTCACCTGAACCCTCCATGTAAATACAAACAGAAACCAAGTCATTCTAAAAGTTGTGAGTGAGACAGAACAATCCCACTGCCATTGATTCTTTATTTGCAAAACAAACTGGCATAAAGTGAAAAGAAGAAATACTCACAAAGCCATAACCTTTGGATCGGCCGGAGTTCTTATCAATAATAACGACGGCCTCGAGAATCTGGCCGAACTGATCGAAATGGCGGCGCATGGTGTCGCTGTGCGTCTCCCAGGCGAGCCCCCCAACAAAGACCTTGGTGTAGGTGGTGTCACCAAAAGGGGAACTGGAATTGGGGAATTGGAATCCAGAGGGACTAGAACTCGACCCAGAACTCTGATACGCCATCAATCAATCACAAATTATTCAATTCAATTCAATTCAATGTACAAACAGTAGTACTAACCCGAAATAGAAAGATAATGAAAAGAAAGAAAAAACCTAGAAATAAAAAAACCCTAGCTTGAGATGTGGTGGAGATGCATATACCATTGAATTTTGTAGTGAGGTTGGGGGAATCTCGGGTGGTCAATTTTGGTAGGAAAGAATGAATAAAGGTGATTAAACCCCAACACAACCCAGCACCCCAATAAAGCTTAATTAGGCTTAATAAGAAGGAGTTTTGGAAGAAAAAAAAATGGAGAGAAAATGGAAAAGATAAAAAGAAAGAAAGAAAGAAGGCCCCAGCAGCAAGAGCAGCAGATGGGCCAAGAGAAGGACGACCTAGGCCGGTGGAAGTGGTGGGGATAGGCTGGCTGGCTGGCTGGGGACTCGAGAGAGAGAGAGAGAGGGGTTGGTGGATGGTGATGGTAAAACTTAGCACTAGTAAACAGACTAGTAGTAGCGGAGAAATTGACAGCAAGAAATAGATGAAAAGCATGGAGAAGGACGGATTCACAAAGATAAGGAAAAGGGAAAGCGTCATCATTTCTTATTTTCCACACAAAACAACAAAAGAGACACAAGTCCTCGTCAACGTTTGTTTCATTTCTATTTGCCTGCACGTAAAAGAATGAATGCCTACGCGGAACTAACACGGATGTCGGCTTGGCTTTTTCATTTTTTTTCATGGAATCCATGAACATATTAGAGACTTGCCCGCACGCAGTAGAATGCCTACTCTTGTATTCTCCTCTTCTCAAGTCAAACATCATTATATTCAGCAAAAACCATCTGAATAATAAACCCAATCAATTTGTATTCCTAGGGCTGTAAGTTAGCTCGAAACAGTTTGGGCGACATTTTTAAGCTCACTCGAGCTTGATTCGTATAAGAAAGAATTCAAGACTATTAAGTTAGAAAAACTTTAAACATAATCAAACTTCATTCAATTTATTTTGAATCGCTTACAACTATACCATACTCTATATAAGAATGAGACCGTTTGAGTTTGACTTTTAAAGCACTATTGTTTTAATAGTATGAGTTTAACAGATGTAGGTTCTATTATTGATTGTGGGACTTGTCTATTTTTCCCAAACTTTAAATTCATCTTTAAAATGCTTATGCATGAGACAATGACGGATCTAGAATTTTAAAATAGGATGGGCAATCATCAAAGGGAAATTATTCGTTGATCCCGAACCAGACATATATATTATTAAAGGGGCTTGTTCATTTCTCTAATCCAAGACCCTAGCCTTCCGGTATCTTTCAATGGAATCAATAAGAGTATCCTTCAGTGGCCGGTAACTCCAACCCAACCTGTAACATCCCACATCGCCCAGGGGAGTGATCCTTAAATGTATATTCCCATCCCTACCTAGCACGAGGCTTTTTGGGAGCTCACTGGCTTCGGGTTCCGTAGGAACTCCGAAGTTAAGCGAGAAGGGGGCTAGAGCAATCTCATGATGGGTGACCCACTGGGAAGTTGCTCGTGAGTTCCCAAAAACAAAACCGTGAGGGAATGGTAAGCCCAAAGCTGACAATATCATGCTACGGTGGTGGAGCGGGCCCGGGAAGTGATTCGCCCCGGGCTGGGATGTGACACAACCTCTGCAATTTATCCGAGCTCACGTTTTTTTCTTCTTCTTCTGTGTGGCTAAGGCTGCCATAAAACACTAAACATCTCAACATGAATCCTAATAGAGGCGCATTCACAAACACTTGAACGAATTCAATCACCGAAATGATAAACTTACTCGTGGGGATAATTGTAGTTAGGATATGCAACCCTCAGTAGTTGTCCACTAAATCCTTAATTCCAATGGCATATGCTGTGCATATGTATCGTTCACCAGCCTCAGATTTCTTGTATACAAGAAGCACTGCTTCAGCTACATCACGAACATCCACCACCGTCCGATAATTGTATTCAATTGACTCAAACCCGCCTAGGTACATAGCCACATTGCACAAATAAGAAACATATATACCCTCTTAACCTCAGTTAATAATAAGCATTCAATCTAACAGTAGGGATCACTAATATTGGCAAAAATGAGTTCGATAGACTTCCCGGTCATATTCAATTCTAAAGAAATGTGTACATATACGGTGTGGAAAATAAATTAAAGTAGGTATTACCTTTAAGAACCTTTGCTAGAAATCGGCCCCAAATTAAGAGAAGGTAAAACAGTTATGATTTCAAGTCCAGTTCTTTTCCCAAACTCCAAAGCCTCCCGTTCTGCTAACGTTTTTGAAAGAAAATACCATTTCTATACCAGATAATCAATGATAAAAATCATATTTATGCTCAGCTTAAAAATAAAAATAAAATATCCTGCTTCCCAAAATTACACTCAAAACTGACTTATTAATAATGGTAGTGCAACATTGTAACTGATGTATTACTTTGACGTGCTGCTGAATATGGTACTATTTCATTGCTCACTAATTAAGAGTAGACTAATTACCTTGGTTGCTTTCATATATTCGGGAACAGACCAACAAGTCTCGTCCTTGACTTGACCCTTAGGCCAGTCCGGGCTCACAAAAAGAGCGGATATAGAGGACACAACAACAACTCGTTTCACTTTGGCTTCTAGGCAAGCACTCAGGACATTCAGCGTTCCCTTTACAGCTGGTTCAATCAACTCTACCCGCAATTGCACCGCGCAATGATATACTGTGAAATGTGATTGACGTATATAACAATTTGTTAATTGTATTACGGAGTCCTAGCTAGTCCTTTATCCCTTCACATGGGATAGTTCCTTCTGTTCTGTTTTTATTTGATCACTCTTGTATCAGTGAATTAGGTACTCTTGCCTGAGGATTTGTTACACTAGCACTAGGAATTACAGGGCTGGCAACATGGAAAACTCCGCTGCATCCTGCAACTGCTGAACATAGTGAATTGTAGTCCAGCAAATCTGCCTTGAACAGTTTCAGATTCTCTGATGCTTTCTCAAGCTTGCTCAAGTGAGCATACTTGCTATCCCCTGCATTAATTAGTCGTAAAATGAAAACAATTAACATCTGTACGAGTTTATTAATTTTCAGTAATATAACATGTATGAACCATTTTGAACATGAATTATGCTCCATCGGAACTAATTGTCCAAAGTCATCGATTTCGTGCCGATGTTTTGTAGCCAGCCTCACAGTCTGTTTTTTAATACCGTCAGTATGCAACTGATACTACATCGATCGTTCTAGTAGTCAACAAAATGTACCAACATGTTATCATTGCATTATCAACAATATCACTACAACAAAACGTGGCAATACGTCATCGGTGCCTTACCAATAATATTAAAACAATGTAGCTGACATGTTCATCATTTAATTGAACTGAGAATTTCCGGTATACAAAAGCAGTAAGGATGATCATAGTGGCATGCAGTAACAGAGAAAAAAATTATAGTAGACGACCTGGGGGGGTTTCGGACGGTTCCGTGGACAAGATAATCGCTAGAGAGAAGAAGCTTGACAATCCAAGAGCCCACAAATCCTCCATGTTGTGCCTTGGCCCGTTTGTTGGTGCGGAACCGAGATTCAGATTACAACCTCACCAAAATCACACAGAGTTGAACAAAATAAAATACAAGAAATAAAGACACCGAGAAATTTACGAGGTTCAGCAAAAACCTGCCTACGTCCTCGGAGAGATATTGCTCTTCACTATGAGAAAAACAGTACAAGTTACACATGAGTTAAATCGACATAACCCAATCCCATATCCCTTATACACCCACTCACAGAATTTTCCCAAGAGCCTCACTCTACCCCAAGAGTTCTTTCACAAGAGATCTTTCACTCTAGCTCTCTTGATTTCTCTCACCCTTACCCATGGTAGAGCCAAATGCTCTCACCATCTCTTTGGATGCTTTACATCTCTTCATCCCTCTACAACTCTCTCTTCACCCGTGCCCCTTCTTATGCCAAATAATTATGGCTTTGAAAAAGCCACAAAACATGAAGCAATTTAAGCCACAAAACAAGCCACAAAACAAGGAAACATAATCCTCATCATGATGTTCCCTCATCACTATTGTTTTGTTTCCTAGCCTAATTTGGCCACTATCCAACAATCTCCACCTTGGCCAAATTGTACCAAAGTCCATTGGCCTTACGTACCAGCATGCACACTCTGAATCCACCTCGTTGGTCCTGTTCCGATTCAGTTACTGCCAATGCATGTGCAGCTGCTGCAAGCTAAAAATCATCATTTAGCTTCAGACAGAATCTCAACACATCCTCGTCTCCTCCAGCAGGTTTTCCTCCTCTTCATTGTCTGCAACCTGGAAACTCGTCAGCGCGTCTATTTCCAGCAACAACCCATCTAGCCAGACAAAATTCCCACACTTCCTCCTACCTCAGGACCTTCTTATCACCTGTGAATCCCATAGCTCCACCTGGAGAAGTGTTGCTTCGAGTACCTAGAGGGCATACCCACCTTGAGACTAAACATCACCAGGAGAAGTGTTGCTTCGAGTACCTAGAGGGCATACTCAAAGTCTTCCACCACAAACTTGCTAACCCGGCCTTGCACCCGTAGCACTGTGGACCCTTGCCTCCGGAACCGGATCCGAACCTGCTGTCTCTCTCAGATCCTCTTTCCAATTTTCTTCCACAATTTCAACCTTGAATAGCTTAAGCAGTCTTGTGCCCACCATCATCCATGGTCTCTTGTGTGTATCATTCCACACCAAAGAAGCTTGCACCTGCTCCAAACTTACTGTTTCTTTCCTTGCAGTAAAGTTTCACAAGGTTCTTGTACAAATCTGAAAGTGAGGTAAGAAGAAAGAGGCCTTTGTCTTCTTCCTCAACATCAAATTTCGCAGTTGATCCAAGTATCCCTAAACACGGCTTCCATTTCTTCAGGCTTCCATTACTCTCCTTTACCAAGAGCAAAATCGTCTCTCCCTTTAAACTGCTCAACTGAAAATTCCATGTTGAACAACAAATCTGGACCTCCCACGAACCAAAGCCCCCAACGATGCTCTGATACCAATTGTTGTGCCTTGGCCCGTTCGTTAGTGCGGAACCGAGATTCAGATTACAACCTCACCAAAATCACACACAGTTGAACAAAATAAAATACAAGAAATAAAGACACTGAGAAATTTACGAGGTTCGGCAAAAACCTGCCTACGTCCTCGGAGAGATATTGCTCTTCACTATGAGAAAAACAGTACAAGTTACACATGAGTTAAATCGACATAACCCAATCCCATATCCCTTGTACACCCACTCACAGAATTTTCCCAAGAGCCTCACTCTACCCCAAGAGTTCTTTCACAAGAGATCTTTCACTCTAGCTCTCTTGATTTCTCTCACTCTTACCCATGGTAGAGTCAAATGCTCTCACCATCTCTTTGGATGCTTTACATCTCTTCATCCCTCTACAACTCTCTCTTCACCCGTGCCCCTTCTTATGCCAAATAATTATGGCTTTGAAAAAGCCACAAAACATGAAGCAATTTAAGCCACAAAACAAGCCACAAAACAAGTAAACATAATCCTCATCATGATGTTCCCTCATCACTATTGTTTTGTTTCCTAGCCTAATTTGACCACTATCCAACACTCCAACCCCAGTTACACATACTCTTTCCTTCTCCTCCTCCGCCGGTGCCGCCATCATCTCCATTGCAGACTTTTGCAGTTGGTGTCTCGACAAGGAGACTGATCAGTACAAGAAGATTGACTTCTCAATTTCTGATCGAGCACTCTAATCTTCCGAACGAATGAAGAGGGATTATCATGTGAAATGTTAGGACGTGCCAAGTTGAAGGCATGCACAAGTGCGTCGGTACTTGGCATTCTATTGACGTGCCAAATTGAAGACGTGCAACCTATTGCCAACAAAAAGGTAAGAGTCCAACTTTTGGGCCAAGAAAAACACTCCAGCTGTCCCATTCTTGCCAAGACATGGGAACATGAAGCCCTCCGGCGGCTGCCCGAGCACGTCAGCAAGAAGAGCAACCTGAAGGACGTCAACGACATTTTCATTTTTCAAAACAGGCTCGTGTGAAGAAAAAAAAAAAAAAAAAAACCCTTCTCTTACTCGCATAATAAATAGAGAAATTATATTGACACATCCCAAATTATTTCTCTCACACGTTTTTAATTTTTTATTATTTTCTACACACTACTAAAACTTGATAGAAAAACATTAAAAAATTTAAAGGGTATAAGGGAAGTAATTTGGGGTGTGTAAATTTAATCTACTAGTAAATATTTTACAAACACATCAATCTGAAATTAGCCAAGTAAACTTATTATTGGACGCTGATCATACATACTACCGGAGTAACAGAAGGGATTTTTATTTGGCTACTCCAAGACTCCAGCCTTCCCCTAGCTTTCAATGGAATCAATAAAAGTGTCCTCCAGTGGCCGGTAATTCCAAACCAATCTCTGCAATTTATCCGAATTCAGTTTTTCTTCTTCCTCCTCTGTGTGGGTAAGGCTGCCATTACAACAATAACATATCAACATGAATCGCCAATGACGAAAAATTGAGCAATTGTTTTTTCGCTGGCATCTGGCTGATAGATAGATAGACAAACTTACTTGTGGGGATAATTGTAGTTAGGATATGCAATCCTCAAGTAGTTGTCCACCAAATCTTTTATCCCAATCGTCTGTGCCGTGCATACGTACCGTTCGCCGCCCTCAGAGTTCTTGTATACACGAAGCACTGCTTCAGCTACATCACGAACATCCACCAATGTCCAATAATTGTATCCAAATGACTCAAACCCCCCTGCATACAGAGTCACATTGCACATGAAGTAAGAGACATATATACCCACTGTTGATAAGGTTGTTAGTAGTCATAAGCCGTCCTACCTACAAAGTACAAGCCGTCCTATAAGTCGTCCTACCTACAAAGTATAAGCCGTTCTATAAGCCGTCCTACCCACAAAGTATAAGCCGTCTTATAAGCCGTCCTACCTACAAAGTATAAGCCATCCTACCTACACACTTGTATCCCTTAATTTAAGGTGATTTGATCTTGATACTTGAAGTCATGTATATAAATCCTTGTAACCTTGTAGAGAAAGATAATGAGAATCCAAAAGTTTACATGGTATTGAGCCTCTGATCCTCCTTTTTTTTTCATGGCTTCCGCAACTTCATCTTCCACCTTTTCAATCCCCAATATCTCTACCCTCGTTTCCGTTAAGCTTTCTGAAACCAACTATCTTCCTTGGGAAAGTCAGGTTAAGCCTTTTCTGATTGGCCAAAATCTTTGGCGTTTTGTTGATGGAACTCACCCCTGTCCTCCTCTCTTTATCACCACCCCAGCGCCTGCTGCCTCCCCCACTGCTTCTGTTGATTTTGATGTTACTTCTACGGTGGTTCCTCCTGTGGTCACTACGACTCCTAATCCCGATTACCTTGTGTGGTACCAGACTGATCAGACACTTGTGAGCCTGCTACGTGCTACGCTTACTGAGCCCGTTCTTTCTTTGACTGTTGGGCTGTCCACTTCTCGTGAGATATGGGAGCATCTTCGTCAGAATTTTTCTCAGCAATCCCTTGCCAATTCTACCCATAATCGGTTTCAGTTGCTTTCTCTTCAGAAAGGGAACCAAACAATTGCAGAATACTTGGGTCTGGCCAAGCATTTGGCAGATCAATTGGCCTCCATTGGTCAACCTGTTCAGAATGATGATTTGGTTACGTATGTGCTTAACGGCTTGGGGCCTAAATATGAAATGCTTGTCTTGGCCCTGACCAATTTTCCACCTCTGCCATCCTTTAATGATCTGCGTACCCGTCTCCTAGTCTTTGAGTCCAAGCACGCCATGAAACAGGTTGCTGCATCATCCCATTCTGCTTTCTATTTTGCCCGTCATACGGTTGGTGGTTCGTCTAATGGACGCGGTGGTCACTCTTCTTCTCGCCCCAATGGTGCTTCTGGTGGCAATCGGTTTCCCTGTACCCCTAGTGGTGGCCGATCGAATCAACATGGAGGTGTTGGGCGATATGGTCAATGTGGTGCTGTACAACAACGCCTTGGTATTCTTGGACCTGCTCCTGTCAATCGTGGTCCTCAGTGTTGGGCCTGCAACCAATTTGGCCACATTGCTGCATTGTGTCCTCAAGCTACTCGTTCAAATGATGATATCTCTCGTGCCTTTGCTGGTATGCATCTTGCTTCTCCCTCTGATCCAACATGGTATCCCGATACTGGGGCTACTCATCATATGACGAGTGATGCTCGAACAATGACTTCGGCTACTGGGTATGGTTCTCATGACAAGGTGGTTGTTGGTAGTGGTGAGGCCCTCCTTATTGCGCACACTGGTAATATTTCATTTGAGTCTGGGTCGTTTATTTTTCGATTATCCCAAGTTTTACATGTTCCAGCAATTAAAAAGAATTTATTGTCGGTTGCTAAGTTTACACATGATAATCTTGTTAGTTTAACGTTCTTTCCTTGGGGTTTTGTCATCCGTGATTTAAAAACCGGTGTTGTTCTTTTTCAGGGCCCATGTGAGGATGGCCTCTATCCCATTAAGCTTGGTCTTGCCTCTAGGAATTGGTCAGCTCCCAAACGTGCTTTTGTTTCCGTTTTAGCGTCGTCATCACTTTGGCATCGTCGTCTTGGGCATCCATCTCGTCAAGTTCTTAGTGTATTAGCCTCTAGTGATGTATTAGGCTCGTCTTTTTCAGTTTCAAATAAAAATTTTTGTAATCATTGTGCGTTGGCTAAATCCCATCGTCTGTCATTTCATTCTTCTGAACATTATGCTAAGTCTCCTTTTGAATTAATTCATTCTGATGTTTGGATGTCTCCTATTTTGTCAGTCTCCGGTTTTCGTTATTATGTCTTGTTTACCGATGACTACACACGGTATACATGGATTTATCCCATGCGTAATAAGTCAGAGGTTTTTACTCACTTTAATACTTTTCTCACTCTTATTTATAATCAATTTTCGACCATGGTTAAAATCTTCCAAAGTGATGGGGGTAAGGAGTATGATAATTTATCGTTTCGGACCTTGTGTGCGCAAAAAGGGATTCACCACAGATTTTCTTGTCCACATACCCCGCAGCAAAACGGCCTTGCTGAACGCAAACACCGTCATATTTCTGAAATGGGACGCACATTGTTACTTGCTGCCAATCTTCCTCCTAAATTTTGGGCTGAGGCACTTTGCACTGCTGTTTATGTTTTGAATCGGTTACCCTCTCATGTTCTTAAGTGGACCTCTCCATTCCAAATGCTATTTGGACGGTCTCCAGATTATATGGCTTTCCGAACTTTTGGTTGTGCTTGCTTTCCATATCTTGGTGATTATATGACTAATAAACTACAACCTAGATCTTTGGCTTGTGTTTTTCTTGGCTACAGTGACCAATACAAGGGTTATCGATGTCTTCACCCTCCGACTGGCCGAGTATATCTCTCTCGTCATGTTATTTTTAATGAGGACTCCTATCCTTATGGTGCTCTTCCTGCTTCTTCCACGATGCCACCATCAGACTTTGCATTTGTGCCAATTATTCATGCACCTTACTCGCTGCCCTCTGAGACGTAAACTCTGCCTACACCGCCATCTACTAGTTCTCTGCAACCACCTGTTGCTCCTCTCTCTGCAGCAGCTGCTTCAGATTCTGGTACTGGACAGGGTGTTGTGCCTCCCTCTGGTCCTAGCGTCACAGCTCCACCTGCATCTAGTAGCTTACTCCCGTCAGCTAGCGAGCCATCTCAAGCTATTGTTACTGCCCCAGTTCCATATATTGGACCTCAAACTCGCTCCAAATCGGGTATCTTTAAACCCAAAGCTCGGTCTTACTTTGCATCGCGCCATCCCATTCCTCACGCCTTCATTGCTTTGGTTGGGGAAGATTCTGAACCTACATGTTACAGCCAAGCATCTAGGTCCCCTGAATGGAGACAGGCGATGTCAGATGAATTCAATGCTTTATTAAAACAACGTACGTGATCTTTGGTTCCTCCGGTTCCTCGTGCCAACATCATCGGTTGTAAATGGGTGTTTAAGTTGAAACAGAATTCGGATGGCTCGATTGAACGTCATAAGGCGCGTCTTGTTGCCAAGGGGTTTCACCAACAAGCCGGTGTTGATTATTCAGAAACTTTTAGTCCCGTGGTTAAACCTACGACGATTCGCACAGTTTTGAGTTTAGCAGTGCACTTTGGGTGGCCTCTTCATCAACTTGATGTGAAGAATGCTTTTCTTCATGGCTCTCTTATGGAGGAGGTTTATATGCAGCAGCCGCCAGGTTTCGTTGATCCCACTCGCCCTAATTATGTGTGTAAATTGCACAAGGCACTCTATGGTCTTAAACAAGCACCACGTGCTTGGTTTCAACGCCTCAGTGCTTTCCTTGTCCATTTTGGCTTTGTTCAAAGTAGGGCGGATAACTCCATGTTCACTTTTCATCAGGGTTCTACAATTTTGATTTTTCTTCTCTATGTTGATGACATAGTGTTGACGGGTAATGCTTCTTCTCTACTTCAAACCTTTATTGCAGTTTTGGGTAAGGAGTTTGAACTTAAAGACCTTGGGCGTTTACACTATTTCTTGGGTGTTGAAGTCTCCCATCTATCTTCTGGCCTCCGGTTGACACAAAACAAATGTACTCTTGATATTTTGAAACATAGTAATATGCTTGAGTGTAAACCATGCCCTACTCCAATTGCTGCCAAGACTTCTTTATCTGCTACCTCAGGTTGACCTCTTCCAGATGCATTCCTTTATAGACAAATTGTGGGCTCACTTCAGTATCTCACGTTAACGCGTCCTGACATCTCCTTTGCAGTGCAAACTGTTGCTCAATTTATGGGACGTCCTACCACTGACCATATGGATGCTGTTAAACGTATCTTGCGATATCTTAAAGGGACTTTGGGCATGGGAATTACGTTCACACCCTCTGCTCAACCATTTCAGCTTGCTCCCTATTCGGATGCGGATTGGGCGGGGTGTCCAGACACCCGCCGTTCTACAACTGGTTTTTGTGTTTACTTGGGGAATAATTTAATTTCTTGGTGTGCCAAGAAGCAACGGACAGTGTCTCGCTCTAGTGCTGAAGCGGAGTATAGGGCTCTTGCCTTTGCTTGTGCCGATACCATTTGGATCCTCAGTTTACTACATGAACTACGGGTGCCTCTTCGTCTTCCTGTTTTGATGCATTGTGACAACTTAAGTGCAACGTACATGGCTGCTAACCCCGTGTTTCATGCTCGCACTAAGCATATTGCCCTTGACTATCATTTCGTTCGTGAACGAGTTGCTTCTGGTACTCATCGAGTTCAGTTTCTGCCTTCCACATTGCAGCTTGCAGATGTCTTTACGAAGGGGCTGTCTACGGCGCGTTTTCGATCTCTGTGTTCAAACTTTGTCTCCTCCCCGGAGTCAAGTTTGCGGGGGGATGTTGATAAGGTTGTTAGTAGTCATAAGCCGTCCTACCTACAAAGTACAAGCCGTCCTATAAGCCGTCCTACCTACAAAGTATAAGCCATCCTATAAGCCGTCCTACCCACAAAGTATAAGCCGTCCTACCTACAAAGTATAAGCCGTCCTACCTACACACTTGTATCCCTTAATTTAGGGTGATTTGATCTTGATACTTGAAGTCATGTATATAAATCCTTGTAACCTTGTAGAGAAAGATAATGAGAATCCAAAAGTTTACACCCACATAACCTCTATTAATATTAACAACTGTGCATAAATCTAACAATACGGATCGTTAATATTAGCATAAATGACTGCGTACTACAAGAAAAAAATTCCTTTTGTGCCGGTAAAATGTCGTAACAAACTTTTGCGATGGCTGAGCAACTGCAATTGAGGGGGCAAACTAGGTTGCAACACCAAGGGCTAGAAGCCGTCTCTGTATCGACATTTGAAGCATTGGGGTCACCATATAAGTTAATTTTGGGAACTTTATGACTCCTTGGTCATATTTCAATTCTTAAGAAACATATACATATTACCGGATGTGGCAAATAAGTTTAAAGTAAATATTAGAGCGTCTCCAACAAACTCTTCAAATGCATTAGTCACATCAGCAAAATAAGCTCCAAGATACTCTTCAAATGCAAATATCAAACTTAGGACATCTCTCTACAAATTTAGAGACCTCCATCCCACTCTACAACTTAATATAAATAGTGTGCTGCATAGGGAGAAGACAAAACATAAATATAAATAATAACCAAACAATCAAATTTGAAGACTTTGTTAGATTGCAAGGTAACTAATTTTACTCTTCAATTCCCACATAGGTCAACAAAATAGAATTTCAAGAGCGAAATTGAGAGACTACGTTGGAGATGTTCTTACCTTGAAGAACCTTAGCTAGAAGCCAGCTACTCGCATTCATGGTGGGTTGTAAGATCGGCCCCAAAATAACAGAAGGACAAACAGTTACGATTTCAAGTCCAGTTTTTTTCCCAAACTCGAAAGCCTCCCATTGATTCTGCTATTGTTTTTGAAAGAAAATACCATTTCTGTACCAGAGAATGAAAGATCATAATCATATATAGGTTCAGCTTAAAACTGACTAATTAATAACAACAACGCAATGGTGTATCTCTTTGACGTGCAGTTCACTAACGAATAATTACCTTGGTTGTTTCAATACATTCGGGAACAGACCAACAAGTCTCGTCCTTGACTTGACCCTTAGGCCAGTCCGGGTTCATAAAAACAGCGGATACAGAGGACAAAACAACAACTCGTTTCACTTTAGCTTCTAGGCATGCATTTAGTACATTCAGTGTTCTCTTAACAGCTGGTTCAATCAACTCTACCTGCAGTTGCACCACATTTGTATGTTTATGGTTTATACTATATGAGATTTATAACAAGCAATTAAATATTGTGAAATGTGAGATTTAGGAAGTTGTAGTTCATTTGTGTTTGTATTTTCTTTATGCATCTAAATGATAGAATAAATTGATGTGTGAAAACTAAAAAATAACATATTCACGATGAACTGTCAATTTAGTGTATGGTGGACCTCCAAGTTAGAGGGATGGGGTATGGTATTTTTTGTGTGTCTAGCATGCAAAATTCGGTGATCCCAATCTCTCTACACTAGAATTTCTCCTCCATAGGGATGCAAATGTATATTATCCAATTAAGAATGCGTTTAACTTTCACAATTGGCTTGAGGCTAACTCCTGCTCTAATAAGGACTTGGACTTATTATGCTAGATCGGGTCCGACCCCACTAAGTAGGCTGAACTAGGTCACTCTTATTTTTTTTTTTTTTTTTTGAACAATCAATGTTATCTACACTAATAGGGAGGGGGTGGGCTTAGCTTCACACTTACAAGTGAAAAGAAGTACTATTAAACCGTAATACTAAATGGTAGGTCACTCTCATATTTTAGAAGTTCTGTTTACACCTAAATTTATAACCTCATCTTCTCCACCCATAACAAGGCGCATTCTCCACAAGCCATCGCCTTCCATTTTGATATCCATGTTCTCAAGTTAGTGATTTATATTTCCATTGCTACTTTTATCACATATTTGTTTAATCATTTGTATCATCTCTCTTATAAAGATGAGACCCACATGTTTGTGGACCCTATCTTTAATAGAAAGAGTACAATTGATGATAAAAATAAGCAATAAACGTCGCATTACTCATTTTTACTAGTCTTGCTCTTATCTCTCTATAATCTCTGAATAATTGTTTTCATTTGTTTTGATTGATCAATAAACCATATCCTCTGTTTAAACAGGCATAGAAGCTTTTTATTTTTAGGAACTGGTTGAGTTGGCCATATGAGTTAAATAGACACACTTGGACCACGAAAACATAGTCTATGCCCAATGAAGAGAAATTCTAATTTAGCTGCTATTTGCTGCTCGATTTTAATTTTATTTTGCTTTTGTAACTAAAAAATCATAACTTTCCTCCGTGAACTCAAAATTTGTTTTACTACTCTTTTTTCTTCTTGAAACTCAAAGTCGCCATTTGAAACATACGTAAGACCTACCACCCAATAAGACTGTGCCATATGTGCCAATGAATTTGATTATAAATCCCCACCATGCATTAACATTCAAGTTTCAACAATTATAGTTTAAAAGAAGAAATTAAGAATTGGAATTTTTTTTTGGATTCTGTTCTTGAGATGCAAAGATGGGAGAAAAATGATGGGCCTGGTGGATATAAATCAAACTCATATAATGGAATTAAAATAATTAAGGTAATGTGGAGCAAATTTTAAGTTTTATAGAGTAAAATAACGACTTCTAAGTTCAAGGGGGCAAATAGGATCAAAATCGAGTTTTAAGGGCAAAGTGGAATGAATTTTCAGTTTTAGGAAATAAAATAACGGTTTTTGAGTTATAAGGGGCAATGTGAGATTAAAATCGAACTCCAGAGAGCTTAGTTGTAAATAAGCCTAGTTCACACTTGAGCCAAAAACCCCCACCGTGTAGCGTAGGTCTCGGATATTAGGAAATAATTATTGTAGTTATTATAATATTATTATGATTACGATAATGACACAACCCTACTGGAATCGAGACGTGTTGGCCGTCACGTATCTCTATGCTTTCGTGCTGGTGAGGACATTGGGTTGCCCTTAAGTGGGGTGGATTGTAAAATCCCACATCGACCAATGGAGAGAGGGTATGTGCCTTATATGTACATGCTCCTCTCCCTATAGCATGATGCCTTTTGGGAACTCATTGGCTTCGGGTTCCATCGAAACTCCGAAGTTAAGCGAGTTCAGGCAGGAGCAATCTTTGGATGGGTGACCCTGTAAACACGAAAAATTCCTGAAACAAGAAACAAGAATACGTGTACAAAATATATTTTTGTGTTTAATGATTTTGGGGTTACAATCTCTTTGTAATTTGATCCTCTGATTCTATCTTCGTAGGGTGTAGGTTTGTGGATGAGTTGTTGATCCAAAGGGCCGTCGGGGCTTAATCTAAGGATGAACAGTTGATGAACGGATCTTCGAGGGCTTTTGGGCTTGATCTTGAAAACTGGGTGTATGGATTTCTTCAAGGGCTTTTGGGCTTGATCTTGAAGGTTGATGGATGAGCGGATCTTCAAGGGCTTTTGGGCTTAATCTTGAAGAACGATTGGATGTGTGGATTTGTTGAGGTTGTTGATCCAAAGGGCCGTTGGGGCTTGATCTTAGGGATGAACAGTTGATGAATGGATCTTCGAGGGGCGTTGGGCTTGATCTTGAAGAATGGGTGTATAGGTTTGTTGAGATTGTTGATCCAAATGGCCGTTGGGGCTTGATCTTAGGATGAACGGATGATGAATGATGAACACTTTCTTCAAGGGGCCGTCGGGGCTTGATCTTGAGTCGGTGGAAGTTCTTCAAGGGCCGTTGGGGCTTGACCTTGAAGGAGGATTTGACGAAGAACGAAGAGTGCTTTCTTGATCCTTCGGGATTTGCTTGAGAGCTTTAGAGTTTCAAGGCTTCAAGGTTTTGGTGTGATGTAAATTCCCTTCTTTCTTCTTCTCTTCTTTCTCCTCCTCAAAATGAATGCCTTGGCTTCCTATTTATAGAATTCCAAAACTTGATTTTTGGATTTAAATAATCAGATGAAATAAATCATTTCTGCCAGGTATTGACACGTGTCCTATTTGATGACTTTTCCAATTTATTTCGATTTTTCGTTGAGTCACACGCTACATGTAAAATTTATGTGACACGTGAGCGTTGAAATTTTAATTATTGGTCAACATTCATTTCACCGAAATTTTGATGTCTACAGACCCATTAAGAAGTTCTTGTGTGAGTTCTCAGAAACAAAATTGTGAGGGAATGGTAAGCCCAAAGCGGATAATATCGTGCTACGACGGAGCCGGTCTGAAATGTGACAATAATATCTTCCTGATTAAGTCAAACATTAGAAAAATATTATCATAGTTATTATAATCATTATAATTTACATTTTCTAGCATAAGTCAAATATCACAAATTATGGATCACGGCTTGCGTGCCGTAATAGTGGAAGTGTTGTTGATTGTAATATTTGTATATAATACCTTGTACATAAATAATTATTCAATTGAAGAAATTCATTCAAAACCATCACACATTCTATTTTCTTGACATCGGAGGTGTTAGATCCGGATGGAATTTAAAGCGGCCCAAACGTATAGGGTAGGATTCAAGACGAGAGCATAACTTAACTTGCTGCTTATATGAAGCATATGTGTAGCCAATAACTAATGCTGCTGCTTATCATACTTAATAAGCAGAACTATTATTTTGTTGTGATTGTGCACAGCAGTCTGCATATTACAAGTAGCTAGTTAACTAGCTAGGGAAAATACAATACAAATACAGTAGTCTGTCAACTTTTCCTAACCCAAGATTCCAGCCTTCCGGTGGCTTTCAATAGAATCATTAAGCGTTTCCTCAACTGGCCGGAAAGTCCAACCCAACTTCTGCAATTTTTCGGAACTAATGTGTTGTACTTCTTCCTCTGCGTAGGTAAGGCTGCCAATACAACCGGTAACATATATCAATAACATGAACATGGATCAATCGTTAATGTACACAAGCAAACAGAAGGATGAACTGAAAAAAGAAGAAGACCATAGTTAATTATTGAAGGGCTGGTCTAATGGATTAACTTACTTCTTGGGGTACTTGTAATCGGGATATGTAGGCCTTAAGTATTTCTCCACCACATCTCGTATGCCAATTGAGTGTGAATGGCATATGTATCTTTCACCTGCAGCCTCAGACTTCTTGTATGCAAGAAGCAGCGCTTCAGCTAAATCACGAACATCCACGAACATCCAGTAATTGCATGGCAAGGACTCAAGATCACCTACACATTCGTACAGAGTCGTGCGTGTGTGCACACACACTAGCCCATTAATATTGCACAAACAAGAAACATGTCCTGTACCTTGTACTCTTAATATATGAATATGCACAGAGATACCTATTATAGTCATAACAATGAGAAAGCTACTGCATTTGCGAGTGGATTGCAAAATTGGCCCCAAAATGAGAGAAGGACAAACAGTCACAACCTCAAGTCCATTCCTTTTTCCAAACTCCAGAGCCTCGCGTTCTGCTTCCGTTTTCGAAAGATAGTACCATTTCTTGGTTGTTTTCATATATTCGGGAACGGACCAACAAGTCTCGTCCTTGACTTGATCCTTAGGCCACTCCAGGTTCATAACAACAGCGGCTAAAGACGACACAACTACAACTCTCTTCACTTTGGCTTCTTTGCAAGCCTTGAGTACATTCAGCGTTCCCTTTATTGCTGGTTCAAGAAACTCCTGGAACACATTCATTTATTCTACAATTTCAGTTTTTTACTCAAAACTGAAAGGATAATGCTTGTGTTCCTCTCATAAGAGAACTTACTTGTCCCCTAATTATAGTTAACATATTTTCACTAGACGAACATTAAAATAGGAACTGTCTTTTTCTTTATTATCATCTAAAAATCGTATTCAAAATATCATTCAATTTGGAGGTCCTTTAGACATACATGTGTGTCAAAACCAATCGACGATTTTGATATCAAGTACCCCCCTCATGATGAATCTTTTATTTGTTGGATGTATATGAATGACTAAAAGATCTTTAAATTGAATGGTTTTTTGTGGATATGATATTTAGATGATGGTAAAGTGAATAAACAGTTCCCATTATGATTTTTGTATAGTAAAAATACACTAATTATAAGTGTAGAGACAATTATGTTCCCTCATGAAAGGAACACAAGCATTATTCAAACTGGAAGCCAAAATTTGAAAGCTAAAAAAAGTAGCTTTCAATTTTTTTGTTTTTAGCTTTATCTTCAATTTTTTATTTTTATTTTTTTCAAAATAAGTTTTCAAATATGGGGTCCATTAGCCGGCCGAATAGAACAATTATAGTTAAATAATTTAAGTTGAGTGAGGCAGGCATTAATTAATTAACATAACATAATCTGGAAGATTCTTGCCTCAGGTTCTGAGTCTTTAAGATAAGTGGGTATAGGGCTGGCAACATGGAAGACACCGCTGCAACCTTCAATGGCCAAACGAAGAGAGTCGTAGTCCAACAAATCTGCCTTGAACAGTTCGAGGTTCTCTGATGCTTTCTCAAGCTTGTTCAAGTGATCATACTTGCTGTCTCCTGCATGAGCGCACAATATATAAATATATACATATATATATTCTGAGACTGTATATACGATGAGTGATGGGAGTGACTGACCTGGTTGCCTGACGGTTCCATGAACAACATAGTCCTTGGACAGAAGGAGGTTGACGAGCCAAGAGCCAGTAAATCCTCCTGCTCCAGTCACGCATACTTTTTCTTTCTGATCAGTCGTCCCACCCGCCATATCTTTACTTGCTATATATCTTCTTACCAAGTTATATATTCAACCTAGCTAATTTCCTTACTCCTCTCAGTCCCACCTATCTTATGATTGATCTCTCTGCCTGTATCTTCCTAGTCATTCTACTTGTCTGTTTATACATGCGCTGGGGTTTGTCTAATATATGTTGTGACAAAAGATGAATGCCCACGTGGTGCATGTTTATTGGTGAAACAGTGATGTGGGTGATGTAGAGTTAAAAATAATCACAAGACGACGTAGATTTTTGGATTAAAAAGACAAAAATACCCTTGAGGCATACTGGGATTTCTACGCACAAGCAGCAGCCACTCATCAGTACTCAACCAAGTCAAAAGCGCCCAAAATAGGTAAACAATTCAAAACTTATTTCATACATCCTCATCAAATCCTCTCCACAAGGTAACCCCCAAAACATTCTTTTTAAATTATGTTAATTGACTAATTAATGGATTTATTACCTAATTAATCTATTAATGGCCAATTAAATCAGCAATTATACCCAAAAAATACATAAAGGCCGGTCACCTTCTCTCCCAAGGGGATCGGCCATGCACTATATATTCAACCTTATTTCCTCTAAAAACCTAGGTCTTCACTCTTGCTAAAATTCTCCAAATTTTTGAAACACTTTTCTTTCAAAATTCTAACTTTGGCATCAGAGGTTCTTCAGCCAAAGCCCCCCTCATTGATCGTAGATGCGTGAGGCTCTTGGCCTTGACCTAATGTGTTATTTGTTTTGTAGGTGCAATTTTGTCCAAGATCAAGGAGGAAGAAATTTGCATCCACAAATTGGTGCTTTCATTGAGAGAAGAGTTACACACTCGTAGAAGACTCCCTCATCAAAAGGTTCTTCTATTTTCTTGTCCAATTGTAGATTTTTCGTACGTTCTTATTATTAGAATTTTTTATTTGCAAAGATTATTTGATAAACCGTAAAAGAGAAATACAATGGCTAGAAATTTAGAAAACTTCACAAGCAAAAATTCTAATACTCAAGAAATGAGATAGCTGCGATCCACGAGGCAAAATGTGATCATAAGAGTGGCACCACCGCTACGGGGCTCCACCATGGCACCACTACCACGGCCCGGGCCATGCCATCCAAGCTTGCATGGGCCCAAGCCGTACCATCCAAAGCCCACAGCACCAAAGCCACAGCCCAAGCCTCGCACCCGAGTGCATCACATGCCGAGCAGCCTGCTTGCGCAACCCTACTTGCTTCCGTAGACCTGCCTACTTCTGCAAGCCTGCCTGCTTCCATGGTTTCCAAAGCAGGCCACGTCAGCCCCAAGAATATCTCAACCATTTAGACCAACCATCAAGCTGGAGTCATTTTCACCATATTTCTCCGCGGATTTGACATCTCCCAACTCAAATCTTGCGCCCGAAGTCTACCACCCTTCCACTACTCAAGGAAGTGCTTTCCTTCTAAGCTCTTCCAATCCAAATGGCGAACAACACTTGTCTCGACAAGTCATAGAGTTGACGAGCGCCCTTGCACAACATACGACCTTGGTGAATCAACTTTTGCAATGCATCGAGATCCAACGTACCCCAAATGAGGTGTTCTGAAGTAGGACAAGGGTAGACGAGCCTTTCCAGCAGCTTCCTGGTAAGCAATCACTCGACTAACCATGAACCAAGTGTTCGGGTAGTGTACATTCCCAATTGGGCTCCCGAGATAGCGTATACTCCCGTCTTAGCGTGAATCAACTTTTGCAATGCATCGAGATCCAACGTACCCCAGATGAGGTGTCCTGAAGTAGGACAAGGGCAGACGAGCCTTTCCAGCAGCGCCCCGGTAAGCAGCCATTCGACTAACCATGAATCGAGCGTTCAAGTAATGTACATTCCCAGTGGTGCTCCCGAGATAGTGTATACTCCCGTCTTAGTGCACGGATGAGCGTGCACTCTCGACTAGGCCTAAGGGCAAGTATACACTCACAGTTGAGGCCACACTCCGATGGTCAACATGAGCAGCTTTCTAGGCAAAACTTTTATTTGCAGCTAGGCCTGCAAGGAGTATCATTCACATCACATTGGAGCAGGCAACATGATGGATGAAGAGAAGCGATCACTCAATTTGGCTCAAGTTTAACCGATAGTCTGCAAAGAATTCCTTCGCCTACCAGGAAATGACCATATGCCCCACTATATGGGCGTAGATGAGTCGAGAACATAGAAGAGTAGCATAGACCGATCGGCTAAAACTAGGGGTAGCCAAGAGTTCCAATACCCTAACAAAGGCAAATCCAAAAAGAGGTAGAAAGACTCCTCAATGAACGATTTCGTGATTTCCAATGCAACGAAGTAGCCGATGAAGCACTACGGCGGGATAGGACCAACATAAGTAAGTCACCCTTCACGAACGAGATCGAGCAGGTAGAGCCTCCACGTAAGTTTAGCATGCCACACTTTACATCTTTCAAAGGAGATGGAGATCCAAAGAGGCACTTGAAGCATTATCAAAGCACGATGGTCTTTTATCGGAGCAACGATGCCCTTATGTGCAAAAGCTTCGCCACTATTTTACAAGGTGAGGTGCAAGATTAGTTTCACACCTTGCCACCACGATCTATCCAGAGTTTTGATGATCTTTCCTTGGTGAAAGTTTTCACCAAAGAATACTCATCTCACTTCTCGATCAAGAAAAAGTCTGACCATTTGTTCAACTTCAAGAAGAACCCAAAGGAGTCGATCCGCGACTATGTGAAGAGGTTCAAAGCGGCAAAGGCGAAGATCGTTGGATGTGACGACTCGATAGCAAGTGTAGCCTTCCAAAAATGATTCTTAGCAGACCACTCATTGTTCGGAGAGATGAACATGAAAGAATATTTAACTCTAGCAGACTCATTTGCTCTAGCAGAGAAGCATGCATTTTGGGACGAGGCTGGTGAGCAGAGAAGGCACCCGAGCAGCCTCGAAAAGAGTCAGCAGTGGCTCAAAGGAAGGAGGACGAGAAGCAGTCCAGCAAAAGTAGGCAGAAAGCCAAGTGTAGGGACTAACCCATGAACAAAGAAGGCTTGATGACCAAGAACTATTCTAAATTCTCAATTCTAATCCATCAAATCCTTCGCGACATCAAGAACAAACCATGGTTCAAGTTGCCGAAACAATCAAAAGGAGATACTTCCAAGTTGGACCATACCAAGTATTGCGTATTCCACTGAAGTCTTGATCACACAACTGACGACTGTTACACTTGGAAGAACTATCTAGAAAAGCTCATGAACGAAGGCAAGGTCCACAGATACTTGGACAAGCTAGCTGCGCAGCCAAGAAGGAATGCAGACGACGAAGAGCCACCAATTAAGACGATTCGAATCAATGGTATCTTCGCCGAGTCCGAGCACTTGGGGGCCACCAGCAACTCTAAAAAGAAGAAGATCCAGCAAGCTTTACTAGTTTCATAAGTCCAACCAATCAACACTCAACCTGGACCCATTATTGACTTCACCGAGCAGGATGCAGAAGACGTTGATTTCCCACACGATGACGCACTAGTAGTATCTATCCAACTAGCCCATGCTATAGTTGACAGAATGATGTTTGACAATGGAAGTGCAGTCAACCTACTTCAGCTGTCAGTTATTCAGAAGATGGGCCTGGAAAACACAATCATACGCCGAGCAGAGGTACTTACCAGATTCAACGGGCACACCTCAATTGCCATCGACCATATCATACTTGATGTAAAGACATCACCAGTTGTTTCAAAGCAGACATTCATGATTATAAGCGACCTATCTCCCTACAATAGGATTCTTGGGAGACCTTGGTTGATCAAGCTGGATGCCGACACTTCTGTCAAGTATCAAAAAATCTAATTCCGCATCCCAGGAGGAAGAGTCGGAGAGATCAAGTCTGACCAGGTTGCATCCCGATGATGTACTGTGTGAATGTTGAAATAGTCAAAGAAGAAAACCTTTACCCCTGTGGAGGTTACCGAAGTCCAAATGGACGAAGAAGCTACCAAATAGCAATTACAGCAAGCGAATTGAGAAGATGACGCTTAAGCAGACGAGATAGGATGAAAACTTAAAGAAGACGCCAAAAACATCATTCTTGATCCCCAGCAGCCGGAAAAAACGGCTAGAATCAGCTTACGTTTAAGCCCAGCCGAGAAGGAATAACTCACGACTTTCCTTAGGGAAAAAACAGCTAGAATCTGCAACCGGGTGGAAACTTTCAATATCCTTAGAAAGTACAAGATGAAGCTCAACCCCACCAAATGCACGTTTGGAGTATCTTCAGGCTGATTCTTAGGGTACTTAGTAACCCAACGAGGAATTGAAGAACATCCCAAGAAAATTCGAGCAATCCTATAGATGAAGTCTTCAACTACCTTGAAGGAGATCCAAAGCTTAGCTGCCCTCAACCGCTTTCTCTCGCGGTCCACCGATTAATGCAAGCCATTTTTCAAGGCCATCAAGAGGGCACAACGAGACAAATGAGATGAAGAATGTGGAAAAACCTTCCAAGACCTGAAGAAGTATCTCACATCACCTCTTTTACTATCTAAGCCGGAAGCAGCGGAGGACTTATACATCTACTTAGCAGTCTTCAAAGTAGCAATGTGCTCTGCCCTCATATGAGAAGAGCTGGGGGCCCAACTGTCGGTATTCTACACTTCTAAAACTCTTCTCGATGACGAAACTAAATATCCGAGGATCGAAAAATTAATTTTGGCACTAGTTGTTGCGACTCGGAAGCTTAGACCATATTTTCAAGCTCATACAATCATCATCATGACTCAATGTCCTCTACGATCAATCTTACATGGTTCAGACGCTTCTCAATGAGTGATGAAGAGAGTGTTGGAACTTCGCCAATACGGTTTAGTTTTCCAACCCTGCATAGCGATAAAGGCCTAAGCCTTAGCAGACTTTATAGCGGAATTCACGCCAAGCCTAGGCGATGCAACAGAGTGGCCCAACAATGCCCCGGAGGTAGCCGAGCACGCTCTAGCTGCGCCTGTTCCACCCAATGGAGACTTTTGGCATTTGCATGTCGAATGGCGCATCCAACTACAAAGGTTCGGGAGCAGACATGGTCCTTGTCACCCCTGACGATTCGATGCCTGAGCAGGCGATCACTATGGTTTCAAAGCATCCAACAACGAAGCAGAGTACGAGGCCCTATTAGTAGGCATCCGAATTGAAAAAAACTTGGCGGTGAAGAAGCTTACAATTCATTCCGATTCCCAGCTAATCACCAGCCAAATTATTCGAGAGTACACGATAAAACATTTGAGGATAGCGCAATACCTAGAGAAGGTACGTAAGCAGCTTAAGGCATTTCAGACTTACACTCTCACTCAAGTTCTGAGAGCAGACAACACCCACGCAGATGCACTAGCAGGCTTAGGCTCCGCCCTTAACAACCAACGTAAACGCTCTATTCCGGTGGAGTATCTAGATAAGCCAAACATAGAGGCAGAGCCGACTACTAAGGTGTCACAGGTTAGTATAACTCCTAACTGGCAAAGTTCTATTATAGACTACCTGGTCAACGGCACACTCCTCATAGAAAGATTGGAGTCTAGAAAGCTCCAAATAAAGGCACCACGCTACTACATATGGAACGACATTCTTATCCGAAGATCCTACACTTGACCATATCTTCGCTACCTAGCGCCTCCCGATGACTTGAAAGTTCTAAGCTCAATCCACGAAGGTGTTTGAGGAAATCACTTTGAAGGCTGATCTTTAGCACAGAAGACTCTTAACGTAAGCTACTATTGGCCTACCATGCACCAAGATGCTAAAGAGTTAGTACAAAAGTGCGACCGTTGCCAATGCTACAAGCCGATACCAGCCTTGCCTGCCAGCAAGCTACACCTGCAGACGAGTCATTTGCCGTTCATGCAGTAGGTAATCGACCTGGTAAGACCTATGTCGCCTGCTACTGAAGGCAGAGGCATGATGATCATGGCAACCAATTATTTCACCAAATGGGTAAAAACAGAGCCCATGACGACCATGACTCAAACAGACATAGAACGATTCATATGGAGGAACATCATGTACCAATTTGGCATCCCTCAATCCATCGTCACCGACAATAGCCAGCAATTCATAGGCAAAGATTTGGCAAAGTTTTTCCAAAAATATGGCATCAAGCAGTACATGTTCACGCCAAGATATCCTCAAGGCAATAGGCGGGCTGAAGCATCCAACAAGATGATCCTCAACTATCTCAAGAAATCCCTCACCAGCAAGAAGGGAAAATGGCCAGACGAACTCCCTAGATGTCTATGGGCATATCGCACCACCAAAAGACGAGCAACCAGTGATACTCATTTCTCTTTGACATTTTGCTCAGAAACAATCATTCATCCCAATGTCATTAAGACAAGTATCACCACTCTATTACCAAGCATTGAGCATAACTGTAAGGAGATAGCCACAAGCTTAGATTTAGCAGAGGAAAAATGCGAGCAGACCATCACCCGCATCACAGCCTACCAGCATCAGCTCATTTCCAACTACAACAAAAGGGCCAAGAGTCGGCAGTTCCAGCCCAGAGATCTAGTCCTAAGAAAAACCTTTATCACTGCCCACAGAGAAGGCTACAAAAAGAAAGATCCCATATGGGAAGGTTCGTACAAGATCAGTAGAGTAGGCGGCAAGAGTAATTACACCCTTATCACCATGAAACGACAAAAAGATCGAAAAGCAGTGGAACGCCTACAATTTGAAGAAGTACCATGTGTGACATCTCGCTACATCAAAGCCCAAAAACTCAAGCACCTCGACAGGCACCACTTCACAAGCCGATGACTATCCAGTTGTTATGCAGTTTCTACCTTACATCTAAGTTCTCGTTCGTTTCACTTGTTTTTTCAATGAGGAATTCAAAAGTAATCACAACTTAGCTTGGCTATATGTTTACAACAGCTGATCATTCCTGCACTTCAAAAGCAGACCGCTCCCTTCTTAGGGACTCATCGTAATAATTGCGCCCCCCGATGGACCAACCATGCTCTCCAGTACGAGAAGGTAAACCAATTGCTCTCCAGTGCGAGATGGTAAACCAATTCCTTGACACCCACATGGGTTAACTCTCCAAGACGAGAGGATAAACTCTACACTTCGATTATCCAGACGTGGATGAGCCGGGCTGCCCTAGTATAACTAGACGCACAATGGCTTATGTCGGGATTCCAAGAAATAGCCATAATGGTCTTTTTTAAGGCTTAGCTAACTGAAGGATTTTGGGTCTCTTGGCCTAATCCGTGGGGAACTGGGCCCTAGAGACGAAAGGGGCATATTACACAATACATCCGATAAACGGCTACCTTGGAACCCTAAAGCTGCTACCAAGTGCACTAAGGTAACCTACGATTTTCGAAAGACTGTCTACGGCTTAGCCTTCGAGTAGTAAAGCCGCGCTAGACTTATACAACCACACATTCTTGTGAAAGGTTAAACAAGTTAGCGCGCATATATGAAGCTTTATCCACTGCCGACATGTTATGTAGTCGATAAGCTTCACCTCTGCCAAGCGTGGAACAACTTACACCAAGTCCTAAAGTGTTGTGATACTTGCTACGCAACCTACGAAATTGGAGAAAGCCAAGGTTAACAACCTAGTGGTTATGCGGACTTGTCTGTTTCTGTAAGTAAAGCATCCAACTGCCAACCCTATGGCCAACAAATTTGCAAAGTTCTAACACCAACACCTACGGCTACATAGGCTACGTAGGCCTGTCTGCTTATAAAAAGGTAGCACACCTGCCACTGGTATATAAAGGCTAAAGGTTAAGGCATGAACAAAAGAAACGAAGATGAAAAAATGAGAAGAAAGCATGTTATTAACAACTAGCAAAGGCCGAAGGAGTTCAAGAAAAACAAAAGCTACAAGGAAAAACAAAGACAATTCTAAAGGCTACTTAGAAGATTACACTTCAGCAGCTTGGACATCACACGACTACTCGGTTACCACACCTTCAGCAGCCATGACGCTCTTAACAGCAGCATCATCCAGCGTTTCACCCCCGGCTGCCTTAGCCTAGGCACCAACTTTTCCAACTACTTCACCAATAGAAGCCTCAAAAGTAAAAGTAAGCATGTCTTTCGGAGAAATAAAGAAGGTCTAGAAACCTCGAGCTATCCTTCTTACCTTTCAGTTGCTCATCCTCCTTGAGCAGACCAACACGGACGCACTGTAGCTCATCCATTCCTTTCTTCAGACTTTCATTAATCTTCAGTACACCTTGAAGTTCCAATACTTAGGGTTCAAGCCTATCGACGATTCTCTTGAAGTGGATCACTTGATTATAAGCAGAAATCAACTCTTCATCCTTTGCATAAGCAGCAAAACGAATCTCAGAAACTGCAAACTCAAGATCTTGAATTTGAGGTATGTAACATCCAATCTCCTTCTTTGCACTTTCATACTTAACTTGGATCGCGTCAAGCCTAGTCTTCAAGTCAATCATCTCTTGGCGAGCAGTCTCAATTTGCAGAGAAGTGGGGGCAGAAATATTAGACCCCTTCAAAGCAACGAACTCAGAATCCAACCTCTTGATCTCTTTGGTCGAGGAATAAGCTTCAGCTACCATAGTCTTCGCCACCTCCTTGGTAGCATTGCTATATCTGCATCATAGTAAGCAGAGCAGTCCTGTTATGTTGGGTCGTATACTTCGTAAAGGAACTTGGGCAAACAACATTTCTAACACCATTAACAAACTTGGCACAAGTGTCCATATCTTCAAGAAGATCTGGTTTCAAAAGCACATAGATCTTAGTAACCTCCCTAGAAGCAGGCTTAGTGGATTTCTCATAGCTGCCCGCGCGAGCAGTCTCTTCATTCCCAACAAGGGAATCAGTCTCAGCAGCAAAATGAGTGGGCATTGGCACCAATTTAGCAGCACAATCCACCTTATCTCTCTTCATAATATAAAGCCTCTCTAAAGGTGAACCAGACTTAGCTCCCAATGGATGTCATGATACAGATTTTGGCACTGGGGGCATGACATGACCTCTATGTTGAGCAATCCTATCAGTAATCGTACTAGATATTCTTAACATGGTAGGTGCCACATGCTTAGATCTACCAGCCTCATTTTTCTTCCCATTGGAAAAAGTCATGCGAATCACAAGCCTTTCGACAGTAGGTAGATCCTCACGAGCAACGGAAGAAGTCTTCAGTTTTTTCTCAACCGGCATCTCTTGAGCAGGAGTGGAAGATCTCTTCTTTTCACCTTCAATCATAGTAAGCTCCACGACAACGATCAGACGAGCCAATGCATCCACCTTAATCCTCCTTACCTCATCTTTCAAGAGCAGCCCACATTTCTTCCGGCGAAGAGAACTAAGCAACCAACACCATTCACCGTAATTAGTAGGGGAGCTCAACCCAGCATTCCAGCAGCCCAAACCTTCTCATTTCTCTCAATTACCGACCTGGCCTGCGCTAGGTCCAATAGCCCAAATGACATGAGTTATACAGCTTGCCTAGCATTACACTCTAGCGCCTCAATCTGCGGCTCCAGCCTCACAAGTTGCCTTTGGCTCTAGCCAAGCCGAGCAACCCAAGTAGTGGTCCCTGCCACAACACCTCTTCAGCCTATGCTGAGCCGACTCCTGACCTCTATCAGCCGACATGCCGCACCACCCCAACGGCTGCCCTGCAGCAGCACTATCTAAGAAGAAGATAAGGAAAAAATTAATTTTTTCTTACCTCGGTGCGGCATGGAGAAGACAAAGAAAGCAACGAAAGACAGTCCTTTGCGCAGGCAAGTGTAGAAGATTACTAGGGGAGGGGGAACAAATATCCTCTAGCTTTCTCTCTCTTGTAGGGTAGAATAAATCACTCTCCAAAGTTGATTTAATAATGCGCTTAAGGTGGACTTAAATAGGCTTCGAGAGAAATTTATTTCCCTTTCCTAGAAGGATCTAATTTCCAATTAAAGAGAGAGTTTACATCAAAATAAGAAGCAATCCCACGTTTCCTAAAGCAAGAAGATCTCTACACCTGCTGCCCTTTCCTGCGAGCAGCCCAACAGGTATAGAGGCATTTGTGGAGCCAAAAATAATCACAAGGCGACACGTGGATTTTTGGATAAAAGAGGACAAAAATACCCTTGAGGCATACCAGAGGTTCTTCGGCCAAAGCCCCCCCTCCCCATTGATCGTGGGCACATGAAGCTCTTGGCCTTGACCTAAGGTGTTATTTGGTTTTGTAGGTGCAATTTTGTCTAAGATCAAGGAGGAAGAAATTTGCATCCACAGGTGGTGCCGCAAAGTTATTTCCTATAACTTTCTGAATTTTTCATAGCAATATTGAATGTGTGAAATCTCGTTCCCAAATTTAGTATTTAATTTTACGTATTTCGTATTTACACAAATTTACTTCATTTTCATAATTAGTCATTAAATATTCATAGAAATTTTCGAGTCACTTTTACTGTTTTCGAATAGAACTCGAGTGCTTGAATGCATGGACAAAAACCATTCGCGAATTAGAATGCTAATGAATAAGGAAACAAAAGAATGAGTAATTTTTCTTTTTGGACCCCTATTTATGGAAGGTCCTAGATTCAGGAAGGGAGAACTTCCCATTTTAGAAAGCAGGTGCACAGTCAACTCAGTTGACCTGGAATCGCTTTGTTATTTTGACCGTTTCTAGCAAACTTCCAGATCCAAGTTTTGTGAATTTTGTCGATGACGATCTCAGACACCACGTGGGATAGACTCCTCTTGTCCCCACAGTCATTTCCCACCCAATATCGACCTAGTTTGGCTGTCATTCGTGGTGGATCGAGCCCTGAGAATTCCGAGACTTTGAAGCTGTCAATCTCTCTACTTCATTCACCTCAATGTCGATGACCACCTCCATTGCACTCACCTTGATATGGGCTACAAGTGCTGAGTCTTTGATATGACGTTCGAACACCATTGAAGGCACGATGAGGTACACCTTTTTCAGAGATCCGCAACTTTACCGATGAAATTTAAAGTTTTTCGTTGATATCCAGACTCTGGCGAAGGTATGAATATTGCTCCATTCTCCACAAGTTTCATTTTGACAAAAATGGGTCACTTTTTGTTATGGTAATCTGATGAATTGTGGCTGTCGACCGTCGCTTACGGTGGCACGTAGGCTCGATGACCCACTTTGTTTACTTAGGTCAATTTCTATGCTCAAATCTTGTTTTGACATTTGTATGACCAGATTTGAAAGTTTGACCCTAGTTTTGTAAAGGTTTGCCATGTGGCACTTGTACAAAATGAAAATCTGACTGTTAGATTGTCACGAAATTGTAGAATATGATTATACGTAATGTTTTAGGAATTTAGGAATTTATAGATTGGAAATTCGACATAGGGTCTTTCGAATTGAATTGCGAGGGTTGTTGACCGTGTCGTTGACCACATTGACCAAGTGTTGACTTTTGGTGATAAAATTCTTAATCAAACTTAAATACTGAAATTAACATTACTAGATACCTTATAAAGCCTAGTAGGTCTATCTTGGTAAGCGAGTCATACTGAGGGATGTGTGCATCGGTTTGCGTGCGAGTGACACCTTACTGAATTTACATGATTATTGAACTTTTAGATGATGTAATTGATATGTCATTGCTAGTACGAAAAATTGAGCATGGAAACCATATTAGAAGTATTCTATAGAACTTATATGTCTGTATGACGAAACCTTTGGTTAGTCATGTGGAATTCATGACCGATTATGTGTGTGGTTACAATTGTGATTCATGTTGAATTGATGTATGATGTACAACGTGTGATGATATAATTGAACCATGTAACAGTGTGGTTCATGGGTGGTCCTGGTTGGTTGATTTGCATTGGGGGACCACACCATTTGATGTATATTTATCATCTTACTTGGTTAATCCGCATTAGGGGACCACACTATTAGGTGCGTACATACTTACGGTTCTACTTGGTTAATCTGCATTAAGGGACCATACATATTCTAGGGGTGACTCTGTTTGGTTAATTTGCATTAGGGGTCACTACTTGCTTGGTTACATGGTGCTCATGGGTGGTCTTGCTTGGTTAATCTGCATTGGGGAACCACACCATTTGATGCATGCTTATGGTTCTGCTTAGTATATCCGTGCTAGGGATCATACGTATTTTAGTGGTGATCATTGCCTACACAATTAGGTTATGCCTATAGTTATGCTTGTTATATCCCCAATGGGGAACCATAGGCATTCTAGGGATGATGGTATTTGGTATATCCGCGATGGGTGACCACTTCCTCTTTAAGGTTAAAAGGAGTATTTGTGCTTGGTAAATCAATGATGGGCAACCACTTCCTAGTGGGATGCTATTGAGTGGTCTAGAATCCCAACTCTTGGTTGGTTCCATTGAGTTTGTCCTAAACCCTAGGTTCTTGTGAATAGAAATTATTGATTGTAGACATTTTTGTTTGTAAATTAGGGTTACAATATTGCTTGGAATATAGGTCAGGAAATACAGAGATTTACTTTATCAAATTTCATGAAAGGATGCTTGATCTCGTTGCTTGATTAAGTTGTAAAAATGTTAATATTATGTATCCATGAGTCATGGAATGAACTATTTGTTGTGATTGTGAAACTGTGTTGTAAAATATTGTGATACATGTGGATGACAAAATGACAATCCTAGTTGTCATATGATTTCGTTATGTAGTATGAAATCTAGTGATTTATGCTCGTTGAGTTCTATGTAGTGATTCTAGAATTTTATGTTTTTTCTGCTAGGAAGTATGATGAGAAATGTCAGAGTTTAACAAAGCATAAACTATGAATGTCTTGATCATGTTTTAGGGTGTAGGTAGTCTAACATAGAGGTTAGATGGATCCATGAAATAAAAGGAAAAAGTTACTATGCTATTGAATTGTTTAAGTCATGCCTCGGAGGCAAGGCATGACAAATGAATATGTACGTGGTGACATCATGTGTCAATCTTAAACATATATCCAGATCGAGGCGTGACAGAACGCTACAACTCATGTACGAGTATGGGTTTGTAATATCTCCATATATAAGAGATGCAAGCCTATAACATTGATGGGTAAATGTGTTATCCTAATCCTCACATATGAGTGAGCTATACACTATATAATATATACACCAAAGTGAGAGTTTGCAGATAATGTAAAAGATATAGAATGTAATTTTTTTAGATCACTTGAAAGTGAAACTAAGGGCGGAACTAAGATTTTGTATACGGGGGCCGAACCATTATACAAGTAAGAACTATCAAGAATTTACGTAGGACGTGCACACCAAACATGGTACTTAGAACAACTTTAGCTAGGAAAACCATACGGGAAATCTGTTAAACAGTATGCATATACCAAAAAAAACATCACGACTCTACAATTACAATTTATCATGAATATAATACAATTATGCATCCACAAGAGACCCACAACCAATAAACAAGAAAGATAATTCTCACCAGAACTAAACCTTTGCAAACTGAAGAACTACTTTAATGGTGTCGTGAGTAAAGTTCACCAACCTCTTATAATCTTCCCATCGTCTACAAAGAAGCATTGTTATAAGTCATCTAACAAAATCAAGCTTCTTCATAGTCATTGCCAAGCGCACAAAAAAAAAAATCCCTTCACCTCAAAAGTTGGCTAATAGTCGTTGATGTAAAATATGAATTGAGTAGTAAACCTTCATCTCTATACAAGATTTTCTCAACAGAGCGAGAAAGTGGGCACAACTATTAAGTCTTTGTAACAAAGAAAAAAAGAGATACCACAAAAGTGACGTAGGACGAGCCAAGGTTCTTAAAGAGACGAGGTTAGATAACCTAAGAATCACTCAACCAAAGGAAACTGAGCTTGTATTGCTTTGTTTTCTCCAACTTTGGTATGACATGATTCCCCTCCGGTGGCGTCTCATGTTGAAGTGTTTTCAGACTATGCTAGCTGTCCTGGCTTCTACTTCCCAAATTAATGTGCATCTAGACATACAAATTTGTCTCATTGTTTTCTTTTCTTAACCTTGTGATGTTTTGATTTGTTTTGTAGGTTTAAACCATTAGGTTGCCTTTAGAGGAGTTAGGTTTTATGTGCCTCCCTCTTTTCCTTGTATCTTTATTATTTTCGTTTCTAGAAGGGTAAGGTTTATGTCCCCCCCTTTTTTTTCATGTATTTTTTAATCTTTTTTTCTTCTATTATGAGGGGTTAGGTTTATGTCCCCTTGGATAGGTATAACTTTTGTTTTCGTTATCAATAAAAGTCCCCCTCGTACCATCGAGGTTTTTCAAAAGAAAAAAAGGAAACGGAGCTCGCTCGACATCACTAATCGTATTCGCTCGCCACAACCAAGTCAAATGCTTTTTAAAGGAGAAAATGGCTCACTTGTTCGATATAATTTTTAAAATTCACTAGATGACTTCTTTAAAGATACATACGGAGCCCCTTAAATAGAAATATTACAAAGCATTGGTAGGATAAATAGTTAATATTAGAACAGTTAAAAGAGAATTAGAAGACACAAATAAATGAGAAAAGAAATGTTGAAATCATTTCTCAAACCAATGTTGAGGCACAATCTGATGAGAGAGCGTGACCCTACTGTTCTCCAAATTTGACTTGTTCGACCCGTGATCAATCAAGCAGTTTTAATAACTGCAAAACTAATGATAGGTCTAGGACGAGCCATCAAACAAGCTCTTGTCTCCGGCTATGGCTAGTTGTATGTCTTTGTCATTATTTACGTAATACTGTTTTAAAATTAACATAAACGGAAAATTCTGATTGAAATTCTGTCCAAAAGCATTTTGCCGAATCACCATCACACTATTAAAACCTAATTAGAAAACTAATTTCACTAAATAAGAGACTCTTATTCATTGGTGTACTTTCACCTAATTAGACATGATCGAGGTGTATATGTGACGTGATGAGCTAAGACTAGTAGGTGCTAGACAATGACCCCTTATTATGTTAAGATTTTAGAGGGTCAAGTGAGTGGTCCACTATTAATTACACTAATACTGTCTCAAACTTAATCACTTATGGAATCTAATAAACACTAATACTATCTCAAACTAATACTATCTCAAACTGAATTACTTATGCAATCCATTAAGTGTGGAGATTTTATCACTAAAAACTTTGCGCAATTAAAAATGAAACCATTTGATGTAAATCTTGATTTGTTTCTATTTATACTCGATTTATGTCATCGGCTCGAGTAATCGAGGCTATTGAATGTGTAGAATTGTAGACCGTCAGATGATTCTGAATATTAAGAGGCCATGATTTTGTACGGACTCGGCCCGTATACTTTGAGTCATTCGATGAAAGAGGTCATGTTTGATATTTACCATTTTGTTAGGAATTTATTAAAATGGTAATTATCTTATAGTTGCAGCTTGAAAGTCAAATAAATAAAAGAAGTTGCATTGTACAAGGACTCTATGTGGTTACGCATCGTGCAGCTTGGTTGGTTTGTGTTCCTCATCAACGCGGAAAATGTTACTTATCAAAATCTAAGGATAAGACAGCATGCAGAAATAGGAGGTGTCAGGTTGAACTTTTTGATAATGTATGGTTTGCATTTGGTTGGAAGTGAAATGATATGGATGAAAGACATTTTGGCTAAATGTCTACGTTCTGATCAATATAAAATGAGTGCTTATCTTGCTTAAGCACAGGGCTACACGTGGAGTGAAATGTGAATCTGGTTACATTTTTTACTAAGTTCAGAAGGCCGGTATTGTAGGATTCGACCGAAACTTGAACGGTGGAAGAGTTTTAGTAGGATGGTGGAACTTCAATCAGCCTTAGAGCTTATCAAACAACGCGCACTCGTCCCTATAAATACGAGACACCGTGCAACAATCAAACCCCTTCTAATTCAACACACAAATTGCCCTGCACAAACCTCTCAAACATCTTGAGATTTTTTTTTTCTTTTTCCGCCAACACACCTTCAGTTTGGATAAACAGCACTGTGAATGTAACCGGCGGCATCTTCAGTTTGGATAAACAACATTGTTGCCATAGAATTAGCCTTTCTCGAAGCACCTTCAGTTAGGATAAACAGCACTGTGTTGAGGCTGACTGGTTATCTATCCAAGTCTCGGTCGAGAAGGATTTTCGAATCCTTATTAGCAGAGGTCATCTCGTTAGCCATCTCGGCGAAGTGAGGTGTTACAGGTTACTACATTCGGCACATTGAAAGCCGAATTTGATATTGAACTTCCCAGAACTAGCAGCCTTGTCTTCAGGCTCTAGAACCTGAAGGCCGAGATGTGTTTCTTCCTTGGCCGCAATCTCAAGATCAAGAAGTCAACAGCGCGCCCAATGCGACATCAACACATTTTACTCCTTGGCCGAGCTCGGCCAACGAGTTGGCACACCCCGCACACAACCGAATGACATAGTTAGCTTATTAATTGCTCGGCCTACGCGCCACGTAGGCTTGGTAGTTTTTAGGGTCAACAGTTTCATAAGATGCCCAATGCGAGACTTTTTAGTTTATTCAACACCTTCAAGCAACTCCAAACAATAAACACCTAATCTAGGACCCCAAAAGATGCATATTCTAGAACCTGAGAAATATCCCTCAATAGCTTATTCCCATTCGAACAAATCAAATGAATAAAAACATAAAGGCCAAAGCAAAGCATTATTTTCTCTAACAAACGCAAAAAGACAAAATATTATTTGGTAACTACCACCAGGCAGTAGCTATAAGACAGAAAACTAACATATATGTCTGGACTCCACCAACCTGCTCAACATTGAAACAAATTAAGCCAAATTTTCCTCTTCGATCGTGGGATGTGTAACTTCAAACAATGTAGTTAGCTACATAAAGCACGCTTTGAGATGTTTTCAACATCAGAGTAGTCCAGCCTCTTTATAGCTTTCAACTGAGTAAGTGAGTGTCTCTTTCAATGGTCGAAAACTTAAACCCAGCCTTTGAAGTTTCTCCTAGCTCAACCTTGGTTGTTTTTCATACAAATCCAAAATCATAAAATTAGTTTAAACTGAAAACCATTACAACAAGAATCCCCTGTCTATTCTACTTGATTTTGCATTGGATGACATCGATGATCGATAAACGCTATATACATAATTAATTTGAAAATCTCTCCATTCTAGTTACCAAGTATAGATTGAAGAGAAACCTTACTTATTAGTATAAATGATCCTCAGTTCTTCAACCAGATCTCTTGCCTTGATGTGAGCGGTGCATATGTATCTTTATTTAGCCTCAGGTTTCTCATACACCATAAGGACTGCTTCAGCTACATCCAGCACGTCAACTCTCATTCATAGCTTGTTTTCCAGTGACTCATACCCTTCTGCGAGGAGACGATACTAAACCAGTTAATATAAATCCCAAAGATCATGAATGGAGGATAAACCTGGATCCTGTGTTGTAGAGATCAAAATGGAGCCAAATGCATAAACACCACAATAGACAATTACCATAAGATGAGTTTGATAACATTCATCAAGGTATACACAGATGAATGTTTTGCAAAAAAATATAAGAACTATATTAGAATAAATGTAGAGAGAGAATCAAGAGAATGCAGACTTTGTTATTTCTTAGAGAGATGGAAAAGATCATCCCACAATGATTCAATACAAGCTTATATAGCAACAGAATGTAACTTGTTAGCTAAGCTATCAATGTAGCTAACTTTTAACAAACTAACAGACTACAATAGCTAATGTGGTATTCCTATCTAACTATGATGATGTGTCAAATGATGTGGCAGTAATCATATATCATCAACGTCCCCCCACAATCTCAACTGGGATTTTCCAGTTTGAGATTGTAACAATGCTTAACAAATGAGGGACTGTTAATGAGGTCATCTGCAGTTTGGTCTTCAATTGGAATGTATAAAACCTCCAAATCCCTTGTTGCACTCTCCCCCATACAAAATGGTAATTTGTGTCAAGATGTTTTATCCTTGAATGAAAAACTAGATTTGCACTTAATGCAATGGCAAACATATTGTCACAATGAATTGTTGGTGGAGCATCTAAGAACACTCCTAAGTCCTTCAATATATTTCGTACCCAAGTTATACCTTTTGCAGTATGTGCTAAGGCTTTATATTTAGCGTCAATAGAGCTCCTTGACACTGAGTTTTATTTCTTAGACTACCAAGAGATTGGATTATTCCCTAAATAAACCACATAACCAGTAATTGATCTTCAAGTATTCAAATCTGCAGCCCAATCAAAATCTAAAAAAGCATTAAGCTTTGTAACTGTATTTGCAGAAAAGCAATACCAGTGTTTATGGTTCCTTAAAGATATCGAATAATTCTCTTGACAGCTCCAAAATGGATATCAGTTGGTGAAGTCATAAACTGACATAATGTATTCACTGCAAAGGCAATATCTGGCCTAATAAAGGTCAAATGTTGTAAGGAACCCACAATGTTTCTATAGGTGGTTGGGTCTATCAAAACTTGTCCTTCTAAATGAAGCATTTGATGATGAGGTTTACAATGAGTGTTTGCAGGTTTACATGAGTCCATTCCTATTTTTTGAACCAAATCCTTAATGTACTTAGATTGATTAACAAAAGTATCTCCAGTATCTTTATATTGAACCTGTAAGCCCAAAAAATAAGTAAGCTGACCCATGTCTTTTAACTCAGATACCTCAAAGAGCTTTTGAACCACCTTTTGTATCTTCATAGGATTGGAACTAGTTAAGATTATATTATCAACATATAGTAACATGATGATATCGAATTCATCCTTCTTTACAAACAAACTTGTATCAGAAGTTGATGTATGAAATCCCAAAACTGCCAAATAGCTTGGAAACTTTGAATTCCAAGCCTTGGGGCCTGTTTCAAGCCATATAATGCTTGACCAATTTGCAAACATAAGAAGGGTAAGATGGATCAACAAACCCTTGTGGTTGCTTTGTGTAGACATCTTCTTATAAATCTCCATGTAAAAAAGCATTCTTTATGTCTAATTGTCTGAGATTCCAATGATTAATGGTAGCTAGAACTAGAATAATTTTGATAGTGGTATGCCTCACAACAGGACTAAAGGTGTCCAAGTAGTCAATCCCATGTTCTTGAGAAAAACCTTGGACTACAAGCCTTGCTTTATACCTTGAAACACTACCATCTGGATTTTTCTTCACTTTGTACACCCATTTGCTTCCTATAATTGCTCTATCTTTAGGAGGTAAGACTAATACCCAAGTCCCTTATGCTCTAAGTGAATCATACTCCTCATGTGGCCTTTTTCCATTGTGGTATTGTCACATCCCTGTCTTGACTCCACTGTAGCACGATATTGTCCATTTTGGGCCACGTCCTCACGGTTTTGTTTCTGGGAACTCATGAGCAACTTCCTAGTGGGTCACCCATCTCGACTCCGTCGTAGCATAATATTGTCCACTTTGGGCCACGCCTTCACGGTTTTGTTTTTGGGAACTCAAAAGAGAACTTCCGAGTCTGGGCTCCGCCATAGCACAATATTGTCCACTTTGGGCCCTGGCCACACCATCACGATTTTGTTTCTGAGAACTCGCATGAGAACTTCCCAGTGGGTCACCCATCTTGGGATTGCTTTTGCCCAAACTCGCTTAATTTCGGAGTTCCGATGGAACCCAAAGCTAATGAACTCCCAAAAGGCCTCGTGTTATAGGACGTAGGCATGTACATATAAGGCACATCACCCTCTCTCCGTTGGTCAATGTGGGATGTTACAATCCACCCCCCTTAGGGGCCCAACGTCCTTGTTGGTACACTCGCACCACACGGCAGAGTGGCCCTGATACCATTCTGTCACATCCCAGTCCCGACTCTGTCGTAACATGATATTATCCGATTTGGGCCCCGGCCACGCCCTTACGGTTTTTTTATGGGATCTCACGAGCAACTTCCCAGTAGGTCACCCACCCTAAGATTGCTCTCGTCCAAACTCGTTTAACTTCGAAGTTCCGATGGAATCCGAAGCTAGTGAGTTCCCAAAACGCCTCGTGCTATATGAAGGTGGACATGTACATACAAGGCACATCGCCCCCTCTCCGTTGGTCGATGTGGGATGTTACAGGTATAGTGGCAGCTTTTCTAAATGTTGCAGGTTCTAATGCATCAGTCATCTCAGATATAAAAGAGTAACCTCCAGTGAAAAATTCTTCTTCAATGATTTGAAGTGAATGAAGTTCAAGACAATGTGCTAACAAAGCAACATAATTTCTTCTCTCAATTGTACCATTTTTCAATCTAGTAACCATTGAATGAGTATATGGTACAATATGTGGAATCAGATCAGATTGAGATAAATTTGGAAGAATTACCTCAAGTTAAGAATCTGAGTGGATAGACAACAATGATTGTGTACCAGAATGATGATTTGTAGGAGGGTGATGATCTGAAGAGCTTGGAGACTCATGTAAAGGGGTGCTATCAATTGAATTTACATCCCTGTCACTGATTGGAAATCTCTGTGAACTGTTGATACTTAAAACATTTAAGGTATCAACCAAATTCGCACTTTCACCATTTCCATGAATACTGTGAATACTTGGATTTGAACCAATATCATTCTCTGATATATTCTTAGAGCTAACTGCTTGAGAATCATTATGTAATTGTGTAACAGACAATAACTCTTTCTCTTAGAACTTGTAATTGAACCAAAACAGGTGATTGATAAGACCTGTGAACAATTAAATGATCCTTATGTTTTTGAAGTTGTCTGAATGGATATATATCTTCATCATGTATTACATGCCTTGACAAAATGAACTTTTTGGTCTTGATATCATAACAAATGACTCCCTTGTAACCATGAGCAAAACCAAGAAATACACATTGAGTTGATCTTGGCTCTAGTTTATTCTTGTTAAATGGCCTTAGTAATGGATATATCGCAGTACCAAAAACTTTAAGATGCTTAATCTCAGGTATACCATCGAACGCGACATGATAAGGAGACTGCATATTTAAATTTCTACATGGCATTCTGTTGATTAAAAATGCAGCATGAGAACATGCATGATACCAAAATACTAGAGACAGTTATGCATCTAATAACAAACTAATAACTATCTCAACCAAATGCATATGCTTCCTTTTAGCAAGACCATTTTTCTGGGGTGTATAAGGATAACAAACCTGATGTATAATCCCTTTAATCTCCAAAAACTGTCTAAACGCATTGCTCATATACTCTCCCCCACCATCTGATTGAAGATATTTAATTGAAATATTGAATTGATTCTCAGTCAAGGCATGGAACTTGGTAAAGATTGTAAAAGAATCTGATTTATTAACCATTGGAAAAATCCATACAAATCGAGAGCAATCATCAACAAAGCTTATGTAGTACCTATAACCCTTTATAGACTTTTATGGTGAATGGCCCCATACATCTGAGTGTATCCTTTCAAACATAACATTTGACCTATTTTGTCTTACATGAAATGGCAATTTATTCATTTTACCTTGAATACAAGCAGTACATATAGATGGACACAAATGTATACTAGTTGATACTTCAGCATTATTCAATATGATACTAAGAACCTCTTCAGATGGATGACCCAACCTTTTATGACAAACTGCAGTCTTTATTTTCTTTCCAACAAGCACACCTTCCAAAACTTATAGCTCTTGACCTTGAAAACACTGTTATTGGCATCTTGAATAGCTCCCCATCATCACTCTTTCCTTGGCACACAATCGTTCGAGCTGCCTTGTCTTATATAAAAAAAAAAAAAATCAAATCATCACATACAAACCAGCAACCATTATCTCTGCATAATTTCTCAACAGATAATAGGTTCATTGTAATTCTTGGCACATATAACACATTATGTAGAATTAATGACTTTTGTTGAGTTTTAATAAGAGAAGAACCAATATTCTGAACATGCAAACCTTCTCCATTACCAACAATAATTTTGGCATCACCATTATAAGGAGTAATTTGATTCAAGACATCTACATTTGATGTCATATGGTAAGTTGCACCTATGTCAACTACCCATGTACCAGCAGCTGAAAAATCATGGATATTTGGATCTTCACTTGTGTCAGTTGAACCTTGGGCAGCCATACCAGCAAGGATGTTAGGGGTGCACTTCCTTGATATGATAAATTATTCCTATGAAAGCATTCTAAAGCCCTATGTCCTCTTTTTCCACAAATTTGACAGACCAAGAAACCACCAGATGATTGACTATTATCAGCTCTATGAAAATAATTTGGTGTTGTATGCCCTCTTCTAGAGCAAATTTGACACTAAAGAGATATAGCATTCTTGTAGTTGGTATTACCATTCCAAGTATTTCCTTGTTTACTCCCATTTCCAAAGAAAGAACCTTGAGAACCTCTATTTTGAACACCTTTCCCATTGTTTCCAAAGTTAGAGTATGACCTGTAGTTATTGTTTCCACCATTGTATCCACCAGAAAATCTTCGATTATTATTGAAATTATACCTTCTGTTGTTATTTCCACCATTGTAATTATTGCCCCCTTAAGACCTCTGTGCATTAGAACTTTCCCCTTGTTCATAGCCTTGATCAACTCTCTGAGATCTCTGTGTATTAGAACTATTCCCCTGAACATACATGGTTGACATTGAATTTGACAAAGTTGTAATTTTGGATTCAATACTTCTTTCAGCATCAAGAAGTTGAGCTCTAAAATCTTTCATTGAAATTGGAGTTTTCTTGGCTAGGATTACTGTCTTGATCATCCCAAATTCTCGGGGTAACCCAGATAAAGCAGCAATAACCAAGTCATTCTCAGTTATTTTCTCTCATGCAGCAACCAATTGATCTTCGATACCTTTTAGTCTAAGTACTTATCAACATAATTAGCACGTTGTTGTGCAGTATGGAATTCAGTCTTGAGTTGATTAACCCTGACAACTGATACATAAGCATATCTTTCTTGTAAACATTTCCAAGCTTCTCGAGAGGTTTTGCATCCAATGACATAATCCCTAGCATCACCCAAAAGTGTAGCAATAAGCAAACTCAATAAGGACACATCTGTATTAACCCAATCTTTATAAGTAGTAGTGATTTCTTTAGTTACACCAGTCTCAGTATTAATGACATACTTTAGAGGACACTGAGGTTCACCATTACAGAAATCAAAGAAATCATAGCCCTTAAGAACTGACTGAAACTGATAATCATATTTGACAAAATTATCTTCTCTCAATTTCACAGTGATCATGCCCAGAAGACTCTCAATTTTCACAGTACTAATGTTATATCTTTACAGTATTGTAATCACAAGCAATCTGAAGCAAATAACAAAACCAACTTCTTGAACAATATTCAAGAACCACAACAATTTCAAGAACACACACTACTAGCTTCAGCCTTGTTCTTGTGAAAAATTCAACAATCAATTAAAAAAGCAATGGCTATCAACCTTTATGCTTTGATAGAGATACTTCATTAGTTATACAATCAAGAACTGGCTATCGGCCTTCATATTCATAGTTCAAAATCAAGAAATGGCTATCGGCCTTCAAATTCAAATTTTTTTTTTCACAGAAAATTCTTCGTTGCCATAATTATACAAACAAAATGAGTGCAAAAAGAAAAGCAACACCTGGTAAACTCCAATTCTGATCACCCGACTCAAAAAGACCTTTAATCATTCAATCACCAGAAATCTTCACAGCAATCGAATCATCACAGCACATCGGAAATAAGTACCAAAAGATCCAAACCAATGGCGAAGATACCATGATAACATTCATCAATGTATACACAGATGAATGTTTTGCAAAAAAAAAATATAAGAACTATATTAGAAGAAATATAGAATAAAAATCAAGAGAATGTAGACCTTGTTATTTCTTAGAGAGATGGAAAAAATCATCCCACAATGATTCAAAACATAGGGGTGGGTTTAAAAAACCGAAAATAAAAAAAAACCGAGCCGAACACCAAACCGAACTGAACCGAAATAGGTTGGTTCGATTTTGGTTTTGGTGGTCTAGAAACCAGACCGAACCGAACCAATTTTTTAATTATTTATTTAATATATTAATTATATAAATCATATACAAATACTCAAAATCTAAAGGTTAGAGGTTTTGAACCCCTTACCTCCTGGTTGAGAGTGTTTGTTTCAGCCAACTTGACAACAAGCTTTGTGTTGCTATAATCATATTAGTAAAATATTTATACTAATCTTGGATCTTTAATTCTTTATAAGATTTTTCAACACAAAACCCTAGCCGTCCACCCATTTACTCTCATAGTTCTCTAACTTCTCAACCTTTCTCTCTCTCTCTCTCTCTCCCACCGTCGAATTCTTATAGCTCTAATGATTTCTTCTTTGAATGCTCGAATGTCTGCAACTGCAAGCGATTTATACAAGGATTTGCAGCAATCCGTTCATCATTTTCAGGTGGGTCACCGTTGCGATACCTGATTCAAGAAGTTCAGGTTCGAAAATGATGCTCTCGTTATATCAATTTCATCGATTTTGTTCTCAATCTTGTAAATTTGTTTCATTTGTGATTGAATGATTGGGTTCGGAATCGTTACCCTCTGCAAATTTGTAAATTTATTTTATCTATTACATTCGCGCTCTTGTAAACCACAGAGAAGCCACTCAGAGGTGGTTGAACAGGTGAATTATGTAGATCAATTGAGAAAGCTCCCGTTTGGATTTTCATATAATTGTTTAATCAATCTTTCTTTTTGTTTTTGTGTTTCTTGATCATCTAAAAAATTTTGATGATGTTTGTTTGGATTTTCAGTTTGTGAATTTTTGAAGGAAAATTGGCTGATGTTGTTCTTTGATTTGTCTTTGTGGAGTCCTATGTTGGTTGTCGTGGAATCCCATGGCCTTCCTTTACTTTGTTCTTGGTTCTCGTCTGTTTGGTTGTGTTCGGACAAGTGCTCATGGCTGGATGTTGCAATCGGCGAGGCGTCGGTTGGTTGGTGGCGAGGGTTTATGCTAGTAAGGATGCTCAGCGGCGGGTGTTGCAATGGAAGCCTAGGTTTTCTTTTGTTGTATTTTATGGCTTGGGCCCTTACTGTTTGTCGGGTCTTTTGGGCTAGTTTGGTAGGTCCTTTTTTAGGCTAGTTTACCAATATCCATATTTATAAAAAAAAATAAAAAGCAAAAAAAACATATGAAAGAAACTGAACTAGATTGAAACCAAACCGAAAAAACCGAAACCAAAAAACACCAAACCAAAAAAAATCGAACCGTACAGTAACTTCGGTTTGGTTTCTGGTTTCGGCCAAAAATCGAACCGAACGGAACCAAACCCACCCCTATCAATACAAGCTTATATAGCAGTCGAATGTAGCTTGTCAGCTAAGCAATCAATGTAACTAACTTTTAACAAACTAACGGACTACAATAGTTGATGTGGCATTCCTATCTAAATGTGATGATGTGTCAAATGATGTAGCAATAGTCATATATCTTCAACAGAGTTTACAACACCACCTACCTATATATCTAAACATAATTAGATCCTATACATAATTAGGGTAGCGCCCGTAATGGTTAATGGTAGTAAGAAACATTTCAAAAATCAAACTGTAGAAAAACAAATCCGTGACCTACCAAGTTTAAGTGGTTTTTTAACTGTGAAATGGAGTTCTTTTTTTTGGTCGTGGTAAAATGGGGTTCCATAGGGGCTTATTTTTGTGAAGAGCCCTAGATTTTAAAGAAAATGATTTAAATAAGCGTCATGTGGTAATATCAAAGAGTAATGCTAGGAAAATCAAAATTTTAAAATCAAATTTATAAACTAAATGATGTAGTTGTAGATAATTGGATTATTAATTAAGTATAGATTAACGTGTTTGTTTCTTATTGGTAATACATCATTTAGTTTAAAAATTTTAATCTCCCTAACATTACTATATATCAAAACTAAGTACCCTTTTTTTACCAAAAAAAAAACTAAGTACCCTTCAAAAGCTTGATTAGGACCAAGGTACTTACATTTACAGTGTACTGCGGCATTGGTCCAAAAACAAGTGTAGGACAAACGGTTAACAAGTCAAGCCCATTTCTTCTTGCCTACTCCAGGGCCACAATTCGCCTTCAGTTTTCGAAAGACAATACCAATTCTGGAAGATTAAAGAAATAAATACGGTAAAACACACATGAAGTGATACAATCCCACTAAAATAACTTTACCAATGCAGTGTTGCAGCTAGATGATATCACCACGCTAAATGTATTTGCGTCATTCTAAATCTCCACCAAAATGAAAATACTGAATAAAACTAAGAGCAAAAGTTCAAGAACGAGATGATATTCAATAGATTTTTTTTTTTTTTTTTTTTTTATCATTGCATAGGACTATCGAAAAACATGATTTGACCATTACAGAGTGAATTTCAATTTTAGTTTCGAAAATGGACAGGATCCTCTCCTAATTTAAGGATGAGGATCCTCATGACCAAGGGATGTGGGCCGTTGAATTTTTATCTAACGGCTACAAACAGGGGGATCTCTTTAAGGTTATAATAATTATAACCGTTGGATTTTTATCCAACGGTCCATATCTCTTGGTCATGAGGATCCTCATCCTTAAATTAGGAAAAGATCCTAATCCTTCGAAAATAGTCTGTCATGATTATGAAATATCTCCAACGGTCCATATCTCTTGGTCATGAGAATCCTCATCCTTAAATTAGGAAAGGATCCTAATTCTTCGAAAATAGTCTGTCATGATTATGAAATATCTGCAGGATATGATTTTGAAGGTCAATCTCAAAAGGAGTTGAATACACACACTAGACCACGAAAACATGGTCTATGCCTAATGAAGTACTTCTCATGCTTATTTCAATTTTACTTTGCCTGATAACTTAAAAATCATTATTTTACTTTTTAAAAATCAAAATCTTTTCACTTTGATTTGTAAACTATCTTTTTTTCCTAAAACCAAAAAGTCACTATTTGGTACATATGTGGAGACCCACCACCCAATATAATTATGCCACATGTACCAATGAATTTGATTATAAATGCATTAACATTCAACAATCATAAAATATAAAGTTTAAAAAAAGAAGAATTAGAATTTTTTAGGTTACTGTGCTTGAGACGCAAAGATGGGGAAAAAATGATTAGTTTGGTGGATACAAATCAAACCCACATAATGAATTAACATAATTAAGGGAATGTGGAACAAGTAAATAAAATGACGACTTTTGAGTTTAAGAATGCAAAATGAGATCACTATCGAGTTTCAAGGGCAAAATAGAGCAAATTTTGAGTTTCAAAGAGTAAAATAAAGACTTTGAGTTATAGGAGGTGAAAAAAATTGAGGTTCCACCATAAAATCAATCAACAATATGGAAACTAACACAACCTCTTATAAACTTTTGCAAGGCTTCTCCTTTCACCAATGCAAAACTCTTTTACCTTCACATTGTCACACGCCCCCTTATGTGTGGCGAATTTTCAAGCCAAATACGTGGATAAAACGAATTGGGTGACGTGGAGCACATGTAGCCATTGGGCTTTAAATGTGGGTCAACCTGCTTTGATACCATGAAGAAAGTTGAGGTTTTACCATAAAACCAATTGGTAATATGGAGAGTAGCTCAACCTCTTATAAGCTCTTGCAAGGTTTTTCCTGTCACCAATGTAAAACTTTTTTACCTTTACATTCTCACAAGAAACAAAGTAAGATTAAAATTAAATACTATAGAGATTTAGCTAGAAATAAGCCTAATTCACACTTGAGCCGAAAACCCCCCATCGTGCAAGGCTCGCAGGTGTTAGATCCGGACGGAATTTAAAACGGCCCAAACATATAGGGTAGGAATCAAGACGAGAGCATAACGTAACTTTCTACCTATATGAAGCATAAGCGTAGCCAGTAGCAAACACTGCTGCTTTTCATACTTACTAAGCAGAACTATTATTTTGTTTGTGATTGTGCAAAGCAGGCTGAATACTAAAAGTCTAAGAGTAGCTAGTTAGCTAGCTAGGGAGTAAAATACAGTACACATACAATAGTCTGTCAACTTTTCCTAACCCACGATTCCAGCCTTCCGGTAGCTTTCAATAGAATCATTAAGCGTTTCCTCAACTGGCCGGAAAGTCCAACCCAACTTCTGCAATTTTTCGGAACTAAGGTGTTGAACTTCTTCCTCTGCATAGGTAAGGCTGCCAATACAACCGGTAACATATCTTAATAACATGAATATGGATCAATCGTTAAGGTACACAAGCAAACAGAAGGATGAATTGAAAAAAAAAAGACCATAATTAATTATTGAAGGACTGATCTAATTGATTAACTTACTTCTTGGGGTACTTGTAGTAGGGATATGTAGGCCTTAAGTATTTCTCCACCACATCTCGTATGCCAATTGAGTGTGAATTGCATAAGTATCTTTCTCCTGCAGCCTCAGGCTTGTTGTATGCAAGAAGCAGCGCGTCAGCTAAATCACGAACATCCACGAACGTCCAGTAATTGCATCCCAAGGACTCAAGACCACCTACACATTCGTACAGAGTTGCGCACGTGCGTGCACACACACACACACACACACAATAGTACATTAATATTGCACAAACAAGAAACATGTCTTGTACCTAGTAATCTTAATATATGAATATGCACAGAGATACCAATTATAGTCGCAACAATGAGAGAGCTACTGGAATTGAGAGTGGATTGCAAAATTGGCCCCAAAATGATAGAAGGACAAACAGTCACAACCTCAAGTCCATTTCTTTTTCCAAACTCCAGTGCCTCGCGTTCTGCTTCTGTTTTCGAAAGATAGTACCATTTCTTGGTTGTTTTTATATATTCGGGAACGGACCAACAAGTCTCGTCCTTGACTTGATCCTTAGGCCACTCCGGGTTCATAACGACGGCGGCTATGGACGACACAACTACAACTCTCTTCACTTTGGCCTTTTTGCAAGCCTTGAGTACATTCAGCGTTCCCTTTATTGCTGGTTCAAGAAACTCCTGCAACACATTCATTTATTCTACAATTTCAGCTTTTTACTCAAAACTGAAGGGATAATGTTTGTGTTCCTCTCGTAAGAGAACTTCCTTCCCTCTCAACCACCCCCCCCAAAAAAAAAATTACAATTAAGGTATTTTCATCGTATGAACATCAAAATTGGAACCGTTCATTTTATTTATCATTCTCTAAAAATCATTCAATTTAAATGTCTTTTAGCCATTCATACATGTTAAACCAATCGACGGTTTTGATAACAAGTAGCATCTTCATGATGAACAGTTATTTTGATTGATGCATGGCAATGACTAGAAGACCTTCACATTTAATGATTTTTTGTGGATATGATATTTAGATTATATAAAGGGAATAAATGATTCCAGTTATGATTTTTGTAAAGTAAAATATGCTAATTATAAGTGTAGAGATAATTATGTTCCTTCAAAAAGGGTGCACAAGCATTAGAGCATCTCCAAAGGAGATGTCAAAAAGTCCATATCAGTAATAACAGTTATAAAAGACATCATTAGTGTTTTCCAACCGAAGTGTCATGTGGCATAACATGGAAAGGCAGCAGAGGAAGTTGCTATCAAATTTGACAGCAGCTTCAAATCTATTTTTAGTAATTAATAAATACTTTTTATAATTTTAATAGTTATCTTTTGTTTTAAAATACTAATCACAACTAGTAGCGGATCCACAGAGGAACCTGGAAGGTCCCAGGACCCCTCGAAGACGCCTAAATCGTTGCTTGAAATTTTTCGGGACCCCTCGTACTCGGACGAACTCTGTGCAGTTGCAGCAACGGCGTCATGATGGGGAAGAAGACCGCGCAGAGGAAGAAAGAAAATTTGCCCATTTCAACCTTAGCCCAAAACATTGCCGTTTGCTTCCATTTTGTTTAATTCCCCAAGGCCTCCGTCACTCTTCCTGAATCCACATACCTTACCATCCCTTCCCCCATCCAAAACCTGAAACCCCCAATTTTCACATATCCAATCCATAATTTCCCAATTCTCATAATCCTAAATCCCACCCAATCTCATATTTTTTAATTTTACTATTATATCATATCTCAATTTGTTTTAAATCTCCACAACACCACCATTTGGTTCAAAATTCAAATAAGAATTTTTGGTATTCTAATCTAATCTCAACTAAATTATATTATATATTGATGGAGATTTTATAATCTATTATTGATATGATTATTGATATATTTTATTTTTGTATACTCATTTAATTATTGGAATTTTGTTTATTGATTAATTAGTATATGTTTTTGTGTTTTTTTTTTTTTATTAATATGTAGTGTATAGGTAAGAAATATGGAAAAAAATTTCAAGCCAAAACCAATATCACAATCTATTTGTTTGGGTAGTTCAAGTTCAAGACAAATGAGTGTGATATTCATTTGAATAATCTTGAGAGAGACCCTAGAAAAAGAATTCGAATGAAGGATTATCCTCCTAATATTCAAGATGAGGTTCAAAGAGTATATTTGCAAATGGAACATTTTTAGACTACGAAACTTGGTCGTAGATGCTTGAATTAGATTTTATAGCTTGTAATGTTGTTTTACGTATGATTCATCAATAAAATGTATTATAATTTAACGTTTAAATGTTATTTTAATCTATAATTTTTTTTACCTTTGTTATTGGGACCCTTCGGGTTTAAAATTCTAAATCCGCCACTGATCACAACTATAAAAAGTAAATAATGTAATAAATAATAATTTAAATTTGACATATTGGTTGGAGAACAAAATTTATAAAAATATCAATATGCCACATAAGCATTCAAATTTAAATTTTGTGTTCAAAATTTGACCTTCAAATTTCAATTTTTTTTTTTTTCAAAATATGTTTTCAAATATGGGATTCATTAATGAATCAAAGCAACAGGTCGAATTTAACAATTATAGTTAACTAAATTAAGTTGAGTGAGGCACTTATTAATTAATTAGAGTAATGTTAGAAAGATTAAATGTGTATAAGTTGAGTGAGGCACGTATTAATTAATTAGAGTAATGTTAGAAAGATTAAATGTGTAGATTAAATTTTATAAGCTAAATGACAAAAGTTGACAATTAAATTATTAGTTAAGTTTTGATTAACATGTTTTTTCTTATTAGCAATACATCACTTAGTTTGCAAATTTAGTTTACAAATTTAATTTACCCGCATAACTCAATTAATTAAGATAACATAATCTGGAAGATTCTTGCCTCAGGGTCTGAATCATTAAGAGAATTGGGTACAGGGCTGGCAACATGGAAGACTCCGCTGCAACCTTCAATGGCCAAACGAAGAGAGTCGTAGTCCAACAAATCTGCCTTGAACAGTTTGAGGTTCACTGATGCTTTCTCAAGCTTGTTCAAGTGAGCATACTTGATGTCTCCTGCATGCGCGCGCAATATTTATTTATTTATTTATTTATTTATTTCTCAATTCGGTCCAATCTTCTCACTGAAAATATACAATTAATATTATACTATATATACGATGAGTGATGGGAGTGACTGACCTGGTTGCCTGACAGTTCCATGAACAACATAGTCCCTGGAGAGAAGGAGGTTGACGACCCAAGAGGCAGTAAATCCTCCAGCTCCAGTCACGCATACTTTTTCTTTCTGATCAGCCGCCTCACCCGCCATCTCTTTACTTGCTGTATATCTTCTTACCAAGTTATATATTCAACCTAGCTAATTCCCTTACTCCTCTCAGTCCCACCTCTCTTATGATTGATCTCTCTATCTATATATATATATATATATGCGGTGGGAAAAGTGGGGGAGGGGGGAGTCTTATGTATATGTTTTGACAAAAGATGAATGCCCACGTGGTGAATGTTTATTGGTGAAATAGTGATGTAGGTGATGCCACGAAGTTATTTCTTATAACAACTTGCTGAATTTTCCAAAGCAATATTGAATGCTACAACAGTGCAACTTGCTGAATTTTCCATGGTAATAATGAAGGTGTGAAATCCCCTTTCCATATGTCACTATCTAATTTTATGTATTTACGCAAATTCACTTTCTTTTCGTAATTAGTCATTAAAAATCTATAAGGTTCTTTTAGTCACTTTTAGTGTTTTCGAATAGAACTCAATTCCACGAACGTGTGGACAAAAAACGATCGCGAGTTGGAATGTTAACAAAGGAGAAATAAGGAAACAAAGAAAGGGGTAATTTTATCTTTTGGACCCCTATGTATGGAAGGTCCCAGATTTAGGAATGGAGCCCTTCTCGTTTTAGAAAACGGCTACGCAGGTCGACTTGGTTGCCTCAGAATCTCTTTTGATTTTGACTGTTTCTGCACAAACTTTCATACGCCAATTCCAGTGAATTTTGTCGACGATGATCTCAGCCACCATATGGGATAGACTCCTCTCGTCCGCATGGTCATTTCTCTCTCATTCGTGGTGGATCGAGTCCTAAGAATTCCGAGACTTTGACGCCGACGATCTCCCTTCTTCGTTCACCTCAACGTCGACGACTGCCTCCACTACAGTAACCTCAATTTGGGCTACAAACTCCGAGCTTTAGATTTGACGTTCGAACTCTATTAAAGACACGACAAGGTACACCCTTTTCGCCGATCCATGACTTTACTGATGAATTCAAGGTTTTCCAGTCATATCTACACTCCAACAAAGGTATGAATATTGCTTCATTCTCCACAGGCTTCAATTTGACATAATATCCGCGATGGGCGACCACTTGCTCGACATCGCTAATTAATCACATTCGCTCGACAAGACCAAGTCAAACGCTTTTCAGAGGAGAAAATGACTCACTTCTTAGATATAATTTTTAAAATTCACTAAATAACTTCTTTAAAGATACATATGGAGTCCGATACATAGGAAGATTATAAAGCATTGGTTGGATAAATAGTTAATATTAGAACAGTTACTGGGCAACTCAATAAAAAGAGATGAAAAACAATGGCATTGATAAATGAGAAGACCCAACCAGCCATTTATTCCCATACACTACATCAAATAAGAGACAAAGATGATTAGAAGATGGAAGAAACATGGGAAATAAATGGAAGGGACCAAGAGGGATTACCAACGACCCTTGCCTTTGGCTTTAGGATACAAGGCGATGAGTTTTTTTCTTTGTTTTTCTCTCTAGTGACTAAATTTTTTTGGTAGATAAACGTTCAATCAAATACACATTTGCACATGCACATAACCTAGTTAGAATAAAACAGAAAATATATATTTAAAACTTTTGCCATATTGTGTTGACACTCGGTTTGCAAGCTAAGATTTCCACCGTCCACAAAACGAGTCAAGATTGCCTTTCACTTGCTTGTTGTATCCATTTACTAAGTACATCACTTTTTCGGCAATCACAAAGTCAATGTTTGTCACTTGCATGACTCTGATTACATTTTATAAAGCCTACCACCTAAAACATTGAAATGTCAAGATATATACTGCACCATATAGATACTTCATGGTCCCATTCAAATTTTCACGTCTACATAAACTCATAGTTATCTATGACTAATTAATTAAACGAGAATTAAAAAACACAAATAAATAGAAGAATGCAACAGGAAAAAATAAATGTTGAAATCATTTTCCGGACTACCGTTGTGACACAATCTCACAAGAAAGCGTTACCCTACCAATCTCCAAATTTGACTTGTTAAACCCCTAATCAATCAAGCAATTTTTCAATAAACCCCAACTAGAAAACACAAATAACTGCAAAACTAATGATAGGTCCATGACGGTGTCAAAAAATGATAGGTAACGAGCTTTTGTCTCCGGCTATAGCCAGTTGGTATATCTTTGTCGTCATTTACGTATTATTGTTTAACATTAACATCAACGGAAGATTCTAATTGAAATTCTGTCCAAAGTATTTTGCCGGATCACCGGATCACCATCACTATTAAAACATAATTAGAAAACTAATTTCACTAAATAAGAGACTCTTATTCATTGGTGTATTGTCATCTAATTAATTAGACATGAACGAGGACGTGATGAGCTAAGCATAGTAAGTGCTAGACAATGACCCTTATGTTAAAAATTTTGAGAGTGGAGCCACCAGTCCACTATAAATCACATTAATATTGTCTCAAACTTAATCACTTGTGGAATTCAATAAACACTAATACTATCTCAAACTTATTCATTTGTCCAATCCAATAAGTGAGGGGGTTGTCACTAACGCAATTAAAAATGAAACCATTTGATATAAATTTTAGTTTGTTTTATAAGATGCCCGATGCGAGTGAATATTATTCCACACCTTCAAGCAACTCCAAACAATAAACACCTAATCTGGGACCCCAAGGGAGAACCTGAGAAATATCCGTCAATAGCTTATTTCCATTTGAACAAGTCGAATGAGTAAGATCATAAAGGCCAAAGCCAAAACATTGTTTTCTCAACAAACACAAAAATATGAAATATTATTTGGTAACTATCACTGGGCAGTAGCTATAAGACAGAAAACTAACATATATTTCGGACTCCACCAACCTAAACGGCACTGCAACAAATTAAGCCAAATTTTCCTCTTCGATTGTCGGATGTGTAACTTCAAACAATGTAGTTAGCTACGTAGAGCACGCTCTGAGATGTTCAGTATCAGAGCAGCCCAGCCTCCTTGTAGCTTTCAACTGAGTCAGTAAGCGTCTCTTTCAATGGTCGGAAACTCAAACCCAGCCTCTGAAGTTTCTCCGAGCTCAACCTTGGTCGTTCTTCTACTTCAACAAAGCTGCCAATATACATGTATAATCCAAAATCATAAAATTAGTTTAAACGGAAAACCATTACAACAAGAATCCCTGTCCATTCTGCTTAATTTTGCATTGGATGACATCGATGATCAATCACACTATATACATAACTCATTTGAAAATCTCTCCATTCTAGTTACCAAGTATAGATTGAAGAGAAACCTTACTTCTTAGGATAACTGTAATTAGGATAAATGCTCTTCAACTCTTCAACCAGATCTGTCGTTTTGATATTATGAGCGGTGCATATGTATCTTCCTTCAGCCTCAGGCTTCTCATACACCATAACGACTGCTTCAGCTACATCCCGCACATCAACTATCATCCGCGGCTTGTTTTCCAGTGACTCATATCCTTCTGCGAGGAGACAATATTAAATCAGTTAATATGAATATTCATGACTGGGGGATAAACCTGTATCCTGGGTCATAGAGATCAAAATGGAGCCAAATGCATAAACAACCACAATAGACAAATACCAAAGGATGAGTTTACAACCCCACCTACCTATCTATCTAAACATATGTAGATTTGACACATAATTATGTAAGGCGTGTAACTGTTAATGGTAGTAAGAAAAATTTAAAGAATCAAACTATAGAAAACAAATCCCTGACCTATCAATTTTTAACTGTGAAATGGAATTCTATAGGGGTTATTTGTGAAAACCCTTGATTTTAAAGAAATGGATTTAATTTTTTTTTAACAAATTAAGCAAGGGATTTAATTCAGCATCAAGTAGTTATGTCAAAAGTAAGTACCCCTCAAAAGCTTGATGAGGACCAAGGTGCTTGCATTTACAGTGGTCTGTAGAATTGGCCCCATAATAAGTGTAGGACAAACAGTTACCAAGTCAAGCCCATTTATTCTTGCATACTCCAGGGCTTCATATTCCGCTTCAGTTTTTGAAAGACAATACCAATTCTGGAAGATTAAAGAAATAATTAGATAGTCGAAACACACATATGAAATGATACAATCACACTGAAATAACTTTACGAGTGCAGTGTTGCAGAATGAATAGCTAGATGATTTCATCACACTAAATGGATTTGCGCCATTTCAATTCTCTACCAAAAGTGAAAATACTGGATAAAACCATGAGCGAAAGTTTAAGAACCGCACGAGATGATATTCAACATATATTTTTCATTGCATAGGACTATTGAAAAACAAGATTTGACCATTATAGAGTAAATTTCAATTTCAGTTTCGAAAATAGTTTGTTATGATACTGAAATGTGTGCAGTTTATTATTTTGAAGGTGAATCTCAAAACTTACCATCATTGGCAAATTCCATTCTTTCCCTTTTCTTGTTTTAGTGAAGATTATTGATATTGTTTTAATCATTCTAACTCTATGGGTTATGTAGGAAAACTAATGAAAATGGCTTAAAAAACTTTGAGGTTTAACGATAAGGACAAAATAAAAGGTAAAGTAAATAGTACCAGGATTGACTTTTTAGTGTGAAAATGTGGTTTTTCGTTAAAGTGAACAATACCATAAGTTTTTCGTTAAAGTTCCATTTTTCGTCATTATAGAATAAATAATACACTTTCCTTTCCTTTTTAATTGTTCGATATTTCTTGGGGAATTAAAACATAATCCCGGGAAGTCCTTTTCTCTTGGTATCCTCGGTGAAGAATCAACACTGCTAACTGGATCCTAAAGGAAAGTTGTGAATGCGTGTTCCTATTTCTTAGTTCTACTACGCGTGGCATTGATCACCAAAATTATGAGTTCATTCTAGAACTACAATCACATATATATGTTAATGGAATACCTTACTACTTCTGCAGTATTCCTTGTCTGACCAACAAGTTTCATCCAACACTTGGCCTTGAGACCACTTAGGATTCATGACAAGAGAAGCTGCAGATGACACGAAAACAACTCGCTTGACTTTTGCTTCAAGGCATGCTTTAAGTACATTAAGTGTTCCCTTCACGGCAGGTTCAATCAATTCTACCTGGACAAACGATAAATCAAAATGTAGGAAAATATGAGCGTTTATTTGGTTAGCATACATTGGCATAATAAAACTGTACATGGTACCAACCACAAATAGAGTACCATACTAATTAGCAATAACCGAAGAGAAGTGAGTGTACTAACTACTAACTAATCTATTGCAATTGAGATCGAGTATCTCGGTGATCAATGAATGAGAGAAATTCTTGCCTCAGGATTTGGCACAGGGTCGTAGGGAACTGGACTGGCAACATGAAACACTCCATCACAACCTTGAATCGCTGTGCGAAGGGATTCATAGTCCAACAAGTCCGCTTTGAATAGTTTAAGGTTCTCAGATGCCTTGTCAAGTTTTTTCAAGTGGGCGTGCCTGTCATTAGCTGCGTTTGTGCACAACACAAATACAGTACTATTAATCATCAACGATTTCCGCTTCCTGACACTCTTTGAGCCAGTTTCCACTCAATCAAGAAATTTGTTCATTTTGTGTTTACATTACTTGTAATCAAGCATATCACACCAACAAAATTATAGCCAAAATCATTAGAATTTAAGAACTGAGCATTTTATCTTGTTAAAGGTCCGTTCGATACTATGCCAGTTTTTAGTTTTCATTACATGTTTGGTAACTGCTTGCCAAATTAAAAAAACTCAAATAGTTACCGAACACGTTTTCAGTATTTTTTTTAGTTTAAAAAAAAAAAAGGAAAATTGAAAAAATTGAAAAACGAAATGATAATCAAGCAGCCTCTAAATAATTAAGCATCAAACGAGTATCAAAGTAGCAGATAATGAAAATGAAAACAGATATATCTTGTCCTACGATCGATGGAACAGTAGTCACTGCAAGTGCAAACAGTAGAAAGAAAGAAAGGAAAATGGTTGGATAGAGGATACATACAGGGGTCTCTGAGGGTTCCGTGGACAATAGAATCCTTGGAAAGAAGAAGCTTAACAACCCACGACGCAAGAAACCCTCCAGCTCCTGTTACACAGTATCTTCCCTTCTCAACCGCCATTTTTTATCACACACACCTCCGACCTCTCTCTCTCTCTCTCTCTCTCTCTCTCTCACTCTCTCAACAGTCAACACCCACCCACTCCCTTTACTTCCTCTCTCGGTTCGGCTTATATTATTGGCAGCCCACCCATGTGCAAACCCACTGGACGTATTAAGTGCGAATGTGCGATGTACCATCACGCAACCTTTTTCTTTTTCCTCTTTTCTCTAGAACACAATAAAGATTTGTATGACTAATGATGCTACGAAACCTACATTTTGTGCAGAAAATTGCTAAAGATAAATTCTCCTGAAAACCACATCTAAATCATCCATCTAATAGTCTACAATACAACAATTTTATAGGGTTTAAATAGCTTATTTAATTGTTTGACATAAATATTCCCAAAAGTTAAATTGTTATTAGTTTTTTTTTTTTTTTTAACGAACGATATTATCTACATTAAAGGGTGGGCTTAGCCTCACCATGAGTTAACAATAATGTGGTTCAAATTCGTCTTTGGAAATAATAGAACCTAAAAGGGATAGTATAGATAGATAATAAAATGCGAGCAACTTCCACACATGGTGTGCATATAAAATCAAATTGAAATAACTGTAATTAGGGTGCAACTTGGGTTTGGTCAACCCAAATCTGCACATACTTAACTCGATTTTAAATCCGATCGAGCAAGTTAGAATGAAGAAAAACCCGTCCACATCCAAGCCAACCTCAACTCTGTCATTTATTGGGTTGGGTAGGGTGAATGTATTGGCCGCCCATGTCAACCAAAACTCAACCTGATTTTGAGCCCGAATTCGCTCATGCACATATTACCCATCCCATTTCATATTATATAAGTTATGTAAGGTTTATTGTCTTTTTTCATAAGGATAATGATGAAAGTGTTACTTTTACATTTTTGCTGGTTGAAGTTTTGGTACGTCTTATAATTTGACTTTCAACCTTGCATGGTTGAAATATTAGAAATAGTCTCCAACTTGTTTGTTTTAGCTTTTGTGTGGATGATGATGTGTAAATGAAATTTTCACTAATATTAACGTTGTTTGGTTCAAATTTAAAAAATCATGCAAAATTAGGTGTTATAAGATTGAACTCGATAAAGTTAGATGAACCTAAACCCAACGCGAATAAACTTGAATCTAATTAAAACCCGACTAAAACCGCATTATTCCCTAAACCCGAATTGTAAAGGTTGAGTTAGGGTAGGTTGACCATTGAACCCTCTCTAGTTGTACTCTTAAATGTAATGCATTGATATTTAAATACTAAAAATTGGAGGTCTCGGGTTCGAAAACCCTGCTGTTGTGGAAGCCAGACTTGTGGTCAGGGAAGGCTGAAATGCCTCTGTGAATCTTTCAAGCTCCCAAAAGGGGTGGATAACCGTCGTTTGCCACCCGTTGTTCTCTTCTTTTTCTTTTTCTTTTTTAAATATCGAATATAGATATAGAGATCCATACTCTATACTATTTAATTAATAGACTTCCGAAAATAGTGCTGAAGATGTACTTTCCAAATAGATCTATTTATTTTATTAATTAATTTCACAGTATAATAATATTCTTATTGTCCAATACAATTACAATCAAAGTTGGAAAGAATAACAATATTCTTGATAGAAGATCACTTTTTCGTTCTGTAACACGTTATAAGGACAATATTCTCTTTAACATATTCTCTCTCCGTCCTTCATAGATGTTTTACGGTTTACTCACGCTCTATTCCAATGACGACGTGCATATCCAGTGCTTTTATCATACTTCTTCTGTTAGCAATTTGAAAATTTTGGTATATTTGTCATTGGTTTAATGAAACACTGATTAATTTTTAGTGCAAGTGAAAGATTATTGGAACTTCGAATGTATGTCCTAAAATCGATTATTGTGGTAATAAAAATTTAAGACGATACAATAGATTAGCTTGAGCAAGGTCATTGCTTAAAGATAATTTTATTAATCTTAAATAGTGGACCCATGGACCATGGTTAACAAATATAAACATAAAAAGAGGCATGCTAAAGGGTTTGGAGAAATCAAAATATTATAATCACCGATTATAAAGGTCTTTCTCATGTGATTCTTCTTTAACTATTTCCGACCGTTGAATCCATTAAGTAATTTAAAAGAGTGATCCAAGAGGCCCAGTCCAACCAACTTAAAGAGTGGCCCAAGAGGCCTAAAATTGTTGTTTACTTGAGGAGGCCCTCCTGCCTCCACCGTTTCGGCGTTACGGTTTGTAGATAGCATATATCATGCAAAGGGGATCAGAGAAATTAAAAAAAACCCTATAAATCCCCATATCGGCGAGAGAGACGACGAAATTGACAGCAATGACGAGCACCTGGAAGAGAAGATTGGGAAATGTGAGGTCCTTCGTATCGAATTCGACGGGAGGCCTGAGAGGAGGAAGCAACCTGGCGTCATGGGTGGTGGCTGGTACGCTAGCCTACTTCCTCTGGGTGAAGCCCTCACAGGACCTCAAGCGGGAACAGCAGGAAAGGGCTGCTCTGGCCTCTGCGGATCCCCATGCCTACGTAGAGAAACGGAAACCCATCGCCGATCCTCAGGTACTGTTTCATATCTGAGTTTCTGCTGTTTCAAGTGAAAAAAATTATGATTGAGTTTTTCAATTGCTTGCCAAATACTTCAAATTACAACTTGAATTCCGTTTCAGGAGACTGGATTGATATACGGCAACAAGAATAAAGCTCGAAAACCGGATGAGTAGTTTGTAAGTTATCGTTTACCGAGTTACACTATAATAGTGTTGTTCGAAGTGTTATCAGTTGGAATGTTACCCCTTAAATACCTTTTGTATATGTTGCAATAAAGTTCAATTTTGAATACTTGTAAGTTTACAGTTACACAAATTTAAACTGACCGAAAAAGTTAGACCTTGAGGGTCGTTTCATGTGCCTGAATATGAATATACGTCGCAATTTTGACATCAGCGTCTGGATATGAAAATTTAGTAAAACCTTGGTTTACTGGAGATGTGATGTTCTCACAAGGAATAAAGAAGAAGATTTGAATTGGTTTGATTGATGTTGTACTTGGTGCACATTTTATTCGCTTGATGCATGGCCAGTAAATTCGTCGTCTATCTGCTCACTTTTTTATTTAATAATTTTCTCTCTCTGATTTTGAATTGCGCTCGTCTGATTTCTCGTGTTGAAGTCTCATTTCAACTGTATTTTGTGCACCAAAAACATCCCAGGATTTCAGTATTCATCAGTGAACATCACATCCTGCTTGGTTGATACCTTCAACTTTAGAGCATTCCTTACTTGCCTTTTATGCTAACCAGTCTATGGAATCATAACTAAAGTTATTTCCCTTAACATTTGCGTGTATGTGTTACAGAGTGATGCATGTCAGTAAATCTATTCGACTATTCTATTTGTGAGGCCCTTGTTGTTCATTTCTGTTCTTGAATATGTTTTTTTACCTCAGAACAAACGTCTCTAGGTTTTGCATTCATTCTTGATTGTTATGCTTTGGAGGTTGCGGTTCCTCTTAGTTCTACTGCTCTAGAGTTTTAGCAGGAGAGTGTGATTCTGTGAAGGGTTATGGGGACAATGTATAGGTCTTGTTTGGGTTCAGAAATACGTTACATCAACTTAAAAATCTGACATCAAACCACTCATTGTAAGGCACTTTAACCGTAGCTACAATGCTACCTGTACCTTTCCATCTATGTTGAAGTTCCTATTTAAGGTTGGAAGAGAAATGCTTTCCCAAGGGTATAAACTGCCTCTTTTCTTACCATTTCACTAGTTTTAGACAGATTTTAACAGATTTAAAGATTCCATCCAGTAAGTGGTGGATGGAACCTTTCTTCTCCAAGAGTCATTTCCCAAACCTGCCCTTTTCTATTCTTATTTCTTGTTATGAACAAAATGTGAAGGTGAAAAAAATTCACTCTCCCACATAAGATTCCACTGCAAATCAATATTTTTGTTTGCCACTTTGTCCCAAGTCAATATTTTTGTAGTCAATGAAGACAGTCAGACACCAGCTAACCTAGTTTAAGGCTGATGCCAGTTATATCCAACTCTACACTTGATGTCGTCTTCTTATTTTAAGTTTGCTTGCTCTTTGGAATATGGCCAGTTTGATGGAGAATTTTCTCCTGAGGTTAACGTACGGCCCTTCTATTTTGTTTTTTATTGTCTCAGCGGATGAGGGTTGCTTTGGGTATCTCCCTACTACACTACAAAGTAATAGATGAGTTTTTACTGCATATCCTTTATTGCTTGGATAAATTCATCTCGTACTCGTTTCTCCTCTAGAATCCTCAAAAGAATTTCTCTTGAGACCCTATCATACACTTTTTTCAAATCTATAAAGATCATGTGTAAATACTCTTGCCTATCCCTATAGTATGAACCCGAATTGATTGTTTGTGACCCATATCTCTTGCCTCAGTCTTTGCCAGTTGCTCTCTCCCAATGCTTCATGTATGACTTATTAACTTAGTACTCCTATAACTATGGCAGTTTATCATTCATCCAAGATTCAGAGTTTTATGATCCTACACAATTATTTTGATTTGTATTGTGTATTATTTTTTTCAGTTTTTCTTCCGAATGCATTTGTGATTTACACCAACGCCTTCCGAAACTTAATTTTAGCCTCATTTTGCCTTCTGAAACTCAAAATGTCTCACTTAATCTTCAGAATGTCTAACTTTGTGCCTCTCTTTATTTCATTCGGTTAACTCGGTAAAAAAAATTACGTTAAATCTTCTGACGTGGCAAAGTAAGGCCATTAATTGGCTGATGTGTTAACATGTCAATTCCATCACCTTCTCCATCCAACTGCACCTCGAGCCATCCTCCGCAACTCCCAAACACAGGGGCTACAACTCCCTCTCCGACGAAGCTCTTCACGTGGTGCTCGAGACCTACATCGACGTCAAGTGGCTCCAGCGTGAGCCATGCTGCGACTGCCAACACCAATCCAACTTCAATCCACTCTTTTCTTTCTTTCACACTTGATTTTAAGTTTTCTTTTTTTAACATTTTTAAAGTATAAAATATTTTATAATTAACATTATACATGTGGCATGTAAGACGATTTTATCATGATTTTTTATCGAGTTAACGAAATAAAGGGGGAGACAAAGTTAATTTGAAGTGGGACATTTTAATTTTTTGAAGACAACCTGTTAGTGTAAATAATCCTTCTTGATTTTTGCAAGCAAGGAGATGATTTCGGTCGGCATCCCACGCTGGTGACATGACTAGAGAAATCCACAAAGTAGCGAGAGGACAATGTTGACTAGCTGTGTATGGTGGGCCGGATCCAAATTATTGGTTGGGCTGTCCGAGCCACACAGTTATCCACGTTGCTTATTGTTGGGTCAGCCTTTCTTCACGTGTTGTTTGTTGAATTGTTGGTCACCTCTCCTTGTCACCGCCCATGCGGGACCGCCAACATGAAAGGAGGGAAAGGAATAAGCTCTTCATGATGGCAACTTTCATAACACGCAAACTTTCGTTTTAAGAGTACTCACACATTGCATTGTTATATTTAATTCCTCATTTTACGCAACTCTAACTTATGACATCTCACTTATAAGTTACAAGTAAAAAGAAATAACATTAAAAATTTATTCTTCACTCGTACTATCTAGTTTAGGGAGTCATAAGGATTGTGAATCAATAAGAATAGAGTTTTTACTTAAAATATTATGAAAATATTGATAATTAATGCTAGGAACTCCTTTCTTACTCCTTATATTCGAAATTTTCTAAAACCCCTTTCTTAGGAGGTGGATAAAGAATGCGATTAGAAATGAATTATTCAAAATCCTTTCTAAAATTTAGTTAGAAACTTAGAAGCTCATTTAAGGAGCCCGTTGAAGATGGTCTAACAGCATCTCCCTTAGCTAGCTAGGTCAAGCCTTGACATTACTTGTTGGGTTGCATCAGTCTGCCCTCATGTGGCATGCACCCATACTGTTTTCATGAACCACTCTTTTAAGCTAACAAGTAGCTCTTATTCGGAAAAAACCAGACAATAACGGATTTAGAAATTTCTCTTTCTATCTAACAACGTATCACACTCACTCTCTTTTAGGTTGAGCTACTAAATAAAGCAAATGTTATTGTACTCTATTATACGAAAGGGACTTATGGAACAAGTTTATTGCCATTTGGAGCCCTGGTCATAGTACATTGTCATTTCTAAGTTTATTTTACATATCATTGCATTATTGATTAAAATACTACAGTGACAATAAATCTATTTTATGTAAATTGCTTTCATATTTTAAAGCTTGAAAATGGCTCATAAAGCTCGCCACTAGCGCTTAAGACATTTTGTGCAACATCTTCACTAGCCCCGTTGTGTGATCCGCATGAGGACTTTATGCTGCCGAGGTAAATAATAACATAATCTAGGAGTAGGAGTTTGAGTCTTGAGCAATAGAAATTGGAGAGATTTTTTAATATGATGGGAACACGAAATAGTACATCACATGTTATTATACAAATGATGGGATATATGTGTTAAAAAGTTTATAACTTAAAATATATATAAATTCTCACCACTTATATAAAAACACGTAATATATCATCCGTGTTTCGATCCCAAGAAAAAATTTCTTCAAAAATTGAAGTGAGGTGTCGGAGGGACAGCCAATATAAAAGGGCATCGAAAATGAAGGATGTTGTCGAGTCAGTTGTAGATTGAAAATGATTCCAAAGGACACGACAAATGGTGGGAGCTGGTAGCACTGTATCAGACCATCATTTCCATTTCCATTTTCACTCATTTTTACTTGCCGTCGTACTGTGATAAAGAGAATAAATTTATGACTGGTTTGATAATGTTGTGTTTTGAAAAAAAAAAATGTTTTTGCTGTACTGTGAGAATAAGATCATTTTTGCTGTTTCACGTTTTTAGTTTTTTTATCTAAAACTGTGAAAATAAGTTATTTTTAAGTGTTTACCACACATCCTTTTGAGCTCAGCTTTTTTTTATACTCATTTTTTATAAAAGCACCTCAGTAACAAATCAGTAATTAAACGATAACTTTAAACATAAAAAAATTGTAATCGGCTAAAAAAATATGAGAAAATTTCAAACTTTTCTATTGAAAGTGTTGTACAGTTATAGTCTACCAAGATATACTAAGTTGCTAGGAATTCTAACAGGAAAAAAAAAATACCCAAAATACAAATACATCCTCAAATTTTAAAATCATGTTTTGGGCAAGTAAGAGTAATGTAAAAAAATACCCAAAATACAAATACATCCTCAAAATTTAAAATCATGTTTTGGGCAAGTAAGAGTAATGTAAGGGAGATTAAATTTGTAAAATAAATAATGTGTAACTAATAGGAATAAATACGTTTATCAACGTTTAAGTAATCAATCAATTATCAATTTCTATGTTTTTTTAATTTTCAAAACTTTATCTCCAAATTTAATTTCTCTAATATTACTCAGCAAGTAAACATTAGAACTGGACTAAAAATGTCTATATATCAAGGCAACGCATCTCCTCGCTTTATTTCTTTCAACATAATACATCATGGGCCTAATTCAGTCATCGTAGTCTAAAGTGAATTAACTATGCTTAGACTATATTGTTAAATTGAATTGACGTCTTTTAATTTGATTCTCAATCGACTGCGCCATCTAATCTCATCATTTGAGATGATGACGACAACTGATACAGTTTTCATTGTTTCAATTCTCTTGATTATGTAATATTTAATTGAATCAAAGGCATCTGCGACTTTTGTTTGCTTGTTCTTTTCAAGTGATAATTAGGCCATGTGAAGCGCGGCTTGTTGTTGTCCCTGCAGGGTGCTTTATCAACCTTAATGCAATAATCCGCTGCCCTGCCTGCCCTAATTAATTATTTTACTTCCTGTATTTAATTATTCTATTACCCTCTGCTCCTTACTCGGTTGGCTAGGTCCACCACTTTGTGCCAAATTTTCAACACTAATTCACAAAAAACAATCTTTCTCCTTATAATTTTTTATGTTGCTAGATGCCTATGATGCAGTTTGATTTGTGGGTTTAGACTCGTTAAATAATAATTTATTTTATAAATTATTAATTATTATGATAGAAGGACATCAAGAGCAACCTACGTTGAACATATTAACCGTTATATGATATTCTAATTCAATAACATATAACTGTGTAAATTTTTTTTTGCATATGACAATACATTATTGGACAAGAGACGTCACGTCATTGTAAACTCGTTTTATATAAGTCATTATCGTGATCTTTCTAGCATTTTCCTTAACCATGATCAAATCAACTCTCCCAAACGGTTCAAATGCTTGTTTCTCATTAAAACAAAAAAAAAAAAAAAAAAAAAAAAAGCGGTTCTAATGCTTTTGGTGGTTTCATCTGTTCCATCAACTTGTTTCCTAGACCCTAATAATTTGGTGGAGTAGAGGGTTAAACCACGTTAAAGTTCCTTGGTGGTTTTGCGTATTATTTTTGTGTTAGCTGCGTGTTAAATTTGTTAGTATATATTACTGTTTTGACTTGTTTTGTTTTGGCGTATTTTTTTTATTTATAAATGAAGTATTATATTGGTTAGAGTGGGTTTGGTTTTCTAGCTTCGTCCTTGAAACTTAGTTTAGTTTTCTGTCTTTGCCCGAGTGTAGTGGCAAGCATTTGCCCTTTTCCTTTGATTCAATTGTACAACTAAACTAGTTAAGGAACCAACTTGGGATTTTGGAATTTGTATGATGGGGGGCAGACAATTGGAAAACTGATGACCGCCACTCTACTTGTTGGGCTTAAGAAGTTGTTATTAGCACTTAAAAAGAAAGAAAGAGTAATGTTAGAGAGGTCAAACCAAATGATGTATCAGTAATAAAAATAAGCACGTTAATCAACGTTTAAGTAATAATTCAATCATCAACAAGCACATTATTTGTTTGTAAATTTTTTTAAAATTTTAATCTCCTTAGCATTATCCTAAAAAAAAAATATTTGCACTTTAAACATTTGTAAATATAAAAATATATATATATATATAATGACGGATTTGTGACACCACTTTTTTTACACAATTTTTTACACAAAGTATTTTAACAATTTGAAACATCTATCTTTTAGAACATAATTTATAGATCATCCTTGCAAAAAAATTAGATAAATTCAAAACTATGAAAACATTCATTTGCAGTGAATAAAATAAATAATTACGTTTCTACAAAGAAACCCTATACCCTTAATCCAGCGGTTACAGAGTTTCAAATTTGGATGATTTTTTGGTACATGATATTTGAGGAAATACCTAAAAGATAAAGAGTTAAAATATATTACGAAGTGGCACTCACAAAAACACGTGTCAAAAATTGTATTAGAAAATGTGTCACAAATCTGACAAAATTAAAGCAACCTTAATTCCTGACAAGCAATGAATTGTAAACATAACGAGAAAACAATCCCGATCCTTTGCCACAAGAAAACCAATAAAAATAACAATAATACTAAAACTAATTTTCTCTACCACAAAATGAAAACAAAAAACGAAAACTGAAATGGGCCGTTATAAAAAAAAAAACCCTTAATTTTTCAGATTTATATGTATTAGAGTTTGTTTATGAAGTATGATATAAATTTCTACACATTTTATTTCTCCAAATACACTTATTTATTTCTAATCGTTTGATAAAGCAAAGGACCAATATACATAGTGTGCACAATAAATAAAATTAATGTATATAATTAGCTAAGTTATTCTTCATATACTGTCAATTAGTTTAATTTGTAATCTCAACTTTTTTCATAAATTATTTTCATGTAGAATATATATATGTATTAACGTACCACATGAGTGACAAATGAACCATACAACAATCTAATTAAACAAATTCATTAAGAAACCGTTCAAATGCACACATCTCACCTCTTGCGAATAACGTATCTTCACATACAAACTCCATAATAAAAAACGTTCAATTTCTTAATTTTCATTTGAAAATCATCTCTTCAAACAAATTATTCGAATACAAGATTGTTCAATCATCAAAATATACAAAATAAATGAACAATGTATCAGAAATATGTAACTTGATAGTCGCACTGTTGATTCATATCTTCACCTCAAGCATGTCGTTTGAATTTATATCCATAGGCAAAAAAATTCTCACGCATACCCTCCTTTTCTCACATCTCCCTCTCTCTTCCACATTTCTCGCATATACTTATATTTTTCATTTTTATGTATACTTCTTATTTGTTCTTTTTTTTATCGAATTCGTCTATCTGTTTTTATAGTGTTTGATAATTAAATAATTTTATATATTATTTTTATTTTGTAAAAAATGATCTTTTATAGAGTAATTTATAATATCAATAGTTACTATTGTAAGTATAAAATTTCGTAAACTAATAATGGAGTATTTTAAAAATGAACTTCTCATCTTTAGAGAAGCTAAGTTAATTTCAGAAGAAAATAAAATGATGCCATTGTTTTTCACTTGAATTTTGAGTGACAACACCGACACAAGTACATATATATAATTATTGACACGATCTAATATTGAACTATCAGTATTATCGTGGACAACAGATCATATATGTCGAGCTAGCAGTCAGACGGCGGTCGGAGAGACACATAGCCAGACGGTGTTACCTAAGATTTTCTCTCTTTTATTATGCAGAGGATCTGATCGACTAAACGACAACGTTGAGGGCCCTGGAAAAGTTGTGGTTTGGTAAATAATTAGTGTCTGCATGTGTGGATGGGGACTAATTCGCTCTTGGGTGGGACAAGACAAGAAACTTACTACAAGTGCAATGCAGTGCGGCCGAATTTAGAGCCATCTCCGCTGAACCTCAACATGATCACTGCATCCATGTATATCCAGATAAGGTTGGACCAAGTTCCGATGTCTCGACAGCTTCCACATGGCCTGCTGCTGACCTTTTGACCGCACGTGATCTTTGTTCAGAAAATATTTTATTGTACCAGGAATACGATTGATATATCACATGGTTTTATATAATTAACATACATATTCTACAATTTGTATAATAACATATAATATATCATCCTATATTTCGATCACACTGAAAAATATCTTTTTGTTTTGGGTTACAACTTATAAACTTTCAATGTTACACCACCAAGATCCTAGTACGTGGCAACAATAGTATCATGTATCAATAACTCGAGAATATGTGAAATAAATACTAACCTATATTTAGATTATTAGCACGAGACGCTATATGAAAGTGTACTCAGACAATTTTTTTCTCCAACTGCAAGGGAAGGTAAGGCCATAATTGTTACAATGACCAGCTACACAGCGCGCAAACCGTTACATAATTATATATTAAAATTGATATTTATGCATGAGAATCCAACTTTTAACTTAGAGTAAATTGTAGTAATGGTTCCTTAACTTTAGCTTAATTAGAGCAATCGTCCCTTAATTAAAAATTCATTACCATTTGTCCCTCAACTCATCAAAACGTGCAGCAATGGTCCTTCAACTAAAAATACATACCATTGGAGCAATGGTTCCTCAAACTTTAACCTAATTGTAGCAATGGTCATTCCAACATAACTCATTGTGACAAAATTCTAACGAAGTTAACGAAAGGGACTATAGCTACACGTTTTGATGAGTTGAGGGACCCCAATTGAAGCAATGGTCCTTCCAACATAACTTATTTTGACAAAATTCTGACGAAATTGATGAAAATAACCATAGCTACACATTTTGATGAGTTGAGGAACCAATGATAATGGAATTTTAGTTGAGAGACCATTAATGCTTCAATTTAATTAAAATTGAGGAATCATTACTACAATTTACTCTTTAACTTAATCGTCACCAATTACTATTGATACTTCAGGTTTTTTTTTTTTTTTTTTTTTTTTTTTTTTTTTTTTTTGGGGTTTTTAAATCAGAACCATTGATATTTCTTAATTGGGTATCTAGGACATAACATATTCAGTGAGCTTTAAGGTCGGCAACTCCAGAAATAGCTAGGCAAACTGATTTGATTTTAGGGTTTGGGTCAAGGTTGAAGGGGTTTTCGAGTTCCCCTTTTCCTGTTAAGGTGAATTTAGGCGCACCTTTTCCTTGAATCACCTGTCTGGTCTTTATTATGAATCGTCAATTTGTTAGACTTAGGATATATTGGATATTAGTATTTGTTCATATATGTATGTCTTAGACTGTTAGTGGTTGGTTCAAACAAATCAATGCAAGCTTATTTTATTTGGGGTGCACATATAAATCAGAAAAGAAATTTGGATTTGTCAGTTCAATATTTTATATGCTTCGGAATGATAAATGGTAAGAGGCTAAGTTAATTTGTAGGACGAATTACAACTTCGAATTCTGACAGAGTATGAATGCCGATAATACTTTTCTTGACTATGATCTTAATCATAAATTTCAGATTTTGGTACGTGATTTATAAGTAATGCACTATAGAATGAAGCCAACTGATCAAATTGATGCTCTACAAACCGTGGATAACGTTTCTGAAGCTAACACTATGGTGAATTCTTTTTAGACAATGAATAACATAAGGTATGCTTGCAAGTGAAAGTTTTTATGTATATACGTGAAATGAAAGCCTAACAATCTAAATTTTTATGTCTTTCGATTACTCATACAAACCCAAAATTAGGCCAAAACTTTATAGAAGTAGTCTTATATAATTGGTTCTTTATAACTTAGTAACGAGTTAATGTTTTGGTTAAGCTTCTTTTGAAATCTTGGTATCAATCTTTGGGTGAATGTTATATTTTATTTTGACAGATTGAAATTATTGAGGGGGAATCCTCATTCCAAATTTTTGTTCGATAATTTCTTTGACTGAATATGTAATTTTAGTATATGCTTTCCATATTGTATTCGTTTGAGAATTGCTTGTTTCTGTTGCGAAGGAACTAGTAAATACAAAAGCAAACGGGAACCTTGCTGCTATTGGGACTTCAGCTGCCATTACGAAACAAGTGAGACACCATTTTCCTTGTACTTGTTGATTATTCAAATGGGCCTAACATGTTTCCAAGTTCGTTTCGAATACATGTATGTGAAAATGTATCTTAGATTGTAATTCTCATAGATGTTGTGATAGTGCTGAAGTTGCTGGTTAATCTTGTTGATTTCAGGGCGCAGTTGGAGTTGTGGTGTAGGGCACACGAGCACTATGAACTGCAAACGGTGAATTGGAAATATCACTGGTGCGCCAGGTTTGAGTTTTTTTATTTTTTTATTTTGGGGAATTGTCGATATTTCATGGATATCTCGCTGGTGCAGATGCCTGCAAACGGTGAATTGGAAATAATAAAACTTGCCTAGACTGTTGCCGCAGCCGCCTAGACCGCATAGAGCACCTAGCGACCGCCTAGGCGGCCGCTTACCTCTTCCCTATGTTTTGTAAACATCCTGGCCAAAATTACAGTGGAGTTTCGCTGTCTAGCGCCTAGGCGGCGGCCTAGAGCGAATTTTAGAATATTACTACGAAGAATAAAAAGCTACATTTGAACATCTCAAGATTAGTAGGAAGTAAATATGTAGGACTGTATTATAAGACATCTTAAAAGTGTGAGAAGTATTTTAATTTATTACATTGGTTTTTTTTTTCTTCTTATATTTATTTGTACATATGATTTCATTAATAGAATAAATTTATTTTGATAAAAATGCTCAATAAAAATATTATTTAATTTTTATTACAATATATTTATTATTTTCGACGGCTTTTTGTTCTTGGTAATGACTAAGAACTCGATTGGAAAGGATAATGATAGGCAGATCAAATTTTTAATAAATCAAATTTGCAAACCAAATAATGTGTCACTAATAGGAAATAAGCACGTTAATCAACACTTAAGTAATAAACCTATTATCAATATCCACATCATTTGGTTTACAATTTTAGTCTCCTGCATTACCTGATTGACAAACATACTTCCGACCGGACTTTTCATTGGTGATAGGGTTTCTATTTTATTTCTTTCTTTTTTAAACATGTGGTCTAATATCCTAGTGGATAGGGTGTTGAGTTTTCACTATGCATCTCGGGTCGAAACTCCTCCCTTAGATTATTGTAATAGTTTTGAACCTTCCCCATCCCTTTAATAATAAAAAAATAAAAAAACACTTCCTATTGTAGGCCTATTTAACTGAGCTATCTAAGGAATAGAGAAAGAGTGGGCCGGCGGTAGCAAGAGAGAGAAGAGAGATTTAATTGTGAGGTGTGTGTTGTATCACCCCATTGTGCCTTTATTTATAGTAGTATGATAGATAAAATCCTTACCCTTTTAGGATTATAACTCTTAATAGGTAATCAACTCCTAATAGAAATATAAGAAATATTCCTAGATCTACTAGGATTTACACAATCACATTCCTATTCTAAATATGACTGCAACACTCCCCCTTGAGTATGTAAATACTTAAACAAACATCGCATCAGATCTTCAGCAGATAAGGTAGAATAGTTGATGAAGTTGGTAGCATAACGGGTGAATGCGAGTTTCAAATTTAAGAAAGTATGCATTGGTAGTAAAACTCACAAAACCTCGCTACGGTAAAACCCAAGGTGGGAGAAAACCCATAGACTGAGGAGAAAAGTGAGAAGTATGCATAATGTCTAAAACAAACGTCAAACAGGACGAAAGTAGTGAACTCAACGGAGTATGATCATCCCAAGATGGGTGCCTCATCAAAACCTCATTAGGTAGCAAATACCCAGTGAGAAAAATGCTCCTAATCGTAGGAAAAATAGTACATTAAGATCAAGTGAGTATGCTTCAAGATACTCCCCCTGAGTTAGACATAACTTCCAAATAAGAGAACTACAAGCAATTCAACTCAGATAATTTACGCATACTGATTCCTTAGACGAGTTTCTGAAAAGTAGACTTGGACAATGACTTGGTGAAGAGATCGGCCAAGTTGTCCTGGGAACGGATTTGCTTGACTTCAATGTTTTGATGTTGTTGTTGTTGGTGAGAATAAAAGAATTTTGGCGTTATGTGCTTGGTTTTGTCTCCCTTGATGTATCTCTTCTTTAACTGCTCGATACATGATGCATTGTTTTCAAAGATGGTCATAGGAAGGTCAACGACGGAAGTAAGACCACTACTACTTCGAATATGTTCCATAACTACTCTTAACCAAAAGCATTCACGTGATACTTCATGCAGGACGAGAATCTCAGCATGGTTCGAAGAAGTCGCAACTAATGTTTGATTGGTAGACCTCCAAGATATAGCGGTGTCTCTAACAATAAAGACAAAACTTGTTTGAGAACGTGCCCTATGTGGGTCAAACAAATATCCAGCATCTGCATAACCAACAAGGCAAGAATCAATCCAAGAACCAAGAGGGGCAGTAACACCGAAGATTCGTAGGTATAAAACAAGCCCAAATCCGTCGTACCCTTGAGGTAGCAGAAAATGTCTATAACAACATTTCAGTGTCTGCGTGTGGGCGCGTTGCTATATCTAGTCAAAAGATTAACAGTGAAGGAGATGTTAGGTCTAGTGCATTAAGCCTAAATACAATAAAGCCCCAATGCACTTAGGTAAGGAACTTCGGGTTCCAAAATATCTTCCTCATCCTCCTTTGGATCGAAAGGATCTCGTTTAACATTTAGAGTCCAAACGACCATAGGTGTACTCGAAGGCTTCGTTTTATCCTCATTAACACGTCACAACACCTTCTAGGTGTAGTTCGATTAATGTATTAGGATTCTATCCGAACAATGCTCGATCTCTAGGCTGAGTCAATATCGAGTTTTCCCAAGATCTTTCATCTCAAATTCTGATTTCAAATGAGTAGCAATTTCCTCAAGCTCTGCGGAAGTTCCAATGAGGTTCATATTGTCAACATAAATTGCAATGATTGTAAATCCGGAATGTGACTTTTTAATATAAACACACATGGGCATACTTCGTTGTTCACATAACCCTGACTTGTCAAATATTCACTCAGACGGTTATACCACATTTGCCCGGATTGTTTCAATTCGTAGAGTGACCTCCTAAATGTAATCGAGAAAGTATTCCATGGTCTACAACTATTTGAACCAGTTAATGGAAGTCATTCTGGAACTTTCATGTATATTTCCGTATCTAGATCCCTATAGAGATACGCGGTTACCACGTCCATAAGTTGCATATTCAGTTTTTCGAAAACTACCAAACTAATTAGGTAGTGGAATGTTATAACGTCCATTACAGGGGAATACGTCTCCTCGTAATTAATCCCAAGGTGCTGAGAGAAACTTTACGCTACGAGGTGTGATTTATGCCACACTATTTCATTCTTCTCATGCCACTGGCTTCACATATAGTGGTGGAGGAACAATAGGTCCAAACACTTTACATTTCGCAAGCAAATCGAGTTCGACCTGAATTACTTGTTTCCAGTTTGACCAATCGATTCTACATCGGCATTAATCAACGGAACATGGTTCAACCTCATCGTTAAGCATGATTTCAGTAGCTACTGTGTACGTAAATGCATCGTCAACGATCATCTCATTCCAACTCCAAACCTTACCTAATACTGCATAGTGGACTGAAATCTCACAATTCTCGAGAGGTCGGTTTGTCTCGTCTAAGACATCATCGTAATCTAGAATAACCTCATAGTTGGAACGGATGAGTGAACAATGGTCAGATTCAAACTAGGGTCACTAGTTGGTGTCATTTTCCTCTTCCGGGGTTGTGAATCATTTGAACCAATAGGTCTACCACGCTTCAAGATCGGAGCAGATTATTGGCAAGTCGCCAATGTACCAGGCCACGTCGAAGATGCAGCCTCCCCACCTTCGGAGATGGTCCAGCCTTCCCAAGCAAGATTGTGACGTACGTGGGGTACATATATCCTTGCAAGTGCGTTTGCAACAGGTATATGTGATATTGTCACCTTTGTTAAATCATTAAAAGCATCTGGTATGCTCTGAGCAATGCTTTGAAGATCTATTATTCATCACACTTCAGTTTCAGACTGGGCAGTGTAGGGATCTAAATGAGACATAGTGGGAGCATACCACGACAATTCGCGACGTTCTCCAAGAACGTTAGCATGCTTATCTCCCTCTAACAACTGGAAGACTGTCTCATCAAAGTGACAATTCGCAAAACATGTGGTAAAGAAATCTCTTGTCAAGGGTTCTAAATAGTAAAAAATTGATGGCAAATCATAACCGACATATATTCCCATTTTTCTATGAGGACCCATTTTGGTACGTAGTGCCGGCGCTATTGGCTCATAAATTGCACACCTAAACACCTGTAAATGTGAGACGCCAGGCTCGTATCTAGTAACCAACTTAACTGTGAATGAGGTTGGGTAGCGGTGGGCCTCATGTGGACCAGCATAGTTGTGTGCAATATTGCATAGCCCTAAGCATATACCGGCAATTTAGTTCTCATAACCAAAGTCTGAGTTATCAATTGAAATTGCTTTATGAAAGCTTCTGCCAGGTCGTTTTTGGTGTGAACATGGGGTACAGGATGTTCCACATCAATCCCTACTGACATGCAATAATCGTCAAAAGTCTATGACATAAACTCTCCAGCATTATCCAGTCGAATCAACTTGATTGGATAATCAGAGTGGTGAGCCCTTAGCTTAATAATTTGTGCTAGGAGTTTCGCAAATGCAGTGTTGCGTGTGGACAACAGGCAAACATGTGGCCATCTGTCGATACATCAACCAACACCATAAAGTATCTAAATGGTTCGCATGTTGGTTAGATATGTCCACAAATATCCCCTTAAATCCTTTGAAGAAAATTAAAGGGTTGTGAATAATCTTTGTAATCAAGGGTTGAGTATTCAACTTCCCTAAAGAACACGTTTTGCATGGTGGGAATCCAACATAGGGAGGTAATCGATGCCCACGAGATGTTTTGACGATACGGTGCATCATGTCACGTCCAGGATGTCCCAAAAGGTCATGCCAAAACAGCAAAGTATTCTGAAACTCAGGCGTATGGCTGGCCATATGGTGGGCTTCTATGACACGAATGGTTATAATGTACAACCCCCTTGGGAGACGTTCCAACTTATTATGAATATGTTTCTAGCCATATTCGTACGAAGTGATACAAAGAAATTCAGAACCATTATCTTCAGTGGTTTCAATATGATATTGATTATCTCGAATATCTCTAAAACTCAGCAACGTTCTTCCGGAACGTGGAGAATAAAGTGTCTCTTTAATGGTTAAGACTATACCATTGGACAACATGATATGGGCCTTTCCGTATCCTTCAATCAGGTTGGATGGGCCTGAAAAAGTTGTCAGAGGTGCTTTCTTGGGTGTAAAGTTAGTAAAATAATGTCGCTTACGCAAGATGTTGTGCGTGGTAGCACTATCAACCAGACAACTAACTTCCCCACTAGACATACCTAGAAATAAATTGATTGAATTGGTCATATGCATAAATATAATTTCATTCATTCAATTAAGCAATTCGAGAAATAATATCCATCAAATAACAATCCATAATTCAAAACAAACCAAAACCAAACAAATTATTCCAAATACTTAAAAAAAATTGTTCAAAATTAAACCATAAATCTAAAAAAATAGGGGAGAGGGGCTGGGCACTCCTAGTGGGTTTGGCCACTAGGGGTAAATGCCCTAAAAACATGTCTAATTTATTCGTCCATAGAAGCTAACGCCTCCTGAAAATCCGATATCTTCATTGATGTAGTAGCATATTCCAGATGTTCCACATGTGTAAAGTTAGACTCGCGACAGGAATGATACTTGGCAATAGCCTCTGGGTTAGCTTAGCATACGTATAACCGCTGATCCTTTGATCCACAGCAATAACATATGTCTATTTCAGTGGAAACCGGTTGAACAGTAGCTTTTCCCTTGTTCTTGAAGTTCGGGGCCTTAGAGGCAAGGGGTGGATGATGCTGGATCATATTTCCTCCCTTAGGTAGGCCTTGATTCTGTGGACCTTGGGTCTATGGTGGGGCTTACCGCCCATTGCCACGGCAATTCTTGTGTCGTTTGTGGCTACTAGAATTGGTCACATACGCTTCAGGCGCAACGTTTGAGCCAGTCGGTCGACCTTGATAATTCTTCATCAAAAGCTGGTTCTGCCTTTCAGCGAGAGGTAATACAGAGATCAAATCCAAAATTTTGGTGAATTTATGTGCCCTATATTGTTGCTGCATGACAATATTGGTGGCATAGAAGGTCGAATAGGTCTTCTCCAGGAGATCTGATTCAGTTAGTTCCATTTTATAGAACTTCAGCAGTGGTCGGATTCTACAAACTTCAGAGTTATATTCATTCACGAACTTAAAGTCTTGAAAGCAAAGATGTTGCCAATCGTGCCTTGCTTAAGGCAAGTATATGCCTTTCTGATGATCAAAACGGTCGGCCAAAGCAAGCCAAAGGGTGCGTGGGTCCTCCTTAGCGAGGTACTTAATTTGCAAAGCATCATGGATGTGTCTTCAAATGAAGATCATTGCAGTAGCTTTCTGAGCTTCATCGACATGTTTTTCGTTAGTAGGTGCCTCGATGGTGGCTCTAATGCCCTTTGAGATGAGATGGAGCTTCACATCTTAAACCCACTTCAGGTAGTTTCTTCCAGAGACTTCCAGAGTGGTGAAATTGATCTTGTTCAAGTTCAATGTCCATAAACATACATCGTAGAACATTCGGGTTCTATAGATATGTATCGGTTTAATTTATGCATGAAAGTTACAAGTTTCATGTGGTAAGTTTTGAATGAAAACTTCAGGTTTCAAGGGCACTAAATATGAAATTACAGGTTCAATTTAGTTTTATGAACGATTAGTTCATAAAGGAAAGGTTCCTGCAAGAAACACATAATGCAATATGCTAATTTAAGTGTAGTGGATTTGAGTTTCTTCAGGAACTCAAGTGTGAGAGCTTCGTTATTACGAAAGTATGTCAACGGTAATTATTGAATCGATAGTGTCCAAAAGTGATCTTCAGGTCAATAATTTTGGATTTCATTATCAGATTAATGGAATGCATGTCACATTTAATTAATTCAATAGATCGGGATCATACAGGGTCGATCGTGGAAGCAAAATAATGCCAAAAATTAGCATTGGGTTCGAAAAACCATAGCCCAATGGTATTTGGGTTGGGTTTCGTGAGTAAGGCAATGCCCTAGAGGCTTTTAGGCTCGAGGTTAAGGCTACAAAAGCAGCTCACATGTGGTTGCAGCCCACAGGCTGAGAGACAGGAAGCCAAACAGCAAGCTGCTGGCATGGTTGGGTAAATACCAACGTGCAAGAGCAAGCCCAGAGGCTTGCAGGTGTGCGAGGTAACCCCAGTCATAGGTAGGTTTCGGTTTTGGGTAACAGAGACTAAGCCCAGCCCTGTGGACTGGCTGATAGAAACACGGGTCATGGCAAGGGCTAAGCCCAACATCACAACTGGTGTGGGTCGAGGATATAAGCCCATGGTAAGAAACCAAACCAGGCATACATCCTAGTTGTCCACAGTATGTAGTGAAGCCCAAAGGCTTCGGCAAAGGTCCAAGACGTCAAATGATGTCGTCTCAAGGGGGTTTCCACGCGTCTGGGCTTCAGGCCAGCGCGATGGTCCTTGTGGTGGTGTCATGACGGTGCTACCATAAAAATCCCAATTTCCTTTCTCTTTTTCGAATTCACTAGGGTTTGAAAAACCCTAGCATGCTTCTAATTTATTAATATTCTTTGACTCACAATTCCACATAGCAATTTAATTGCGTAATGCATGAAACATATATATATATATATATATATATATATATATCATAAGGAAAATATAAACATAGAAGGGTTCATGTATCATGGGGAATGTTTTCATGCTTCATGGACGTTTCAAATATTTTCCTTTATTTTAAGCGTACCTGGTTGGCAGAAAACAAATAAGAGCCTTTGAATTTTGTGGAAGATAGCCTCCTCCTACGATCCGTCAATTCCTCAGCTTCTGGTAAGAGCATGCTGATAACGTGTTGTAGGTCTAATTGAGCTATCTAAGGAATAAAGAGATAGGAGGCCGGCAATAGCAAGAGAGAGAAAAGAGAGATTTAATTGTGAGGTGTGTGTTGTATCACCCCATTGTGCCTTTATTTATTATGGTAGGATAGGTAAAATCCTTACCTTTTTAGGATTACAATTCTTAATAGGTAATCAACTCCTAATAGGAATATAAGAGATATTCCTAGATCTACTAAGATTTACACAATTACATTCCTATTCTAAATACGACTGCAACACTTCTTTCTTTTTTATGATGGAATTTGATTTTTTTTTTTCCAACATTTTTATGCCGAAAATGCCCAATTTTTTACAAAGCATTGCCCTCACTAATAATATTTCCAACAGTAAAGAAAGTATTTGCGACGACGTTGACAAATAGAAAATGAAATAATTTGGTCATTTTCTAAACTTCAATTTCAACGAAAAGTTAACTATTAACAATGGGTGATGTATGTTGAAAGTATTGATGTATTTCCTATCACTGATAGAAATAGATGTATTTCCATTGGAAGCATTTACGAGGACCAACAAGAGTTTTTTCCTCTCGGAAAAAGGTTTTTCCGATAATAAAATGTTTTTTCCAACGGCAATTGACCCTCGATAATCACATTGTGTCATAGTAGTAGAACATCCAAACATCTTCTAATAAGACTTCTCTAAAATCAATTTGAACTCAAACATCCGGCCAAAATACACATAAGTACACTTATGCTCATATTCTAACAATTAATCACACTATAAAACAAAAACTGGAACTTAGCATTTGGTTGGAAAAGTAGATGGGGTAAAGTGTGCGTGATGCAATGTAATGAGAAATTTTTCAATGAGATGAGAACATGATTTGCTACATTAAATGTCATAATATAAATTTATATATATATATATATATAATATAAATGTTATAACACAAATGGTTGAATACTTAAAAAAATTTTAACCACTTATACTATAACACTTGATGTACAAGTTGTGTTTCCAGCACATTAAAAAATTCCTCCAATGCAATGCGATGGTCTTTTGTTTTTGTCTTGGTAATTGCTTGAATTGTGCTTTGGGCAGACGCTTTTCCACCAACTCCTCAAAACTCTCGTATCTTTCTCTCTTCTCTCTCACACTCCCCCATTTTCATATTCATATATGATATTCACAGATCGAGGAGCTCCAAATTTGCAAGTTCATTTCAGAAACTGATCGGAATCGCCGGAAGCGCGTGGGTTTTCTGGTCACACGAGTAGTCCACAGCTCAAGCTTGATCGTGGCATATCACTCGGATCCCTTTTATTTGTTTGAAGACCTGATCGATCATCCATGATTGATATTTGATCCCCCAGGAGACACAGACAGCAACGTTACAGCAGCAGTCGAGTCTCACTAGAGCTTTGGATCTTTGGCGGCTTGTAATTTTGTTGTAACTTGCTAATTAAGCTAGATATAAGCTTAACTGACAAGCTAGCTTTATCTGGGATTGGGAATTGAATATCGTCAGTTTTTCTGGGGATGCAGCAGTTGACTCGTATATTTGTATGTAACTGCAACTGTAACTGTTGGCTGGCTGCCTGACGTTGACTATAGTACAGAAGACTGTGCAAAAACAGCCTAAACCACTCATCTAGTTGAAGGTAACAATTTAACTGCTAGGTTTCTAAGAGTAACCGATCGAGGTATATTTGACTACCCACTCTCTCTGACTCTCTTTTATGTATTGTGAACATCCGCTGGATCTAGTCAAGTAATTTCATCAGTGAAAAGGAAAGGAAGCTCTGGCAAATAATAGTAAGTGGTGGGAGAATGCGATGGCAGGGTACAACATAAATGAGTCGACCTCAGTCTCCGCCGCCTCATCAGCCCCAACTTCAACTGCTTCTCCCTATGTCCACCCGCTTTTCAGGCCCCAACTCCACCTCCAACTCCAACAACTCCATCACCATCCTATTATTCCTCTACAACAACAACAACAACATCATCATCATCAACAAGAAGAACAAGATGATGATGATGACCAGGACGACGACCAAGACCACAATATTACCAAGATCGAATCTTCCGATACCGCCGCAACCAGTTCTGGTGGCGGTGGAGGCGGAGGTGGAACTGGTGGTTCCACCCGCCGTCCCAGAGGCCGTCCTGCAGGCTCCAAGAACAAACCCAAGCCTCCCATCATCGTCACACGCGACAGCCCCAACGCCCTCCGCTCCCACGTCCTTGAGGTCTCCGATGGGGCCGACATCATGGACAGCGTCTCCATCTACGCCAGGCGCAGGGGCAGAGGCGTCTGCGTGCTCAGCGGCAGCGGCACTGTCACCAACGTCACCCTGCGTCAGCCAGCTGCTCCTCCGGGAAGCGTGGTGACTCTTCACGGACGCTTCGAGTTACTATCGCTCTCCGGTACGGTGCTTCCGCCTCCGGCTCCTCCCGGTGCTGGCGGACTCTCCATATTCTTGTCCGGGGGGCAGGGACAAGTGGTGGGAGGAAACGTGGTGGGACCGCTGATGGCTTCCGGGCCTGTGGTTTTGATGGCTGCGTCTTTTGCAAATGCGGTGTTTGAGAGATTGCCATTGGATGATCCGGAAGAGGGAACTACTACTCCTACTGGTGGTGGTGGCGGAGGCAGCTTGCAAATCCATCAACCCACGGGGTCCCAATCTTCTGGGGTGTCTGGTGGTCTTGGTGATGGTACTGCGGGAAGTAGCGGCGGAGGTGGAGGTGGAGGTGGAGGTGCTGGGCTTTTTAATTTGGGAGGAAATATGGCGGCCAACTATCCCTTCCCGGGGAGTGACTTCTTCGGATGGGGTGGTGGAAGTGGAAGTGGAAGTACTCCGCGGCCTCCGTTCTAGTACTAGTACTACTGTGGTGCTAATTATGGAATGATTTTATGAGATATGTACGGTGATAACTTCAGACGCTTTCGTGTTCATATATAAATATGCACATCTACAAACGAAAGAACGATGATCTTGATCATATATCTTGAGCCTAAAGTTGCCAATGTCGATGAAGGGCTAGCTAGCTAGCTTGGTGTTGATCAGTACTGTCGATGTAAAACAAACAAACTTTGCAAGGTCAGTAAAATTAATCAATTGCTACTTTCTTCAATCTCTACCTAGCTAGCAATTGATTTAATCCTCTGTTATAATTATAATTATATATACTAGCTAGTTTATTAATTTCAAAAATGTTAGTTAATTGTACTGTGATGATCGATGCACATTTCTAGGGTTTATTATTGTGGTTCTAATATGATATCCATCCTTCTCCGGCAGTACTAGTACATTATTATTTTTCTTGATTGAATATAAATTAAATTTCTGCTTCTGGATTTCTAATTAACTTTCAGTAGCATATCATGCGCACAAACTTACTAATCCTTGTTCCCCAAAAAAAACAAAACTTACTAATCCTTATTAATCTGGATATTTGTATCTTAATTTGAGTTAACACAAAAACACATTTATTCATATAATATCTATTTTATTCCTGTACTTGGCAGGTAGCTTCTCACTTACAAGATCTTTGTGTTCCATGAGTTCTCTCTCTTTCTTTTTTGATTCCTAGAGTTGATTTTACGGTTACACTGACACAAGATATATAGCCAAAGTATTTAAGCACCTTCAAAAGCCTCTTTCAGTCTTCCCTTACAGAAACGGAAAAAAGCAAAACCCTAGAATTAGAAACTGAGTTCGAGAAACGAGGCCAAAAGCATCTCCAGATCTCTTCAAATTTCGGTTAACTGACCAAAACGTTACAGCAATAGAGACTATAAAACGTAAATACAGTACGCTTAGAGATGCTTTGCTAGCTGCACCATATAAACATCCGTCTCTCATCCCACCTTAGGATTGTGCGTAACTTGAGGTCCTAGTAAGAGCATCTCCAATGCAAAGACTAAAATAGTTGGGTCACAAAAAGGTGGTGAATTATGTAGTTTGGTTTTCTTCTCCAATGCCAAGATTCAAATCTTACAACTCGTTTGGGGTTTGCACTGGAGGAAAAAAATTTATACTCAAACTTCATATTTGAGTTTTCATAATTGGACTCAATTCTCATTTTTCTTGGTTGAATAACAGCTTTCCTAAGGTCATCTCCAACCGATCCGGCCAGAGGGTCATAGGGCTAAAAATAGCTCAAAATGACATGAAAATTGTCTCTAACCGAGGGCTAGGCCAAAGGGATTATGGGTCCCACCGGGCCAAAACCACCAAATCAGGCCAGCAAGCTGGCCATCTCCATCCAGCCTGATGAGCCCAGCCGTTTTTATTTTTTTGGAGGAATTTTTTTCCTACACCATTTCTCACATACTTTTCACCATTCCATACTATCTTACCTCATTTTATTTCAATTCTTCACATTCTCTTCTCTTCCAATAATCTTTCCTTTAATTTTTTTCAATAATTTTCAAATGGCCACCTCTTTCAATAATCTTCCAATATGTTCGAAAATCTTATTTTAATATGGTAGTTTGATATAATTATATTAATTCAATTAAAATAATAAATTATGTTTGGCCTATAGCCTTTTGGCCCTCTCGGTTTGAGATGGTTTTTTTGTCACAGGGTTATGTTTGGCCTATGGCCCTTTGACCCCTTCGGTTGAAGATGGTATAAAATATGAGCTAGCATTATTCATTAAAATATAATTTCTTTGAGGGCTATAGGGCTAAAGAGAGTCATCTGGCCCTCCTTCAGTTGGAGATGACCTAAGTGGCATGGTCTCCACTTTTGACTCAAATCTCATATTGAAACCCAAATTTGGGCGTCAATTTTAAGTCACAATTGCATTGGAGAACCTTAGACTCATATGAGACTCAAATATAAGATTTGGGTTCAAATTTTCGAGTGCATTGTCATCTCCAAGAATGTTTTGCTAGTAATTAGAAATTTAATTAGAGAATTTTTCATATTCGTTCATTAATGAAAACAAGTGAGCATAACATCCAATTGTTAGTAAGCACCGGTCAGCCATATGGAAGCGAATTCGTTACCGGGAAACATATTTTTTGGCTGAGTGTAAACTTTTCTAGTGGTCTAGTATGAAAAAGGAAAACAATATCAGTTGTTTGCATGTTGTTTGTTGTATCAAAGTCTCTCAAATGGTAAAGAATTTAATATGCATATATATTTTCAAGGGAGAACCCTAGCTAGACTTAGTAGACTACCATATTGCTTGTTGAACAAACACATTTATCCCGCCTTGTTTTCATTTTGTTTCTTTTTCGATTGCTTAAAGTAATTACTTTCAAGTTCTGAGACTTTGCAACATTTCAAGAAAATAGTAATAATCTTCTGGTTTTATACCACTACATACATGCTACATGCAAGAAATCTGAGAGCAATTTAATTTTTCTCTCATCAGTTTCTTCTTCAAACATAATAATATTAATATAATGCTTGTCATATTTCCATGCCTTTTTCTTTATACATATGACATATGTACAACAAATGCCTATGATTCATGCATGTTCATGGATGGCATGGGTGCATGAACATTACCATGTAAATTCTTCACATACGGGCTTGAGTCGTACTTGAATCGAATCAGTCTACCCAATAAACGCGGTGGACTGGCCCATGCTATTCAGATTGAAAAACAAATAAAGCAGCCTGAGATGTGAGATGCAATAAACAGTGTCAGCCCATATTTATATATTATCTTCATCTGAAGGGGTTAAACGTAGTTTCTTAATAATTTATTATTTTTAAGTTTATACTTTAAATTTATTAGTTAATTAAACAACATTTGAATGTTTTCAAATTTAACCATTGAATTTGAATCAATTATTATAATTGAAAAGCTGAACTCCAAAAAAAAATAGCTAAAAGGAGGGCTACATTTGACAATAGTCTTTGAAGGTCTAGTTGGTTCTTTAGTTATTTTAAATAAACAATGTCAACCCATACTTATATATTATCTTCATCCGAAGGGATTATACGTAGTTCCTCAATAACTTATTATTTTTAAGTTTATACTTTAAATTTATTAGTTAATTAAACCACCTTTGAATGTTTTCAAATTTAACCATTGAATTTGAATCAGTTATTGTAACTGAAAAGCTAAACCCCCAAAATAAAGGACTAGGAGGAGGGCTACATTTAATAATAGTCTTTGAAAGGTCTTAGTTGGTTCTTTATGTCGACATAGACCACTAAACGTGTCGGCTTCAAGTTCAACCCACGCAACTTTAGTTATTTTAAAATATTAAAAAAAAATTGAACTAAACCTAAAATCGGAAGTAAATCAAGTTGATAAACTAGCATGCATTAACACCAACTGAACTAGTTGCAACATTCTTTCACAGCCCCAAAAAGAAGAAAAACAAGAACAATAATATTTTTCCAAAAAAAAAAAAAAAAAAAAAACAAGAACAATAATATTGCAACACCCTAAAAAATTATTCAACTGATCCACGACATGCGATGAAATTTCAAACCCCATCACTGTTCAAAAGGAACACGCACGAATAACCGCCCATGCAGGCTAACTACAGCAGATGTTTGAAGGGGATCAATTTTTCCAGGTAAGCTCACAACCTGTAAAACGCAACATAAACTGCATTTGTAACTGTAATCAAAATAGATATCAAAACTTGTAATAAATTGTTAAATCAAAGCATTCACTCATGGTAGATACTAGATAGGATTTATTTAAAACCCAGAAATCAAAGCTTTGGTCCAAAATAGATTATCGTGGGAGCTGGCATTGGTTCGGACAAACCCAAACAACCTGAGACAGATCCAACCTGCACCGCACTTTGGGTAACCAGAGCAAGATTGGGAAAGGATTTGAATCCTATTCTTGGATCAACAATTTATGATAATTTTTCAGCTTGAACTACAAGTTCACCAAACAGTTTCGGATTTGGATGATTATTATCTTTTGCAGGGATGTCCATAGCTTAAGAAAGCATGACATCATCATTATTGTACAAAGATTGCACATATGTGTCTGCAAGTATTTACATATTACCATATGCATCTATAAAACATGTTGTTTACAATAACTTGTATGATAACTTCATCCTCTGTACATAGATAATCGACGGATAACATATTTTAGGTATAAGTTTCTTATACCAACTAAACTGTGAAAATCTCATAAAGTTACCCATTTCATAGCCATAAAGCCCTTGTTATTCAGTTCAGCATTGTTATTAGCACTCCAAAATTGTCATCATGCACCTCTCCCTCCATTGATTTCTATTAGAAAGGAGTCCATGATGACTATTTGGATTGCCAATGACATCCCCCATTCAATACCGTGTTTTTTTCTTCCCTTCATTGTTTTCATCTTTTCCGCTAATTTGGAAATATGGATGAACAATCTTTGGGTTTTTGGGTTCCTTGGGTTCCCACAGGTAATATATATTTATTTCTGAGCCAAGCACGAACCATAGAAGCTAATAGGAAGATTAGATACCTTCTTAAATGGTGTAATACCCCAAGGATTGTCAATCTGCTCTGGTTGACCTGTTATAACAAGACGTCCAGCTGGATCTGATTGAACTCGGACCTGGGGAGGAACGCCATAGATTAGGACAACTATCTTCATGTCAAAAATGATGAAGCGGAAAATTTCCAACCAGACGCCAACTGATGCTATATTATGCATATTTAAGGACAATTAAACAATTTAGATCCCGTTTGATAATCATTTCGTTAATAGTTTTTAGTTTTCAATTTTTTATTTTTTTTTTTGTTTGAGAGAAAAGGGGAAATACATGGGATAAGTGACGTATATAGAAGGGTGGAGGAAAGATGGTGAGACAGATATAGAAGAGGTATATATACAAAATGAAAATTACAAAAATAAAAATAAATAAATAAATAAAAACTACTTTCAGTTCTTTTCACTTACCCTCGTCTGTTTGGATGAGAAAAATAAACTTGGAATTTGGACAAAAGTCAAAATTTATAAATTAACGTGCCCCAATTCCCTCATTTTGGATTCATAGCATAGAAATTTAGAATTTGGAAAAAAGAATTTGGAAAATAAACTCGCATCACCCCTCTTCATCCCACCTTTCCCCCATATACTTTCCTCATATCCCAAGCACAAAAAGTGAAAACCAAAAACTAAATGCAAAATGGTTATCAAATGGGCCTTTAGTTTCTTCCATATTCAGACACACAAGCGCAAATACTGCATAAAGACATGCATGAAAAGGGAGATACACATTTATGCAAATGGCCCAAGTGCCACATGATTAACTTCCTCTGCCAGTCACAAAGTTTAAAGGAGATGTGGATGATATGGAGACATATTATCATCCAATGAACCTAGCATCACATAGGACCAATCAATGAGGGAGATTAAGAAATTAACAAAGCCAACGCTTTGGACACCTTTTTTGTTCTTTAGGACAACGAAGGCAGTAAAAGGGAGGATATGTGAGGTTATGATCATCTCTGTGGGCTTCGGTTACTACAAAATTTAGAGATTTGTCTTTTTCAAAAATTTGGCATAACTGGAATACGACTATTAGTTAGTTTTGTGTTGTTCTTATAGTTTCTAAATGTATGGGTGATGGTGCTATTTATCTTGTTTTGTTTGTGCCCTTGCGGACTTCTTGTCCGCTTTTGTTTTTTTTTTTTTTTATTGTTTCATTGCAATAAAAATTTGTTTCTTCATAACTTATTATTCGACTTCAATGTTCATTTACATGGAATACCTCCTCTCCATCTAACAAAGTTAAGGCTTTGGAAATCTCTTTTGATTTACTCATGAATTGTTGTGGCCTAAATCAACAGGAGGACCAAATCATGGACATGTTACTTAGAGGGATTACTTATGGAAATTTATGATGTGGGCACCTTACAATCATATTGATTGTATTATGGACTCTATAAACTGGCAACAGAGGTGGAAACATCAAAGCAAAAAATTAGTTAAACGACTAATGGTTTTGTCAGTCGTAATTCAAAGACATCTTACTATCCAGTCCAAGGAAGAGAATAGATGAATTCATAGGCTTTTGAAAAGGGAAACAGATATTCAAACACCAACTGACTAAGAATTACAAGTGGCCCGGTTGACATGTACAAGCAAGCTCAGTTTTTGGAAGATTCTTAAACAGAGGATCAAGATCCTGTTTTAGAATGAATAGATGGAGTTATAATATAGAAGCTCTTGTGATTCAACTAAGTATGAAGATTGAAGACTTATACGTTGAAGGAAAAGACTGGTGAACCAACACACCAGATTGGCTCCCAATGGGAGGTTATGCAATGTGATCATTGATGGAAGTTTAAATAACAAAATATCACTAGAAATGCTTGACAAGCTCAAACTTAAAACTAAGAATTTCCCACTTTTTACAGGTTTTCTTGGTTCAAAAAAGGGATTGAGGTAAAAGTCAATGTTCATTGCCTTGTATCATTCTCTATGTCGAAGTTTTATCAAAATATGTGATGCTAGTGCTATGGATGCTTGCCATCTCTTACTACAGAGGCCTCGGCAACATGATGGAGAAACTCTTTATTATGGTTTCCGGAACATCAATACAAACCTGAATGATGTGACAAAGGTAATTTTGGGTCCATTGTGAGGAAGTGTGGGTAAATGCACAAGGGAAAAAGTGCCAACTACCTCTCTATCTAGGAAAATTTGGAAGAAACCCAAGTAGATATTCATGTGCATGCTCTATTAATAAAAGGCAAAGTGTCCATTTCGACTACTAAAGCATCATGGTGAAAATACTTACCAAGTATAACTACCTCAAGGCATGGAGGTGTCAATAACATTCAAATGTGGCAGAAGTTCAGCCAGTCAATGAAGGTGTCCACCATTGAAGACTTTGATATACTGACAAGTTAATTTTAAAAGAAAGGGAATGATGGCGGACCATCCAATGGATCTTTTAGCAAACCCAATCATGGAGCACCAACTAAAATACTGAGCCTAGCATTGCAAAGAACAGGTCAAAGATGGAGATTAATACTGAGCCTAGAATTAAGACAAAACACCCACAACTTGCCTCTAGGCACCATTTCTTTAACTGACTTCCCATTCGGCATACACGATGGAAGCAAGGCGGCTGCAAAGTTTGAGGTTTAGGGTTTCGCAAAGAAGATGAGTCCACACCCTTTGAAATTTTTATGCAATACAATGCCATTTGGTTCATTTCTCATGTCCTTTCAAATGAAACAAACATCTTTACTAAACTGAATGTTGAGGTCTAACAGCTGTCTTCTTTTTAGTAAGCTGATTTTAAACCATGTACTTTTCCCCCTTTATCTTCTCCCCCTTAGCATTGCATCCCAGATCTTTCAAACCCACCTCCATGCCTCACTCCCACAAGAAGCAAACCAGCAAACTCCCATCTCCACTTCACGCACCTCCATACCATACTCCTTGTTTTTCTTTTCTCTTTTACACTCCAATAGGAATAGCTCAGCTTCTCAACAGCTCTCTTCTATATTCCTTCTTTGTTTTTCCTTTACTATTATGTTTATGTTTCTATTCCAGCCACCTCAAACATGTCTAGTAGACTAATACTTTAGTCTGAACAGAACTGAATAAATATATGCAATACGCTAATATTTAGCACTGTTTTGTGTTGTTAACATTGATAATTTCTACATATGTAACTCAATCTGTTCATCTTTTGGTAATGCTATGTTGACGGTGCTGTCTTGCTAAAAAAATATTCTGTAATTATTTGAGAAGCAAGGGTTCAACTTGGATTGTTTCATTCAGATTTCTTTAAAGTCTGAGTAATTGAGTATTTTATGTTTTGAGGACTAAGTATTATGCTTCAATGACAGTTAGTACCGTTACCGTGCATTATTTATTTATTTCTTATTAAAGTAATCCCTGTCCTGAAAGGCTTAAGCCTAACCTTGCAGGACCAAAACGCAGTTAATGCCTTTCAATATATTTAATAAATAAAAAGAATAAATAAAGAATATCGTTACCAGTGGCCACAATACTTGTGAATGAATTTAACTTCAGAAGTGTGGTAATAAAATATCTTAACATAACCATAACAGTTCATCTAATTAATCATAGCCGTCAATCATAACTATTAAAAAAGATCATGCAAAAATCCCCATGTTATCATACAACATATAAACCAGCACAAAAGAGAAGTAAATAGAAGAGCAAAAGGAAGAGGGTGACAAGGGTTTACCTCCTCACGCAGAAGACCAGGAACCAAAGCATATACCTCAAAGCAATCTTTCTGAGCATGTAGATATGAAAGTAGTCAGGACCAACAGAAGATAGCCAGCAACTCACTAAAATTTACAATATAGGGAAGCATATTAGGAAAAAGAATACACAAACACACTTACAGTTTCTAGTACATTGATCTTCACCCAATCAGCTGGAGGTCCAAGATCAACAACAGTTGTGACTACCCTACCAGATGAAAACCATGTCCCAATGATTTGATGAGGAAAAAAACAAGAGGGTAAATAAATGCAGCCGTGCACACAAATTTGTTGCCTGAGATGTACTTAGCAAAGTACTTTATAGAATGAGTAAGTTTTGAGTCAGCTAAGGAATGGTACATATTAACAGCCTTCTTAAAAGGTTCATATTATTTCTTCCACTATCAGCACCCAATGTACAAAGGGCACTCAAATGTCCAATGAGTAAAATCTCAATTTCTTTGTTAAAGTCCTTTGCTTCTTATATGCAAATAGAGAGTTACCATTGAAAAACTGTGCACAAGTATTCTTAAAGTTTATTCAAATTCAAGCATAACAAAACAGACTCCACAAATTTCAAATGAATGTTAACACACCATCACTTTTTAGCGATGCATGAAAGTAAAAACATTCAACTGGAACAAGTAAGGAGAAGAGTTGGTCAAGAACAGAGAAATCATAGCAAAATAAATATATTTACAAAAATGACCAGCAAGTAATGATCTTAACTGCTTATCTGCCTCAATACTTGCAGTTGAAAGCTCCAGGTTTGTTGGTGTCCTGTGTTTAACCGAACCTGACAAGACAATGTAAACAGTAAATGCATTTTAAGCAATAAAATATTGATTAGCCAGAAGAATTTTCATTGCAAGGGAACATACCAATGCTTTTAAGATTCTTTTCACGCTTTGGGGTAGAACTCAAGTGCTTGTCCTGTAAGTAAATGAAATTTCAAAAGAAAATTTTGAACCGTGTTAAATGGCATGCAACTTTTCCAGGCATACAATAATAAGTACAATCATTATAGTGAGACAAAGAGAATCAACAAACCTTAATTGTAGGCTCGGCAACCTCACCATATCCAACAAGACGCTGTGCATGCCAACCCTGCATAGCACGAGCTGCAGCATCCCTTCGTGCCCTGCCTGATCCAGGCACTTGATGAGCACTTGCCTACACAAAAGAAAAATATAAGTGTCAATGGAAGAGGAAGGGACAGGTGTCCGTTGTATACAACTATGCAGTTAAGAGGCCTGATGCTGAACATTCAGAAAGGCAACTACAACAGTTACAACACCATGAAAATTTTCTGGTCAGTTAATTCAACAATCCTATTAACCTAGCAAAAAAAGTGGAAAATCCAGATGCAATCAAAGAACTAAAATGTAAACAAATGGAATATTCACCTCCTTCTCAACACTTGTAGACTGAGTGATAGGTCCAACAGGAAGCCGAAGCTCACCAATTTTCCTCTTATGCTTCTCATATTCCAAAAGTGCCTGCACAAGTTGATAAGCTTAGCGCATGAAATAATACAAAGCTTCCACAACAACTAGCAATTTGATACAATTACTGAAACAATCCTTGACCATATACCTGGGAAACAGAGTCTAATAGTAACAAACTCATAGAATTCATTTTAAGTGGGCTCAAGTTCCCTGTGAGAATCAGTTTTCCACCTTTGACCACAGTGTAGAAATATAGCCTATCGCCCATATGTGGACAGGAAATAACAAATATACTCTATTCTAAAGTTTTTTAAATCATTAACAAATATCCACGTCATGTTATGGATGCGGCATGTCACTACTACCCAGTTAGCATTACTAATTTCTAAATGAATAGAAGCACACATACTATCGTGAAGAGTTAATGGTTACCAAAAGATCAAGTATCTATTATGGAAAGATTTGTAGTTGCTGATCCTCTTGTCCCAGGAAAAGTCATTACCTTTTCATAAAATATGCGGAATGTCCAAGATACTGTTGTGCACGTCCTGAGAGAGAGAGAGAGAGAGAGAGAGAGAGAGATAGTAAATTGAACACTGGATGTGCAGATATTTAAAGATGAAAATAAATACATAAAAGGGAGCTGCAATACATCCAGCAACATAGGATTATATAAAGCTACTAGCCAAAATATAAAAAGATAAGAATGGAAACATAGCAGTAACAATGTTAGTTGTCTGAAACTTTTTCTTTCTGGGACATGAGCTATATGCAAGTTACAAACCAAAATCCATCATGACCTCCAGTAGAGAAAAAAAAAAGGCTAAACTCCAAATGCCAAAGCACTGCAGGTTCTAAAATTTATATGACAGAAATATTTTTCTTTTTTATTGGGAACACAGGCTATATGCACCTTACATACCAAAATTTGCAACAACCTGCAACAGTAGGATATCTAAACTCCCAAATGTCAGAAGGTTGTAAATTTTTTATAGCAGTGATCAAGGTCCTGAAATTTTAATAAGAATAATGCAGGTCCTAAATGACTGCTAGAAAAACTGTAAAAATAATGTTCCTTACTTGGGGGGATGGAAGGACTCTCCTACTTGCCGCCATAACTTTGATGCAGTCACCTACAGTTGCCATAGTATAACTCAATTAATAAATATTTAAACATAAATTAATCTAACTTCATCCAGATTCATAAATTAAACATGACCAAGCGTTCAGAAAAATTATAAATACTCCTTAGGACTTGTTGCTTATAAATTATGGCTTTAGTAATAGTAAAGCCTTGACAGCTAGAATTTTGAGCAAATAATTATAAAATAAAATAATAATATTCTCTTATTAATAGCACAAAAGAAACAATAATTCCTCTAGCATTCATCAATATAACATGCGCGGAAAAGGCAAAGTTTACTACAAAGGAATAATGGATTAATAGATGAAACAAAGAATGTGAAGAAAATAAAGTTTCCTGTGTATTCAAGGCCAAGGTCAACTTCCTACATAAGACTATTCAAACAAGATGTCAGTGTCCACTTCCATGTCAGCTAGGTTTTTCTGGTCAACGTTATTCCAATTCAAAGTCTTAAGTAAGAGTTGCATGAAGTCTAGAGGTCAGTCCAAATCCAACAGTGATACAAAACTCAAATCAAATCACACAATTAATAGACTATTGAATAATAGAAAGTTCCCAAACAAATTAAGGAAAGTATACATTCAAGCCACTGCATAAAGTTCATACATGTCCAGAACACAACTCAGAAAAAGACTGTTCCAATGGCTTACTGATAAGTGAAAGTGACTCAAAAAGACATTCATAACTCCAAACCTATCTTCTTGAAAGAAAAAAAAAAAAAAAAAATTAGGAAAGTGCCACTCGTATGCATCATTGACGCAAAGATGAAACACCACCAGAGTACCAAGAACTCCAACTTGGATAAGATTTCTACTCAAGAACTCCAACTCAGTTCTGCTAAAACTAGTACTTAGAAACAGCTCAGCACAAGCTTCCTGCCACCAAACCACTGCTTTAAGGCACGAAATGTTGGTGGGTCAAGCATCAACACGTGCAAAAAATGAGTGTAGCAAAGAAGCGAATGCTTTGTTGGATGTGTGGGCACGCAAGAAAGGACAAGATTAAGAACAAGGATATCCGAGGTAAAGTAGGAGTGGCCACAATTGAAGATAAGATGAGAGAAATTTGGTTAAGGTGGTTTGGACATGTGAACCGAAGACCTACAAATGCTCTGGTTAGAAAGTGAGATTATGAGACAGAGGCTTGGGGCAAAAGGGGACAAGGAAGACCTAGGAAGAGTTGGAAAGAGACTTTGCAAAAAGACACGGAGTACTTGGAGCTAACGGAAGACTTGGCGCAAAACCGAGCACAGTGGCGTTCTAGGTTCATACAGCCGACACTACTTAGCCATAGTGGGATAAGGCTTTGTTGTTGTTGATATAATAGCACCTTGATTTTCTCAAAGTTACCAAAATTTACCAAAATCACTGTATATAGTTGGTGAACTTTCCCTCAGACACCATGAATGAGCATTTTATATTTCAACTGCCACCTAATTTAGTATAACCAATCAGGTCAATATTGAAGTAACAAAAACAATTTATTAAAAGACCATGCATCCATCATATTATCCCAGCATCTGACACCAGACAATACATTAGTGATAGGACAAACATAACTTTATTAAGCTTGGTATGGTTTGGTAAAAACACTTAAACTTATAAACCAGTAAAGCCTTGAATCAAAATCTACTTGAGTGCAAGCGTTCTTTGCACTGTTGTGCACATGCATATCAGAACTCGATGATAGCCAACAGATGTATGATTATGCTGAGCATTAATTTTAATTATTCCAACATGCAACAAGATGTATACATACCACGTCATAGCCACCCAATCTAGTAACAGCTCTCCATAACCTACATCGCACAAAAAGCATGCAGAAATTAGTCAACACCTGATTTCAGCCTTCAGACACGCATAACTCCCTTTTTATACCCTAAAGGTAAACATGACTTAAATAGTGAAAATAATTATAACCAGAAACTTACTTAAGGCAATTCAGCGGCTCTCCATAAAACTTTGGGGCCTTAAACTCCAAGGTGTTCTCCCTGTAGAAACTTTCCACCTCCTTCATAAATGCTGCTTGCTGTGATGGTGTCCCATCCCCAGATTCCTCAGCCTCAGCCATCTGCAAATTAAAAAAGGAAAATATTGTTGTAGAAAAGGAAACAGGAAACGTGAAGGGAAAAGAAGAGAAATTTTGCAGGACTAAGAGTACTCATTTGAGTCAAATCATTCAGAAGCAATAACGTTATGTCTGGACATGTATATACTCAAAGTAGAGTACCTCAGTATCGTTCAACCCATTCTTCAACTCCCCCACTCCCATTTGTTTATCATCTACAGTTTTAAGCTGATTCCTGTCACTGGCATTGCTGGCATTGTCCTTGTGTTCTATGGGCACATCACTAAGAAGAGCCTCATTGACTTTAACATCAGCAACATTTGCCTCATGAGTAGGCGGGTTGTCCTCAGTAGCATCCCTCATAACTTGATCGTTGGTTTCCGGTTGAGGTAGCTGCCCAGTCTGATCCTCCTTGGACGCGTGTTGTTTGGTATTCGATTCACTGAGTGACTTTTCTTCGTCCTCCATCTAAACTATATTTATTCAAGCCTCTGAAATCTGAATGCAACAATAAGAATAATAATAACTCTGCTAAACTGCATTTTATTTATAAACACAGTATGAAGAAAACCCGAGAGGGATGCACGAGCACAAGCACTGGCACCGGCACCGTTAATGACAGGTGATTTAACAAAAACTTTAAACAAAATGAAATGCGCTTAATTGAATTGTTTCCCAGTTCTACACAATTAGTTTCTGAAATCAAAACCCTAACAGTAACAAACGTAAAATTGATGACAATACTAAGAAATTGAGGGGTAGAGAAATGCGGGGAGTGAAGGGACGCTTGCCTGTAACGGAAAGGTCGTGGCGGAGACTGAGTGGAGCCGGAAGGTGCAACGGCGACGGCGTCGTATTATGGCAGATAATGCAGGTAAGTGGGAGAGTGGGGGAGCAGAGACGGAGAGAGCAAGAGAGAATTTAATAAAAATAGATAATACAAGGAATTGTAATTATCCGGAAACGGAATATATGGAAAGGTTTTACGAATTCTGTTATGGCATTTACAGATCGATCACCGCCATCGATCGGGATAAGGAAAATTTTAACGCCGGTGGCAAGTTGACGGAGACAATCAGACACAATTGCAGGTCTCTCTCACGCTCTGTTCTCTGCTGCTCCCTTCCGCCGTGAAAGAAGCTCTGACCAGTGACTGGACATGAATCAATGCTCAACACCTGGCAATTAGCCATTTACTTTTACTGCCGGTTCGATGGGCCCATTACTAAAACAAAAATGAAACTCAACAACAAATATAAACCTTTATACTCACTTCAATCTTTTTGAAGTAAGTCTCAAAATTTAAGCTTTTCTGATCTTTGGCCCAAAATTTGATTTTGGGTTAAAACTTAAATTTGGGGCAAATTCTGGCTAGTTTTTTAGTTTGGGTTAATGGTGTGGCCCATTTGTGCGAGTGAAAGATGGACGTTGAAACACAAACGCCCAAGTGAGACGCGCACAGTCTGAGTAACACACCCATGCACCGCAGCTTTGGATCCCACCCACATGGGTTTGTCGCCCACTTGTTTGTTCAATTAATGAGCCTAACAGCTCTTTTGTTTTAATCCAAGGGCAAACATTCAAATGGGCCGTTGGAATCAACGGTATACATTTAAGTGATTTAATGTTTTGTTTTATATTTATAAATCTATTAAATTTAACGATTGATATCTAATATGATCAAATCTAATCTATTAAAAAAAAAATCTAAAAGTCCAAATTTAAATCCAATGGTTATAATAATTAAAAAATATATCTAACTTAAAATTCACCCAGAAACTCAATAAATATCTATGTATTTGTTCAAACATCCACACAAAACACTTTTCTCCTACAATTGTCCCAACTTTTTCTTAGTAGCACACTTTGCAACAAAGAAAGACCAATACTTAGTAGCACACTTTAAAATCCATTGTGTTTCATGAGTTTCATGGTGTAACATCCCACATCGCCCAGGGGAGCGATCCTTAAATGTATATTCCCATCCCTACCTAGCACGAGGCCTTTTGGGAGCTCACTGGCTTCGGGTTCGGTAGGAACTCCGAAGTTAAGCGAGAAGAGGGCTAGAGCAATCCCATGATGGGTGGCCCACTGGGAAGTTGCTCGTGAGTTCCCAAAGACAAAACCGTGAGGGAATGGTAAGCCCAAAGCGGACAATATCGTGCTACGGTGGTGGAGCGGGCCCGGGAAGTGGTCCGGCCCGGGCCGGGATGTGACAATTGGAATTTGTACATCCCGGCCCGGGGCGGACCACTTCCCGGGCCCGCTCCACCACCGTAGCACGATATTGTCCGCTTTGGGCTTACCATTCCCTCACGGTTTTGTCTTTGGGAACTCACAAGCAACTTCCCAGTGGGTCACCCATTATGGGATTGCTCTAGCCCTCTTCTCGCTTAACTTCGGAGTTCCTACCGAACCCGAAGCCAGTGAGCTCCCAAAAGGCCTCGTGCTAGGTAGGGATGGGAATATACATTTAAGGATCGCTCCCCTGGGCGATGTGGGATGTTACAATCCACCCCCCTTAGGGGCCCGACGTCCTCGTCGGCACACTTCCGGCCAGGGATTGGCTCTGATACCAATTTGTACATCCCGGCCCGGGGCGGACCACTTCCCGGGCCCGCTCCACTACCGTAGCACGATATTGTCCGCTTTGGGCTTACCATTCCCTCACGGTTTTGTCTTTGGGAACTCACGAGCAACTTCCCAGTGGGCCACCCATCATGGGATTGCTCTAGCCCTCTTCTCGCTTAACTTCGGAGTTCCTACCGAACCCGAAGCCAGTGAGCTCCCAAAAGGCCTCGTGCTAGGTAGGGATGGAAATATACATTTAAGGATCGCTCCCCTGGGCGATGTGGGATGTTACACATGGTGTCGGTTTGGTGATTTTCAATATTTATTGGAATCTAAATATTTTAGATTAAAATGTTCATAAAATTAAATTATGATAGTTTACATAATTTTTTTAAACAAAAGTTCCTTTAAAAAAAATAGCATAACTTCATTCTTTAATAATCAAGGGCTAAAAAATTAACCCAAAATAATTAAAGTATAAATGTTTTTTTTAGTTAAAACCTAAATTTTCTGAGCTAAAAATTTTAGGTTTTAACTTAAGAGTTGGAGATGTTCTTAGGCTAAAATTTTGCCTTGGATTTTGTAGTCAACTTCCATCTTTTATTATTTACAAGGCACCTCAAACTTGTGAGTCCCAATTTATCTTTTAAACTTTAGATTGAGTCTTACTGTTGTAGTTTGTTTTCATATTTGTTATACTTTTTTACAGTATTTCTATTATAGATAGTTTATAAAATTGACTTAACTCATCGTTTTGATCTCTCAACCTAAATACCGATTAATTTAATCATTACGATTCAAATACGTTAATTTTTTTATGCGACATACATAAGTACCACAAAACCAATAATATGACACCACATGAAGATTAAAAAAATCATTAGAAACAAAATAATAAATGAAACCAACAATTGAACTCAAACACATAATTAATAGTCTCTTTTTAAGCTTTATTCAATCATAGGAATACAATCTCGATCAATATTTGGCTAATAGCAACAAAGGGAACTACTTGACTGCCACAAAACGTCGTACTTTTGTCAAGGTTTGCGAAAGGCACAATAAAATAAAGAAGGAAATGGTGATAGGCTTTTCACCACCTGCATAATCAAGGGTTAAATCACATAAAACTACTTGCAAGAAAATTAAAATAAAAAAAAATTGTAGTATAAACGGTTGAAGCAATGTCAATCTTCATAGACTGGTATGAACAACTATGCTGAAAACAATTCTTAGTTAATTATTTAATACAAGCTTTAGAAAAATTGAAATTTTGACTTAAAGTAACAAGTGTAAATAATTAAAAATCCTAAAATCAACAATAATGAAATTAAAGAAAGCAATCGGTTTAGAGAAAATTAAGTAGGGAAAACACTAGAGTTTAGCCTTCACTATTGACAATCCTATATAGTTCTACCAATTACTTATGTGTTAACGCCTGCAAACTTTGAAGGTAAGGTTTTCACAATGCATATTCTACTTGGGGCATTCAAACTATAACGTACATCTAACATACAATTCGTTTATGGCGTTCTGATCAAATCTAAATATACAAGACTCATTAATAAAAAATTGTGAATACCTTATGAAAAACCATGTAACTCTTAAAGTGTAACATTTGCCTCAAGTAAACTTATAATTTCCAACCACAATAAGCATTAACCAATTTCAATGTGACATCCAACATAAATTGCATCTGATTACTTATATAAACATTTTAATCGTGATCAAACATCAAGATATATAGATAGTTTAAAAGTGGTGACTGAAAATTTAAAGCAAGCATGCATAACATTATAAATAAATTGAAAAAAAAAACAAAAAAAAAAAAAACTACATATTCATGTTAAGGTTCGTAGCCTCACCCTAGCAAGGGAGAATTAGAATTAGTTATGAGAAAATATAGAAAACATCCTTGTAACAAATCGTCAAAATCTCCTAATTAGAGATCTCCGAGTCTAAAAACATTCTCCCTCCTAAATGCTAAAAAAATCAACATATAAACAGACCTAAAAATCTGTATCCTACCTTAAATAAGACTCCCAACAAGTCTAGAAAACCTAATAAAAAAAATAAACTAGACACATTCTTATTCTAACTTAGAGAAACTGGTTAGCCAAAGAATCAATCCGTTTACCATTCAAATATGCGCTTAATCAAGCATACGAGGTTGGCGTTGGAAAGATAAAAACGTTCCCTATGATTTTGAAGAAGGAACTTTCTTAAAAACAACGTCATAATTAATTAGTTTTGGCGCAAACAAGCCGAAAACGTCAATATGTCATTGTTGCGCGACCAACCTTCTTTTATTTGTCACGGTCAAACGGTTAAGAATTAATGATTGGTATTTTACACAATCATCTTGGAAGACTCTTTTTTTTTTTTTTTTTTTTTTTAGTACAATGATATATTTTACATTAAGGAGAGGGGAACTTCGGCTAAGCCACACAATGGGCAACCTAATTTGGTATCAATTCGCCGTCCATGAGATACGAACTTAAGACCTCTCACTTCCATGTGAAGAGAAGTATCATCAGACCGTAGTACTGAGTGACCATCTTGGAAGACTCTTGAATCCACTCAATTGGAAATACTCCAAAATTTCTTCATTTCACCACTTTTTGAGCAAAGTGGACTCACATGTCCTACAATCAAAATATAAAGCAAAGTATCAAAAATTTTCCAAAATATACAACAATATCAACTCCTTAGATGGTCCTCAAATTTTTTGGGATCGAAAATGAAGGTGTTGGGGAGCAACCGAAAATCGAACCAAAAAAGGATGAAACCGAAACTATTGAAATGTTCACTAACCAAAACCAAACCGATCTCGAACACTCAGTACATGATTCATGATTCAGAATCATATATGCATTCATTTGGTAGGATCGAACTGAACCAAAATATATACTAGATAAATGCTAAGAGGACTCTCTTAAAATGGAACTGTCTGTCACCTCATGCTTTTGACACAATATTTTATAATTTTGACAGGAGAATTGACGTTAAATTATGAGGTGACAAAGAGTCTACGAAGAGTTTCATTTTTAAGAAAGTCTCCTAACATTCCTCGATATATTATATATAAGATAAGATAAGGAGACAGATTTTGACAAATAATTCTACAACTTCTTAAACCTTTAGATTGACATCCAATGGTCCTAATTAAAAGTAATGTGAATGATTTCAATCAATAAATGACATGAATGAATAATCATAAATAAATAATGCAAAACGTGGGAGGGGGAGAGGGAGAGGAAGACCTCCATTTCGTTCGTGGTTACCCAGACAACAAAATTTGGTTTAATTCTTCATGACAATTAGATAAATAAATAAAAAGTGATATTTACAACTTAAAACAATGTAAAATTTAGGATAGCAAACTTTTACCATAACTTTTGACCCAAAAAGAAAAAAGTTTTACCATAACCTAATCCATCACCTAAAGATACTAAGTGAAGACTGAGGATCTAGAGTTTAATTTTGTTTACTTAACAAAGGATTTAAGAGATAGAGTGACAGCTTGATATTCTTTGCATGCCTAAAAAAAATTTATAATCGAATCAAAGTAGAGCATAGTGAACACGTCAGAATTTTGTTTGTTGTGTATTTTTATAATTATTTCCTACTCTTATGTTTTTGTTATACAGAAAAATAGTAGTTTCACTGCGTATATAATTAATCAAATATCATCCATGGTTGAGAGGGTTTCTAAATTCGTGACGGATTGGTGTAGTTCCTCTACACTTAGAGCATCCCTAATAGGGGCTTCATCCTTCATGAGACTACAACATTTGAAGCCTTAGTGAGAATTTCCATCTCTAATGAGCCGGAAAATGGTTAGATCCACTACTTGGGCTAATAGCTTTCTTTCTTGGGCTAGCAAAAAATTAGGCCACATTTAGCCTAAAAAGCAGTGGGTCCCACAAGAAAAGTAGTAGCCCAAGTGAGTTAAATTCTATCACTCTCCACTCACTTGCGAATACATTTACACTATGTTTGGATGAAGAAAATAAACTTGGAATTTTGAAAAAAGTCAGACTTTATAAATTAACATGCATTAATTCCCTTGTTTGGATTCATAAACACAGAAATTTAGAATTTCCTTATAGAAAAAAACTTAGAATTTGAGACCTCCAATTTTCAAGTTTAAATTCTATGTAAATAGATGTCATTTCCAAATTTCTATGAGTGAGGGTTTAAAAGTAACAACTTCCAGTTTCAAATTCCATTGTTCTTTTAGGTTATCCAAACAATAAAATTCGCAAATTCTTGGAAATAAAATTTCGTCGTAACCTTAAATTTTCTCATCCAAACAGAGTGTTATACTCGCCTTTTATTCTTTTTTTCAATTTTTTTTTTTTTTACATATTTTTCTTCCGTCGGACTAAGTGTTCTCGCGTTGTAAAGAAGCCAACAATGTCACATCCCCGCCCGTGGCAGATCACTTCTTGGGCCCGCTCTATCACTGTAGCACGATATTGTCCGCTTTGGGCTTACCATTCCCTCACAGTTTTGTTTTTGGGAACTCACGACCAACTTCCCAGTGGGTCACCCATCATGGGATTGCTCTAGCCCGGTATTCGCTTAACTTTGGAGTTCCGATGGAACCCAAAGCCAATGAGCTCCCAAAAGGCCTCGTGCTAGATAGAGATGGGAATATACATATAAGGATCACTCCCCTGGGCGATGTGGGATGTTACAATCCACCCCCCTCAGGGGCCCGACGTTTTCGTCGACACACACGCAGCCAAGGTTAGGCTCTGATACCAAATGTCACATCCCGCCCCGGGACAGATCACTTCCCAGGCCCGCTCCACCACTGTAGCACGATATTGTCCGCTTTGGGCTTACCATTCTCTCACGGTTTTGTTTTTGGGAACTCACGAGCAACTTCCCAGTGGGTCACCCATCATGGGATTGCTCTAGCGCTACTCGCTTAACTTCGGAGTTCAAATGGAACCCGAAGCAAGTGAGCTCTCAAAAGGCCTCGTGCTAGATAGAGATGCGAATATACATATAAGGATCACTTCCCTGGGCTATGTGGGATGTTACAAACAAGGTGGCTCATCGGCTGGCGTGATGTGGTTTATCTTTTGCCTCAACCAGCTTCATGGTTTTAAGAACCCCCTGATGTAATCCGTGATCTTTTAGTCGAGGATGCTAACTCTATTTAATTTTTTTGGTGTGGGACGCCCTTTTTCCCTTCGACTAGGTTGAAATCCCCTGCAAGATTTTTATCGAGGCCCACTGTTGTGCACCCTATCCTCGGACATGTACATGTATTCTTTTCTTTGAATTAATGAATATCGTACTTTCTCAAAAATACTTAAGAAATAAAATGATATAATATGTTTTACTAAATGGCTTACTTTTATTAATTTCCAAATAAAAACACACTACCTATTACAATGACATTGGAAATTTAGAAACTAACTGAAAACATAAGTAAACAACATACCTAAATTGCAAGGGCATTATAATTTAGTTATGAAACAAAATCTTATCTTGTCAAAATTCAGATAAACAAACCAAAATATGAGATTGAGATAATATAACTTAATCCAATGGTTCATAATTGAAGCAATCTAACTTTATCAAATTTTGAAACTTTTTAGGTTGAAATGTTCATAATTTTTTTTATTTTTTATGAGATAACACATGCAAAAATCAATCTAAGAAAAAGTAACACAAAAATAAAAATTATCATGCAATCAAGTTATTACATAAACAAATATATATAGTCTTATACATAACCCGAAAAATAGGCCCTCATTGGAGATTCCTCAAAAAACCCGAAAATAAATAACCCCTCATTGAAAGATTCTCTTTTAAAGCCCCAAAAATTTATTAAAGTTCCAAAATAAGCTACATCTACTACTTTTTCAGCTACGTAAAAGGATGCTCTTAAAACACCAAAATATCAAGCTATGAATAAACAAAGGCATGAGAGAAAAACATAGTGGGAAGTGATGGTAACATCTTAGATTGAAAGATAAGACAAAGAAGAAGGATTTAAGTTTGTACACTTTGCACGATTTTATTTTTTATGAAAATAAAATTACTTGAATTCTTTATTTATTTATTTTCATGATGCACGGGAACAATTTGAGTTTTACTTAGGGGAAAAGGATTCTCGTTGGATTCTTTTTTCTGGGGAATTACTCATCATACATCATACATTGTGTAGTTAGAAATCATTTTAAATTTTAAATTTTAAATTTAAACTTAAATATAAATAGTATCTAACAAAAACTGATCGCACGATATACGATGAACGGTCACAATCACGAGATTCCCTAGATCCCTAGAAAAATGATTCGGCGATGATTATTTTCCTTACTTAGGAACTGTTAGATAAGTGACACTCTACCATAGTGGTCAAAGACAGTGTTGTCTTTGCAGTGTGATGTGGGTTCAAATTTGTTGACTCTCTAATTTTATATCTAATTTAACAACCAAAAAAAAAAAAACTAGATCTAAAGGTAGAGAAAAGTGAATTCTATCCAATTATATATATTTAATTTTAAAATAAAGCTTAGGAATTATATGGACCGTCCAATTGTGTGAGTTTTAATCTAAACCGTCCAATCTAATTCAGTCCCTCAGTCCTCACTCATTTTGAGACTCCGCGTCCTACCTCTCTTCTCGACTCGAACCTTCTCAGCTCTCTCGATTCCTCTTCTCCTCCGCCCACCTTCTCCGAATCTCGACTGTGGCCAGCACCACACCTCTCGACCACACCACAGAAAAACCACACACACACCTACCGCTATATCTCTCTCCGATTCTCTTTCTTTCGATCGAGCGACTCTCTAGCCCAAGGTATTTGGTTCCAATTGTTTTCGAATTTTAGGGTTTTCTTTCGAATTACTTTCTATGGTTGATTTTTGTGAAAATTGGGGTTTCAGGAATTTTGGTTGTTTCTGGATTTGGATTTCTCAATTTGAATCATTTGAATTTCTGCATGCATGTTTGATTTCTGCAATCGGATTGGTTAGATTTCTGAGCATGCATGTTGGTTTTATGTTGAATTTCTGACCATGACGTTGCCGTTTCATATATTGGATTTCTGGGCATCCATGTTGAACTAACCCAGTCCTAAGACATTATACAAGAACGTAGGTAGGTTGGAGTAGAAACTGAATGCTTTTGGGTCAGACCATGGCTCCATCACAAATAACTAATACCAGTATCTTGGCATAACAGTTATCTATCTTGCACGCCATCACAATTACTGTATCTGTTTTAGTTGCCTTTTTAAACTACCTAAAACGTAACTGTTATGCAAGAGACTGGTATTAGTTATTTGTGATGCAGCCATGGTCTAAACTAATAGGATTCTGTTCCAGAGGGCTAATCATAATCTAACTAATTGTATCGGAACAAACTTTAACTATAGACTAGTTATAATTTAGTTAGATTAGTTTTGTTCACTATAGACTAGTTATAATTTAGTTAGATTAGTTTTATCCTTTCAGCGCTTTCAAGATTCTCTCTATATTCTTCTTTGATTACTTACGTTAAGATTTAAGAACCTCCTTCCCCTCCCCAAACAAAAAGAACATATATATCGCTACAAAGAGGGTTAAGTTCCTTTCAGATTTAAGATAAGAAAAGACCACTGTTGCTTCACTGATATATATGTTGCTCTGTTTGTTCTTTCTGATGAGACAGAAATGTCTGTTTTCTTTGATTTATCGTTTCCATATTCTTGCTGCATTGGGTTATGAATGAGGTATGTTATTGGTATAGCAAATATAAGCTTTGATAATTTATAGGCATAAGTTTGAAAAGACATCGAAAATAATCATAATCCATGGTATGTTTATGCGTCCTTTTTATGGAAGTAGCGTGATGGATGGCCTTTTCTTTTTATGTTTGCTCATTCGTTATATATTCAGAATGAGAATTGATTTTTGTGTTTGTGAATGGCACAGAAGGGAGCAATGGAAGAGGTCAAACATAAACCTAGGAAGGAGGGGGAATCCAAGAGGAGTCATCGAGATCGGGATCGTGAAAAGGAGAGAAATGGAGAGAGGCACAGGGATAAAGATAAGAGAGACCGTGATAGTCGGCGCTATGAGAGAGAAAAGAGTTCTGATTCTGAGGAGAGGTACGATAGGGAGAAGCATGGAGACAGGGATAGTGATAGGAAGCGCAACCGAGATGATGAAAGAGAGAGAACAAGAGACAAAAAGAGGGATAAAGATAAGGAGAGGGACAAAGACAAAGAAAAGGAGAAGAGAGATAGGACTAGAGAGAAGGAAAAGGAAAGGGAAAAAGAAAGGCAAAGAGAAAAAGAAAGAGAAAGGGAAAAAGAACGACAAAGAGAAAAGGAGAGAGAAAAAGAAAAAGAACATGAAAGAGAAAGAGAAAGAGAAAGAGAAAAAGAAAAAGAACGAGAAAGAGAGAGGGAGAGAAGGGAACGAGAAAGAGAGGTAGAAGATAAGAGGGAGCGAGAGAGGGAGAGGGAAAAAGATAGAGATCGGGAGCGGAGGGTGCGGGAGAGGGAGAGGCGTAGGGACATTGATGCTGATGATATTGATGATGATGGTAGGGAGCGTGATAGGAAGCGACCTAGGAAAGATAACAATGACTACAAGGAGAGAGAGAGGGAAAGGAGTAGCAGCAGGTCAAACAGACATAGGGATGATGGAGATGGGAGCCCCAGAAAGAAGTCTGATGAAGGTGATTCCTCTAAGGAAGAACAACCAACCCGTGAGGAGGAGATGGAGGATGAACAACGGAAATTGGATGATGAAATGGAAAAGCGGAGAAGGAGAGTTCAGGAGTGGCAAGAGTTAAAAAGAAAGAAGGAAGAAACTGAGAGAGAGAAGAATGGGGAAGGGGATGCTGATGAACCTAAGTCAGGAAAGGCCTGGACTCTTGAAGAAGAATCTGATGATGAAGAAGTACCTTCCTTAGAGAAATCAGAGACATGTATAGATGTTGATGAAGAAGACGATACTGACAGAAAAGTTGGAGATGCTGTGGCGGTAGTTTCTGAAGATGAAACAGCTGCACCCGCGTTGCACAATGGGGCTGATGATGCTGCTGATGATGAGGAAGTTGATCCTTTAGATGCTTTTATGAATTCTATGGTATTGCCTGAAGTTGAGAAGCTGACCAATGCAGTTGAACCGTCAATTGTTGATGAAAAGAACAAGGATAAGAAGGATGGTCGAAACAATGGTGAACAACCAAGGAGAGGTTCAAATAAATCTATGGGCAGAATAATTCCTGGGGAGGATTCTGACTCAGATTATGGGGACTTGGAGAATGATGATGATCCAGTAGAAGATGAAGGTGATGATGAGTTCATAAAAAGGGTGAAAAAGACAAAAGCTGAGAAGCTTGCTGTAGTTGATCACTCAAAGATAGATTATGATCCATTTCGTAAAAATTTCTATATTGAAGTGAAGGAGATCTCAAGAATGACCCCAGAAGAGGTGGGGGTGTATCGGAAACAATTGGAATTGAAGATCCATGGTAAAGATGTGCCCAAGCCCATCAAGACCTGGCACCAAACTGGACTTACAAGTAAAATCTTGGAAACAATAAAAAAGCTTAACTATGAAAAGCCAATGCCAATTCAGGCTCAGGCAGTGCCTATAATTATGAGTGGTCGAGACTGCATTGGCATTGCAAAGACTGGGTCAGGCAAAACCCTTGCATTTGTGCTGCCAATGCTGAGGCATATCAAGGACCAGCCACCTGTGGTAGCTGGAGATGGGCCTATTGGGCTTATAATGGCACCAACGAGGGAGCTTGTTCAGCAAATTCACAGTGATATTAAAAAGTTTACAAAGGTACTTGGTCTCAGGTGTGTGCCTGTATACGGAGGTTCTGGTGTTGCCCAACAGATTAGTGAATTGAAGCGGGGGGCCGAAATTGTCGTCTGTACCCCTGGTAGGATGATTGACATACTGTGCACAAGTGGGGGGAAAATAACAAATCTGCGTAGAGTTACTTATTTGGTTGTGGATGAAGCTGATCGAATGTTTGACATGGGCTTTGAACCACAGATCACCCGAATTGTACAAAATATCCGGCCTGATCGTCAAACTGTTTTGTTTTCTGCCACCTTCCCTCGCCAGGTTGAAGTCTTGGCACGCAAAGTCTTAAACAGACCTGTGGAAATACAAGTTGGTGGAAGGAGTGTTGTGAATAAGGACATAACACAATTAGTTGAAGTGAGGATGGAAAATGAAAGGTTCTTGAGATTGTTAGAGTTGCTTGGGGAATGGTATGAGAAAGGAAAAATTTTGATATTTGTTGAGTCGCAGAACAAATGCGATGCGTTGTTCAGGGATCTGCTTAGGCATGGGTATCCTTGTCTCTCACTTCATGGGGGCAAAGATCAGACAGATCGTGAGTCCACGATAACTGACTTTAAGAGCAATGTTTGTAATTTGTTGGTTGCAACAAGTGTTGCTGCCAGAGGGTTAGATGTGAAGGAGCTTGAACTGGTAATCAATTATGATAGTCCGAATCACTATGAAGACTATGTTCACCGTGTTGGCCGAACAGGGCGAGCTGGCCGGAAAGGTTGTGCTATAACTTTTATCTCTGGGGAAGATGCTAGATATGCTCCGGATCTTGTCAAAGCGTTGGAACTCTCTGAGCAAGTTGTTCCAGATGACCTAAAGTCTCTTGCTGATAATTTCACGGCAAAAGTAAATCAGGGACTTGAGCAAGCTCATGGGACTGGTTATGGGGGAAGTGGTTTCAAATTTAATGAAGAGGAAGATGAAGTGAGGAGAGCAGCAAAGAAAGCACAGGCCAAGGAATATGGTTTTGAGGAGGACAAGTCAGATTCAGAAGATGAAGATGATGGTATTCGAAAGGCAGGGGGCGACATCTCACAGCAGGCTGCCCTTGCTCAGATAGCTGCCATTGCTGCTGCCTCCAAAGCTAGTACAGCTTCAATGCAGACCCCTGCCTCTGCTGCCCAACTACTTCCAAGCAGTGGACTGCCTGTTTCTCTTCCAGGTGTCCTTGGTCTAGCGTTGCCAGGAACAGCAGCAGTTGCGGCTGGGACTGGTCTGCCTCTTGTGGGCAATGATGGGGCTGCTCGGGCAGCAGCAATTGCAGCTGCAATGAACTTGCAGCATAACTTGGCAAAGATTCAAGCTGATGCAATGCCTGAACACTATGAAGCAGAATTGGAGATAAATGATTTTCCCCAGAATGCTCGATGGAAGGTTACCCACAAGGAAACTTTGGGCCCTATATCAGAGTGGACTGGGGCTGCCATTACTACCAGGGGTCAGTATTTCCCACCAGGCAAGGTTACAGGACCAGGAGATCGCAAGCTCTACCTGTTTATCGAGGGCCCTACTGAACAATCTGTCAAGAGAGCTAAGACAGAATTAAAACGTGTTTTGGAAGATATCTCAAATCAGGCAGTATCGCTTCCTGGTGGAGCTCAGCAAGGCAGATATCAAGTTTTATAAGTGTGAGAACTCAACCCCAACTTACTGTAGGCATTCTGTTATCTGCTTTTGCCGAAGTTAATTTGATTTCTTGTTCCTTGCAAAATGTTTCTCGGTTGTCTAATGAGGTCCATATGTCATGGTTATGGTTAACTGATTGTGTTGAACATGCCTTAAATGTTCAACTTGTACTATAAGCCTACTTTATTAGCCACAAGTGAAATTTCATTAGTCTTTTCTTGAATACTAGATAAGCTTCATTTACACATGTCATCTAGGAAGTCATACCCTCGGATTAAATGTTTGTGGATTGTACTTGCTTTGCGCAATTTTGGACCCCTTTTAATTTTCTTTTCTTTCTTTTGTTTACCATTTCCATTGCGCGAGGGGTGTAATGCATATGCTCGCATGTTCAATAGTGTCTCTGCCCATTTCAAAGCTGTCCAAGAGATGAGACCGTGGTGCGACACTTCCTCCTCATTTTACTATTGTTCGGTTCAAACTGGCGTTTAGAGTCTTCTGGTCCATTTTCCGTTTTATTTGTTTTCCGTGGGCTCTCAATCTGATTACCATTTATGTATATATATTTGACTGTTTTTTATTCTCTTGGTGTTCTTTCCAGGTTTTGTTTGGAAATTGCTGGGGACAACTGGTGAGACTTCCTTAAGGTAGCGCTGGATAACATCTTAAAGGATGCGTTTCTAGTAAGATGGTCATTATTATTGTTCTGCATCCTTTCTGTACTGTTGAAAGGTGGCATTTAATTTGGTTCGATCAGCATCAGCTGTCCTCAAAATTGATTAAGCTTTCGGTGTTGGTGTTTGCTATAATGGGTTACTGAGCTCCTTGCTGAGATCACTAGTCTTGTGCCCTTTGCTTTGTTGCAGTGTCTGTAGTGCAGACTGCCTTTGAATTTGGTCCTATACTTCTTCATTGTCACGTTCATTTAATTTGATGGGAATATGTTTTAATCATCCAAAGTGGTGGCTTTGGTTTTGCTTTCTAGTAAGAATATTCGTTTTGTTTGCTTTAATAAAGTAGTTTGAATTTGTCGGCTGTCTAGTGAGATGCTCTTATTCTAATACAGGAAGTTGTTGAGCAACGGTGAAGTTTTACTGATGTGTTGTTTGTTTGTTTCAGCTTGGGCCATCAAAAGAAGAAAATACATGGAAGTGATCATTCCTTATAATCCAGCGATACTTGTAGCGAGCGCTTTCAGTTGATTCCACCACTTCCATGGGTATAAAATCTCATTGAAAGCGGGGCTCTTCCGTTTGGAGAGCGGTCCTTACCCTAACAGCTACTTTGGTAGGTTGGATGGATGGATGGATGGATGATGGGATAGGTGGTTAGGATTAGAATAAGCCTAGGAAATGCGTTATTGCTGATAATGGTATACATGCATGCAGTTTTTTGGCACTTGCTTGAGAGTTGGTACGGTAGCAGAAACCAGTAGGGATATTTTACAAGATTTTTTCTTTTTGCGTCCTCAGTCGTTTGTATTTGGCAAATTTGATTGCTGAATATAACGCCGCCGACAGAGCATTCTGTCTAATTATCTATCTGTTCAAATGATTACTCTGGTTTTTCGTCCTTTTCCTCTCTATTTTCTCACCTTCTCCTCACCTTGTTCTTTTTTTTCTTCCCACCAACGGCTAATGGCTAATGGGTATCTCAAATACGAAAAACCTTTCACGGCCGGCCGGGCGGGTACGCCGCCAACGTGACATCTCATGCTTATGAGTAAAGGAGAATTAACACGTGTTGACTATTTGGCATGAAAAGCCACGATAACGAAAGTGGTGTACCGTATTATACAAGTTTGCCGCTCATTCCGATTTCTGCATCGAACCTTCGTTTCATGAGGGTTGTTGGATCTGGAACCTGAATAATGGCTTCCTAGTATCTACCAAAGCAAGCAGTAGCTAATTAGCTATTGATGAAATTCATAAACCCTTTTTTTCAAATATCGGATACTCGCATGGTGTTTTACGTGTCATAATACGAGCAGAAAAAATGATACATCTTCTTGTGTTCCTCGACTTGTTTTATGATACTTGGAAGTACTCATTTTATTCAGATCCGCTGATGAATTGGGACTTTTGTTTTATTGGGTTGTGAAAAAGAAGAAAATGCAAGTGGATATAGATAATGTAAAATAGTGTGTGGAAGATGCAGAGAGCGGCTTAGCTTTTCTTCCTTTTGTTCTTTCCTTTCTTAGCGAGAGATGATTAAAACGGACAAATAAAATGCCATCGCAATGTCTCTTTCTGCGAGAGATGTATAATACTAAACGTTGTCCACCAGATTTTATTTTCTTCTTTTTATTATGTTTCCAAGGATTCAGATGCATGATGAGTTTAGGCTTTAGCTCATCGTTTTTTATTTGACTTCTCTTCCATTGTGATCTAGAAACACAGTTGTTTTCATTACCAAAAGGAACCCAGCGGTCTCTTTTTCATATTGTAAATGAGATGATTGAAAGATAGTCTATGTGGGAAAAAAAATTAAGGATTTAAGTTCTTCTGATAAAGTTTGTTAGGATTTATGTCTAAAAATTAAAAATTTTGTCAACTCTTCTTTAATTATTATTATGTAAGCCACACATATTAAGCTAAATGGAAAATCTTTGTTAATTGTTAGCATGTTAGCTTACATATGTGGTTAACTTTATCTTTTTTGTCTCACATGTGAGCTTCATATGCTAACAATTAATAAAGAGTTGACGAAATTTTCAATTTTGGGCTTAAATCCTAACAGACTTAACCATACGGGCTTTAAATCCTAAGTTTTTATTATCACATGGGCTATCTTCCAACTGCCCTATCTGTAACATCCCACATCGCTCAGGGGAGTGATCCTTAAATGTATATTTCCATCCTTACCTAGCACAAGGCCTTTTGGGAGCTCACTGGCTTCAGGTTTCGTAGGAACTCTGAAGTTAAGCGAGAAGAGGGCTAGAGCACTCCCAAGATGGGTGACCCATCGGGAAGTTGCTCGTGAGTTCCCAAAAACAAAACCGTGAGGGAATGGTAAGCCCAAAGCGGACAATATCGTGCTATGGTGGTGGAGTGGGCCCGGGAAGTGGTTCCCCCCGGGCCGGGATGTGACATTTGGTATCAGAGCTTAACCCTGGTCGCGTGTGTGCCGACGAGGACGTCGGGCCCCTAAGGGGGGTGGATTGTAACATCCCACATCGCCCAGGGGAGTGATCCTTAAATGTATATTCCCATCCTTACCTAGCACGAGGCCTTTTGGGAGCTCACTGGCTTCAGGTTCCGTAGGAACTCTGAAGTTAAGCGAGAAGAGGGCTAGAGCACTCCCAGGATGGGTGACCCATCGGGAAGTTGCTCGTGAGTTCCCAAAAACAAAACCGTGAGGGAATGGTAAGCCCAAAGCGGACAATATTGTGCTATGGTGGTGGAGTGGGCCCGGGAAGTGGTTCCCCCCGGGCCGGGATGTGACATTTTGGTATCAGAGCCTAACCCTGGTCGCGTGTGTGCCGACGAGGACGTCGGGCCCCTAAGGGGGGTGGATTGTAACATCCCACATCGCCCAGGGGAGTGATCCTTAAATGTATATTCCCATCCTTACCTAGCACGAGGCCTTTTGGGAGCTCACTGGCTTCAGGTTCCGTAGGAACTCTGAAGTTAAGCGAGAAAGGGGCTAGAGCAATCCCATGATGGGTGACCCACTGGGAAGTTGCTTGTGAGTTCCTAAAAACAAAACCGTGAGGGCGTGGTCGGGGCCCAAAGCGGACAATATCGTGCTACGGTGGTGGAGCGGGCCCGGGAAGTGATCCGCCTCGGGCCGGGATGTGACAATTTGGTATCAGAGCCTAACCCTGGTCGCGTGTGTGCCGACGAGGACGTCGGGCCCCTAAGGGGGGTGGATTGTAACATCCCACATCGCCCAGGGGAGTGATCCTTAAATGTATATTCCCATCCTTACCTAGCACGAGGCCTTTTGGGAGCTCACTGACTTCGGGTTCCATAGGAACTCCGAAGTTAAGCGAGAAGGGGGCTAGAGCAATCCCATGATGGGTGACCCACTGGGAAGTTGCTCGTGAGTTCCCAAAAACAAAACCGTGAGGGAATGGTAAGCCCAAAGCGGACAATATCGTGCTATGGTGGTGGAGTGGGCCCGGGAAGTGGTTCCCCCCGGGCTGGGATGTGACACTATCATCACATAGACTATTAATCCAATTGAGCTTTTTTAATAATTAGTTTGTTTTTAGAGCATCTTCAATGGAGTCCTTATATAGAGACAACCACCGTATAAAATGAGTATAAAACAAATATAGGGACAAAATGAATCTTCAATTGATCGGAAAGTGAGTCCCTAAAGTATAGGGACTAGCAGGATACTTGGTGTATGTACCCAAATATAGGGACTCTATAGGAATTGAAATGGTGGACCCAATAGTACAATTTAAGTGGAAAAGTAGATGTGGATCCCAGTCACATGGTCTTGTGTTTTTATTTTTCTTTTCAATTGTTTAAAATGGATGGTCTAGATTGATTCTTGCTTTTCAAATTTTTTACCATTGAAAAATCAACGGTTCTAATTAAATAACCGTTTCAATTTAGGTTACTCTCTAATGTTTGTTATCAATTTTTATTTTTTCTCTTTTCATATTGACTCTGTTGAAAGATTAACAGTTTCAATTTGGGTTACTCTGTAATGTTGTTCTCTCATCATTCCTATAAATACCAAATTATCTAACCAAAACTTACCACAACTTCATCTCCTATACTCAGTTCACTCGTACTGAATTCACTCATTCTAGTTACGTTTTCGTGAGGAAAAAAATTTGTGTCAAAATTTGAATTTTTTTTGTTTAATGATCACAAAAATATTTTACGAGAACGTAATGTTAAATTAATTCAAAAAATGTGCACCTAATCAAATTATCACATAAATTGTAAAAACCTCAAATTTAGGGCTTCTACTATAAGGACTCTCCTATTGGAGACAATATTCTTTTACGGACACAAAGATTCTCTTTAAGTCATTAAATGAGTACTCAAAGGTGATGAGAGTCTCTAAATAGGGACTCCCATTAGAGATGCTCTTAGTCTTTTTAGTTTCGTAGACTCCCCTTAATCTTGAAGGTTATTTTTGTTTGATTTATTTAATCTAATAGTAAAAAATAAAGAGAAGGTGTGAGAGGTTAAAAGGAGTGAAAATCATTTCCCTAAAAAAAAAAATTGAAAGTAAAAATGACTCAAAATAAATTTTGATTTTTAATTTTTAATTTTGATTTTGTATACTTTTCGTTAGACATTTCTTTTACATCATTGCGACCACTCTTCCTATACTCTTTTATATCCATTCTTTCTCTTATGTATTACTCTTCTATTTTCAAAACAAAAATAAAAATTAAAACCAAAATGTTATCAAACGAGTCTCTAAATTCTAGTGTTAGTAAGGGAAATTCAACATTTTTGTCTCCAATCAGCTTTCAACTTCAAAGACAAGGTCATCAAAAGCCCAGGCTAATCCTCTTTGACTAATACTTCCGCCACTCATCTTAATGGCCAATAAACGATCATGGCCGAAATCTGATGCTTTTAATGTTTTTTAACTTCAAAAACTTGTAGAAATTTGGGCTTTCGAATGCACTGACAACTTTTTTTATTTTTGTCTTGTAACTTGGCGAAAACAAATCACCACCAAATCTTTGCTTGTCTTCTTCTTCTTCTCCTGGGCTTTCACCGAATGCACCGACAACTTCTTTTATTTTTGTCTTGTAACTTGGCGAAAACGAATCACCACCAAATCTATTTTGGGTCGAAATCTTTTACCAACGTTTCCGAGAAGGAGGAAAGAAGAAACGTCTCTCGGCACGTTGCTAACTTTTTATCCAAGTAATTGTGGCTGAAGAAAGAAGAAACTTCTCTCGGCATTTAGGTTTCACAGCGTAAAGATAAGGTTGTTACTTTCTGTGAAGTTCAACAAAGATGCTTTCAGTGTCCAACTCAACAAGGGCAAATTGACACACTCCGATCGAGATCAGGGCATGTTGGTCATCACGTGGAAGTGACGTAACCATGTGCACAGTGCGGAAGTTAATAAAATAATAATAAAAAAATAGTACGAATAAATAAAATCTAGCTTTACACAAAAGTAATAACAAACATGTGCAAACGTAAGTGTGAACATAAAGTTCAGAGCACGAAGACCTAATGCAGTCCGGGAGGAAACGACACAACAAAAGCACACCCGAAGGTGATCCTACACTGGTAATAATCTGTCAGATATGCCGGGGAAATCCTCTGGGGAGCCACCAAGAATGCTAGCCAACTAAAACCTGGAGGGACGCAAAACAAAAAGTGTGAGTGGGCAAAAACAAAGCTTTTTAAAAACCATTTCATAAACAAGATTCTAACTCCTCGCCGTAAAACCTGTATACTTCCCAGAAAAATAGAATATACATATATATATATATATAAATCATGCTCCGACATATGCCATGTCACATGTCTCTAAATAGAATGCAAGTGCTCAGGAATATCAGGTCAATGCCATATAAGCTGTCAGCTGGAGTCACCTAACGTGACCTGTACGGCTGAATCTAGAACTCAAATCTCCATCTCTCTAACTATACCTGCACACGAGTCGGAACCACCTAAAGTGGTATGTATGACAAGCCTGGGTGTAATATAAGTACGCTCAAGTGCTACGATCATGTGAAGGCTGGGCGAATAATCGCGGGTCACCTACGAGTCGGAACCACCTAAAGTGGTCTGTACGATAGGACTGTGCACCTAACTTGGATCCAAGATGAGCGTGTGGTGTGGGAGGTGAACATCATGTGAAGGACTGTGCCCAACTCTGGGCGGGAGCACTAACATTGGGGGTGCAGGTTATGAGCTCTCTATGCATCTCAAATTACTACTGAACGTAAACATAAATCATAACTCACCTGACACTTACCTGTGCGTCCGCAACACCAAACATATATAAACATATGCGACTCATAATGTGTAAATAAATGGCAAACAATAAGCATGGCATATAAACATATAATGTTTCAAATCAATTTCTGGGAAAAATATAAGTATATAGGTATATACGGAAAACCAAAAGCCCACTCACTGGTATGTAGAAGGGTCGTAACCCCCTTGCCTCGAGTGACCATGCTCGTCCTCGGGATAGGTATCACCTATATGCGAAACAACTATAAAAACGTTAATTTTAAAACACACAACCAACCTTATGAAATAACTTCTCATACGATACTCAAATGGGGTGTATGAATACACCAACGTGATCTACTCAACCTCAGGAAAATCCCCATATTTTTAGAAAAATTTTCCAACGTTGCACGCGCCCCCACGCGCCGGCCAAGGCACGACCACACGCGCTGGCCACGCGCAGGCATGTGCCTGGCACGCTGACGGCATCAGTTAACGCCGTCAGGAATATTCTGTTAACTTTAACGGATTCCGTTAACGCCGTTAGGAATATTCCGTCCAAACTGACGGAATATTCCGTCGTCTTCTCCGGCAAGGCTCTGGCGCCGTCGCCGGCGTCGGAAAATCGTAAAAATTTCAAACCTTCATATCTTCTCCGTTTTTCAACCAAATTTCACAAAATTGGTACCAAAATGAAGCTTACAACGAGAGGAACAAATCCATACCACTTTCAAGTGCTAAAATCCACGGAATCTAGCTGGGAAAACACCACCAACTCCGACCAACCTTGTAACTCACGATCCCGACTTCCAAAACCTTCAAACAAACCACCCCGAGCCTCCTAAGGACCTAACCAAGCTTCCTACAAGCTTGAAATTCCAAAAAACACTAGAATTAACGTGTGTATGAACAGTGACAAAATCGGGGTATCCCGAGTTCGACGTGAAAACGAAGATATCCTTACCTGAAATAGGTATGGTTGAACTTCTACGGACCTCATGAGCAAGAATATGTACTTTGTTTCTTCGATCTGTGAAGATTTGGAGGGTTTTGGGGTATGTCCGTACAAATGGGAATGGAAATAAGAAAGAGAAATGGCTCGGGACAAGGGTGCAGGGCAGGGAAGGGTGAGGGTGTGTGTGGGGAAATGTGTGTGGTCCACAACCAGCCAAACCAAGCTCAAAAACAACCACACAACAAAAATTCACACTAGGGGCAAAATCGTCATTTCACACTTACGGTTTGAAAATTCCGGAACGGGCTGTCACACAAATGAGATGACATCTTTTAATAAAAAAAACCAAATACTAACCAGTCGATTTTAAAGCAGTGTTGTTAATTCAAATTAAAAATGCAAATAAAAAATGCTACTCCATTGCTTGATTCTACGACTTTCTGTTAATTCAAACTAAAAATATCCTCAATTATCTACTTGGGAAATAAAAACTGAGACAAGTATATGCTGCCTTTTTAGACAGAATAAAAGCCTATCCAGGCTTATTGCATCGCCACCAAAAGCCTAGCCCACCTGGGCTTCTTATCTCATCATGATCACAAACATTCCATCACATGCATGTATCTCATCAAACCATCCTGTTCAATTCCAAACCACATGCATGACAACACTTACCCGTCATGATTGTCACCAACTTTTAGGACTCGATTACTAAGGAAAACGATCGTCTCCAGATCATTTCTATCTAATCCTCCTTGTTAAATAATTCGAATTTTTAAAATTTGATCAAACGGCTGAAAATACGAGCTCACTCTAAAACTTACAATAATTTTAATCATTTGATCAAATTTCAAGGGTCCGGATTGTTTGATGAGGAGTATTAGGTGGAAACTTTGACATTCCACATCGCTCAGGGGAGTGATCTTTAAATGTATATTCTCATCTTTACCTAGCATGAGGTCTTTTGGGAGCTCACTGGCTTCAGGTTCTGTAGGAACTCCGAAGTTAAGCGAGAAGGAGGCTAGAGTAATCCCATGATGGGTGACCCACTGGGAAGTTGCTCGTGAGTTCCCAAAAACAAAACCGTGAGGGAATGGTAAGCCCAAAGCGGACAATATCGTGCTAAGGTGGTGGAGTTAGGCCCGGGAAGTGATCCGCCCTGGACCGAGATGTAACTATTGGTATCAGAGCCTAACCCTGGTCGCGTGTGTGCTGACAAGGACGTCGGGCCCCCAAGGGGGGTGGATTGTGATATCCCACATCACTCAGGGGAGCGATCCTTAAATGTATATTCTCATCCCTACTTAGCACGAGGCCTTTTGGGAGCTCACTGGCTTCGGGTTTTGTAGGAACTCCGAAGTTAAGCGAGAAGGAGGCTAAAGCAATCCCATGATGAGTGACCCACTGGGAAGTTGCTCGTGAGTTCCCAAAAACAAAACTGTGAGGGAATGGTAAGCCCAAAGCGGACAATATCGTGCTATGGTGGTGGAGCGGGCCCGGGAAGTGGTCCCACCCAGGGCGGGATGTGACAAATTGGTATCAGAGCCTAACCCTGGTCGCGTGTGTGCCGACGAGGATGTTGGGCCCCTAAGGGGGGTGGATTGTAACATCCCACATCGCCCAGGGGAGTGATCCTTAAATGTATATTCCCATCCTTACCTAGCACGAGGCCTTTTGGGAGCTCACTGGCTTCGGGTTCCGTAGGAACTCCGAAGTTAAGCGAGAAGGGGGTTAGAGCAATCCCAGGATGGGTGATCCACTGGGAAGTTGCTCGTGAGTTCCCAAAAACAAAACCGTGAGGGAATGGTAAGCCCAAAGCTGACAATATCGTGCTACGGTAGTGGAGTCGGGCCCGGGAAGTGATCTGCCCCAGGTCGGGATGTGACAGAAACGATCTGGAGATGATTCATTTCCGATTACTAATTCGTAATCAAAATAATAAAAAAAATTAAATTAATGAAGAGTTGGAATAGAGAGGAGTTGAACTTGGATTCTTGTAGTAGCTGTTTACTAAAGTTTTCTAAAATCTAAATAAAAATAATATTAATTTCATATAAATTGTTTACTAATTTATTGAAATTGAAATGTAATTCAATATGATTACTAATTAATATAACATTCATTGTCAATCAAAATTCTATAAAATTACCAGTTTAACCCATTAACTAAAACAGAATATGAATAAGAAATATAAGCAAAAATGTAATTTCACACAAGCAAAATTTGCTTTTTTTTTTTCTTTAAAGCATCACCTATATGTAATCCTAACATATCTCTAATTAAAATAAATAAATAAACTTCACACTCCCACATTTTCTATCACTCTCTTCCTCTCTCATTCTATTTCAAAAACAAAAATAAAAAAAAATTCACACACACTTTGTTTGTGTCCATATACTAGTATATAACAAATTAAATTACTATTTGTATACTAATTAATAAAAAATTATTTATTAAAAGAGAGAAAATACTAATTAATAAAAGAAACCCTAACCAAATATTATCTTTTTCTCTTTCGTCAAAAAAAAAAAAAAAAAAATTCTCAGCTTTCTGTTCATCGAAACCCACTTCTCATCTCCACCGAAACTCTCTCTCTCTCTCTCTAATCCATTGCATTATGATTTCAAGATTATCTGTATCAAGTTCAAAGCATCTCATGGCAAGTGGGGTGGTTGCGGTCATCGGGGAAGGAGTGGCACTGGACAAGGGCGCTGGGCAGAGGATGGATTTGCTCTGGTAATGCGAAGGGTAGTGTTGTAATTTTAAGAATAAAATGAGAGTACAATTGGTTGAAGATTCGCATTCCGGATTCCCCATAAAGTGGACAGTAACAATCCAAAATCCAATCCCATCAGCAGCTTCGAAGTGACCTTGAGCAAACAAACAATATTGACCAAAATGATAATGATTATAGCGCATGCGGCGTGCTGCTAATCATTTCCAAATGCTAATCAATATCTTTTGGTTACTAAAACCTTTCCATTGCAACTAACCCATACGCCTAAATCCAAACATCCAGAATCACCTTGGAATTGCACTGCTTTCTTATCTCGTATAAGAAATTGTCACAATAATTTATTAAAAGATAATTATTATGATTAAATCATAGTATTATTTCTCTAAGTAAAATTATCTTAATAACTTTTCATTCGATGATTTAAAATTCTGCTCACTTAACGATTTTGATTGTTCAAATAGATGGCGCAAAATCGGATACAAACAAGTAATGTTTTCATGAGGGTCAAACAGACCATTGGTTTTTTTTTTTTTTTTTTGGTTAAACGATAAATTTGTTAGATTAGAGAATCGACGAAATTTGAATCTACGTTGTGATGTAAAGACGACATTCTTTCTCATCACTATGGTCGAGAACCATATTTTGCAAACAGACCATTATTTGGGTTATTCATTAAAGAACGTGATCATTCTATCTTAAATGTGATATTGAAGATGAAGAATAAATGAATATATTTAGCCACATATTTTCTGAGAATTAATTGCGAACATGTGGTTGCAACGAACTCTGGTTTTCTGACTCTCCTTTGGGAGGGTACATGACATGAAAAAGACGAGACGTGTGTTGATTAAATTAAAAGGAAGCTAACGAAAAATGTTTGAATACTTTGAGTTTTAACGATAAGAATAAAATAAATAGTATCCGGTTTGATTTTTTAGTGTAAAAATATGATTTTTCATTTAAGTGAACAGTACATCGAACTTTTCATTAAAACTTCCTTAAATTAAACCTTTTCATTTGAGCGCCATCCCATGATCCCATCTAAGGATGGGGACGGGCAGGTAATCGCAGTTATTTATTCATAGGATGGGGGTGGGCGGTTAATCGCAATTATTTACCCATAATCGTTTATATTCATACCTGCATAACTGGTTACCCATTAGGTAATTGCATAAACGGTTATACTCATACCCTTAATGGTTTATAAACGGTTAACCATAGCTATAATTGTTTACCCATTTAACCATAACCATTTATCCGTTTATTTATTTATTTATTTATTTTTATACGCATTTATCCCTTTTTTTCATCCATCAATATAATTTTTTTAACAACTTGAAAATTACAAAAGAAAATTTTGTCATAATTTTCGTTGTTTGACAATTAAACACCATTATAGGTACATTTTAGCATGCATTTCCTTATTTTAATAATTTAAGTCCTCATACAATTTCAATAATTGAAATAATAGTTTACGAACGATATTTTTCTGCTACACCCAACAAGTATTTGATTATAATCTATATGATTACAAAGTAAAGCTTTTAAAAATAAAAAGTAGTCATTAATTTGAATACTAGATGATTCAAAGCTCCAAAATATTTTAATAGATACCCGTTATAACCGCCACCTCCAACCTTTGAAAGATTGGTCAGTACTCCCTTATAAGCATTTTCAAAAGCTGAAACATGGATTCGTTAACACACAATGACCATTTCATTCCACCGTTCCTAATAGCATCAATGGCAACTGAAACATGATTTAAAACATGATTTAAGAAAACCATTTCGTTTCATTAGTCCAAACAACAATAATCATGTGCGCACCAATTCTTTTGTAAATAGATACCTGTTATAACCACGGAAAATTCAAAACTTCAAAATTTTACATATATTAAATTAAATGAGTAAATGGATATCCGTTATAACTGTAGGTAATATCCATAACCGATGGATACCGTTATAACTGCGGATAATACCCATAATCTCCATTTAAATTTCACGAATAAGCGGTTATATCCATAACTATTTGTTTGTCTAAACGGTTATCCATACCCGTAATCGTAAATTTTAAATGGACGGTTAACAACGGTTATCCTAACCTATGTGTATTTTACCCATCCCTACTCCCATCGGCACAGGGTCAACCCAGCCCAGACGGGCGACTACACATTTAATTGCTGCATGCATATTCATTCATATAATTGCATATGCCCTTATTGTTTTCCTTCTTCCGGTCCTCCTAATAAATTATTAAATCTATCATATATATATACGTGCTTGCTTGATTGATTGTTTTTGTTGTTTTCCATTGTTTTCATGAAAGCAAAACGAAAGCAATTCATTCTGAGCTTTAGCTATAGCAGCTTATTAGGCCTCGTTTGGCATGTGCCGTATTATAACTATTTAATAAGAATTCGGAGGTTTGATCCCACATCTTTAAAACCTCCCCATTTTTCTGTAATGCTCTCTTGTTGTTATCATATGTGTGTGTTGTTGAATTGCTGTCGCAAAACTGGCATTTTGATTGCATGTTTGTTTTTCTGTTTTCTGTTTGGCATTACATAGCAGAGGCAGAGGAGGAGGTGAAGACGAGCTAATAATAATTTAGAATAATAGATAAAAGAAGAGGATGGAGCTTCTGCAGCTGTTTGTGACGGCCTCAATTCCGGTGTTGAAAGTGCTTTTGATAACAGCACTTGGCTCATGTCTTGCTCTTGATCGTGTCGATGTTTTGGGGGAAGTTACTAGAAAGAACGTAAACACTGTAAGTTAATAACACTAGATTGCTTCTTCATTCAATCTCTTGTTCTCTAATCCCTCTCCATTTAATTAAATTTCTCTTTGTGTTGTACTGTTTTCTTACTAGTATTTGTGTTTTGTGAACCAACGAACGAACAGGTTGTATTTTATGTGTTCAATCCTGCTCTCGTGGGTTCCAACCTTGCGCGGACAATTACATACCAAAGCATGGTTAAATTGTGAGTTATAATTACTTTGTTTGATCAATATATATATATATATATATATATATAATCATGTTAGCGTTTTAAGAATTTTTATTTGGATAGGTGGTTCATGCCAGTGAATATCCTCATCACATTTATAATTGGTTCCGTGCTCGGATGGATTCTCCTCCAATTAACAAGGCCTCCTGCCCGTCTGCGAGGCCTTGTCTTGGGTTGCTGTGCTGCAGGTAATTCAACGCTCTACCCTCACAGTCAAAAATAAATTTGAATTTAATCTCATTTCTAATTCTAAATCAAAGCTGATAAATACTCAGTTTCGCGTTTTATCAATCTTTAGAGATGCTGATGTTAACACTTAACAGGAAATTTGGGTAACTTGCTCCTCATTATAGTCCCAGCAGTCTGTAAAGAAAAAGGGAGCCCGTTTGGAGCTCCTGATGTCTGTCACACATATGCTATGGCTTATGCTTCGCTCTCAATGGCGGTACATATTCCCCCTTTGTCTTGTTCCAATATTTTGGGTTTTCTTGAACTTCCTTTATCTTTCTACGATTCGAGTTAAGAATGGATTAGGAAGCTGCTTCAAACAAGTTGCAATCCAATTCTCTCATTCAAGGTGAAAAGGCGCAGTTACTGATTGTTGATATCATCATAAGTTTCATCTCATGTCTAGAATACGTTTTTCTCAACACTTTTCTTTTGTCCTTCAATTTTCCTCTTGAATTCTAGTGACTGTTTCTCTTCGGTACAATGTAGCTACCTTGTTCAGCTGTCAGGGATTCCTATCTCTTTGCTTTTTGTAATGCAATTGTGTTCATGCTTCAGATAGGAGCCGTTTATTTGTGGTCCTATGTATATAATATTGTGAGGATATCTTCAATAAGGGGCACCCAAGATTCTAATCAGTCCGCCGAGAAGTCCTCCACATCCGACCAAGCAAGTTGCACTGAGCCTCTGCTTTCTTCAAAGGAAAGTGTCACAGCTGGTGAAAATCGGGATCAATATGCACTGCCATACACTGCTGTGCCAGAAGAAGAAGCAAAGGTTGCTAACTCCATTAAACTACATTGATATTCATTCAATTTGATGCGTTGTTTACGTATTTCCAACTGTATTAAGATTTGTTTATAGAGAAAATGTCAGTTTTTTTCCGAAATACATATTGTCAAACTGTCTATCCAGACTACTAATCAAATGAATGCCATTTGAATGTACGATCCAGATTCGCAATCTCACAATGTAACATGCTGGACATCTCTAACAAGAGAAAGTTACCCTTGTTTCCTTTCAATTTCTTACACTGCATATCTTGTTTTTCCTGGCAGGCGACGACTTCAAGTAAACTAAAGAAACATATAGGGATGGTGTTTAAAAAGATCAATCTGAAAGCAATATTTGCCCCTTCAACTACTGGAGCGGTATGTCCTTTTGGCACTTTTATATCATTGCGATCCAGATTCAGCGCAATTTTATTGAAAAATTGGGCTAACTTAACCTTTTCCTGGTGTAGGTGGTTGGTTTTGCAATCGGAGTCATCCCTCAGATTAGAAATTTACTGATAGGGGATGGTGCTCCTCTACGGGTGATTCAAGATACTGCTTATTTGTTGGGGTATAGAACTTATGCCCGAACTGTATCAAACCTTAATAATTTATCCACGATCTATGCACTTATTGGCAACTAATCTAGCTGCCCGTTATTCCGAATGAATAATTTGGTTCTCAATTAACATAAAAGTAGAATACTTGTCTGGTGTTAATCCCGACTTTACAGAACATGTTCAGACCAGATGGTTTTTGAATTTCGGCTCAAAAGACGAGCATGTTATTTATCCCGAGTGTTTGTGTCATTTTTTGTTGTTCACTCAGCATCAGTTAAAGAGACTTATTCTTTATGATTGCAGGGACGGAGCCATCCCAGCTCTCACTTTGATAATAGGAGGAAACCTACTTAAGGGTAATAACCCATACAAATTCTGTTAGTGATGTACTTAATTGTTGGTTTAGTTTAGAACTTACTTCACATTGTTGTTTCAGGTTTGAGAGGGTCAGGGATTCAGAAATCTCTTGTCGTTGGCATCATAGTTGTTCGTTATGTTGCCCTGCCTCTTATAGGCATATTGGTTATTAAAGGGGCACTGAAATTTGGGTTGGTGCTTTCTGATCCATTATATCTGTTTGTTCTTCTGCTTCAGTTTTCACTCCCACCTGCGATGAACATAGGTACGCTTGCTCCTGTTGTTTAGCAACAAAAAAGTGCAATCAGAAGTTGCTCGCTCACTCTATTCCGTAACAAATGTAAGTTTATTCTCTAGTATTGTTTATTGATCCCTTAAAATATGGCAGGAACAATGACGCAATTATTTGGAGCAGGAGAGAATGAATGTTCAGTTATCATGTTGTGGACTTATGCCCTTGCTTCACTGTCGCTTACATTCTGGTCCGCCGTCTTCATGTGGCTTGTAACGCGACTGTGAATTACAATTTTACAGGAATTCCTTCTGCTATAATGGGTTACTGAGCTCCTTGCTGAGATCACTAGTCTTGTACCCTTTGATTTTTTGCGGTGTCTGTAGTGGAGACTGCTTTTGAATTTGTTCATGTACTTTTTCGTTCTTGTGTCATTTAATTTGATGGGAATATGTTTTTATCATCCAAAGTGGTGGCTTTGGTTTTGCTTTCTAGTAAGAATATTCGTTTTGTTTGCTTTAAAGTGGTTGGAATTTGCCGACTGGCTTGTGAGATGCTCTTATTCTTATCAACGGGACCTGGCTGCTGAAGATTCAGCAGCACTCCTTGCTAATAACTAATTACGGCTGCATACGTATTCAAGTTGTGGATTTTTTTTTACTAATTTAGATTTAGCTGAACTGGGACTCTATTTTTTAAAATTAGCACGTTTTG